>NC_066581.1:148551995-149751995 GCF_024323335.1 Lathyrus oleraceus | reverse complement strand
TTATGCAAAGTGTCATAAGTTATTCTCATGGTGATAGTGGTGTATACCACCCTTCGACCTAAAACCACTATGGACCCTAGATGTAGAGTCGAGTGCTTTATTGCTGATCAAACATTGCCTGTAACTGGATGACCATAAAGACAGTTGATGGGTACTCCACGAAGCATGCTGAGGGACATGAGTGACCTAGATGGAATTTGCACATCCTGCATAACAGGATAAATATCTACGGGCCCAATATTGAACTGGACAAGGATGACACGGTTTATGCCTTGTGTTCAATATAGACATAAGGGCAAAAGGGTAATTATATACATAAGTATTATCACAAAAGGATTTGTCAGATCACATGACATTTTCGTGTCTTGGGTAGCAGTGATGTGTTGCTAGATACCGCTCACTGTTTATTATGTTAAATACATGATTTAATATAATTTCTAATGCCGCAAAAAGCTACAAGGTCACACACAAAAGGACGGATTGATGTGAGATAGAGTAAATAAGGAACACTGTAAGGTACGGTACACTTAAGTGAATTGTAGGACATCGTAAGGTACAGTGCACTTAAGTAGAATATGAAATATGGTAAGGTACCACGCGCTTAAGTGATTTTGGTATATCATAAGATAATGGCCACATACACTTAAGTAGGCTTTTTAACTTACAGCCCATACAAGTGGTTCTAAAAATAGAACCCTTATGCAGAAGCATTTGATTAGCTGAAAAATTTTATTTCTCTCTCTCACTCAAAGCCTTCATTCGTAACAGCTAGCACTGAGACTGAAGGGTTCCGTTCGTGTGGACTGAGTAGAGGCATTGTCACCATTCAACGTTCGTGATCACTCCTTTGATCTGCATCAAGGGTTTCAATCGCCACAAGAGGTAACGATTCTATCACTGATCATGCCCATTCGTAAGGATCAATAAAGGAGAAAATTTTAATTTCCGCTGCATTTTGGATTGCTATTCTACTTTAGTGGTATCATAGCCACTTACGAAACCATGCATTTAATAACTGTTTATTTTCTGTATTTTCTGTATTAATACGATTAAAAGATAGAATGAGTCAAAGAATAAACGAGTAATTAAATTTGGCCTCATGTGTGTACGATTTGGATTATTGATGTTGACTATAATCTGATGTTAGTATGGTGAAGCAGCGATACATCGATCGTCCATAGGTTACATAATTGAGATCGATCATGTTATATATATGATATAAGTAATTCTGATGCAAAATACGGTATATATGATATATTATTTCTGTTTCGTTCATTCAAACACTTAATGGTTGTTTTCCTTTGAGCGATCAATGGTTATTTGCTTCTTGATCCAACATTAGTATGGTAAAGCAATGACGTGTTGATCAATCATACTAAATTAACAATCTAGGTGTGTTTGACGGTGTGAAATTACTGCATTAGGGTTCATGACGGTACAAGGGTTGTGCTGTCAAAGAGTTATGTGATTAGGGTTGTGACTGCGCAAGATTTTTGCTTTAAAGTATCAAGTGTTGATGTGAAAAACGACGTCGATTTCAAATGAATTGTTCATTAAAATTTTGCATCGCGGCGCAGCGGAACCCTCGGCTAACTCTGCGTAGTGTGATCGGTCGCCGAAATTTAATTTGGCTTATTTAGTTAACAAATTTTAAATTAATAATAATAATGTGTTTATTATTATTGTCTTGTGGTGATCAGTTATGGCCTTGGTTTTCCTCTATTTTGTTTTGGGATTTTAAAATACGACCTGCGTGTCGTGCCTCTCTTTTAATCTCTTAATGTAACTTCTTTTCTCATCTCACTCCCTCGTATGTAAAACGAGTTTCTTTCATGTAATGTAATGTTATGAAGAAAGATAAGAATACAATATCAAAGGAGGACAAGATTGAATATCTTGCTTGAAGAAGCTTAGATCACTATTAGGTTAGCTTATGTTCTCTCATTGGCTTGGAGAACAATTGCGCTAGGGGCCATAACTGTTTCATTTTGTATGTATATTGATGCATGTGAATGTATGTTGATGCATGTGAGAGACGATTTATATGATAAATAAGTCGGTGAGATCAGAATAATTGCAATTTTCCTCAAATTAAATATTAATCTTATGCTTTCCAAGTTTTAGCACTCATCAAGACTAGTATCGAATAATGTAGGTTTCGCCTACGCGAGGTGCATATTCTATATTAGTAAGGTGTGATGGGATAATTGTAATATCCAATTGCTAAAAAAATGGGTCAAACTTAACTAAACAAATTATAATAAGATTATATATGTTTAGAAGCAAGAGTTGGAAATGATCCATGTGATGGATTGGAATAAGGAGTTATTCACCCAACTAAAATATTCGAGAGTTGTATTAGATACAATTGGAAGGAGTTCCTACCTAAATAACCTAGTTTTGTGTAATCCATATACGCGGACTTAAAACAAAGTGAAATGTGGATCTCAACCCACTAGAAAATCTTCCAACGGGATTTTCCGAAACAAATGGTGAGGGTCATTTGTTTTGAGTAAAATAGCGGGAGCATATTTAATTAAAGGCCTAATTAAATATGTTATTGATACTTATATTTTCATTATTTTTCATATAGATTACCATGACAACAAACACCTCTAACAACATTTTACAATCAATCCTTGATAAGGAAAAATTGTCTGGATTGGCACCGAAATCTGAGGATTGTCCTCAAACATGATAGAAAGTTGTATGTATTGGAGAAACCTGTTCCTGAAGAGGAACCTCCTAGTTCTGCACCAAAGGTGGAAAGATATGCTTATAAGAAGCATGTCGATGATGCCAATGAAACTGCTTGCCTCATGCTAGCAACCATGAACTCAGAGTTGTAAAAGCAACATGAGAACATGGCAGCGTTCGATATGATCGAACACCTGAAGATGCTCTATCAAGAGCAGACAAGGCATGAAAGGTTTGAAGTTTCAAAATCCCTTTTTCAAGGCAAGTTAGCTGAGGGATCCCCTTTAGGTCCCCATGTGCTCAAGATGATTGGGTATGTGGAGAACCTTTAGAGGTTGGGTTTTCCCCTCGGAAAGGAACTCGCGACTGATTTGATCTTGCAATCGTTGCCAGATAGCTTCAGTCAATTTGTCCTTAATTTGAATATGAATGATATGGACAAATCTCTTCCTGATCTGCTAGCCATGTTAAGAACTGCTGAGCAGAATCTGAAGTCAAAAGGGAAGTCCATTCTGATGATTGGAAATGGAAAGAGACAGAACAAAAGACCCACCAAGCAGAGTGGTAAAGGAAAAGTCAAGGAAGTTGCCAAACCCAAACCCATAGCTCCTGCTTTAAAGCCTAGTGGAGGAATAGCAAAGGAAGGAACGTGTTTCCATTGCGGTAAGACCGGACACTGGAAGAGAAACTGCCCAAAGTACCTGGAAGATAAGAAGAATGGAGTAAAGACTTCAACTTCAGGTATTTTTATTATTGAAATTAATTTATCTACTTCTGCATCATGGGTATTAGATACTGGATGCGATTCTCACATTTGTACCAATGAGAAACGCATTTCCAAACTCCATAAAGATGGACTCTTGGACTCTTTTGATTATGAATCATATGAGACATGCATATCTTGTTTAATTGGAAAGATGACAAAGTCTTCATTCACAGAAAAAGGTGAAAGAGCTAATGATCTTTTGGCCCTCATACATACTGATGTATGTGGACCATTGAACATACCAGCCAGAGGAGGTTTTCAGTACTTCATCACATTTACTGATGATATCAGTAGATATGGTTATGTGTATTTAATGAAACACAAATCAGAGTCCTTTGAAAAGTTCAAGGAATTCAAGAATGAAGTACAAAACCAAATAGGTAAGAATATTAAAACTTTTCGATCAGATCGAGGTGGTGAATATTTAAGCCTAGAGTTTGATGACCATCTGAAAGAGTGTGGGATTCTATCCCAACTTACTCCTCCTGGAACACCCCAATGGAACAGTGTATCTGGGAGAAGAAATCGAACCTTGTTAGACATGGTCTGATCCATGATGAGACACGTCGATCTTCCAAACTCCTTTTGGGGACATGCACTATTGACAGTAGCTTACACACTTAACCGTGTTCCATCCAAAAAGCTTGAGAAGACACCATATGAGATATGGAGTGGTAAGAAACCACATATGTCTTACATGAAGATTTGGGGTTGCGAAGTTTATATGAAACGACAAATTTCAACTAAGCTTAAGCCCAAATCTGACAAATGCTTATTTGTGGGATATCCTAAAGAAACAAGAGGGTATTACTTCTACAATCCTTCTAAGGGAAAAGTGTTTATCGCTCGAACTGGAGTTTTCCTATAAAAGGATTTTATTTCCAAAGGAATCAGTGGAGGAAAGTAGAGCTTGAAGAAATTCAAGAATCACAAATCATTGATACACCTATGAAGGAATTAGAGCAGGAAACACAAGTAGTTATGGAAGAGCAACCTGCTCAAGTAGAACAAGACCAACGTAGGTCAAGCAGGATACGTCACCTACCTGAGAGATATGGATATCTCATAACTGATCAAGGTGATGTATTACTCATGGATCAAGATGAGCCTGTGACCTACCAAGAGGCCATAACTGGTCCCGAGCCTGAGAAGTGGATAGAAGCCATGAAATCTGAAATGGATTCCATGTACACAAACCAGGTTTGGACCTTGGTAGAGCCTCCTGTAGGAGTTAACCCTATAGGATGCAAGTGGGTCTTCAAAAAGAAGACTGGCATGGATGGCAAGGTACATACCTATAAGGCAAGACTAGTTGCAAAAGGATATAAACAAATTCATGGGGTTGACTATGATGAAACCTTTTCACCAGTTGTAATGCTTAAATCTGTTCAGGTTTTACTTGTTATCGTTGCATATCATGATTATGAAACATGGCAGATGGATGTCAAAATTTCTTTCCTTAATGGGAATCTTCTTGAGGATGTGTACATGACACAACCTGAAGGATTTGACATACTAGAAGAAGCCCAAAAGATATGTAAGTTACAAAGATCAATCTATGGATTGAAGCAAGTTTCCAGAAGCTGGAATCTTCATTTTGATGAAACAGTAAAACAATATGGATTCATCAAGAATGAAGATGAGCCTTGTGTCTACAAGAAGGTTAGTGGGAGCATGATCGTCTTCCTGGTATTATATGTAGATGACATATTACTATTGGAAACGATGTCCCTGCCCTGCAACAAGTAAAGTCTTGGTTGGGGAAATGCTTTTCTATGAATGACCTAGGTGAAGCAGCCTATATATTAGGAATTAGGATCTATAGAGATAGATCACAAAAACGGCTTGGCCTAAGTAAGAGTACATACATAGACAAAGTGTTGAGACGCTTTAATATTCATGATTCCAAGAAAGGATTCATACCTATGCAACATGGCATGTGTCTATCAAAAACACAATCCCCTTCAACTAAGGAAGAAAGGGATCGCATGAATAAGATTCCATATGCATCTGCAATAGGATCTATCATGTATGCCATGTTATGTACTCGACCAGATGTCTCGTATGCTTTAAGTGCAACGAGTAGGTACCAATCTGATCCTGGTGATGCTCATTGGGTAGCTGTCAAGAATATCCTTAAGTATTTGAGAAGGACTAAGGACTCATTATTGATATGTGGAGGTCAGGAAGAGTTTGCTGTAATTGGATACACTGATGCTAGCTTCCAGAGAGATAAGGATGACTTTAGATCGTAATCTGGTTATGTGTTTTGCTTAAACGGTGGCGATGTGAGCTGGAAAAGTTTAAAGCAAGATACAGTTGTTGATTCTACAACTGAAGCCGAGTATATTTCTACCTCAAGTGCAGCAAAGGAAGTTATTTGGATTAAAAAGTTCATTAGTGAACTTGGCATAATTCCTAGCATTGTGGATCCCATTGATCTTTATTGTGATAACAATGGTGCTATCGCACAAGCTAAGGAGCCTAGATCAAACCAACGATCCAAACACATACTTAGGTGTTATCACCTCATTCGAGAGAAAATAGATAGAGGAGATGTGAAAATATGCAGAGTACCTACACTTGACAATATTGTTGACCCACTAACAAAGCCTCTTACGCAGCAGAAGCATGATGGCCATACTAGATCTATGGGCATTAGCAGTATGCCTGATTGGCTCTAGTGCTAGTGGGAGATTGTTGGTGTAAGCCCTAGAGGCCAATACTTTTGGTACTTGTATTGAATTATTTATTAATAATAAAAGGCTTTTTTCTTTATTATGTTTTTTTAATAAAGTCCCTAGAATAGCTAGTTCATTTAATGTATCAAGTGTGACTTAATCATGAGATCCCATTAAACATAAGGATATTATTCTTAAAGTATCTCTAGTCGAGCTTTGTTGTGAAGTGGGATAACATTAAAGTACTAAGACTATTACGTATATAGACTGATGATCACATCTCATGGATCATGGATAAGGAGTTATCAAGTCTTAAACATAGGTATGAGTATTAGGAGTAGTATTTATACTGGATTGATCCGCTATGAGAATACTATATAGAATGTTATGCAAAGTGTCATAATTTATTCTCATGGTGATAGTGGTGTATACCACCCTTCGACCTGAAACCACTATGGACCCTAGATGTAGAGTCGAGTGCCTTATTGCTGATCAAACATTGTCCGTAGCTGGATGACCATAAAGATAGTTGATGGGTACTCCATGAAGCATGCTGAGGGACATGAGTAACCTAGATGGAATGTGCCCATCCTGAATAACAGGATAAATGTCTACGGGCCCAATATTAAACTGGACAAGGATGACACGGTCTATGCCTTGTGTTCAATATAGACATAAGGTCAAAGGGGTAATTGTATACATAAGTATTATCACAAAAGGATTTTTCAGATCACATGACATTTTCGTGTCTTGGGTAGCAGTGATGTGTTGCTAGATACCTCTCACTGTTTATTATGTTAAATACATGTTTTAATATAATTGTCAATGCTGCGAAAACCTATAGGGTCACACAGAAAAGGACAGATTGATGAGAGATAGAGTAAATAAGGAACACCGTAAGGTACGGTGCACTTAAGTGAATTGCAGGACATCTTAAGGTACAATGCACTTAAGTAGAATACGAAATATGTTAAGGTACCACACACTTAAGTGATTTTGGTATATCATAAGATACGGGCCACATACACTTAAGTGGGCTTTTTAGCTTACAGCTCACACAAGTGGTTCTATAAATAGAACCCTTATGCAGAAGCATTTGATTAGCTGAAAATTTTCATTTCTCTCTCTCTTACTCAAAGACTTCATTCGTAGCAACTAGCACTGAGACTGAAGGATTCTGTTCGTGTGGAGTGAGTAGAGGCGTTGTCACCATTCAACGTTCGTGATCACTCCTTTGATCTACATCAAGGGTTTCAATCGCCACAAGAGGTAATGATTCTATCACTGATCATGCCCATTCGTAAGGATCATTAAAGGAGAAAATTTTAATTTCCGCTGTTTTAGATCGCTATTCTCCTTCATCTCAATGAGCATGATGATCTCCAGATTTGAAAAAGGCTAGCCCAATAGTGAATCAAGCACAAGAGAGATTCCTTTACACTAGAAATCATTTGGTTGTTTTATCATTTGCATTTGTATCTTCTTTGTCTGTTAAATGCTACTTGTTTTAAAATATTTTTGTTTTTAATAGTAATATTAATGAAATGATCATGCATTTTCTGAATCAATCTATTCGTATTCACTCTTGCTATTTTTCCTTCATTTATGCAAAAAACAAAAGAAAAATAATATCAACTTTCCTCCCATTCACTTATCTTTATAAAATTTTGTTTAAGCAAGATTGGACGGAGGATGATGAAAACTAAATACCAGATATTATTGTGGTATGCTTTCGGTTAGAACTTTGCCGATGATGTAAGACATTGTTTCAAATCCCCAAACACCGAAGAGATAAGGAGTTAGTCCCTAGTCAAACACATTGAGCCTATAAGTTGGTGTTTCTTTTAGAACTAAAAACCTTTAATCTTAACTAGGGGCATGGTAGTTGTGTTCAGATAGTTTGTAGATGCATTCAATCTTCAAGAGAATTAATCCATCTACACACCTTCCAATAAGAGGTTCAACCACATGTTATCCTTCGCACACATCATGAAGTGTCGAAGTAGTCGTGATAAGAAAAAAAAATTATAGTGGTTTATCTTCATCTACCAAAAACATGGCAGTTACAACTTTCCAACAAATCTTTCAAAAAAAGGCCTGCTAAGTTGAACACAAGCAAAAACGAATTAGACAAAAATTAGGGCATACCGGTGGACCAAAAACTTCAAAGAAGCGGCTCAGGCAAAATTAGGGATAAAAATTAATCAAAAGAGTTCACCAAAACTCTTGACAAAAACATAAATAGGGTGACTAACATTTCAAGAAAATCTCATCTTGAATCCTCATCTCACACCTTCGATATCTCTTGAGATTTGAATGTGTATATTGTCAATTAATTGAATGTAGGACTGGAGATCATCAACAAGGGTTGGTTTTAAATTAAATTTTGAGCCTTATAGATATTTATTTTAAAAATTGTGAACCAGACCATGTTACAACCCTTAAAAGACCTAATTGGGGCATGGTTTATTTTGAAATCTTACTACAACAAGGTTGCGTTAACCTGACTCCAAACAATATTTATTGATCACGCCACCTTGCATACTTTGAATGGATATATCAACATGGTGTTCTGATCATTAACTCGTTCACTATATATCACCATTATTTCAATAATATTGATTTCAAATTTTGCATAGGAACTGCATTAAAATTACCATTTTTGAATGAAAATTTTTATTTGCAAGTCAACATTTAGCATCAAGGGAATTCCAACAAAATGAAAATTCAGTTGAGGAACTTGTTCAGGTGAAAGATGTCCAGTCAGGGGCAAATCACTTTGAGCATCGGTTAATCTTAGCCAATCATCCCAAGAGTCGGTTAGTCAAGAGAAAATCGCTTCAAAATTAAGACTAGGGAGGACCACAACAAAAAGCTCGTTGAGTACAATCCTCCAAAGGACAATCAATCAGAAGTCAGACCACTCCAAGAGTGGGTTAGTAAAGGACCACTTCAAGATTTCAAACATTGGGGAAAGTCAAGGTCAGGGAAAGCCGCTTCCAAACTAATGTCAAGGTGAACCTTTTCAAAGACCCAGACTGGTGAAAGATGAGCCACAAAGGGGTAGGTCCTCTCCATGCCTTCAAGCTGCTCAAGCATTTTTTTTTTGTGCGTCAGCAACTGTTAAGCTCAAGACAAGTGTCGAGGAATCATGATATCGCCCCCATCAAATAACCTTTGCCTTTTGACAAAGGAACTTTGATGCAAAGGATTCCATCCATTACCTATCATATAGGCATTTTGGAAACCTTCGATTCATTGCATAAATCATTCCCACGCACTAATCATATCACTTCGCTCTAGCGTTAAGCCATGCATATCATCTCATTCATCGAGCATATGCTCATGTCATGAAAAATCAAACACTGAAAAATAGTTCTCGTCTGGTAAATAATTTGAAAGTCAGTTCTTGTATGACAGTGAGTTTTTAAAGTTAGTTTCCGTCAGAAAATCAATTTTTAAAAATAGTTACCATCTAGTAGCCTATTTTTAACTTCAGTTCTCGTCTAGTAGTTAGTTTTTTTTTTCAAAACCAGTTCTCATATGGTAGCCCATTTTTTTAAGTCAGTTCCCGTCTGACAAGAAATCAAAAGAAACCAGTTCTCGTCCGGTAGACTATCTGAAAGTCAGTTCCCGTCTGAAAAACACAAGACAAAACACGAGTTCATGTCTGGTAATCTATCCTTCGAGTCCAATTCTCGTATGGCAGTTCATTGTATTAAGTCCAATTGTTATTTGGCGCCCTTAAACCCTTATTCGGTTTTCACAGGCATCTTCCAAAGTCTAGTTGTTATTTGGCGCCTTTGAACCATAGTTTAGTTTTTATTAGCATAAAGTCCATATTTTTCTGGCATATTCAGAGATTGTGCTCCATTTGTCCCGATGTTTCCTATAAAGTTGTCAGTTTGACTTTTTCATTAAAAGGAATTCCCCAGAAGATTGGATGATTTTCTCGTAAGAAAACTCCAATATATTTTTGTATGGATGATCTTCTCGTAAGAAGGCATATGATCCTGTTTGTTTGGATGTTTTTCTCATAAGAAAACTCCAATATATTTTGTATGGATGATCTTCTCGTAAGAAGACTCCCGATCCTTTGCGTGGATGATCTTCTCGTAATCCTTTGCATGGGTGGTCTTCTCGTAAGAAGACTCCCGTTTATTTTTGTCTTGGATAAATTCCTTGTTAGGAATCTCCAAAATATTTGATTGGATGAATTTCTTGTGAGAAATCTGCAGAACTGTCATATATATTCTAAGGTGTCGTCAGGTCATGTTTGAACCTATTGATAAAACTCACTTTAAATATTCATCAATGTCTTTTCTCCAACAGATTGTTATCCCCGGTGAGTCTCCACCCACCTCTTTGTCCTTTTCATTTCCTGTAGGTCGCCGTTACCATATGTCTGCATAATTTCCCACATGTCAATTATCCATTTTGCTTATAATCCATCATAAAAGATCTCGATATGGTCCATCTCATATCACATAGTATCCCTAGCAAAGCAAAAACAAAAAAGAGTCATTCATGTGTCGCATCCTGCGAAAAATCAACCGGCGAGGCTCGAAAACAAAACACACACAGAGCCGCCACTGCGCGTTATTTATCCCAAGATAGGGAAAGGAAACGCTCAGAGAAACCTGGAAAGGAAATGGTCTTGCGACCAGAGAGAAAGGGTAAGGGAGTCGGTTACGCGAGGGGAAGGTATTAGCACCCCTCACGTCCGTCGTACTCGACGGGATCCACGTCCTAGAATAAAGAATAGGTTGCTAAACATCACACACACACACGGGGAACGCAGGTGGGGTTAGGAGAAACGGGCTCGATAAGGTATCGCACCTTATGCCTACATATCTTGTCTGGGACAAGAATCAGAGCCTCTGTAGTTCGGCTTACGCACGCCAAACAACACAAAACATACAAACAAGCAAGGGTGGCAAACATGGAGCCCGACAACCACTTGATGGAATTATGTCGGCATCCGAACCAAAACACGCACCAAAGGGCAAACGTGGAGCCCGACAGCCAATCACTGGGCTTACGTCGGCATCCGAACCCAAACACACAATCAGATAACAAGTAAACGCACGCAAAAAGAAAAAGGTTGCCCGGAGTGGTCTCGCACGACCACCTGCCTACATACCTCGTCTGGAACGAGGATCAGGGCGATGTAGTTCCCCTGAAATGGAAAAAGATTTCAGCCAGAAACCGGGGAACGACACACTACTAGGGAGCTGGACTCGAGCCTAGTGTTGTCATGCATCGTTTACCCTAAGTTCGGTTTTCTATCCTACTTGCATAAGCAAGCCTATCCTAACCAGGAAAGAAGCCAGCACACAAGCATACAAAATAATTCAAGCATACATCAAATGAGAACAAGCATCTCAAACAGATATCCACACAGCACGCACTATAACCAAACAAGTGGCTCACACAATAGGTTTGACTGCCGAAGCGAGTCGTCTGTACGGGCTGTGTTTGCTCTTAACCTTGCCATTACGAGGCTAAGGTGAAGCAGATGAGAGGTGAAGTGAGGATCAGACCTCACAGCTCTTATCCCTAACCAGGGAGAGCTTCTGACAAATGAGCATGGGTCCAGAATGGGGGAACCCTTCTATACTCAGAGACTCTGACACAATGTGCACTGCACGGATCTTGGGCTTGTAATCTCAATGCTACAACCATGTAATGGGAGCAAGGAGAAGACTCAACTGAATAGTGGGGGATAGATTGCATACCCCTACCTTCCACCAATTGCCTTATTTAAAGGACTTTCACCTGCTTGGCACGAAAAATAAACAACCACAATCATTGCCTCTTAAGGAGGACTTCAGACATTTATTTGCCCGGCCCGGTAACAGCCGGGTCTCCAGACTACATGAAGTTAGGAAGTTATACCTCAATGCAAGTTGCTTAAGCAAAGCAAAGCAAAAGTTCACAAGGAACTGAGCAACTAAAAGTACCTGGAAACAGTCAAACACAGTTAGTACTCAGACAGACAAAACTAAACAGCAAAAGTTTAATCAGTTAATCTATACAGATCAATGCACAACAAAGCAAGCTCAAAGCTTAAGCCCAAACTTCACAACCTACAAAACAATGTTATGTTAGTGTACAAACATCAAACAACATCAATTGCATTTAACTTGATTCATTCTCCATGTGCATTATGCTTTTGATCCTGAAAAATCAAGCAAATGTTAGCAACAAGACCACTAGGCCAAGCCTAGGGTCCAAAGCAAGAAAAAATCCCTAAACAGCAAGGCATTCTCAAACCAAAGTCAAATTAATGTCAAACAAGAGCAAACACCATTGGTCTCATGTTTATATCATTCATCATGCTCATGTTATGCACAAAACAATCCACATTGGTTCAAGTGAAGCACCAAACATGCAAACAGAACTATTGCATTCAAATCCATATCAAAACAAATCCAAAAAATCTCAAATAAATTACACCTAAACAGGGCCTAATCCAGGTATGGCACACCAAATTTCAGCTTAATTGGGCAAATGGAACCATGCCAATGAAAATCAACAAAAACAGACACAATTACATGCTCCAAATCACAACACCAATACATGCTTCCACTTCAAAAATTCATAACTCAATGAAAACAAAAAAGAAATGGATGAGACCAAAACAGGGATGTCACATCATGTGTCTATTACAAGCATATCAAATTTCATGATTATCCAATACCATATGAGCATTTCACATCCAAATTACAAACATGTATCACATGAACTTGCATAATTGGCTAACAGAGATGAAAAATAGCAATCAAATTGAAAATGCCACATAAAATTCCACAAAAAATCACATAGCATCCTAACATGTTAATCAATCATCATGCAAAATTTCACATTAATCCAACAAGTATAAGTCACTAGAAAAAATCCAGCAAGTTGACATAATGAGGTGTGACACATATTGTCACACCTACGTTCAAAAATTCACATCTCAATGGTCAGGTATCAAAAATTCATGAAATGTACATGGAAATCACCCTCAGCCAGTCCACAATCATCACAAAAATTTTCAAGAATTTCTTTGTAAGCATGAGAATTTCACAATGAATTTGGCACAAGGTATCAAAAATGAGTACATGTTAAAGATCCCTAAGTCAAACACAAATATTACCATGCACAACTTTGACCAATAGGTCAAAAAAATTCTACAGTCAAAAACAAAGTCAACACAAAAATTTCCACATTTTTATGATTTTTCTATGATTTTTGGTGAATTTTTGAACATGTTAATGAATTTTTAAGAATTTTTTAGAATTATTATAATTTCATTAATGGCACTTTCGTAATTCTTGAACAGTGGCGCGGTAAACAGGATTTTCAAAAATTCAAAATGAAAAACGGATCAAACACCTGTACTGTCCAGAATTTCTCATCTCCTTCCTCGCGCTTGTTCTTCACCCTCTCAAAACGGATTTTTCTCATTTCTCAACCAAAACGCGCAAACAAATAACCGTTGGAAAGGTCTCACTCTCAGGATCTCAATCATGCAAACGATTTATCCTAACTGTTCATATATCTCACGGATCGATCGACTAAAGTTTCACATTCAAAGCTTCGAGTTCAGATTTCTCCACCTACGGTTATCCATTTCTAAAACCAACAGCACCACTACGATCTATGATAAACAAGCTACAAAACGCCTATAACCAATTGAAAAATCGTGTTACTCGAATACTAACCTCAATTCGAAGGCAGTCGCGATTCGTGGAGTTTCGATGCTTAATTCCTTGAAACAGATGGCCTAGAAGCTACAAGAAGTTGCATACAAAGCTCAGGTTCGAGAGAGATTGCTCCTACCGCGCCAAATCTTGATTCACCATGGATGAGGCTATGTTGGACAGTCACGATTCCGAGCTTTTTCCAATCCAAACTCCACAAACAGTTTGAGAAGATGATGAGAGGAGTTCAATGCAAAAAGAATTCTCAAGATTGATCAAGAATTGATGATGAATTTTTGATTTGAAGTTTTGGTGTTCTTGAGGAAATTGAGAGAATTGGAAAGGTTTCAGATCTGGTTTTGGTGAATGTGAAAATCTGTTATGCTTATTGAGTGATTAAGAATATATATGTGTGCTTAAACCATCTCTTAATCATGTAATTAGCCAAGTTGGATTTGTTAATGAAAGTGCTAATTTCAAGTGAGGGCAAAATGGGGATTTCACTTGCCAGCTCATTGCCACCTGTTTGACAGCTCACACACCTTCCAAATGCCATGTGTGAGCTGTCTCCATTTGTCTTTTGCTCATTGGATAAGCCATTCTCAATTTCACTATGTATTTGCATTTTGTCCAATTTCACATTTTCATTTTTCAAGCCAAATCCCAAACCATGAAGCCTAGCCATGAAGTGATGATTCCAACACATTTCAAATGCCATTCATGAGGTGTTGCAAAAATCCCCACTCAAAAATTCCAATTATTTTGAAAGTTGGACAATTTTGCCCTTGGTCCAATTTAACTGTCCAGTTGAAAATTGACTTTTTGCATTGACCATTTTTGGGAAAATCCAATTATGCACCATGAAAGTAAATGTCAAATGGAGTTTGTGCATATAAAGAACTTGCAATTTGGACAAACCATGTGGAAGTTATGGCCTCCTGATTATGGGTCATTTTTGAATTTCACTGAGCCATAATTTTCCAACCATACATGGGATTTTCAAGTTCTTGGACTTTTTGGAAAGGTGAGAACAAGATCTACAACTTTCATGTTGAACAAATTTTCATTTGGAGCTTCCTTGGACACGTGGCTTTGAGGTCAAAAACTTTCCATCTTTGGAAACTTCAATTACAAGTCACTTTCTATTTTTGGCAGTTTTTGTTCTGACTTGATTTTCTTCATTCTTAAGCTTTGAGATGTCTTATAACACTTGTTCCAACATGAATGAAGTGTATCCAACTCATTTCCACCTCCAAATCCATCAGATCATGTACAGTTGACCACAATTGACTTTTCATCTGATAGATGAATCTGGCAATGCATAGATCAAATTGAGCACCAACCTTCAACTGAAATGGCTCAAGGGTGAAACCCTAGCCTCAATAAGCACAATATAATCATATAATGAACCCCATAACCATCACAGACCCCATCTCCTGATCATGCCCTGATTGGCCCAATGCAACTGATTAGGGTTGACCAGTGGTCAAAACCCTAATCTCAAGGAATCTGCTTCAATCACTTGATGAAATCAAACCATGATGATGATGATATATCATTGCAATCAAGATGAAGACCAATATCTATTGAGAATCATGAAACCCTAATTCACAGCCCAATCCTCAGATGGCCATGATCAGTCAATAAACCCTAGGCTTGCACTTTGACTTTCTCATCTTCCAACAAAGACTTGGGAAGATAGCTTGCACAATGTAACCACACGATATGCAATATGCAATGCCTAATGACCTAAAAATGATATGCAATATGATTAGCTAGTCCCAAGAGAGGAGGGCAAATTTTGAGGTGTTACATCATGCATAACATATCATATCATGTCATCTACATTCAGGGACAAAATTAAGGTCTTTTAGTATTTAACTATCTCCTACCACGATCATATGAAGAGTGTCATTCTTCATATTCTCTGGTTGAAGATATTTAAATAGAGACAGTTGTCATACCCCAATTTTGTCTGAGTATTTTAAATTCATCGGATACATGTCCATTTGTCAACTTTTGCATTTTTAGCCATATGCATTTTTATCAAAGTCACCATAGTCGTGCACATATGCATTATAGTAAAAAAGTCAACATAAAGTCAATGTTTTACATGTTGAAGAAATTAACTAAAATTGTATTTTTTTCATTATGCATTTTGAAAAATAAGTTCATGGTCATTTGATTTATCATCAAAATATTCATTTGAATTTTATTAATCATTTTCATGCATCATAAAACAAAAATCAATGTTTTTATAAGGTCCAAAATATCTCTAATTTATTAGTACATCATTATTCACTATTTAATTAAATAAGTTTTTAGTAGACACTCACACTCTTTGCATAATTTCTAAACTACCATTTTTATAGCCTATAAATAAAATAATTCTCATTCACAAATCTCACCAGTCATTCACAAAAGCTAAGCCAAAACTCTCTTCATTTTTCTTCAAGTCATTTCTTTCTTTCTTTATTGAATTTTATTTTAGGTAGGCTCTTATACTTGTCATGTATTTAATTCTATTGTATTTTTATTCTTACTTCATTTATTTAGTACCTTAATCATTATCATTTTGCATGGAAATTCAATTGATTTTAAATCAAGAGTTGAAAAGTGTTCTTGAACCTCAATGAATAAAAGTGATTAAATGTGATTTAATTTTCGTTTATTTAATTTTTTTTGCATTATTATTCTTGTTACACTTAATTAGTATCTTAATCATCACCATTTTACATGGAAAATTCATTGATTCAAAATCAAGAGTTTAAAGTGTTCTTCAATCTTCATGAGTAAAAGTGATTCAATATGATTTAATTTTCGTTTATTTAACTTTATTTGCATTATTATTCTTGTTGCACTTAATTAATCACCACTAGTTTATATGAAAACTAAATTGATTCAAAATCAAGGTTTTAAAGTGTTCTTAAACCTCCATTAATAAAAGGGGTAAAATAAAAATTGGTGCTTGTTTTACATAAATAATGTATTGAATAGATTTCCAACATCATCCCGAGCATGAACCAATGGTTCGTTTGTCATGAGGGTGGATAAGATGATCGAATCAAGCAAATATATGTTGATGCGATTTTGTTGATTTTCAATTTTTTTGTTGTTTATTTGTTGATTCTAAATATAATATTATGTTCATGAGATCACGTGAAATTTTTATTTAAATAACTCATTTTTTCAAATAAATACCCAAACTAACTCACTTTTCCACCTATTTCCCAAAATAACCGATTTTTAAATAAAAAAAATATTTTAACACAAAAGATGCGTCAATCCAATTGGTGACAGTGTACAACATATAAGAGAAGGTGTCAATCCAATTGGTGATAGTGTATAAACATATAGGAGAAAGAGTATATTCTCTCTCCTACGTGTTTGTACATTGTCGCCAATTAGATTGACACCTCCTCTTATGTGTTTGTGCATACACGCCAATTGGATTGTCGTCTTCTTCATTTTCAATTTTTTTGTTTGAAAGTGAGTTACTTTGGGAAATAGATGGAAAAGTTGGTTATTTTTTGTATTTATTTGAAAAAATGGGTTATTTTGATAAAAATTTCATATCGAGTAGATAAATTTTCATTATTTATTTGCTTAATTCCGTGAAAATTTGAGAAAGTTACGGTGTTTTTACGTTTTCGTTAAAACCTTTTTCTTCCATTTTTTGCCACGGGAATAGTAACCAAATGTGGGGTTGTGGAAGATGAAGTCTCTCCAATGCCCTCTAATTGCTCAGTGCACTCCTCTATTGCTTTATTTATTTATTTATTTTTATTATTTTATTTTCTTTAGTTTTTTAATTCTTTTACCTCTTGCATTGATAGTTTGTCCCTCCCTTTTATTATTTCTTTTATCTTTTTTATTTCTATTTTTTTTTAGTTTATTTTATTGTGTTTTTAGTTGATGCATAATTGTTAAACCAAAAAGATGAAATGACTCTTAGAATTAAGCTTTCAAAAAATACTAAAAATCAAAGGTGTTTAATCAACATTAAGTAGATTTTTCAAAATCACACCAAAATCTTTCCAAATCAAAATCAATCGCTTAACATCCATTAACCTTCACAAATAAAATAAATCCTTTGAAAAATTCAACTTGGTAAACACCAAGCCTTTTTCTTTAATAAGAAGTTCAAGTCATTTTTTCAAACCATTTTCCAATTGCTAATCAAAAGCTTGATCCAACGTCAAGTCATTTTCTTAATCAAAAATCAAAAACACTTAACTACTATTTAACACTTTTCAATAAAATGGATGAAAGGAACGGGATGTAGTCCACGAGCTCCTAAGAGTTAGGATCCAATATGTAGTTCTCGTTAACCCAAAGACTCATCATTCTTAAATCAACACAACAACGCTTAATAAACCTCGACTAGCATCGAGTGCACTTTCCTCAATCAAAATTCAATACATCTAAGAATATCAAAACTCTTTTGCAAATAAGATGAAAAAGGAACGGGGTGTAGTCCACGAGCTCCCGAGATTTAGGAAACGAGATGTAGTTTTCTACCTTTCGAACTCTCTCATCATCCAAAAATACTTCAAACTAATCAAACTCTTTTCTCGTCGCCACGCGATTGATCCTCAAACCCTTTTGAAAAATGAAAGGTATTTTGTCTTGAGACGATGAAAAAACAATGTTTCGTCCACTTGAACGTGTGAGTAAGGTAGCGACGTTTCCCGCGAATGTTGATTTGTAAATTCATTTGGATGTGATGCAAATGTTCCCTTCTCCACTTGTTTTGGGTAGTCAACAATGTTTTCCGTCGATTGACACAAAGTATATTTCGCTAAAATCAACTAACAAAGAAACATTTTTTATCCAGAACTATGTAGCCTTGAGTTCTCCATCGCATCCGGAGATACGTAGGAGCGAGATTCAAAGTCTCGTCAAGCACCCTAATAAAAAATATACATTTTTTTTCCTATTCTTTCCTTTTAATAACTAGAGAAGCCTAACATTCCTAAGCTAACACTTACGCGCACAACTAACCAAACGATTCCTGTTGAGTACAACGGACGTAGGGGGTGTTAATGTTTTCCATTTCCTTTTTAGTAATAAATAAATTTCGGTGGCGACTCTGTTTAGTCCATCCCCTGAGCGTGCGATTGCGCTTCGCAAGAATCCTGTTCTCATTTTTCAAGGTACGATACAATGCATTGTGGGATCAATTCATGAATTGGTCCAATATGTGCTTCAGTTTCCTCCAAGATCTTTCCTCTGAAGTTGCTATGGGAAAATTCACAGTCATACTGAATAGTTGTTCAGAGCTTTTGAGAGATGTTGCTAATTTCCTTACTAGGACTAAGTTTCTGGCGCTCCCTGCACCAAATCATAATGAAGTTGAAACCTCTATTGTTTTGAATGTAGCCACATCGCTGGTACCCAAAAAATTGTAGGCTTCCTCTCTTTGAGCATAACTTGGTTCTTCTTTCTGAAATAGTAGCAACGTTTGGAACTGTGCAGATCTTAGATTCTCAGCATGAAGTTAGAACAACTTCTAGGAATGCACAGAACTCAGAACCTCATCAATGAAGTTAGGACAACTTCTGGGAATGTTAATTCTAAACTCTAGGCATCTGAGGTTATTACTTCTGTGATTTTGAAGACTCTGGATAAGCTAAAAAAGGAGAATGAGGTAGTAAGGACCAGTCTGGATCGCCAAGATGAGACCAACAATCAGATTCATAACCTGTTGTCAACAATCCTTTCTAGACATCCACCCCAACCATAAATCTTGATTTTTTTTATGACTCTGTCTATCTTGTTACTTTTTTATTCAATCTATAAATTTGTTTTAATCTTATCCTTTTTATTAATGACAAAGGGGGAGAAAAAGATATGATTTTGATTCATGTTTTTCCCAAGATAGAAAACCTAAACATGTTTAGATTTATTGGATAATTTATTGTGAATCAAAATTTTCCCAGTCTTAATCTCAGGGGAGCTTGCAAACCTCACTCTGTGAAATTAAGCTAAGAAAATTTTGAAGTCTAAAATTCAGGGGGAGCTTACAAACCTAAATCTGATTTTTAGTTGATTATTTTGCTTTGTTAAAACTCAAAATTGTTCATCAAAATTATAATGTTTGTCATCATAAAAAAGGGAAAGATTATTGGAACAAGTTTGGTTCTACAACTATTCTTGAGTTTTTATGATAACAAGCATAAAAGAACAATTTTGTTCTTTAATAGTTTGTTGAGTGTGCAGACTCTGAACTCTGGTCTTAGAGAGACTCTGGATATAGAGATTTCAGACTCTAATAAAAGAGACTCTGAACTTTGGACATCACCAGTATCTGAACCAAAGTGATCACTTGAAGTAGTTCTGAAGTTAAAATCAACTCGGATTTTTACTAGTCAACAGTTATGAAGTCGACGTCCCTTATGCATTATGATTCATTCAAGCTTCATTTACTCATTAGGTTTTGATGTCTATTCTCAAGGCTCTGAACTCTTAACATGCATTATATCTCTCATACGCAAAGACAATGTTCTAGAGTGTTAAAATGGTTAATAATTTTTATGATCAATACAAGTTAAGCGTCAAACCAAAAGTATTATACTTCAAATGAATATAAAATATTTTCTACCAAATATCCAAGATTTACGACTGAACCTACCTACTCTACAACAGTAGTGTACTTTGAAGAAAGTTCCAATTATATCCTTTAATGATCTTATTTGTTATCTATAAAATGGACAAAGGAATCATAAATGGGTAACGATGATGGATGGTTGAAAAGAAGAACAAAAATAGATAGAAAACTTTCGCACAGAAAATTGAAGGAATTTCATGATGAAGAAAATTCAATAAAGCAAGTCATTTTCAAGATAGAAAAAATTGAATAAACACTTAAGCTTCATTCCAAATATTCTCTAGTGTAAACCTGAATTTTATTATATGTATTATGCTTCTTAAGAAGCATCCTTGTAACCATAATTAACTTGATTAACAATTATTAATTTCTTTGAGACTAAGTTTAGTCATAATTCTCAAGAAGTCAGTGACGATTAGTCCTTGAGTTGTATTTCCTTGAGAGACTAGGATATAGTCGGAATTATCAAGAAGTCTTAGACATTAGGTCTTTGAGTTGTATCATCAGCTTGATTATTGGTTTAAGTCCTTATTGAGAAGGCAAAATCACTCAGGCGGGTAGGCTATAAATAGCTTCATTAACAGTGAATCAGGATAAAAAATACTTGTGTTATTTATCTTTATTATTATCGTTACTGTTTGTTTTCTTGGATGGAAAAAGTTTTAAATCTAGAAACCCAATCCCCCCCCCCCAATTTTCTTGTGTTTCTTGAACCTTCATGTATTCTTTATTCTGTTATATATCATATGATAAAGAATTGCATTTGCCTCATTTTATAGTTACCCTTCCTTGGAAACATAACACGTCTCTTGGTGTAGTGGATTATTCTAATGTTTTGGCTAATAAGTGCAACATTGACGGGATATGGAATATTGGAAATGGGATCAGTGAGGAGTGAGTGAGCAAGAGTGACAAAGTTAAATTTGTTACCTTCAAGATCCATTTTATCATAATCTTGCTCCATGAAGGGAAAGTTGTAGATATGAGTGAAGTCTTCAAGAGATATGGTGATAGGATATTTCTTTACTTCAGAGTTGATGATTCTATCTGTGCAATAGAGATTTGCGTAGACCATTTTTACTAAGTCTGGGAACCTCTCATGGGGTTTCTAAAAACCAAAGTTCCTTAGCCCTGCAGCGGTGATTTGTCAGACCAAACAAGACCCTAATTATACTCAACACTAGTCAGAGAAGCGGTGCGGACATCAATATCACTCATTTGAGAATTGTCTTCATTGCCAGAAAAATCTAACCCCCCGTTCCAGAGCCGCTGTGAGGTGTATCTGGGACGAGGATAAGTTCCAGCTGTCGCAACCTGAAAAAATACAGTGCGAAAAAAGACAACCGGCGAAGAAAAAAGACAGGAGAGTCGCCACCGTGCGTTATTTATCCCAAAGGAGGGAAAGGAAACGCTCGAAGTAAACCTGAAAATAGGAAAGAAAAAGACAAGGTCTCGCAACCAAATCTTGGGTTCGGGAGTCGGTTATGCGAAGGGAAGGTATTAGCACCCCTACGCATGCGTAGTACTCTACGGGATCCACTTATGCGGTTTCTGTTTAAAGGGTACGGTTTTGCCTAATGTGCTATTTACTAAAAAGGTTAAGAGAAATGACTCGCGCGGATGTCGCATCCACTGCATACGTATCTCATCTGAATATGAGAATCAGAGTCTTCGTAGCTCGGCTGACCTATGGGTTGGGGGTAATTGTGCTCGCTAAGACGTCGCGTCTTATGCCTACGTATCTCATCTGGAATGAGAATCAGAGCAAGCCGTAGTTCGACTAACTACGGGGTTATGGATTATGTTACGGGGTGAACAACGTTACTACGCAATCTACCGGATGCTCGACCTTTGGAGACTTACTCGCCTGTAGTAGAAGGAGTAAACGTGTTGCTTTGGGTTTTAGGTTTTGTTTGCGTTGTAGGAACGCGCATGCAAAGAGGAAGTCCTAGGCGGAGGAACAGTGCTACCTAAATTGGCATTGCAAACGGGAGACTATGCGAAGCCTCGCATCCTATGGGGAAACAATCACATCACACAAAACATATATCTTGAAATAGAAAAAATGCCACCAAGGGGCTCAAACATTGCCTCCTATCGAGGTCTTCCAGCTAAGAAACCGTAGAAATAAAAGGGAAGAAGTAAAATACCACACGGATCAAGATCCGAAGTTACAGCAATTAAAGGATAAGCAACCCTGAGATTCTCCCAAGCTGATGCCATCAAAGAAAACCAATCAGTACGGGAAATCGGAATAAACCTCCGGAGGGTATCCCTGCGAGAATATGTGAGCCCTCACAAAAACTCAACAAAAGGGGTTAGGCAAACAGGATTGAAATCAAAAGATAACAAGGCCATGGCAACACAAAGAACAGGTTAGAACAAAACGGAATAAAGCAGATACTGTCACATTCGCGACTGCTTCGCCTAGCGAAAGCCTAACGAAGCTTCGCTGCGTGCTCGCCTAGCGAAGCGGCTAGCGAGCACCTGCGGGATTTGGATTTTCCATTGGTACCTGCACGATGTTAAAGATTCCAGATCCTATGGCATTCACCTCATAAACGAAACTGATGAGAGACCTGTTAAAATTGGAAGGCAAGGCCGGATTGGCGAAGTAACGTTTAGGGTTTGCGCGAGGCGGAATGAACTTCTCAGGGCTGCCCGAAGGTTGCTGCAGAGTAGTTCCTAGGTTTGAAACTCCACGTGAACTCCAAGTCTATTTCTCAGGGAATTTCCAAGTGTCTGAAACCCTACTGAAACTCTTATATTTATAGCTGATTTTCGTGGACTTGTGGGCTTGGAATGAGGGAGACCCAAGTCCAAAATAATTTGTTATATTCTAATTATTTATTTAATTTTTTTTTTTTGGAAAAAATGAAAGGGTAAATTTTTGGGTATTACAGCTGCCCCTATTCAATCAACTGGAGACCCGGAAGGAAGATGACAGCTGCTTTCGTGCTTTCGAGGTATCAAGGGATTGAATACAATAAAAGCCCAAAAAATTTGCACTGAAGTGAAATGAAGTAACAATGTCTGTCAGAATCGGCAAAGAGGTGGTCTTGAAAGAAGAATCCGTCTGGTACGGTGAGAGTCAGTCTGAATAAAGAATGCTAACTTGCATACCAAAATAAATGGTAACACAGAAATAACCATGGCCGGAATGTCGCTCATCAGTCTGAATACTGGAAAGGACTTCGATCTGAATATCGGAAAACTGACCTGAATGCCACTTCGGTCTGGATACCGGAAAACTGGCCTGAACGCCACTTCGGTCTGGATACCGGAAAACTGGCCTGAACGCCACTTCGGTCTGGACACCGGAAAACTGGCCTGAACGCCACTTCGGTCTGGATACCGGAAAACTGGCCTGAATGCCACTTCGGTCTGGACACCGGAAAACTGGCCTGAACGCCACTTCGGTCTGGATACCGGAAAACTGGCCTGAACGCCACTTCGGTCTGGATACCGGAAAACTGGCCTGAACGCCACTTCGGTCTGGATACCGGAAAACTTCATGCCTGTCAGCATCGGCAGAAATAGGGAATGATAATAGAGGCGGCGCCTGGGCCAATGACACAAAGTTAAGTCATGAACAATCTTCAGTCTGAGTACTGGAAACAACTTCTAGCTTATCACTTGGGATACCGAGAATGTTTTATGTTTACATGCATATGTTTGAATTTTTCAATGGCGTAATGCTCCATGAAAATGGAAATGCTACGCGATTTGGAAGGATGCAATGCAATATGATTCTACATGCAGGGATGCGAAATGCTGGGTAGAATGCCAAGCCGAGGCAAGGGGATCTGCTGGGGAAACGATCACCATCTTCTGGGCTCTGGCAAGGCTGTTGGAGATGCACAGCGCAAAGAACTCTGTGGGGAGATGACTAGCCATGCGGTGTTCTGGCCATACCGAGACTCTGATCGGGGAAAGAATGGCATTGGAAGCCTGCTGCTGAGGAAAGCTACAATGGTTTTGGCAACCACGATTTGCGAGAGATGACTCAGCAGGGGGAGCAAACACTGATACGGTACCGAGGTTCTGCTTCAAGAAAAGAACCCATGGATCTGGCATTGGGACTATCGATCTGGCATCGAACTCTAAGGAGCAGCCACTTCTGCTGGAAAGATACAGTCTGGCGCTGTCAACTCCGCTGGGGATATATAGTCTGGCACTGTCAACTCTACTGGGGAGTGTATGTCCTGAAACAACCGCTTGGGGAAGTACGGTGGTGAGAAACTGCTGGGGATTGAAGAATCCAACGCTCTGATCAGCTCTGCAGGGATAAGACACCGAATTTGTCTGTTGGCGACTTCACTGGGGAAGATATTCACGATCGTCTGCAAGGGGATTTTAAGGAAATGCCCCGAGGGTATCTGTTCTGAATAGACGATCCAAAGCACTCAAAATTTACAGCAATTTTAAATGTTTACTGAGCATGTACCTGTAAAGCCCTTATGTGTCATGATGCAATGTTTATCAAAAATTCGGACGTCATTTTTGCAAACAAAACAGTAAAATGAAAATGAAAACAGAGATATACTGAATAACATGATTTTATTGATTGAATGGCCTCTGAATAGGCATTTACATTAAGAGGCAATCCCTGGAAAGAGGTAATCGCACAATAGATAAAACAAAAATTAATCTAATGGCAATGTGAAGTGGATTTCTATTGGGTTCCAATTCTGCTATGACTTGCCCGTCTTCAAGATCCTCCAGATGATCAGCTTTCTGAAAGAGTGATTGGATTGTTTCCTATCCTTCAAAAATTTCCAGTCATTGGCACGAGATGAGATTCAGAGCTACTCAGAACGCAGTCATTCGCTTAATCCCTAACTTTTGCCTGGATCGCCCTTTTCGGGTTTTCGATCCATCGGGATACCCATTTTTGCCTAAGTTGCCTTTTCAGGTTTTCAACTTACCGGGTGTACAATCTTTTTTTTATTTTTGTCCCTAATTTTTGCCCGAACCTTTCCATTTTCTTGGTTCGCCGGGATGCCCATTTTTGCCTGGACTATTCTTTTTACTGTCCAGCGGGTCTATTTTATGCGAAGTATTTTTTAACTGCGTCTGAGTTCACAGGGGAAGCGAAGTCTTCGCCCTCCATAGTTGCAAGCATTAGGGCCCCACCATCAAAAACCTTGGTGACAATATACGGTCCATCGTAGTTAGGAGTCCACTTGCCCCTGTGATCTGTCTGAGGAGGAAGGATCCTTTTCAACACTAAATCTCCGACTTGGAAACAACGAGGACGCACCTTCTGATCAAAAGCTCTCTTCATCCGACTCTGATACAACTGCCCATGACAAATGGCTGCCATTCGCTTCTCTTCGATAAGACTCAACTCATTGAACCTTGTCCGAATCCATTCAGCTTCATCTAACTTGACATCCAACAGGACTCTTAGAGAAGGAATCTCCACTTCAACAGGTAGGACCGCTTCCATACCATACACAAGGGAGTAAGGGGTTGCCCCTGTCGATGTACGTACTGAAGTGCGGTACCCATGCAAGGCGAAGGGTAGCATCTCATGCCAATCTCTGTACGTAACGACCATCTTCTGCACAATCTTCTTTATGTTCTTATTTGCCGCCTCAACAGCGCCGTTCATCTTAGGGCGGTAAGGGGAAGAATTGTGATGCTGAATGTTGAAGTTCTGACACAACTCCTTCATCATTTTGTTGTTGAGATTAGAACCATTATCAGTAATGATTCTTTCGGGAATCCCATAGCGACAAATAATTTCTTTCTTGATGAAACGGGCAACCACATGTCTGGTGACATTCGCAAATGACGCTGCTTCGACCCATTTGGTGAAATAGTCGATGGCAACAAGGATGAAGCGATGCCCATTGGAAGCAGTCGGCTCAATCTTTCCAATCATGTCAATACCCCACATGGCAAACGGCCACGGCGAAGACATCACATTCAGAGGATTCGGCGGTACATGCACCTTATCAGCATAAATCTGGCATTTATGACACTTCCGAGCATACTTGAAACAATCTGATTCCATGGTCATCCAATAATAACCCGCTCTCAACAATTTCTTAGCCATCGCATGTCCACCGGCATGAGTACCGAAGGAACCTTCATGAACTTCCTGCATTAACATGTCCGCCTCGTGTCTGTCCACACATCTGAGCAAAACCATGTCGAAGTTCCTCTTATACAACACATCGTCTTTGTTCAAGAAGAAACTGCCTGCCAATCTTCTCAAAGTCTTTCTGTCATTGTTGGATGCCCCTGCAGGGTACTCTTGATTCTTCAGAAAGCACTTGATATCGTGATACCAGGGCTTGTCATCGACTACCAGTTCAGCAGCAAACACATACGCGGCCCTGTCAAGGCGCATCACATCGATCCTGGGAGCATGGTTCCAACGAATTACCTTGATCATGGAGGATAGAGTAGCAAGTGCGTCTGCCATCTGGTTCTCATCACGAGGTATATGATACAATTTTACCGTTGTGAAGAAAGTCAACAGTCTTCTCGTGTAATCTCTGTAGGGGACCAGAGTGGGCTGGAGAGTATTCCAATCACCATTCACTTGATTAATCACCAGAGCTGAATCTCCGAAGATGTCCAGAGTCTTGATTCTCAGATCAATGGCTTGCTCAATGCCCAAGATACAGGCCTCGTACTCAGCTTCATTATTTGTGCACTCAAAAGTCAAACGAGCGGTGAAAGGTATGTGGGCACCTTTCGGAGTTGTAATGACAGCACCAATTCCACTTCCTCTAGTATTGACAGCCCCATCAAACAACAAAGTCCACTTTTCGTTTGGATCAGGTCCCTCCTCAACAACTGGCTCTTCACAGTCTTTCATCTTGAGGAACATGATGTCTTCATCAGGGAATTCAAACTTCATTGGCTCATAATCATCAATCGGTTGCTCGGCAAGGTAGTCTGACAGAATACTCCCTTTGATGGCCTTCTGTGACGTGTACTGAATATCATACTCTGTTAAAATCATTTGCCAACGAGCGACCCTTCCGGTGAGAGCTGGCTTCTCGAATATGTATTTCACTGGATCCATCTTAGAAATCAACAAGGTAGTATGGTTCAACATATACTGCCTCAGTCGGCGAGCAGCCCAGGCCAAAGCACAGCAAGTTTTCTCAAGCTGCGAATATTTGATTTCACAGTCGGTAAACTTTTTGCTAAGGTAGTATATGGCATGCTCTTTTCGACCAGACTCGTCATGCTGTCCCAATACACACCCCATCGAGTTCTCAGTCACTGATAGGTACATTATCAGAGGTCTCCCAGGAACTGGAGGTATAAGGATCGGAGGTTTCTGTAGATACTCTTTTATCTTCTCGAAAGCCCTTTGACAATCTTCATTCCACCTGATAGCCTGATCTTTCCTCAGCAATTTGAAAATTGGCTCACACGTGGTTGTTAGGTGAGAGATGAACCTTGCAATGTAGTTCAACCTCCCTAAGAAACTACGGACTTGCTTCTCTGTTCTTGGCTCAGGCATTTCCTGTATTGCTTTTACTTTGTCGGGATCCACCTCAATCCCTTTTCCGCTAACAATAAAACCCAGCAATTTTCCCGATCTCACCCCGAAAGTGCACTTGTTCGGATTAAGCCTCAGCTTGAATTTCCTCAAACGCTCAAATAATTTCTGCAAATTCACCAAATGTTCTTCTTCTGTCTGAGATTTGGCAATCATATCATCCACATAAACCTCGATTTCATGATGAATCATATCATGGAACAGAGTTACCATAGCTCGTTGATATGTTGCTCCGGCATTTTTCAGACCAAACGGCATCACCTTGTAGCAGAAGGTGCCCCACGGGGTTATGAAAGTTGTCTTTTCCATGTCTTCTGGTGCCATCTTGATTTGGTTATAGCCAGAAAAGCCGTCCATGAAGGAGAATACCGAGAACTGAGCTGTATTATCCACCAAAACGTCGATGTGAGGTAATGGGAAATCATCTTTAGGGCTAGCTCTGTTCAGATCCCGATAGTCGACACACATCCGTACCTTTCCATCCTTCTTAGGTACTGGGACGATGTTTGCAACCCATGGCGGATAATTGGTGACTGCTAGAAACCCTGCATCCAACTGCTTTTGCACTTCTTCCTTTATCTTGACAGCCATCTCTGGTCTTGTTCTTCTGAGCTTCTGCTTGACCGGAGGACAACCTTCTTTGAGAGGCAAGCGGTGTACCACGATGTCTGTGTCCAGCCCAGGCATGTCCTGATAAGACCAGGCGAAGATGTCAATGTATTCTTGCAGCAATTTAATCAGCCCTTTCTTCACATTATCTTCCAAAGCAGCCCCTATTTTGATTTCTCTCTTGGCGTCTTCGGTGCCGAGATTAATCACTTCAACAAACTCTTGATGCGGTTGAATAACCCTTTCCTCTTGTTTCAACAACCTGGCAAGTTCTTCAGGGAGTTCACAATCTTCATCATCCTTTTCTTCAGCTTGAAAGATTGGATTTTCAAAGTCGAAGCGAGCCATAGCAGAACCGTTATCAATAGGATCCGGTGATGTGCATCTGCATGAGTGATGGTATGTGCTTATGAGTGTGAAAAAAAATATGGAAACTAAACAAAACATTGCCATTTTTTTATTATTATTTTTTTTTTATTATATATTTTTCTTTGAAAAACTGCAAAAATAGAAAGACAAGGAACGAAATATTTGAATGCGAAAAGACGTCTTTTATTTATGATAAAAAAATGCAAGTGTCACATAGACGGGCCCTACAATGAGTCGTTACGCCCTGGGTGGAACGTAAGACTTGGATATGCATGAATAAACAAAGAAAATTACTCTTCAAGAAGAGTGACTTGAACAATCTCTTCAGAAGACCAATTGTTGATGACTTCACCCGGGATCCTCGGACGCACCCAGTTGTTGATGTCGCAGTCACTATCCCCATCTTCTTCGTTGACTGCAGAGACTTGACCATACTGAATGATGCCAGCACTAGAGAAAGTGATCGGCCCCTGAAGAGTCTGAAGTGCTGAAGTTGTAGAAGTCAGAGTTGGCTGGTACCCAATCCCGAACTTATCCTCTTTCACTGGTAATTCCAACAGACGCCCCCAACCAGAAGCAACACCTGAATCCACCACGGCCCGTGCCTGCTTAAAGGATGAGATAGAGGCACCCGCTTTAACTTCTTCCACCGGAGCTGCATCCTTGACTTGAACTGACTCAAAAGCTTGACACAGAGTCTCATGAATTTCACCTTCTACTTCTACATACTTGAATGTAGACAGGTTACTGACCAGGATGTCCTCTTCACCACAGACGGTGATAATTCGTCCGTTGACCGGAAACTTAATCTTCTGATGTAGAGTTGAAGAGACTGCCCCAGCATTATGGATCCAAGGCCGACCCAGCAGGCAACTGTAGGAAGGACTGATATCCATCACGTAGAAGACAGTGTTGAAGGTTTGTGATCCAATCAGAATTGGCAATTCCACCTCTCCAAACACCGATCTCTTAGAACCATCGAAGGCTCTCACCATAAGATCTGAAGGTTTCAAGACCAAACCCTCTACTTCTAACCTCGACAGGGCCCTCTTGGGTAGCACATTGAGAGAGGAACCTGTATCCACCAGAACATGAGATAACATGGTGTCTCTGCATTCCAATGAGATGTGCAGAGCCTTGTTATGATTGCGTCCAGCTGGTGTTAAGTCAGAATCAGTAAAACCCAACCCGTTGCTTGTATGGACATTGGCAACGATCCCTTCTAGTTGGTTCACTGAGATCTCCTGAGGTACATATGCAGCATTAAGAACCTTCAGAAGTGCCTCCCTGTGTGCCTCCGAACACAATAGGAGTGAGAGAATGGATATCTTGGACGGAGTCTGAATCAACTGATCGACTACCTTGTAATCGCTTTTCTTTATGATTCTTAGAAACTCGTCCACGTCCTTTGCAAAAGTGGGCTCAGAACCATCTTGGGGTGCAGAGGTACCCTCATTCACGACTTGCTTGCCTTTGGTTTTCGCCACAGCATCAGCATTATCAGCTTGGGTAACCGGTGGTGAGAGCAATCTACCACTCCTGGTGAATCGCCAGATTCCACCAACATTATCCACTGCGGGACCTTCAAGTTCAGGCTTCTGACCCTCTTCTACTTTTAGTGGCCGTTCCACCTTATGATCGTGCGTATACACGCTCCCCCCATAATGCCATGGAATGGCCCTTTCACTGGTGAAGGGTAAAGGACCAGGGGTTGTGATGGTCATAGTAGGTCGTCGCATTGGTGGCGCGGGTTGCGCTTCTGGCACACTGATCTGATTAGTTGGATAGAAAATAGTTATAGTTGCAATGTCACAGTCGTACTCAGAAACCTCATTTGTTGGAGCATGAACATCCGAAACATCGGAATCAAGTTCAAATACAAAAGAGTCAACCGTATTGGAAAGAGTAAATACATCATCATGGACTGCAGAATCAGCAGGAACAACATCTAGGAACTCTTCAGTAGCACCTTCAAACCCTTCTTCCTCAACCCCTTCCATAAACTCTCGGACAGACAAATCTTCAACCTGGAGGATACCCTTGTCGAGCAAGGCCTGGATACCTTGCTGTAGTTTCAAACAACCCTTCTCCTGTGCAGCACAATCCAAACAAACTTTCCCACAACCGGGGAAAACATCGGCCTTCAGCAAGCATCCTTTGATATCCGACACCGGAGTCTTCAACTTCAACACATCCTTAATGAACTTGGCTCTTCCCTCTACCATGTTAACATTCGCACCACCATGCTGGGGCATGGGATTGTTAACGACATTCGGAGCCGGTGCAAGGTCGATGGCCTTTGAATCTATGAGGTCCTGAACTACGTGCTTAAAAGCTTTGCAGTTCTCAATATTGTGGCCAGGTGCCCCAGAGTGGAAGCTACACCTAGCGTTGGAGTCGTAACCCACCGGAAGTCTCCCAACAGGAGGAGCCAGAGTGCGCAATTGCACGAGTTGTAGTTGTTGAAGACTAGAAAGCAACTGGGCGTACGACATTGGAATGGTGTCGAAACGCCGGTCCATCATCCTTTGCCTCTGTTGATAAGCGGGTCTGTTACCCGGTTGTTGCTGCTGTTGATACTGAGCTAATTGACGCTGCGGTGGTTGTTGTTGTAGTGGCGCTGCAGCTGGAATGGTCACCGCCGCAACATACGGTTGTTGATGATAATTCTGAAAATTATTCCTTCTAACACCTCTGTTCTGATAGGAAGCCAAAGAATTCACTCCCCCCTCTCTTTGCTTATGCCCTCCAACGAACGACTTTTTTACCCCTGACGAAGATCCTCCTCCACTTTGGATCTTGCAGGTCTTCAGGTAATTCTCCACCCTCTCTCCGGTAGAGACCACATCAGCAAAGTTGGAAGCATTGCACCCCACCAGGCGCTCCAGATAAGGTCCAGGCAACGTATTCATGAACATGTTGGCCATTTCTTTCTCCAACATAGGGGGCTGAACACGGGAAGCTGTCTCCCTCCAGCGTTGAGCGTATTCCCTGAAGCACTCATTGCTTTTAAGAGACAGATTCTGAAGTTGAGTTCTGTCCGGAGCCATGTCTGCATTATACTGATACTGCTTCACGAAGGCCTCCGCCAAATCCCTCCAGCAACGGATGTGGGCTCTGTCCAGTCTCATATACCATTCCAAGGATGCCCCAGCTAGGCTGTCCTGGAAGAAGTACATAAGTAGCTTCTCGTCATCAGAGTATGCAACCATTTTACGGAAATAGGCTTGCACGTGAGTCTTGGGGCAAGAGTTGCCCTTGTACTTGTCAAAGACCGGGACTTTGAATTTTGGTGGCACTCTCACACCTGGGACCAGCCCTAAGTCAGCAACGTCTACTCCCAAAGGATTCTGTCCTTCCACTGCCTTCAACCTCTCTTCCAATCTCCTGAACATGGGGTCTACGCCATGACCCATGCCAAAGTCTTCCTGAAGTGGGGGAAACTGATCGTCCTGATCATCATGAACGGTATGTTGACCGGGGTTGGCATGCGGGATCGGGATAGGCCCCGGTCCACTGGGTCCGTTAACCTCTCCAGCTGGAGGTTCAGTCACTGTCTCTGGTTGAGCAGGGGGATTCCCCTGTATCATCTGCCTGAGCTCTTGTTGTCCCTGAGCCACCCCTTCAACCACATCCATGAATTGGGTCATGCGGGCCCTCATCTCAGCGAGCTCTGCTTGTACATCTTCCATTGCTCTCTGTTGATTCCTCCGGGTACCGTATCGGTGAATGCCTGAGTCAGCTATCCACACGGATCAAGATCCGAAGTTACAGCAATTAAAGGATAAGCAACCCTGAGATTCTCCCAAGCTGATGAGAGACCTGTTAAAATTGGAAGGCAAGGCCGGATTGGCGAAGTAACGTTTAGGGTTTGCGCGAGGCGGAATGAACTTCTCAGGGCTGCCCGAAGGTTGCTGCAGAGTAGTTCCTAGGTTTGAAACTCCACGTGAACTCCAAGTCTATTTCTCAGGGAATTTCCAAGTGTCTGAAACCCTACTGAAACTCTTATATTTATAGCTGATTTTCGTGGACTTGTGGGCTTGGAATGAGGGAGACCCAAGTCCAAAATAATTTGTTATATTCTAATTATTTATTTAATTTTTTTTTTTTGGAAAAAATGAAAGGGTAAATTTTTGGGTATTACACCAGCCATAGAGAAGTTCCACAAATTCGAGGTTCTCCACTCCCGTGGACGATGAAGAATCTTCACTAGTGAGCTCGAGATAATCGTTTACGGGTGCATCTCCTAGATTGACCATGACAATACACAAAAAATTACAATGACATACCTGTAAATGAGAGAGGGAGAGAAGGCGAGATCAAAGATAAATAACCAACAGAATGTCCAAACACACGGGCAAGAGAACTGATAGACAAACCCATAAAGAATAAATGAGCGTGGATTAGCAGGAAAACGAAAAGGGATCTTGAGGGAAAAACCTACCTTTAATAAGGAATCAGTCGATAATCAACGATCTAGATCGAAAGCAACAAAAAAATTTGAAGGTAGCAAGTCAACTGTCTCGTCAAAAGTGGCGAAGGACCAAAGTACTCAAGCACCCTAGGTAGGGAAATCATGCCCTAACATGTACCCTTAGGGTCACACGCCTGGATAAATGAGTGAAATGTTTTGATTATGAAAAAATATTTAATGGACTTGTCCTCCACTACTTTTTCAATTGACTCCAAGTGGTCCCGCTTTTAGTCAGAATCAAACAATATTCTCAGAGGCCAGCCACGACTACTAAGACTTCTCCGACTCAATATCGTCCGGCAAACCTTGGAGGCAATTGTTCTTGGTCGATCAAAGGCACAAATAATGTCAATCCACTCAAAAAGACTCAAGGTATAAAAGTCATTTCACGCGAAATACAAGGTATATTTTCTAATCTCCACTTTTCACTACACTCATCTTAAATCTTGAATTGACTTAGGCATTGAAATGTTAACCTTGCAGGTTCATCCCCGTACCACCGTATCGGAGATCAGCACCATCGATTAAAGATTCTTCATCACTAACTTACACCTAATTATGATTTCAAAACGAAACATATTATTTTTGTAATAATTTGTCCCTCAGTATTATCAATCTATCACGTATGATAATTCTTATATAAAATGATTTGTTATGCTTTACAACAGTCATTTAAAAATGGACATGTTTTAAAGTGTAAATGTGGGAGGATCATCTAATTATGAGAATGAACTTTTCAAGACTATAATTAAGTCTCTGCGTGAATTGACTAATTATGTTTTATTTTAGAATGAAAGGATTACTATGTTCATTGTTTGTTTAGATTTACAAAGACCATGACATCTATGTTGACAGAACTAACGATTTTATCACAAATTTTTCCAATCTATGCGGTTCATGTAAGTTTAACCCAGGCTCGTGTTACCTTAACATCATTACAAAGTTTGCAGAACAATTTTTCCTGTACACAAAATATAACATTTTTATGAGACAGAAAAAGTATAATATCTCTCTAAATCTAAAGTCAGTTGATCTAGAAGAGTTAGATCATTCTCCTACAAACAAGCCAACAACCTCACCACCAAAGTTGAAGCTGCTACAATCAAGGCAGCAAAGATTGGAGGAACGATTAAATCAATCTTAGAGTTCACAAACAAATGAGAAGGAATACATAGAATCTCTCCAGGAACATCCAATGGCATTCTAATCAACCCATCTTTTTCACACTTGTGAGAGAACAAAGAAGAAGGAGAAATCGCTGAAACAAAAGTAACCTGCGGTGAGATTGACGCCACTGCCACAGTTAAGGTTAAGAGTGTCACCCAAGTGGTTGCATAGGTGAGTATTGGCCATGGTCTTGTCAAGTGTAAGGAGAGCCAAAGAGGCATTTTGAGGAGATGGATAAAATTGTTAGTTGTTTGTTGGTGTTTCTTGGGTGGGTACTTAAATTTTTCAAAACTGGTGTGAAATTACCTAATCTCACAACTACTTTTGAATTTTGAGGAAGTTGGCATGGAAAAATGGTGTATAAAGGACCAATGATTTGAGACTCATAATGATGGTTTTGTTGACCAAATTTTGTTGTGCTGAATTTTGAGCGTGTGGTTTTTTATGTACAACTATCAAATTTGTTTGATTATTTTGTATTACTACTATAACTTTAATTTCTATTACTCTAAGAAAAAGGCCTATGGATCGTCGAAGATAATCAACATACTGATATAAATGAATTTTTTTACCTCCAAGAAAACCCTATATGTTAACATTAAACAATTAATTAAATGAATTTTTTTACCTCCAAGAGAACCCTATATGTTAACATTAAACAATTAATTAAATGAATTTTTTTACCTCCAAGAGAACCCTATATGTTAACATTAAACAATTAATTAAATTAATTACGATTTAAATTATTTTATAATAGCATATAAATAATTAATTGACGTAAATAACAAAAAGCCACATGAACTAATAAATTACACCATCTATACAATTGAATCATCTGAAAGCAATGCTACCATAAAACAAAGACGACAGATTGTAAAAGAAACATTATATTCACTCAGTGGTGGAGGGTGATGATACATTCCCCACCTTAAGAGCCAACCATAGAAAACTGCAGAATGACAAGCACAGTATAACCAACATGACTATGATAACTGCTTGGAATGAAATGTATGGGGCCACAAAGAAAACGATAGCAATTGTAGCGCTTTGCCATATCTTTAACTGTGCAAAAGCCCCTTCCTGCACCACAAAGTATATCAATTTGACATTAGAGATATTAGGAAAAGAACAAATGCATCAAGCGAAAGAGCATATGCACAATGTGAGAACAATAAATAATGAGGATGTCTATGATGAAATTAAAATGTGTTTCTGCGTAATTAAAGGGGTAGATTGCATTTGTGTACCATGTCATGCTTAAATAGCATGCCTAGTAAAGCATTGAGCTGCGTCATTAGAACTCCATCGCCGATGCCCAATAAAGCAGCCAAAAAGAGTATATATAGAGTACCGAGAAATCCACTAGATATGCTGTATCAGGGGCGCCAAAGAAAAAATAGGCGAAATGAAATTACATGGGGAAAATAATATTCATAAACATCAGCCAAATAAGGAATATTGCAAACCTGAAATTTAGCAGGAGCAATATTAGTACAACCGCTTGGGCAAAAGCTCCAAAAGAAACTATTGATGTAATGGATGTGAGACCGGATGTGAGACGACCAGCGGCCAGAGAACACTGATATATTTAAAGAATTAAGAGGAAAAAAAACAGATAAAATATGAAAATAAGAAAGAAATGCTTGCAAGCATGACGTAATCTTGTCACTTTCAACCCACCGCCCAAGAAACTATAGTTTTGCATTTCATGTCAATACTTACTATTCCATCAAAAGCTCCATATGCTGCCATTGCAATACCAACACCGGAAACACCAATTGCTGGAGTTACAACGTACTTGGTAAATTCCGCCCTGTGAAAAAGTATTTCAGTAACAAACATTACAAAATAGACAGGAAAGAAAACAAGAACTCAAACCATAATTGAAGATCATGAGGAAGATAACTTATGGTTCATATGAAATTACCATACAAATGCTTGTTGTAGACCTGAATATGCCATAAGGGGTATGATCAACAACATCTTCACATCAGACAATGCATTTGTCAGTGAACTACATAGAGACTTAAGGGACTTTGATTCAGCAGCATCAGATTCTGAATGCTCATATCCTTCCTTACTATTACCGCTCCGTTTATGCAGGAAGCACATTAGTATTGCACCAAAGGTCATGACGAAAAGGAATACAATAAACAATAAAGTTGTGCCTTTGGTACCTCCTCCCTGCAGTGATGAGAAACGAGATCAAATCCGAGGAATATGTAAGATACTCGAAATCAAAACTTGCTAGCGAGAACTCATTGTTGAAGGATACAGCAAAAAACCAACTCATATTTGGACTTCCTTGGAAAAGTTTGCATATTAACATATTTCTAAATATTGGACAAACATAGTAAAGAAAATTAAAATGACAATAGGGAAAGGATAAAGTATGTATAGCGCCAACATCATGGTCCTTTCTGGAAAACCAAGATAACAAAACAAAAGTTCAATTATATAACTAAAGTTGATACTCCAATATTTACCTTTCTATAGAAAGACGGCTTCTTATCTCCTTTTTAGCTCTGCTCCATGGCCTCATAAATAAAACCAGTGGCTGGTTCTTCCATTGAATTCACCAAACGAAGCACTTCGATCAAAGGATCTGCACCTTTTAAGCAAATCAAAACATTTTTCCAAAACTCATTGTCAAAAATCACATCCTCAACAGATTTTCCAACACTTGTTTTTGCAAACAGACTTGACTTCCATGACTTGGATTTGAACATTTTTCTCAAAGCTCCCTTGTTCTCATAAAGACAGTCTAAAGTCAAGTAAGACATGGCACAGCGAGTAATACTCGGTTTCACCAAATCTATTCCTTTTGTGAAGCTATGCAAAAGAGAAACGATAGAATCCCTCGAATAAATAAAGGTTGTAATTCTTTTACCCTTTGTAATCCTCTTTTCATATATCGGCATCTTCTTCTCGTAGTCTTCCAATATCATCTCAATGCAGTGTGTTACAAAAGGTGTCCAATACAACCTAGTCCTCTTCTCCATTAACATCTCACCCGCAGCTTTATAGAATGGTGTATTTTGAGTCACAATTTGAACAACATTTTCTTCTCCAACCTCTTCAACAATGTCATTCATCATCTTAAAGAGTTTGTAAGGCGTCTCCGACTCCAACATATCAGATGCATCAATAGACTTCAAAAAGTAAGTTCTCTTTAGACTGTTGGCGAACAAGTTCAGTATGGCTCTCTTATTGTCATTCCAGGCATCAACCATTATAGTGCAACCTCTTGTCTTCCATACAACTATGTGTTCTTCCAGGACTTTATTTGTCGACTTAAATGCTTTCGTCAAATATTTCTCTTTAATCTCATCGGTATACGGTGGCTCAAATTTGAGTACCGCCTCTTCTTGCATTGTTTTCTCAAATTTGAGCCACCGTATACCAATGAGATTAAAGAGAAATATTTGACGAAAGCATTTAAGTCGACAAATAAAGTCCTGGAAGAACACATAGTTGTATGGAAGACAAGAGGTTGCACTATAATGGTTGATGCCTGGACTGACAATAAGAGAGTCATACTGAACTTGTTCGCCAACAGTATAAAGAAAACATACTTTTTGAAGTCTATTGATGCATCTGATATGTTGGAGTCGGAGACGCCTTACAAACTCTTTAAGATGATGAATGACATTGTTGAAGAGGTTGGAGAAGAAAATGTTGTTCAAATTGTGACTGAAAATACACCATTCTATAAAGCGGCAGGTGAGATGTTGATGGAGAAGAGGACTAGGTTGTATTGGACACCTTGTGTAACACACTGTATTGAGATGATATTGGAAGACTACGAGAAGAAGATACCGATATATGAAAAGACAATTACAAAGGGTAAAAAAATTACAACCTTTATTTATTCTAGGGATTCTATCGTTTCTATGTTGCATAGCTTCACAAAAGGAATAGATTTGGTGAAACCGAGTATTACTCGATGTGTCATGTCTTACTTGACTTTAGACTATCTTATGAGAACAAAGGAGCTTTGAGAAAAATGTTCAAATCCAAGTCATGGAAGTCAAGTCTGTTTGCAAAAACAAATGTTGGAAAATCCGTTGAGGATGTGATTTTTGACGATGAGTTTTGGAAAAATGTTTTGATTTGCTTAAAAGGTGCATATCCTTTGATCAAAGTGCTTCGTTTGGTGAATTCAATGGACGAACCAACCACTGGTTTTATTTATGAGGCAATGGAGCAAGCTAAAGAGAAGATAAGAAGCAATCTTCCTATAGAAAGCTAAATATTGGAGTATCAACTTTAGTTTTCATAATTGAACTTTTGTTTTGTTATCTTGGTTTGAGCTGTGAAAACTAATTTAATTTTTTCTATCTTTTGTAGTTTTATGCCTTTACTACAATTGTTCTATTTTATAACTAAAACAACATGAATACAAAAGACAAAGTTTGTGTTAGTTATTAGCATAACCTGGATTGTGGCAAAAGTACATCAAAAGTTATGTGCTTTTCTAATAGAAATACTAAAGCTCAACAAAATTTGGACCAAGATTTCTGTTAATCATAAACTACTTATTTTCCATCATAAGCAGCAACTTTTCATTCATAATTGTCACAAGAACGTGTAAACATGAAAAATATAATTACTTGATTATTAAAGCAAAAAGATGACAAAAGTATTATCAAAAGATGAAGACCAACCACCACATACCTGCCCATCACTAAGTAGAGCAAATGTAATAAGATTTCCAATAAACTGCAAAACAGATTTAAAAAAGAATCAATTTTGAACTCTAAGTAGTTTTTTTGTAAAGAAACATAAAAATAAAGCCAACCAGTCTTGAATAAAAATATTATGACCTGATGAAGTGCATACACACCCCAGAATTCCCCATTGAAGTCACCAATTACTTCACCTTCGAGTAAATTGTTAACTATAGCATGACTACGTGCAGTGGAAGTTAGATATGTTCCCTGACAGTTCAAACTAAGATCAGTAAAGATATGGAGGACTAGTAATGACAATAGGTAGGAACTGTGGAACTTCAACATGTTATATGCACCTGTCCAACCCATATTATAGAAGCACAAAAGCCAAGATACACAGAAGCTGGAACCAGTGTATACCTGCATAACAGTCACTCCTCAATGGTTAACCAATCATATGCAAAATAAGTTAGAATCATATTCATGATAAACTCATCAAAATCAAACACAGTTCATGATCAAAGCAAGAATAGTAATACATGAATATCAAAAACAAGAAAACTCTAACTTGCAGTTACCAATTAGGCTTCAAATTCGCAGCCACATATAGCAAATAACCAGAAGTTCCAATAATCAAAGCATTCTTGGATCCAAGAATCCGCACCACCAAAGAAGCAAACAGAGAAAAAAACGTAAACGACAAATAAAGTATCCCAAGCGAAGTGGTGCCCAAATCCTCCTCCTAAAAAATCAAAAAACCATCACAATTACTCACCGGCTTTCAAATTCACCATCCAATTTACTAAAACAGTAACTTAATAGAAATGAAAACTAACAGTGTTGAGAGTGCTCTGTAAATTTTGAGCAGCTCCATAAGCAAGAAAGATCAATAAAAACGCTAAACTCAAAATATGAACATCTCTGCTGTGGCTTTTGTGTGGTTCAAGTTGAAGCGGTGATTCATCGGCGGTAACCAATGGCGTTTCTTCGTCGTGATGAGTGATTACAGAAGCCATTAATTCAAGTTCTGGATCCAGTTTATGGATATTTATTTAAACATAGAAGAAAGAATCGAAAACCTAATAATAGTAATTTGGTTGCGTCACGACGTTGACGCCGCGACAGAAAAATCGCCGGCACGATGCATAGAAGAATTGGAAATTAGTGAAGATTCGGAATCTTGTAGTAACAGTTTCTTTGAGTTTGATTCTTCTTCTTATTCATATTTATTTATCGTTGACCCTTTTTCTCTGTTTCATTTTCAAATATCTTTATTTATTTACTACATTTACTATATTTATTATCCTAAGTTTCACCGTCTCGTAAGATTTGTCATTTTACTTAACTTTATAATCAAATACTATTATTTGTATCTCCTACATCCATTATAATGCAGGACTCTGGTACATAGTTTTAAATTTAGAAATTAAAGAGCATAGATAAGGAAAAAGAATACAAGCAAGTACTGAGGAGGAGCACAGATATAAATTACAAATAAACATAAAAACAAAATTTTATTTCGTACCCTTACGTTTAGTCTCATACTCCTACAATTCTTCAAAAATACCAATGCTACTCTTAATTGATTTTAACCAATTTATCATTTCATTTTTATCATTCAATTAAAATTTTCAAAAATTACACATTTCACCCTCGCACCGGAACTCCTGAAAAAAGACTTCTGGTATGTATTTTTTCCAAACCGGAAGACTTCACAAAAGACATCCAGAACAGACAAAGTAATGAACGGGAAGTCTTCACGAAAGAGTTCCGGTTCTTTAAGGAAAAAATCACGTTCCGGAACACTTCTTGAAAGAGTTCCGGTAAACAAAGTGACACATACCGAAACTCTTTGAAGAAGTCTTCCGGTTTGTGTATTATGTGTTCCGGAACTCTTTCAAGAAGTGTTCTATTTTGCTTCTTTTTTTTTAATTTTTTTTAAAAAAAAATTATTGTGCAGGAATGGAAAATCTTCTCCAAATATGTGTAGATACTTCTGATGCGTTTATAACGACTGAAAGATTTGGTACACGAGAAGAGGTGATCAGATGGATTAAAGAGGTTGGAATCGATAATAAAGTAACTGTTATTATCAGTCGTTCAGATACTGAAACAGGGAAGAGAGGGAGAAGTAACAAATTAATATTTGATTATGATAAAGGTGGAAAACACAAGAGTACTGATAGTGGTACCCAAAGTGCGTCCAAGAAATGTGGATGCCCATTTAAAATCAGGTCGACTCCGGCGAAAGATGGGTCTAGTTGGAAGATTGATGTAAAATGTGGGTTACATAATCATGGTTTACTTGATAGATTAGAAGGTCATTCCTTTATTGGTAGGTTGACCACAGATGAGAAGCAACATGTCGTTGATTTGACAAAGAGACATGTACCACCTAGACACATATTGCTTTCCTTGCAAGACCGAGATCCTGAGAATGTCACTCGGATTACGCAAGTATACAAGCATAAGAGTGTGATACAAAAAGAGATAAGAGGTTCTAGAAGTGAGATACAACATCTATTTAAGCTTATTGAGCATGCAGGCTATGTCTATTAGAGTAGAAAAAAGGATGACTCGGATGTTGTGAGAGAGATATTTTGGGCCCATCCTGATTCAGTTAAGTTGTTGAATATTTTTCCGATTGTGTTAGTTATGGATAGCACCTACAAGACAAACAAATATAGACAACCTTTGTTTGAAATTGTTGGCATGACATCAACCGAATTGACTTTTGTTGTTGCATTTGCGTATATGGAGCCTGAGCAGACAGGGAATTTTTGCTGGGTATTGGAGAAACTAAAAGAGTTGTTTGTGAAGAAAGACTTGTGTTCACAAGTGATTTTGACAGATAGAGATCTTGCTTTGATGAAAACAATTGAAATTGTGTTTCCCAGGTCGATTAATTTGCTATGTAGATTTTACATTAACAAAAACGTTGGTGCCAAATGCAAACAACATGTGGTGAATGACCTGCAAAAGATGATAGACACATTATGGATGGAAGTTGTTTGGGCTAGTGATGAGGTTGAGTATGGTCAACGGTTGCATCAACTTGAGCAAGCATGTGCTGATTATAGTGGATTTATGAATTATGTGAAAGACACATGGTTGACTCCACATAGACATAGATTTGTTGGAGCATGGATTAATCGAGTGCTACATTTGGGTAACACAACGACTACGTCTTATAATTTTTTATGTGTTATTTTTATATGTGATATTTTTTCTATGTATTTTTTATGTGTTATTTTCAATATTTTTAGGGTTGAATCTGCTCATTGGAAGTTAAAGCAGATGTTAAGAAACAGTATAAGTGACATGGTCAAATATTGGGAAGCTATGAATAACAACTTGAGGTTACAACTGGGAAACATTAGAGCTTCTTTTCAAAAGAGTTTTTACGAAGTTGAGCACGCGCACATAAGTCCCTTTTATGGTTATTTGTGTGGTTCCGTGTCTCGAGCTGCTTTGAGACGTATTGCTGAAGAGTTATTGAGAGTTGATTATGTTGGAACTAACTGGCAAATATGTGGTTGTACTCTTAGAACATCTTATGGGTTACCTTGTGCTTGTGAGTTAGGAAGATACGCACTAGGTGGTATATCGATACCCATAGATGTTGTTCATGTTCATTGGAGGAAACTAACTATGGAAGTTGAGTTAGAGGTAGGTGCAGATGATGGATCAGAGGTGGATATGACTTGTGCAATGGATGAATTGTGGAAACGATTTAGGTCATTAGATGTTATTGGGAAAAGGGCATTAAAGAGTAGGGTATGTGAACTAGCATACCCAACAATGACTTCATTATGTCCACCACCCGAGAAACTAAAAACCAAAGGAGGAGTGAAGAAGAAAGGGAAAAATCCAGCAGAATATGATGTTTATAGGGACCCTTCGTATCATGAGTATGTTGATAAGGCATCTCAATCTTCACAAAGGCAATCTCAACCATCACAGACTTCGAAGAAGTTAAAATTATCAAAGAAGCAACCACAATTCACTCTTCAATTTCCTAATCATATACATTGAAGATGTAGTTAATGTTGAATCAGATGGTAATTGTGGATTTAGAGTCATTGCATCATTGCATGGATATGGTGAGGATGGTTGGCCAATGGTTTGTAGAGAGTTGGGGTTGGAAATAATAGACAATGATAGATCAACTTTGTATGACAAGTTATTTTCTAATCGGTTGTCAGAAGTGAGAGAATCTTTGATAATAGAATCCTTTGGTTCACAGCCACCTGAAAAATGGTTGACTCTACCAGATATGGGTTACTTGATAGCGAATCGTTATAATGTTGTACTTGTCTGTTTAGGCAATCCGTGCATGACTTTATTTCCTATGACAAGTTCACATTCATCAAATGTCTCTATTTATTGCATTGGTTTTGTTAACCAAAATCATTGGGTTCAGGTACGTATTTTGTATGACAAGTTATTTTATATGATTTAATATTTTAATTATTTCACTTAATATTTTATATGACTTAATATTTTAATTATTTCACTTTATCACGTTAACATGAAAGAGGGGTTTCCGTTGCCATCGGTCACATTAGATTGGAGGAAATTTCGTTCTCTTACAGCAACGTCTTAGATGTTAGGATTTGCAGAACATCTTCAACATTGGCAATTACTTACACCTATATTAGCATGAATATATACTCAAAACATGAATATGTAATCAAAATATGAATTTTATAGTATGTCTATTATATTCAGTTCTAAAACTTAATACATAAATCAATGTGAACGAGAAATATGCAAAGCTTCAAATAAATCAGCAAACTGTGGATCTTCCTCTTCGGCATTAACCTGTCTCAGATAACGATGAATCAATGTAGATACACGAGCCCAATCAGGATTAGATGGTCCGGTGTCATATACAGGAACTGGTACCTCTCTTGGATCGTCACGATGGGGAGGGACCAACTGTGGATGCGAAACACAATAATACCACTCCAGATAACCATCTTCTACATCAGATGGAGTGGTGGCCAGGGTAGTTGGACGGATCACAGCGATAACGCTCTGATGGTAACCAATCCAATCAACATCAATATTCGTCGCCATTATACAATCAAGAGGTGGGGATGGAACATATTGCATGTACCCGAACTGACGTAAACATCTATCAGACAAGTATGGAACAACTGTGTCACCCCACTTCAAACACCCCCTGTAGAGACATAACTCATCAAACTGACACCATGCTCTATGATCCTCAAATGGACGCCATATGACGTCGGCAGGTGTCAGCTCGTCCAAAATAGGTCGTAAATCATCAACCTTCAGGACTCCTTGCCTATACGACCATCTCATCGCTCGAGGAAGACCACAATTATCAGTTGGTTTCCAATTCTCCCCCCTTTTTCCAACAGTTGGAAAGTACTCGTGAATCCAGCACTGTTACAAAATACAAACATAATAAATAAAATAAATTAAGTTAACATATTTTATAAAGTGAATCCAACACTTAATAAACAAAATTAAATTATATACCTGTAGGAGAGTAGGATATCCACCGAGCTGTTTACAACTGAACATGGACGCATCTTCAAGATATCTGTATAGGGTAACTAGTGCAGCTGCTCCTCAACTATATCCTGAACATCTATCTAAGTCCGTAAACAGTAGGAGGTATCGTGCCTCTACAAGTGTAAAGGTCTTATCGGCAAAAATGCCACCAACATCAAAAGATATGCTCTGGTCACATATGCCCAGCTGGAAGCAACTCTATGTTGTACGAATAAATCATATAACCACTCCAACTTATAATATGAACCCCTGCAGCTACGAACATGTGATTGTGCCTCACCCTGTGACACTCCTAAGTAGTCAACAGCAAGTTCAACAGTTACCTCTTCCGTGACATCCTGAGGACTCCAGAAGACACCCCTGATGGGCAAGTGAAGCAGACATGAGACATCATCCAAAGTAATGCTCATTTCACCAAACGGCATGTGAAATGAAGATGTCTCTAGATGTCATCTTTCCGCAAATGCAAAGACAAGATTTGTGTCTATCTTGTTCAGACTAGTTCTCTGAAGTGAAGATAAACCAGATCTAGATACCCAACTCTCCATCTGTGGTGGAAGAGCCAATGGAACCCTAGATGTCAGCTTCAGTCCATGTCCAGCAACCTTTAACTCTTTCTTTGGACCTCTTTCCTAAAAACAATTAAACACAAATTAGAAAACACAATATAAAATATTCAACTATTATTTATTTTCAAATATATCTCGTTTATTTACCTCACCAAACCATAAATGTCGAGCAACATGATGTTCGTACTTCACCAAAAGAGACGTATTGTACGACCCTCCTGGATATCCAGCCGGCTCAACTGCAGATGAAGATGCACTCCGGTCTAAAGTGCGGTCTGGAATCCTACCATTTGCACCTCGTCTTCGAACCATTAAAAAATATTATAAAAAAAAATTAAAAATTAAAAAAAAAAATTAAAATAAAATAAAAAACGCACCAGAACACTTCAAAGAAGAGTTCCGGTGTGGAAAAATAAAAGGTTGACTACCGGAACACTTCTTAAAAGAGTTCTGGTTTAGTTCATCCAAACCGGAAGTCTTTAAGAAAGAGTTCTGGTATACATCATACCAAACCGGAAGACTTTCTAAAAGACTTCCGGTTCAATGCCCCCAAAATGCAACGAACCGGAAGACTTTAGATAAGTGTTCCGGTATACAATATGTGAACCGGAAGACTTACTCTTAGTGTTCCGGTTTACAATGCCAAAAAATCCAAAAATGTGTGTTCCGGAAGTCTTCAAGCCAAATGGGAAAATTTTCCATTTCTGAAAAATATACCCTATTTATATGAGGGTATTTTGGTCAAAAAAATTATTTGTAGGGGTGTGGGTACAATTGTAGGGGTACGAGGTAAAGTTTTCACATAAAAAATGTTTCCATGTTTATCGGTCATTTTAACTTTTTCCCCTCTTCAAAGAAACAAAGAAAAAGCTAAACCAAATGTCATACCCCAAAATTTGCCCATTAATATTTCAAGACATTTTTCAGGGCACTCCGACTCATTTTATGACACTGATCTTAAAGGAACAAAGGCCCAGCTCACGAGTGGCCCAATCCAGAAAATGGCCCAAACTGGCCTGCTCGCTAGGCGAGCAAATCCTTCGCCTAGCGAACGTTCGCTGCACGCTCGCTTAGCGAACGTTCGCTGCACGCTCGCTTAGCGAACGTTCGCTACACGCTCGCCTAGCGAAGCTGGCAGATAACAGAAAATTCTGGGCTTCATTCTGAGCCCATTAGGTCACCACGATCACTATAAATACTGGCACTTCAGCCACGAAAATGGAGAGACCAAGACGGACAGAGAAGGACGTATAGAAACCCTGGCATAGAAACCCTGCTAATCCAGAGAATTCATAAGGAGGAAACCCTGAAGGCAGCTCATCCGCACCGGAGCTACCGCCGCCCAACTCAATCCGGTATCCAGAGTGATCAGTCCCTTTCAACATCGCAATTGCAAACAGGTTTGCGCATCACCACTGTTTTATGCTTTCAATCGGTATTCTTTACATGCATAATGCGTTATGATTAAAGTTTTGACGTGTAATTTGATTTCACATGTGAGTCTAAGTATGCCTGAATATCCTGAATGTTTGTCCATGCTATTCATGCAACTATATGCCATAAAGTTCAGGGTTCCGGAGATAGTGCTGTTGTCAAATTCAAAACCCGTAGACGCTCGCTAGCACATCGCTAAGCGAGCCCGTAACGAGTCCTCGCTAAGCCTTCGCCAGGCGAGGCAGGGGCGAACGTACCAGTAGCTGTTTTTGTGTTTTGTCTTATGTTTTTCTTATTATAATCATGCATTATTTGGCCTTATGACTATTGTGTTCATTTTGTAGTGCAATTTTCAATTGCACTTTATCTCGGTATTCTCACCCGTGTGTTTGAATTGTGTAAAGCTTGCATATTCCCGAAGAAACGGCCGGCTAGGTATTCCATTTTATTTGTGGGATACCCTCATGGAGATGTATTCTGAATTGCTTAATTAACTTTGTGGAGTTTCACCCTAAATTACCTAATTAATTTTAATGTATTAATTTTAATGTGGAGATCCACCCTCAATTACTTAGCTGACTTTAATGTATTGATTTTAATGTGGAGATTCATCCTAATTGCCTAATTGATTGTAAAATACGGCCTCTAAATATGTGATCTTGGACCTCTCTTTTGCCTTACGATATTACGGTACCACGGTCATGTCCCGCGAATGTAGGGATACACTTAGCAAAGACCCTTCGGTTAAATCATCATAAAATAAATCATGGTCCCTCGGATGTTGCCTTCAAAAATACGATTTTGTCCCTCGATGACCCTTCGGTGTAGCCTACGGTTAAATGATGATCGTCCCTTCGAATGCTAAGGTATCCTTACAACTGTTGCCTTCAATGACCTATCGATGACCCTACAATGATCCTTTTACATCCAAAGGATAAAACTACTTACTTCTCAATAGTAAGGACAGTTTTACCCTCATAAGGATAGGAAATGCCCATAAAGACCTTAGGAAGGTATAACTCTCAATTACTGGATCATAACCTAAAACATTTTCCACCCCTCACACTTTGCAAGTCCTAGAAAATCACCACTTGGTATACATTCATACTAGAATCATTACCAAGTTATATTTTTCTAAACTGTTTTTCAAAATCAAACGAGATAAATACTTTGTATACATTCATACGAGAATCATTACAAAGTTAAACTCTCTTTTCGAAACATTTTTAAACAATTCACCAACACTTTTCAGACAAAAATATAAGTGATCCAGCAATTAAGAGCCCATGGATAACCATGGATACAAAGGGTGCTAATACCTTCCCTTTGTATAATGTACCTCCCGAACCAAAAATCTATTGAGGTCTTTCCTGTTCTTTTCCACCTTTCCTTATTGGATAAAAGAAAAGTCGGTGGCGACTCTTTCTATCCGCGACATTGCGATAAAAAGCAAAATACCCCAAGTCAGTTCACCGTATGACAGAACTGGCGACTCTGCTGGGGAGGATTACAAGAGAGGTTACCTTAAAAACAAGATCACTTATTTAAAATTGTCTGATTTACTTTTAAGGGATTGCTTGGGTATTCTTGAGTGAAAGATCCTACACCCGGATCTAGTGTACCTTAGGTAAGTAGCAATAGATCATCGCGACTATCCGGCGTATACTGGAATGGTTAAAATGATGGCTACGGTTAATGTGACACTTTGGATGTCCTGATGTTCCTCATGTTTACTTGAGGAAAAATTTGGCATCTGCGTGGTGTCATTAAAGCATTAACCAGACCTTTAGAACCCTAATTGACTCATCCTGGCCATTAGAAAGTAGTGAGATAACTGACTTCGGTTCCGACTGGGGTTGGTTGAGACTCGATACTACACTCCTTGAGATTGGACTTTAGGGAAGCTTCGGTCAACCACTTGGTGTTGCACTGAAGTGGACTTGAAGGAAGGTCAATGATTGGAGATCCTTTTAGAACCCGGTTACTATTCTAGGACAAGTTGAACCAACCAAACTTCAGTAGGGAGGGTACTTACCTATGGAACTCATGCAAGCCTTAAAACTTAGGAGTGATTGTTGTGTGACTTGCTTGTGTTTGTTTACATAACATCATAACATAATAACATCATAACATCATAATATCATGACATTATAACCATTTCAAGGACTTAGGGATTTAACTTTGCTCTGTTTTGTAAAGCTATGGCTCCCAGGAAGACCATCCGGATTAATCTTGTAGCAATCTCTCCTCAACTCAAGAATTTAGTGTCAGAACTTCCTGATCAGGCTCAGTTTATCCAGAAACATGGTTCTCTCCTCAATTTGGTTACCACTGGTTTCAAAGAGGATATGATGAGGGTCTTATTCCAGTTCTTCGATCCTAAACATCATTGCTTCACATTCCCAGATTATCAGTTGGTACCCACATTAGAAGAATTCTCCAGGATGCTTGGGATACCTATCCTTGATCAAACACCTTTCAGTGGTTTAGAAAAGATTCCGAAATCGGAAGAAGTTGCCGCGGCTTTACACATGACAAAGTCTGATATCGAAACCAATTGCGTAACAAGAAGTGGAGTTAAGGGTTTACTTGCCAAGTTTCTGATAAATAAGGCCCGAGAATTCTTAAAGGATATGAATGTCCATGCTTTCGAAGATGTTCTAGCATTGCTAATCTATGGTTTGGTGCCATTTCCTAACCCAGACCAATTCGTAGATATGAATGCTATTAAGATATTTCTCACTCATAACCCTGTGCCTACCTTGCTCGGAGACATTCTGCATTCCCTTCACACTCGTACTATGAAAAGGCAAGGGACTCTCATGTGCTGCATACCTCTATTGTCTAGGTGGTTTATTTCGCACCTGCCTCAATCAGCCTTGAAGAATGAGCAAAATCTGAAATGGTCTCAAAGGATAATGTCGCTCTCCCATTCAGACATCCGTTGGTGTCCTCATCTCAAAGAAAATGTTATCATCATTGACCGTTGTGGAGAATTCCCTAACGTACCACTCCTGGGGATAAGAGGAGGTATTACTTATAACCCAGCTTTAGCCCTACGCCAGTTTGGTTATGCTCGAAGAGATGGTCCACATGAAGTAATTATTCAAGGCACTGTGTTTGACTATGACAACGACTCCCAAGGCCTCCGTCAAAGATTTGTACGAGCTTAAGGCATGGTGAAGAGAGGTACGTTAGGACAGAAAAATTATATTCCTATGGAACCTTATCTCAGATGGGTACGCGCCAGAGCTCGTGAACTTGTCATGCCATATCTTGCAATCGGACCTCAGATTGTCGAACCTGAAGCTGAAGGAGGTGCTCCTCAGATCATTCCTTATCCAGATATGCCTACCAATGTTGAGGAACTGAAGAGATCCTGGATCCAGTTGAGAGAAGAAAGGGATACTTTCGAGACTCAGTTCGTCGCAGAAAGGAAGAAAGTGTTAGAACTTACCAGTCAGCTTAATGAGGAACGAAGACTCAATGCGTATCTTCGCCCAAAAAGAAGCCGCCCCTGGGAGACTTGAGCTTTCATTGTATTTTTATTATTATTCCTTTTGTAATGAACATTGGTCAAAGAAATTAGCAATAAACATTTCTCTCTTGTTGGTGATTTACGCAAAGTTAAATTCCAAAAGTCCTTGAAAACATTTCATACATTGCATAGCATAACATAACACTGCATAACAGGTATTCTAAAAGATCAATATTCTCACGGTCTTCCTTCTAGATAGAAAAATGGATCTCGAACAAACTGTCAAAGATCTCCAGACTCAGAATGCTCAATTCAAGGAGATGATGCTAAGCTTATCCAAGGGGCAGGAGGAACTGAAGGCTCTTTTGATCGAAAAGAAGAAAGACAAGAAAGTTGTGAGTTTCATTAACCCGGGAAGAAGGCGTAAAGGACAGGCCGCAGGAGTCAAGTTTGGGATCCCGAATGGTCCAGAAGAGGAGACAGAGAATGATTCAGAAGAGGAGAATGTCGATCTCTTCAACCCTGAGGACGACGATGAAGATTATGAAAATGAACAGTACTCTCCAAGAGATGATAAGTACAAGTTGCTGGAAGAACGTATGCTAGCTATGGAGGGTCAGAAGGCGCCCGGTCTGGATTTCGAAAGTTTGGGTCTGGTCTCCGATGTGACCATTCCTCGCAAATTCAAAATCCCCACTTTCACTAAGTACGATGGTGCGTCCTGTCCTCAGATGCATCTGAGAGCTTATGTGAGAAAGATTCAGCCGCATACCACTGACAGGAAGCTATGGATCCATTTCTTCCAAGAGAGCCTGTCTGGCACACAGTTGGAATGGTATTATCAGCTCGAGAGCTCTGACATCCGCACCTGGACTGATTTAGCAACAGCTTTCTATAAACAGTACCAGTATAACTCTGAACTAGCGCCTACCCGGCTACAGCTGCAGAATATGACTATGGGATCTAAAGAAAGCTTTAAAGAATATGCTCAAAAGTGGAGAGATTTGGCTGGCAGAGTCAAACCCCCTATGACTGACAGAGAATTGGTGGATATGTTCATGGGCACACTGACCGGCCCATTCTACAGCCATCTACTGGGAAGTTCTTCATCAGGTTTCACTGAACTTATATTGACAGGTGAACGTGTTGAAAGCGGCATCCGAAGTGGAAAGATACAGGCGGCTGCCTCTGCAAGCACCAAAAGGTCCTATCAGGGGAGAAATGAATCAAATGATGTGTACGGTCAAAAGGGTCGTAACAAGAAAAACCGTGACCATGACATCGGAGCAGTTACGATTGCAGCACCACCATCTCAAAACTTCCAGCCCAAACAAGACAGGCCAAGAAGGCAGTTTACCAGGATCAATATGACCTTGGCACAGGCACTGCAGGGAATGCTAAAGGCAAATTTGATCACCCTCAGAGATCCTCCTACGAATCCCAACACTACTTCTTCTCGTTATAACCCTAATGCCAGGTGTGCATATCACTCCGATAGCCCCGGGCATGATACAAACGATTGCTGGTCATTGAAGAATAAGATTCAGGATATGATCGAAGCTGGAGAAATTGAGTTTGAGCCTCCGGAGACCCCTAATGTCATCACTGCTCATATGCCTAATCATGACAAGACGGTTAATGTCGTGGATGACGACGATCATGTTTCCAATGTGGCAGACTTAACATCTCCTCTCCCGATCATAAAGAGGAATTTGTTGCAAGCTGGTTTATTTCCAGGTTGTGCTGAAGATTGCAATCTCTGCATACTCCGGCCCGAGGACTGTTTGAAATTGAAGAATGGTATTCAACAGCTGATGGACGATCGTACAGTTCTCTTCGAAAAGATTCCTAAGGCGGAAAACCCTATTGAAGAAATATCTGTGATTGCTAGGTCCAAAGTTCCAGTGAAGATTACCGCTACTAGGGCGCCTGTGAAGATTACTGTTGAGCCCAGGGTAGCTCCCCTAATCATTACTGCACCTGGCCCGATCCCGTATTCCTCAAGCAAAGCTATTCCGTGGAATTATGGCGGTGATGTTTACGTCCATGGCGTAAAGCAAATTGACAATTCTACTAATCCTAATGGCATCGTTGGGACTAGTAAAATTACTCGAAGTGGAAGGATCTTCTCTCCAGAAATCTCACCTCCTGTCCTTGAAACTCGAGGAAAGGAACCAGTCAATCCTTCTCAGTCAGAGACAACGGTCGAAGTTACTCCCGAAGATGTTGCCAAACAGGAAATGGAAGAAGTGCTGAAAATCATCTGCAAGAGTGATTTCGATGTGGTAGAACAGTTGGGGCATACCCCGTCTAAGATCTCGATGTTATCCTTGTTGTTATCTTCTGAATCTCATGCCAATGCATTGATAAAATTCTTGAAGACTGCTCATGTGCCTCAGGAAACATCTGTCGATCAGTTCGAAAATTATGTTGCTCACTTGGCTGTTGACAATGGCCTAGGCTTTCCCGATGCTGACCTGACACCAGCGGGAAAGAATCACAATAAAGCCCTGCATATCTCCATTGAGTGTAGGGGAATCACTTTGTCTCATGTGTTGATCGATAATGGCTCTTCCTTGAATGTGCTGCCAACAGCTGTGCTGGATAAGCTGGACTGTAAAAGCATCGAACTGAAACCTAGTGACATTGTGGTACGTGCTTACGATGGTGCGAAGAGTGTTGTCCATGGCGAAGTAGTCCTCCCTATCAAGATAGGACCTCAAGTCTTCAATACTACCTTCCATGTAATGAACATTCGTCCTGCCTATTCCTGCTTACTGGGACGCCCTTGGATTCATGGGTCAGGTGTTGTAGCTTCGTCTCTCCATCAAAAGATGAGGTATCCCACAGAGGGCAAAATTGTCACCGTGTGTGGAGAAGAAGAGTACATTGTCAGTAGTGTGCATGCCTTCAGATATGTCGAGATGGATGGTGAATTCATTGAGACTCCTTGTCAGTCATTTGAAGTAGTCCCTCCGACCAATCCTGTCCTTAAGCCAACTTCCGGTGTGCCCAAGGTTATTCGGACTCCTCCTGCTATGATTTCCCTGAAGGACGCTCAAGCTGTGGTTTAAGATGGTGGTTGTACTGGCTGGGGTCAACTGATCGACGTACCGTACAAGTCTGACAAATTTGGCCTGGGGTTTAGCTCTGAGAAGGTAGCCAAGAGTCAAATTAATGCTGTAGAAGACGCTGACAGCGATTGCAACCTGGATAGCTGGATTTTCCCAATAATTGGCGACGGACTCAATAATTGGAAGGCTGAAGACACTATCCCGATTTCCTTTAGTCAGGAGTAATTGTTATTGTCTATTTTGGTGTTGCAAATTTTTGTTTTTTTTACAATTGAACTTCTCCAAGCGTTGTGTCTATGCCCGGGGCACAATAGCTAATTTGTTAAGGGTTTTGTCATTTTCATAAGCATATTCATATTCAATAAATCAATGGACTTTTTGCATTCAAATATTGCGCTTTTTGTCTTTTCTGTCATCTTCCAAACAAGCTATGTTTTCTTACACACACTCACGTAACGAATTGCAGATCCATACCCACTCTGGATCCTGTTGATAATAGTTCTACTACTGTTCATTATGACTTTGAAAATCCGATCTACCAAGCCGAGGATGGAAGTGTGGAAGATTGTGAAGTACCTGGAGAACTTGCCAGACTGTTACTGCAGGAAGAAAGGACTATACAGCCACACGAGGAGTCAGTTGAGATTGTAAATCTGGGTACCGAAGTAGACAAGAAAGAAGTCAAAATAGGAGCAGGCTTGGAAAACAGTGTCAAAAGAAGGTTGATTCAGATGTTACATGACTATGTAGAGATTTTTGCTTGGTCTTATGACGACATGCCAGGACTGGATACTGATATAGTAGTACATCGGCTGCCAACGAGGGAAGATTGTCGTCCTGTTAAGCAAAAGGTTCGTCGCATGCGTCCTGAAATGTCTGAGAAAATCAAAGCCGAGGTTATGAAACAATTTGATGCAGGTTTTCTGGTTGTTACTTCTTATCCTCAATGGGTTGCTAATGTGGTACCAGTGCCGAAGAAGGATGGCAAGGTGCGAATGTGTGTAGACTACAGAGATTTGAATAAAGCGAGTCCCAAAGACGACTTTCCACTTCCGCACATTGATGTTCTGGTAGATAACACCGCTCAACACAAGTTATTCTCATTCATGGATGGATTCTCAGGTTATAACCAGATTAAGATGGCGCCTAAGGACATGGAGAAAACTACGTTTGTAACGCAATGGGGCACGTTCTGTTATAAAGTAATGCCATTTGGTTTAAAGAATGCAGGGGCAACGTACCAGCGTGCTATGGTGGTTTTGTTCCATGATATGATCCATCATGAAATAGAAGTGTATGTGGATGACATGATAGCCAGATCTCATACTGAGGGAGAGCATCTCGATCATTTATACAAACTGTTCGAGAGGTTGAAGAAATACAAGTTGAGGTTGAACCCGAACAAATGCACCTTTGGAGTAAGATCCGGCAAACTCTTGGGCTTTATTGTCAGTGGTAAAGGGGTTGAGGTTGACCCGGCTAAGGTGAGGGCTATTCAAGAAATGCCGGTTCCCCGTACAGATAAAGAGGTCAGAGGTTTCTTGGGACGTTTGAATTATATTGCCCGATTTATCTCCCACTTGACTGCTACCTGCAAACCCCTCTTCAAACTACTGAGGAAGAATCAAGAGATGACATGGAATGACGAATGTCAAGAAGCTTTTGACAAAATCAAGAAGTATCTCCAAGAACCTCCGATCCTGATACCACCAGTTGAAGGAAGACCTCTAATCATGTATTTGACCGTGTTAGAAAATTCAATGGGGTGTGTGTTGGGGCAACATGACGAGTCTGGTCGAAAAGAGCATGCCATATACTACCTTAGCAAAAAGTTTACCGACTGTGAAACAAGATACTCACTGCTCGAGAGAACTTGCTGTGCTTTGGCCTGGGCTGCTCGCCGACTAAGACAGTATATGTTGAATCATACCACTTTGTTGATTTCTAAGATGGATCCCATCAAATACATATTTGAGAAACCTGCCCTCTCTGGAATAATAGCAAGATGGCAGATGATTTTAACAGAATATGATATCCAGTATACTACCCGGAAAGCAATCATAGGAAGCGTGCTAGCTGATCATTTAGCTCATCAGGCGGTGGATGATTACCAATCTATGAATTTTGAGTTCCCGGATGAGGATGTCATGCTTGTTACTGATTACGAAGAACCTGGACCGGATGAAGGACCCGAACCGGGATCCCGATGGACTATGGTTTTTGATGGATCTTCTAATGCATTGGGTAATGGTGTTGGCGTTGTAATCATTTCCCCCAAGGGTGGCCATACTCCTTTCACTGCTAGACTATGTTTTGATTGTACCAATAATATGGCTGAGTATGAAGCGTGTATTTTGGGACTCAGAGCTGCTATAGACCTGCGAATCAAGTTTTTGAGCGTGTACGGGGACTCAGCATTAGTAATCAGTCAGATCAAAGGAGAATGGGACACTAAACATCTGAATCTCATCCCTTATCGAGAGCGGGTGTTGACATTAATCACATACTTTGAAGAGATTATATTCGAACATATCCCACGAGAAGAGAATCAGTTGGCAGACGCCTTGGCCACCATGTCATCTATGTTCAGAGTCAGATGGGACAATGAAGCTCCCAGGATCACCATTGAACGACTAGATGAACCAGCATATTGTAATGAACTTAACGCTGATGAAGTAGAAGAGAAACCGTGGTTCCACGAAGTAAAAAGGTATTTAGAAGCTCGGGAATACCCTGAAGGGGCGTCCATCAATGACAGAAAATTCCTGAGGAGGTTCTCCGCTAAATTCTTTTTGAGTAATGGAGTATTATACAAACGTAATCATGACTCGACTTTGCTTCGCTGTGTGGATAAAAAGGAAGCAGAAAAGATTATGGAAGACATGCATGACGGTATTTTTGGGACTCACTCTAGTGGACATACAATGGCCAAGAAGATTCTGAGATCAGGGTATTATTGGTCTACCATGGAAGCTGATTGCCACCATCATGCCCGAACTTGTAACAAGTGCCAGATCTATGCGGATAAAATACATGTACCTCCTGCTCCATTAAACGTGTTGACGGCCCCTTGGCCCTTTGCAATGTGGGGCATTGATATGATCGGAGAGATCAAACCTACGGCTTCTAATGGACATCGCTTCATCCTTGTTGCTATTGATTACTTTACAAAGTGGGTAGAGGCAGCCTCATTTGCTTCTGTTACCAGGAATGTGGTGGCGCGATTCATCAAGAATAATCTCATCTGTCGATACGGCATCCCCGAAAGAGTTATCACTGATAATGGCACTAATTTGAACAACAAGATGATTGCTGAACTTTGCACGCAGTTCAAAATAAAACACCATAACTCTTCTCCGTACCGGCCAAAGATGAACGGTGTCGTGGAAGCTGCTAATAAGAATATCAAGAAGATCATACAAAAGATGACGGTGACGTACAAAGACTGGCATGAGATGTTACCGTTTTCTCTTCACGGTTATCGCACTTCAGTACGCACTTCGACAGGAGCAACTCCTTTCTCTTTAGTCTACGGAATGGAAGTCGTTTTACCAGTGGAAGTCCAGATTCCCTCTCTAAGAATCATAAAAGAGGCGGGCTTAGATGAAGATGAATGGATTCAGACTCGACTCGACCAGATAAACTTGATCAATGAGAAGAGACTTGCGGCTGTTTGTCATGGGCAGATATATCAGAAGCGCATGACCCGGGCATTTAACAAAAGGGTCAAGAGACAGGTGTATCAAATTGGCGACTTGGTGATCAAGCGTATCGTTCTACCGCAAGGTGATCCCAGAGGCAAATGGACCCCCACATACGAAGGGCCATTTGTAGTTAAGAAGGTATTCTCTGGTGGAGCCATGATACTTGCTACAATGGATGGTGAAGACTTCCCGCATCCCGTGAACGCAGACATAGTCAAAAAATACTACGCATAAAAGAGACCTGCTAGGTCGACGTACCTAGGCAAAAGTAAGGGCATCCCGGCAAACCAAAAAGGTTCGGGCAAAAATTAGGGATGAACATAAAAAAATATGCACCCGGCAAGTCGAAAACCTGAAAAGGCGGCTTGGGCAAAAAGGGGTATCCTGGTGGATTGAAAACCTGAAAAGGCGGTCCAGGCAAAAATTAGGGATCAAAGCGTATGACTATGTCCCGTTCTCAGACAGCTTCATCCAAGTTCAAAGGACTGAACAAGCTAATCACTTCTATCCGACAGCAGGAGATGAGAGGCTTGAAGACATAATGGCAGTAGTGGAATTAAAGTCAATAGGACGTTTTCGGCATAGCTTTCTCTTTGTTTTCTCGACAATTTCCTCTTACTAGGATTTCTGTCTCCGTGTACACAAATTGCCTGTTTATAGGCCCTCTTTCAAATCAATATAATTTTATTTCCAAAAAGATGCTTTTGTTTTTACTTTTTCGGTTTTGTTTGCATAAACGTCCATTGATTTAATTTGAATTGATATGTGCATTTGAATATGATCGATGTGTACCAAAATGCATGCATAAAATAGAAATAGCAATCACTACGAGACTTCAGGATCGAGGAAAAGGTCTAACCATGCTTTCCAATGAATCCGTTGCTAATTCTATTCCCCAGCAAAGCCAGTTATTCCCCAAAAGCAATTGGCATTACTAGACAAATTGGTTATCTCTTCCACCCCCAGCCAGGCTTCTGTTGAACATTTCTACCATCAGACAGAAATCAAGCATCCCCGGCTAAGAAAGGGTCATCGATACCAGTATCTCCCAACCAGAAGATTGAGATTTGTTTTCCCCAGTAGAGTCCTCTGGAAGAACTTTTCAGATGCATAATTCATTCATTACATCATTTCACAGCATACGCATGCATACATCGTTCGCAGTTATTTTCAAAAGCATAAAACATCTCATGCATCATGACATGGCATGAAGCTAACTTTATTTTTCAGGTTAATTATTCCCCTGATACAGTCAAAACAAAGGTCCATTCAGACAGACATCCTCATCAATTACGTTCAGGATTCAACTACATCTTTCAGATATACTCCATGTCAACATTCATTCTGACATCCTCCTAACGATGGCATCTATAAGCCCATCCCAGACATTTATTGCAAATACAACATATACAAATACTATCAGATATAGCCTAGCGTACGGTTCATTCTGATTCAGCTCAACATATGACTCTTTCAACTCAGATGCGATCTAACGTACGATCCATTCCGACCTTCAACAACTCCAATACGGTCTAGCATACGACCCATTTGGACCTTCAAGGCCTCAAATGCTACCTAGCGTACGGTACATTCTGAAGTGTAGTCTGGCGTATGACTACCCCCCTTCATCATCAGGTACACGGACGGCTCAGTCTACAACTCAGATACGATCTAGCATAAGATCCATTCTGATCCTTCACCCCCAATAACGATACAGCCTAACGGACGGCTCGTTCCGCAATTCAGATACGATCTAGCGTACGATCCATTCTGATCCTTTATCCTCAGCAGTGTATGACTCATTCGGATTCTTATCTCATTTTGATTCGGCACAACATATTATTCCTCCAACAATACGGTCTAGTGTACGACCCATTCGGATCTTCATTCCTCAGATACTACCTAGCGTACGGTACATCCCGAGGTGTAGTCTAGCGTACGACTACTTTTCGTCAGATACAGCCTAACAGACGGTCCATTCTGCAACTCAGATACGATCTAGCGTATGATCCATTCTGATATGTTATCCCCAGCGGCGTATGACCCATTCTAACTCCCCAGTGAAGTCGACGGCCTAATGAATGACTCACTATACGGTCTAGCGTATGACCCAGTGACACCCATGACTTCAGATATCTTCTAACGTACGACGTACTCTGAAGCTCTCATCATCAAACTTCCTAGATGGCATCTTTAAACCTATCTCCATCAAGACTAACTAATTGACAAGTGCAAATTTTTGGGGTATCATAAGTGTTCAATAATCTTCCACCTCCAGCCCACGAATGGCGTACATACCATTCTGACTCTCTCGGTTCAAGAATATTAAACAGGGGCAGCTGTCATACCCCAAAATTTGCCCATTAATATTTCAAGACATTTTTCAGGGCACTCCGACTCATTTTATGACACTGATCTTAAAGGAACAAAGGCCCAGCTCACGAGTGGCCCAATCCAGAAAATGGCCCAAACTGGCCTGCTCGCTAGGCGAGCAAATCCTTCGCCTAGCGAACGTTCGCTGCACGCTCGCTTAGCGAACGTTCGCTACACGCTCGCCTAGCGAAGCTGGCAGATAACAGAAAATTCTGGGCTTCATTCTGAGCCCATTAGGTCACCACGATCACTATAAATACTGGCACTTCAGCCACGAAAATGGAGAGACCAAGACGGACAGAGAAGGACGTATAGAAACCCTGGCATAGAAACCCTGCTAATCCAGAGAATTCATAAGGAGGAAACCCTGAAGGCAGCTCATCCGCACCAGAGCTACCGCCGCCCAACTCAATCCGGTATCCAGAGTGATCAGTCCCTTTCAACATCGCAATTGCAAACAGGTTTGCGCATCACCACTGTTTTATGCTTTCAATCGGTATTCTTTACATGCATAATGCGTTATGATTAAAGTTTTGACGTGTAATTTGATTTCACATGTGAGTCTAAGTATGCCTGAATATCCTGAATGTTTGTCCATGCTATTCATGCAACTATATGCCATAAAGTTCAGGGTTCCGGAGATAGTGATGTTGTCAAATTCAAAACCCGTAGACGCTCGCTAGCACATCGCTAAGCGAGCCCGTAGCGAGTCCTCGCTAAGCCTTCGCCAGGCGAGGCAGGGGCAAACGTACCAGTAGCTGTTTTTGTGTTTTGTCTTATGTTTGTCTTATTATAATCATGCATTATTTGGCCTTATGACTATTGTGTTCATTTTGTAGTGCAATTTTCAATTGCACTTTATCTCGGTATTCTCACCCGTGTGTTTGAATTGTGTAAAGCTTGCATATTCCCGAAGAAACGGTCGGCTAGGTATTCCACTTTATTTGTGGGATACCCTCATGGAGATGTATTCCGAATTGCTTAATTAACTTTGTGGAGTTTCACCCTAAATTACCTAATTAATTTTAATGTATTAATTTTAATGTGGAGATCCACCCTCAATTACTTAGCTGACTTTAATGTATTGATTTTAATGTGGAGATTCATCCTAATTGCCTAATTGATTTTAAAATACGGCCTCTAAATATGTGATCTTGGACCTCTCTTTTGCCTTACGATATTACGGTACCACGGTCATGTCCCGCGAATATAGGGATACACTTAGCAAAGACCCTTCGGTTAAATCATCATAAAATAAATCATGGTCCCTCGGATGTTGTCTTCAAAAATACGATTTTGTCCCTCGATGACCCTTCGGTGTAGCCTACGGTTAAATGATGATCGTCCCTTCGAATGCTAAGGTATCCTTACAACTGTTGCCTTCAATGACCTATCGATGACCCTACAATGACCCTTTTACATCCAAAGGATAAAACTACTTACTTCTCAATAGTAAGGACAGTTTTACCCTCATAAGGATAGGAAATGCCCATAACGACCTTAGGAAGGTATAACTCTCAATTACTGGATCATAACCTAAAACATTTTCCACCCCTCACACTTTGCAAGTCCTAGAAAATCACCACTTGGTATACATTCATACTAGAATCATTACCAAGTTATATTTTTCTAAACTGTTTTTCAAAATCAAACGAGATAAATACTTTGTATACATTCATACGAGAATCATTACAAAGTTAAACTCTCTTTTCGAAACATTTTTAAACAATTCACCAACACTTTTCAGACAAAAATATAAGTGATCCAGCAATTAAGAGCCCATGGATAACCATGGATACAAAGGGTGCTAATACCTTCCCTTTGTATAATGTACCTCCCGAACCCAAAATCTATTGAGGTCTTTCCTGTTCTTTTCCACCTTTCCTTATTGGATAAAAGAAAAGTCGGTGGCGACTCTTGCTATCCGCGACATTGCGATAAAAAGCAAAATACCCCAAGTCAGTTCACCGTATGACACCAAAGGTATAATTGCATCTCAACTCCCTCTATTTTTATTTTTACCTTCCTATCATATTCAAAGTTGCACTTCACTTACAAATATTTTGGGCAAACTAATCAATTGTAAATTTCAATTTTATAAAATGGATAGATGTTGTAATTGGGATATAATCGAAGATGCTTAAGCTTAATAACAATAATAATGAGTTTTAAATAATAATTCTGATTTGTGTAGAATAAAATGTATGTTAAAACTCTTGTCTGGTCATAATTTATCTGCTAGAATATGTTGAAACTTTTCCACCTCCGTCGTGATATCTTCTTCTTCCTCCTTTGACAATGTGATGTTCTTCCATTTATCCATCGAGCCCAACAACCAACAACCAAACAAAGTCTCCCACAGCACGCCAACTTCCAACAATGGAAGAGAGAAAACCAAAAAAGTATTTGATGGAAAACAAGATGAATTGGGGAAACAAACTTTCCAAACCCTAGAAAGGATAAGGAAAATGGGAAACACGTTAAATTTTTAGAGAAAGTGGAGACCTTCTCTTTGCAAAGTTAAAAACCCTGGTGGAAACCCAAGAGTTGAGTAAGAACTTGTTCTTGTTTTATTTTGCTACGAAGAGAGATGTGGAAGGCGTGTTGTGTAATGGACCATGGAGCTTCTCTAGAAATCCCCTAGTTCTAGATAAGGTCTCAAGGGAGGAACAACCATTGGATTTGAACATGCATTACAATGTGTTTTGGGTCAGGATCTATGAAATATCTCTTATGCTCCGATCAAAAGCGATGGCGAGGAAACTAGGTGGTATTTTAGGAAAGTTTAAAGAGATGGATCAGAAGGAAGCTCATAAAAATGGAAGATTCCTTCGCATTAAGGTGACAATCGAACTAACGTAACCTCTGAAGCTGGGGACAATGGAGTGGTTCAAAGACAAGAACCTTAGGGTACATTTCAAATATGAACGACTGCCAACATTTTATTTTGTATGTGGTAGAGTGGGCACCAATTAAAGGACTGTGAAACGGTTAGGGATCTGAGTAAAGAGGGATTTGAGGAATTGGAAGATCAAGACCTATCGTATGGGGTTTGGTTAAGAGCTTTTTTGTTTCCAAGAATCCCAAATGAACAAAAGAAGGAGTCTAATTCTAGTTCATGCAGCAAGAGCCTATTTAATATTTCTTCATGGCAAAACAGGTGTGAAATCAAAAACAAGGAGAAAGAAGGGGAGATCTAACAACATAAAGATAAATTGAGTGGCATCAAACTGGACGTGGCTCGGGAAGAGAAAGGATCTCCAGCAGGGGAAAACATTTTGGAGATAGAAGGTGTGGTAGAATCCTTAGGCGTGGTAGGCATCTCTGATGAAGGGAATGTGAAAAATGTTGTAAGACCCCAATTTTGACCCTAAGATCTCTCATGTTATCTCATCATATGCATTGGCATTGGGATCACATCTTGGCATCCTCCTTACCCCTCATTCATTGGGTTTACATTATGAGAGACCACCAAGCACCATTTGATTGTATCATACTTTGTATTTTATCATTTTACTAACCAAAACACCAAAAATATGTCATTGTACAATCTAACTCTTTTGTAGGTAGGGCACATGCTCACATTTGATCTACCAAGCTCACATCTAGGGTTTAAGACCCCCATTGCAAGGAGTTCAATCAAGAATTGGTTTACTATGGCTCCAAGTATCATATATGAATCCCCATGATCAATACATGTTATATTGATCAAGAAATCATCAAGAGTTTGGAATTGGTTTGCCTTGGAAACACTAGTTCATCTGGGTATCTTGTGTAACTTCTTCAACAAACTTCTTCAATGATTGATCAAATATTTCAAGGGATACTTCACATTCCATCATCTTATTCATATATGATCCTCCATGAGTCCCAAAATTCAAGAGAATAGCAAGCTAGCAAGTTGGTTCATGGTGGTTGACTAGAGGAATTCAACTGATCAAAACTGGGTTTCCCTAGACCCTATCTCCTACAATATTTATCATATTAAAATGATTCCAACACCAAAGTTACTCTAAATGACATTTTAAACAACTTTCATGTTAAGGTCTAGATCTAGTTTTGCTTGGAAAGTCATTTTTTATGGAGAAAGATGATAGGTCATTTTGTCTAAACCCTAATTTGGAGGTCAACTTCCCAAGACTATAACTTGCTCAATTTTTATGAGATGAAAGCTATTAAAGTTGCATGATCAAATTCAAGATGTCTACTTAAACTTTTATGTTTTGAGTAATAGCAAATTCAACTTTTAAATGCATGTGATATGAGGAGACATTGTAGGTCATTTTGGACCCATGCCATTGAACAAGTGATTTTCCTCAACTTCTAAAATGCATAACGCCTCCATAATAAATCCAAATGAGGTCAAATTTGTGATAATTTTTAAGTACTTTGAGAGAGCTACAACTTTGATAAAGGAACTTTTCTCATTTGAAGCTCATATAGAAAGTTAGCCAAGATGGAAGAAGTGAACATATGGCTTGACACTAAGAAAATATTTTGATATGTTTGATTTTCCAAACTTCCACCTCAAAATTCATCATTATCCAAGCTTTAAATGAAAAAAAAAATTTAACATGAAAGTTATTCCTCTTGATCTAACCTTTCTATAAAGTTCAAATTCATCCCATTTGGACAAAGTATGAGTGACTTGCGCATGGCTTGAAGTTGGATCACCATTTGGCATATTTGAACTTGCATCTTCCATACACAAATGCATGGCTTGCTAACATGACTTCATCAATGTTTGTACATGATTTTGGACCTGATTGAATGATTACATGGGCCTATCACACGCCCATGCATCCATGCAAAGTGAAGTTGCTATTTTTGAAAAATTGAAACAAGTGTGCAAATAACAATGTCTTGGCTATAAATAGAGACCCTTGCATTCAGAATTGAGGACCCTTGTGCGCCAGCTTTGAATCCCCATCCCTAAACCCTCTCATTCAAAGGATAACCTTGAGTATTTCCATTGGAAATCGAGTTTGAATCTCCACTATTTTGAGATTCAAATATCCAAGAGTCCTGCTTCCTTTTTGATTCAATTCTACTCTATCAAGCATCCAGAGCAAGGCTAAGTGAAGTTGGAAGCAAGATCGTGGCCATCTGAACCTACAGTGGAGGTGATTTTCTCATTTTTTCATTTCTTTGATTCTCACTCAATTCTCCATAATTCTTCTTGATTTTTGGTTGTCTGAAGTCCTACCAATGTAGGCAACAAGATTGAGTTACTTTGAGGTCAAATCAAAGCAACTCAGATCATGAACCTCAAAATTCAACTCCCTGTATCTTTCAATATACTTGGAGTTAGGTGAAATTGAGGCCAGATTCGAACTCCTGAGCAATTTTACTTTAAATTCATGTCCTCCTTTTTTATTTTGGTGATGGTTGAAGGTGGACCAGTCCGGTGAGGTCCACCGGAGAAGAAGATCGGAGTTGCGGCTCCGGTGATGCGTTGGCATGTCTCAGACCATAGGATCCTTGCAATTTGTTTTAATCTCACACGTTGGTTTTGATTACCATCCTTGCAGCGCATTGACTAGAGTCCGTTGTGGAACGCGCGTTGAGATCCACTTGATCTGCCACCTAAATTAATGAGGGAGATCAAGTGGTCCACGTTTTTTAGCATTTTCTAATTTCATTTTATTTTACTTATTTTCTTTAATTCATAATAATCTTAATATTGATCAAAAAAATATGAGACTTTCACCAAAAAAATTTAAATAAATTCCTCTTTTATTTTCTGACTTTGTGTTGTTGAGTTTGATCTGTGTTGTTGGGCCTTGGTCAAGGTTGATTTGACTTTGTTGAGTTAAAATCATTGGATTTAGGGTTTAAGTGTTATCATAATGTTGGTTACAGTGGGAATGGAAGGGAGAGAGTTGGAGGTCTAATTGTACTTTGGAAGGAGAAGATCCAGATAAACATTTTATCCTTCTCAAACAATCATATTGGGGGTTTGTGCCTGATGAGTGTGATAATCTGGATTGGTACTTCTATAGTATATATGGTTATCCGGAGGAGTAATACAAGAGGAAGACATCGTTGTTAATCCAAGACTTGGTCAGAAGAGGTGGAGAAAGAGTCATTTGCTTAGGGGATCTTAACGATATGGCTTTCGATAATGAGAAGAGTGGGGGGAACTGTAGAACTTCTCAGAAGTTTTCTAGGGTGCACCAAGCGATGGATCTATGTTGGTTAAATGACTTGGGCTACGAAGGACATCCTTTTACCTGGACTAGCGGAAGACTTGATAATGAGAATATCCAATGTAGGTTGGATAGAAGCTTAGCATCCAACATCTTCATTAATAGGTTCTCCCCTATTAAGGTGAGTCACTTGGCCTGTTTTGGATCTGATCATGCTTCGATCAAGATTAAATTGGAAGTTGATGTGGGTAATAGAGAAAGGAAAAGTGTGTGTTTGTTCAGATTTGAAGAGGTATGGAGTAAGGATCCAAGATGCAAAAAGTTATAAATCAACTGTGGAGTAATCCTTCTTGCATGGCACAAACAAGCTAGTAGTTATTCAAGGTCAGGGTGAGTACTCCAAGGAGTACAAAATTGGACATGTTAAAAGCCTACGATAGATTTTAATGGTCTTTTATTACTGAAGTTCTTAGTTCGATGGGTTTTCCTGTTTCTTTGGTCAACCTCATTAAAAACTGCATATTCTTTGTCTCTTACAAAGTTCTTATAAATGGGAAACCAAGCATGAGTTTTTCCCTTGATAGGGGTCTCCGGCAAGGGGACCCCCTCTCACCATACTTATTCATTTTATGTGATGATGTTCTTTCAAGTATGTTGAAGAAAGAGGCACAAGTAAGAGGATTCACAGGATTCAGGTTGCTAGGGAGGCCCCAGTGATCACGCGTCTATTATTTGCCGATGATATCCATTTGTTCGCTCGTGCAAACTCTGAGGAAGCTGATAGCACTATGGCTACTCTCAAGAATTATCAAATCTCTTCTAGTCAAGACTGTCTCAAGGCGCTCTAAGTACCTAGGTCTACCAGTTGTGTTTGGGAGATCTAAAAGGGATATTTTACCCTTGTTACTGAAATATTTTGGACGAAAATCAAAGGGTGGAAGGAGAAATTTCTCTCAAGAGCGGGAAAGGATGTCTTAATTAAGGTTGTTGCCTATGCGATTTCGAGCTACTACAAGCTTCCAGAGACAATTTGTCAAGAAATTAAAGCAATGTTGGCTAAATTCTAGGGGTTCTAAGAACGGAGAACGGGAATTTTACTAGCTGAGCTGGGATAAGATGGACAAAGCTAAGGATCAGGTGGGATGGGGTTTTGTGGCATTAGTGAATTCAACACTAATTTATTGGCTAAGCACTAATGGAGGCTTATGTCTTATGATAATTCTCTGGTTGGGAAGGTGTTCAAAGGTAGGTATTATCCAAGGAGTTCCATAAAGTATAGATCCACTGGTTATGCACCTAGTTACACATGGAAGAGTATTTTAAGTTCTAGAGACTTAATCCACAAAGGGACCCGATGGAGGATTGGGCATAGGGAGAAACGTCAGGTTTGTAAGGACAGATGGATCCAAAATCTCAGGGGTTTCAAAGTTCATGGACTTGTTAAGCATTTAAGCTCAGATGATACAATGTGTGACCTTATTGGTGGTGAGTTGGGATAGTGTAAGAGGGGAATGATCTTCTCCATTTTTTATAAGGAGGATGAAACACAAATTGTTAGTCTCTCTCTCTCTCTCTCAGGAATATTGAGGATGAGGTTATCTGGCATTTTGAAAAAAGTGGTGATTACTCAGTCAGTTATGCTTATCATTTATGCATGAAAGAGAAAGTAGAAAAAGTACCTGGTTTATCGTGTGTTCTATATCAGAAGTTGTGGAAGGAAATCTGAAAATCCCTTCTTAATGTCAGAATGCATAATTTCCTTTGGATATTGGCAAAAACATACTTCCCACCAAAGGCAACCTCGATAAAAGAGAATCAGGTTAGGCAATCTTTATTTTCTTTGTCATGATGAAGTTGAAACTGAATACCACATCTTCTTGCATTGTGAGTTTGCTAAGCGAAATTTGTTTTCTTCTATTCTGGGATATCGTGTTCCCCCTGATATTGTCTTGAATAAATTACTTTTATGCGGTGATATGTTAAGTGTTCACCTCTTGTGCACCATGCTCCACAAAATTTGGGATGCTCGAAACCTACAATTATATCAACAAAAACAGTTGAATCCTATAAGGGTGGCGGAGGAAGCTCTAGAGAGGGTGATTGAGTTTAACAATTGGAACCCCAGGGAAAGAATTAAGTAGAAGGACTTTATGCGGGTTGAATATAGTTCAAGGAATATCCATATTGTGATGGATGACGTGGGAGTGTTCTCCGAGGGTTTTGTGTCCCTTGGATGCATAATAAAGAACCATGACAAGGAGGTTAGCATGGCTCCCTGCAGAAAAGAGGTGGTGTCAGTGAAACCCATTGTAATAGAGATGTTGGCCATTAGATGGAGTCTGATGTTGGCTCCCGACTTGAAGTTGGAAAGGATTCTTGTTCAGTCAGATGCCATTGTTGCAGTGGATTGCATTAACTTATTTTTCGAAAATTGTTGTCATTGAACCTATTGCTGTTGATTACAGGTTTCTTCTTAGTAAGTTTAAGGTGGCTTATGTTATGTATTTTCCTAGAACTCTTAATTATGATGCTCGTAAGTTGCTAGGGTTGGGGAAATTGTATGGGTCTAGAACTTGGATAGGAGGATATCCAACTACCGAGTCAATTGTTGTAGTTTCTGCTTTGGTTTCTTCTTAATGAAATCTCTTTCTCATAAAAAAATTGTATGTCAAACATCTAGGATCTATGATGGATATGGTACTAAGGTTATTATCTTATAAATAGATAGGATAAGTCTCTTTGTCAGCATACTCAATAAATTTATTTGAGGTTTGTCCCATTAAAAATCCTAAATATTGAAGCATGTGACCATATGAAGGAAGACCCAGACTAATACCTTAATCATTTTAAAGAATTGATTATCATGGCTTCAACAAATAAGTATGTTATAACATCATAAAATTTATATTATAATTGTAACATGTGGTATGAGAGTTCGTATCATACACTACTACAAAAACCACATTTTCACCTCGGTTGGAAAAAGAATTTCACCTCGACTGACTATCTGAGGTAGCATAGAATTTCATAAAAAGTGCGTTACTTTTTTCCTCGGGCCACTGACCGAGGTGAAAAATTGGAAATTGCGCCACTTTTCTCCTTGGTTGGACTTGCCAACCGAGGTGAAAAGTGACACTGGTCATGGATTTTTGATTCCATGTAACAACACTTCTGCATTTTCAAAATGGCGCATTGGAATAAATTTCCCCCTCAATGGGAATAAGAATCAAGACGAAAAACTCCAACGTTCAACTTTTCTCCTCGATTAAGACTTTTAACCGTGGAGATATCTATATGATGAGATTTTAATTTTACAAAATCCACTTTATTTACCTCTCAGCTATAAATTTAACAACATAGAGTAAATCAATCTCTCATTAAACATATGACCTTTCAAATTGATTTAGAAAATAATAATCTAGAAAAGTTAAGTTATATTTGAAAAATATCTTACAATAATCAATGTTTTTCGAGTTTTTTGCAACTCATCATTCATTTTGCGCTCTTTAATAGTTAGAATTTGATTTAATGCTTCTAGTTCTTTAATCAACATTTCCTTCTCTACTAGTTCAATATGCAAAGCATCAAATTTGTTGGGGAATTCTGAATTTTCCTCCTCATCATCATCATTTTCGATGCTCTTTAACACATTCAATTACGCTTTAAGTTGTTGAAGTTCAAAATTTTAAGTTATGTAGCATACCTAGGTGCTTTTCAAGCTCAATGGTTTGTTACTGTATTTGTTTCTAGTATAAAAATAACAAAGGTTAGATGAAATTCCATTTCAACAAGCATGCATTGAATAAAATAATTTTAGCAATTACAAGAGATGAGATTACGTTAAGGAACCAACTTTGAAATGTTTTTCTGCTCTTGTAATCCATCTTATAGAATGGTGTTGTACTTCATGCAATTTTTTTCATTATAACTCTTTTCATTATGTTAAGTTTGTATTTTAGCATTTTGCATTCAAGATGGATCGTTGTGGTATTCACGTTCTGATTGGCTAGTGAGAGTTTCACACGAATCATTGATGTTTCATGTGGATTGATGAATTGACATTGTCTTGATCGTTGTTACTTTATAAATTGACGGCAAAGATTCGTTACTTAATTTTTTTCATCAAATTGAAAAAAGAAATTTTCCTTAGTTGTCAGTTCAACCGAGGAAATATGTTATAAATAAAAAAATAAAAAAAGTAAAAAAAATGCGTGAAATATTTTTTATCCTCGATTGCTAGATTAACAAAGGGAATAAGTCAAATAAAAAATTAAAACAAAATAAAATAAGCTAATATGCAGTTCTTGAAATTTGAAAAGGGGTTGATCAAATTTTTTTCCTCAGTTGTCAACTCAACCGAGAAAATAGATCATAAATAAATAAAAAATTAAAGACGTTAAAACGAAATTATTGAGATTTGAATGTGGCTTGATCAAAAATTTTCCCCTCAGTAGCGCTCAACCCAGAAAATAGATCATAAATAAAATAATAATAATAAAATATACTAAAATATAATTGTTGAGATTCGAATGAGATTGATCATAAAATTTCTCTTTAGTTGTTAACTCAACAGAGAAAATAGGTTATAAATAAAAATAAATAAATAAATAAATGACACAAAATTCGAAGGAATATATGATACTTTTTATTTAAAAAAATTAAAAGGTGACACGTCTATGATTTACTTTTTAGTTTGTTGTTAACTAAGGTAAAAAAAAAAATTATTATAGAATCTATAATTTGTCGTAGTGATATGATTAAGAACCATTTTCAAAAGTTTTGAATTTGTTTATAATTTTATAAAATTTATATTTTTTGTTTCACTTATTGATTTATAGAAAATTGAAATAATAAAAGTTAGGTTTTTTTTAACTCTTTGCTTTGATTGTGATTACTTAGACGTTTCTTTAGTTGATATTATGATTTAATTTACGGTTAATTTGTTTCAGTTTTTTTAAAATAATTTTTATAATATGTGTTTGGTATTGCGTTGCATTTAGAAGAATTACGTTAGATATCCGATGTCGTGAAAGCTATAAATAGTAGCTTCTTTATTTTCACGTTTACAATGCATTGGAACGCGAGAATGTCAACACAAACACAATTCCAAACATACCAATAATGTAACAATTTTTTGTGAAAAAAGTCATACATTAATCTTAAAAGTCAAGACCATACATAACATTTGTCCGGAAATACTAAAAAGTCATACATCCAAACATTATGTTATATTAAACTTAAATGAAATTAAAAAGTCATACATTAATCCCAAAAGTCAAGACCATACATAACATTTGTCTGAAAATACTAAAAAGTCATACATCCAAACATAAACTAATTGTTGGGTATGTCTAACCTCCTGTCTCCTCGTTCGCTTGTATTGCATGGCATGTCGTAACTCGGCAACCATGTGTTCCATGAGGGACAAGTAGGGATTGACATCCTAAAAGAGTTATGATTATGGTTACTTTGCCCATCTACGCAACACACGACACACCACCACCACGCTCTTTGCCTCCTCATCCTGAACCTCAAGTACCTCTTGGTTAGCTGGCCTAGGTAGTCCTCTAGGAATGTCTGACATCATGATAGGGTGTGACATCCTATAGAACCATGTCATATATCCCTCACCAACATGTTAGTGTACAAGAGTTGACTCCCTACGATACTCTTCTGGTACCATGTGACTCTCGAAATCATCCAGTATTACATGTAGATCTCTACGACAGACGTCGAGAGGAGCGGACTCATTGGGAGGTCTCAGAATAATTTATAAATAGCCAAACTGGTGCACCACTCGTTCGGAGAGATAAGGATATATAAGAGATGGCCTACATGCCAATCATTTGGAGTATAAATTAATGACGTCAAACTAATGTGTCTGGAGGTGACCCTCATATGGGCAGAAGCAAACATCATCTAGTACTATACGGTAAATAGATACTCTGAATGGTTCGACCGCACCATTCCCCCTATATGGAATAAAAGTGGTTGCACGCTGCTAGTCATCATTGTAGGAAGACGTAACTTCCCATCTGGTGATGCAAGGGAAGTGGGAGATGATCCATCCCTGAAAATGGTTTAGATACAATATTAATAACATTTGTAATAAATGACTTACAAAAATATTAGTAACAAGAAATTACCGTAAGAAATACATAGCTCCCTGTCATCTGATTTATCTTCCAAAGGCAACTCTCTTCCATCTTCGAGTACAGGAAGACCAAACAGGAGGCCCCTCAATCGTACTCGTGAATCGCATTCGGTTAATGGAGTATTTAAGATAGACCACATTGACATAGGTTGAACTTTTGTCCACAAACATTGATGTTCCAATCAGGAACAAGAGGTAGCACCTCAATTCACAATGTCGGTGGTATTCAACCTTCATATCATTCGCTAAGGCATCCAACGTCTCCTACAAATGGCCTTTATAAAGCTTTTCCAAAAAATAAATCTCGCATGAGAAGCTCTAGTATCATGTGTCTCTTGTGTGGCCTTAGCAGGGTCAACGCCCAAATGGCACACCATCATGTCAATCCATTCTTCTTGCCTTATCCTCCCATGGTCCAGTAATCTCCCCTTGATAGGAAGATGCAAGAGGTAAGAGATGTCATCCAAGGTGATGGTCATATCGCCTATAGGTAGGTGGAAAAATGACGTCTCTGAATGCCACCTTTCAGCAAAAGTCATCAGCATGTCGTGGTTTATGTTTATGTAAGCCGAAGCACACAAACTGATAAGCCCAAAATAACGAACAACATCAACGAACCAAGGAGTATTAGGTTGTGGCAGCTCCAAAATATTCCTGTCATGGTTAATCGATTTCAAACAGTCACACTCATGTAAAAATAAAATATAACCTTCAATATGTATTTAATTAGTTGACAACATATGTATTGCAAAATAAAATAAATATACATATATATGTCATACCTGCCTAGCATCATGGACTGCATAAAGATGAAGTAAGTGAAGGAGAATAGCGATCCAAAACGCAGCGGAATTTAAAAATTTTCTCCTTTAGTGATCCTTACGAATGGGCATGATCAGTGATAGAATCGTTACCTCTTGTGGCGATTGAAACCTTTGATGCAGATCTAAGGAGTGATCACGAACGTTGAATGGTGACAGCGCCTCTACTTAGTCCACACCAACGGATTCCTTCAATCTCAGTGTTAGCTGCTACAAATGAAAGCTTTGAGTGTGAGAGAGAGAGAGAGAAACAAAATTTCATCTGAACAAATGCTTTTACACAAGGGTTCTATTTATAGAACCACTTGTGTGGGCTGTAAGCTAAAAACCCACTTAAGTGTATGTGGCTCATATCTTATGATATACCAAAATCACTTAAGTGCGTGGTACCTTACCATATTTCATATTCTACTTAAGTGCGATGTACCATACGATGTTCCACTATTCACTTAAGTGCATCATACCTTACAGTGTTCCTTATTTACTCTACCTCTCATCAATCCGTCATTTTGTGTGTGACCCTGTAGGTTTTCGCGGCATTGGCAATTATATTAAATCACACATTTAACATAATAAATAGTGAGTGGTATCTAGCAACACATCGCTGCTACCTAAGATACGAAAATGTCATGTGATCTGACAAATCCTTTTGTGATAATACTTGTGTGTACAATTACCTTTTTTTCCCTTATGTTTATATTGAACACAAGGCATAGACTGTGTCATCCTTTTCCAGTTCAATATTGGGCCCTTAGACATTTATCTTGTTACGTAAGATGGGAAAATTCCATCTAGGTCACTCATGTCTCTCAGCATGCTTCGTGGAGTACCCATCAACTGTCTTTATGGTGATCCAGTTACGGGCAATGTTTGATCAGCAATAAAGCACTCGACTCTACATCTAGGGCCCATAGTGGTTTCAGGTCGAAGGGTGGTATACACCACTATCACCATGAGAATAACTTATGACACTTTGCATTATATTCTATATAGTATTTTCATAGCGGGTCAATCCAGTATAAATATTACTCTTAATATTCATGCCTATGTTTAAGGCTTGATAACTCCTTATCCATGATCAGTGAGATGTGATCATCAGTCTATATACATAATAGTCTTAATTCTTTAATGTTATCTGTAAGACCCCAATTTTTACCCTAAGATCCCTCATGCTATCTCATCATATGCATTAGCTTTTAGGATCACACCTTGGCACCCTCTTTACCCCTCATTCATTGGGTTTGCGTTGGGAGAGATCACCGATCATATTTGATTGTATCATACGTTGCTTTTCCTTATTTACTAACCCAAATTCAAAAAATATGTCAATATATAGTTTGTTGCTTTTGTAGGTAGTGTGTGTGTTCACCCATACTCCATCAAGCTCATATCTAGGGTTTGAGACCCTCAATGCAAGGAGACTAGTCAAGAGATAGTTCACAATGACTCTATACATCATATATGGATCCCCATGATCTTCACATATCATTTTAATCAAGAATTCATCAAGATTTTGAAGCTTGTTTGCCTTGGAAGCCCTAATTCATCTAAGTATCTTGTGTGACTTTCTCAGCATATTTCTTCATCATTTGATAAAATATTTCAAGGTATACTTCATATTACATCATCTTACACATATATGATTCTCCATGAGTCCAAAAGATCAAGAGAATGTCAAGTTTTCAAGTTGGTTCATGGTGGTTGACTAGAGAAAGTCAACTGGTCAAAACTGGGGTTCCCTAGACCCTATCTCTTACAATATTTATCATATGAAACTTATTCCAAGATAAAAGGTACTCCTTATGACATTCCAAACAACTTACATGTTGTAGTAAAGAGCTAATTTTTCTTGGAAAGTCATTTTTTATGATGAAAGATTATAGGTCATTTTGTCTAAACCCTAGTTAGGAGGTCAACTTTCAAGGACCATAACTTGCTCAATTTTTATGATATGAAAGCCATTAAAGTTTCATGATCCAATTCAAGACGTCTTCTACAACTTTTATATTTGGAAGAAGTTCAAATTAAACTTGCAAATTCATGTTCCAAGAGAAAACATTATAGGTCATTTTAGGCCACTACCATTGAACAAGTGATTTTCCTCAACTTCTAAAACGCATAACTCCTCCATTCCAAATCTAATTCAGGTCAAATTTGTGACTAAATTTAAGAGGTTTGAAAGAGATACAACTTTGATGAAGGAACTTTTTCCATTTTAAACCCATAGCAAAAGTTATTCAAGATGGAAGAAGTGAACATTTGACTTGGTACTTAGAAAATTTTCGAATATGTTTGATTTTCCAAACTTCCACCTCAAAATTCATCATGATCCAAGCTTCAAATGGAAAAGTGTTCAACAGGAAAGTTGTTCTCCTTGATCTCACCTTTCCAAAAAGTCCAAGATCATCTAATTTTTCCAAGAAATTGAGGACTTGCGCATGGGTTCTTTTCAAAGGTTCATTTGGATGGATTTCACATTCACTTTTCAATCTCTTTTGCATGACCACATGACATGATTTCAGCGTTGCACATTGGTGATTTTGGACCTGATAGCATCATTTCATGGATCTATCACACGCCCATGCAAGCATGCAAGGGAATTTCTATTTTTGGCCAATTTTGGAAGTGTGTGAAAATCAAATGCATAGCCTATAAATAAGACCCTCTTGGCTCAGAATTAAGGACCTCATGCCCAAGCTTTGAACCTGCAATCCAAACCCTCACCATTAAAGGATAATCTTGAAGGTTTTCATTTGAAAATCGAGCTTCAAATCTCATTCTGTTTTGAGATTGAAACTCCAAGAGTCCAAGCTTTTCCTTGATCCAATTCAACTCCTACAAGCTTTTGAAGACAAGCCAAGGCCAATTGGAAGTAAGATCAAGCAATTTTGAAGCTCACTCGAAGGTGATTTTCCAGAATTTTCATCTCTTTGATTCTCTCTCAATTCTTCGATATTCTTTGTGATTTTTGGTTGGCTGAAGTCCTACCAATGTACGCAACAAGATTGAGTTACTTTGAGGTCAAATCGAAGCAACTCCGTTCATGATCCTCAAAATTCAAATCCCTGTATCTTTTTATATACTTGGAATTGGAGAAAATTGAGGCCAGATTCGTGATCCTGGACATTTTCTCTTTGAAATGGTGTCCTTGTTTGTCATTTTTCTTTGAAATGAAGTTGGACCAGTCAGGCGGAGGTCATCAGAGAAGATGATCGAAGCCCTAGCTCCGGTGGTGTGTTGTCACACTTCCTGACCATCTGATCAAGCATGGATGTTCTAATCTGGACCGTTGTATCTGATTACCACGCGTACATTGGATTGACCAAGGTCCACCATGGAACACGCGTGTGTGGCCATCAGATCTGCCACCTCAATTAATAAGGGAGATCTGATGGTCCTTGTTTTTTTTTTGTTTTTTTATTTTTATTTCTGATTTTCCATTTAATCCATTTATTTTGTTTAATTCATAATAATTTCATTTTCAAGCCAAAAAAATGAGACTTTCAACAAAAATCTTTAAATATTTTTCTCTTCCATATTATGAATTAAAATTATTTTTTGGATTAATTTTGATATTTTTTATGAATTAAATGTTTTTGTGCATATTTTTAATTGTTTAAAAATACTTCTGACATTTCAAAAATCATGAAATTTTTTGTCTAAGGTCCTTCGACCTTGTTTTACCTAGGATAAATCTCTTGGTCATTTATTTGGTGTTTTGAAGAGATTTTAGGTTTTGACCAAATTAAATTGTATTTTAGTTCATTTTTAAATTGATTTTTAATTGATTAAATGTGTAAAATGTTGAGCCATTTTTATAGTCTTGTGATGTTTGACTATTTTTTTGGGCCTTGGTCAAGGTTGACTTGACTTTTGTTGGATTAAAATCATTGGATTTAGGGGATTGATGAAATGTACATTTCATCTTCCAAAATGAATGAATGATTTTAATTTGATAAAAGTCCTCCCATGACCAATTTGAGTTTATTTCATTTCCTCTCTCTCTTCATCTTCAATCCCATTCTATCCCATCCATTCCATTGACCTATGATATCTCTATATCCTAAGGCTAGTTGATTGCAAAATCAACATAAGTATGGATGAGATTAGGTCCACCCTTTTTGCCATTTTCTTTTAAGTGTGGTATGTTTTAGGAGTATGGTTCCCTAATACCATATCTCTAACATGCATTAACACTAAAATTTCTCTCATTTGACCAATGAAATCTCTAATGCCTTAAGGCTAATTGGTTCATCAATGACCTTGTGTCAGATGAACTAATACAAGTATGACTGAGGTAGGTTCATCCCTCTTGATATTTTCTTTTAGTGTGTGGTATGTTTTAGGAGTTTGGTTCTTCATACCAAATCTCTAACATGCATTAACACCAAAAAAATTATTGCCCGGACTCAGATGGTTGTGACTTCTACATAAGTCCAATTACGATTGTTTAATATAGAGCTAAATTTGACCCTAAAGGCATATCATTCTAGTAAGTAAGATAGTAAGCCTCCCGTTCTTCATGGTATTGTGTGGAAACTTGACCCTTTTTCCTTTCATGAGAGCTAGTGGCATACTTGTTGAATTATCTAAGTTGGAGCCCTTCTCATGGAAGATGTCTTGGTTTAAGGATCCATGCTTGTGAATGGATGGTTGAGTGTTCTCCAAAGAATGACTTAATCAATTAAAAAAGCACCACTAACACTTGACTAACCTTTGACTAACATTTGACTAACTCTTGTTAATATTGCTTTACCTTCAAGTCATTTACTTTATGCAATTTAAATTTCAGTCATTTATCATTCATTGCTATTTACATTCCATCTAACTTGTTTATGTTTATGTCATTTTCACTTTGCTCATTTGAGTCATATCTTGTGATTGTATATATTGTTTGTGCATTTTGGTTTTGTTTGTGGTCTTAGGACCTTAAAATACTTAATAACAACAAAAACACCCTAAAAAATGTTTGGTGGACTGTTGATCTTGATTTGAACTCTTGGACTTAGGATTAGGCAACATTCCCTGTGCAAAAAGGACTTGGCCAATGCCAACATTTTGAGACCAAGTTATTATGAACTAAGCCTTCATCTTGTGTAAGTCTTGGGATTTGTTTGAATTTATCTGCTACTTTGTCTTGGTGCTAATTGTTATTTTGACCTTGAGTCTGATGCTTTGCTTTGAGTTGATCAAAGAATATTTCATCTGATACATTGGAAGACAGAGAATACTGCTAGCTATGGGAATTACTTGTTTGTACGTGGCTATCTTTATTTGATGCATTGATCTTCATAATATAGGGATATTGCTAATTACTCCTTGATTATTGCTTGATTCAAAGTCCAAAGGGAAAGTGGGTTTTCTATATGACATTCTTGTATGTTGGGCTGCATCCCATTGGTCAGATCTTTCCAACTCTTAACTTTTAATTTTTGTGCTTAGGATAGCCTCTTCGTCTTCTCCCACTTCTTACATTTCAAAATCTCTCCCACTTTTCAAAAACTTTCTTTGCTTGTGATTTTAAACTTAGACCTTATTTTAAATAGAAACATTGGCCTTATGCCAACGGATTTTCAAATTCTTTCTTAAATCAAATTTTTAAATAAACTTAATCATATTGACTTAAAATTTCAAAAGAGAAAAAGAACTAACAACTTCATTCAAATTTTTGGCCCTTTGTGCCCTTTTTAATTTAAACTTTTGATTAAAAGCAATTCACCCAACTTTGAAATTGTTACCACGAATTACGAGGTTTTGATCCCTCATTTTTATATTGGTACGTAGGCACAAGTCTGAAGGTCTTGTCAAACACAAAAAATATAATCAATGAATTCTTTTCTCATCCCCACACTCTATTTTTCTCGAATATCTTTTATACCAAAAACACATACACACATAAAAAAGGGCTCCCTGGGAGTACCTAGGACACTTTGAGTGTTAACACCTTCCATATGTGTAACCAACCCCCTCACCTGTAATCTCTGGCATTTTATTAGTTTTGATTTGAAAATTTCTTATCTTTGGGGTTTGTTCGTACTTTTTCCTTTTCCTTTGGAAACAATAAAAGCGCGGTGGCAACTCTAGTTTTATTGACGAGAAGCTTATCCATAGCTTAATGGTCATGAATTTACCGCTACATTATCCCGCTTCACAATAAAGCTCGACTACGGATACTTTAAGAATAATGTCCTTATGTTTAATGGGATCTCATGATCAAGTCACACTTGATACATTAAACGGACTAGCTATTCTAGGGACTTTATTAAACAAACATAATAAAGAAAAAAATCATTTTATTATTAATAAATAATTCGATACAAGTACCAAAAGTATTGGCCTCTAGGGCTTACACCAATAGTAAGGAGGTGTCAATGGGCCTCTTGGGTAACTCTCTAATCGGGCATTTGGATCGGCAACGACTTCCTTATGGATTTCAGGGGCTTTAGGGTCAACGGGGGCTTAAGGAACTTCAGGTTCTGCTGCCTGTGAGGCCTGATAGAGTCAACTACGAGAACTAGACGGGTGGGAACCTCGGAGTTACAAAGTAGATGCACCATCAAACTGTTAGACGAAAGGCCTAGATCTAGAGGGGGTGAATAGATCCCAAGTTGAAAATTGATTCGAAAATTTGATTTAGAAAAATTTATGACGCGGAAGCAAGTTTCAAATATTTCCCGGATCCAAAATCGTCTAACTGAACCTACTATTGAAAATACGAATATGCGTAAGAATGCCAATGGTATGATAATAATCCATAAGTTGATTAACAACACTTCAAACAAGAAATTTAATACTCTACTATAGTAAAGGTCTATCTCCAATTATAACAACACAAAAAAAAACTAGTTGAAACACTTTGCATGCAATCAACAAAGTTTGGATATTAGTATAGTGTTTGTAGTTCTTAGAAATCCAATCATTGCCAAATGGTATGTGATTACTAGAACAACATAAATTAACAAAGAATTCAAAAAATTATTATTCAAACAATGTTGATCAAGAGATCAAAGTAATCGATAATTTGCAAACTAAAAAATTAATAGAGATAGAGAGAGAGTACACAAGGATTTGTTTAAGCAGTTCCCCAATGACCTCGCTATGGGTATGTCTGCCCTCAATTCAAATTCGAATTGAGATATTAATATAATAAATCTTACTTTACAAATGTATGAATACAAGAGATGAGAAATCAAATCCCACAAACCCTAGGTTTATTCTTTACTCTAGCACCTCCAAAAAACATGATCAAAGCTTGATTAAGTCACCAACAATGTCGCTTTAATTCACCTGTTGTTTCTACTTACTTGCACGACCTCTTTGTCTCAAGGCTTTCACCCGGATGAATTAATCCCAAGCGCACACTTCTTGAACCCAAGATTTTTCAATGTGATCCATAGTTCCACGCTACTCCTTTGCCGACACACCTAGTCTCAAGGCTTTCACTCGATCGGATCTGAATTTCACAATCTTGACAAAAACCTTCAAACCCTAAAGATCTTGAAGGAAACCCCAAAAATGATTTTCTTATTTGAATCCCTTAAAGATCGCAACCCAATATTCTCGGTACGACAAACCTAATTGGACGTTATCAATTCTAATCTAGATGCCACCTAATCAAAAGATGATTATGTGCAGTTTGATTATGTGTATGCATAGATTGAATTGAAGATGATGAGATACTTTAAAATCCTGGATTCATGTAGGTTTTACTCATCTAGAAACCTTACCAGAGAAAGATGCATGTATCATGTATTTATATATGTAAGACTCATAAGAAGCAAAAGGAATGAAAACAAATGAAATTTTTCAAAAAAATTAACCAATAGGTCGACCTATATGAATCATGTGTCGACCTATTCAAGTCATGTGTCGACCTGTTGGAAGCATGTGTCGACCTATAAGGTTATATGTTATCCATAGGTCGACTTGAAGACTCAGCACATGAGACAGAAGTTGTAGGCCTTAATAATGCAACGTACATGTCGACTTATACCATTTATGTATTGACCTGGAGATTTAAAAATTCATATATATGTCGACCTATAGTCGTATGTGTTGACCTATAATGAGGATTTTTCACTTAAACCAAGTTTTTCATGCACAACACACTATTTTAATGCATAAATGTTTTCTATACCATTTTCAACAATGTTGACATGTTTCCTAAGGCAAGAACACTAAAATGCACAACTAGACTTGGATGATACCGTCCAATGTACATAAACGCTACTTCCTAGTTTTGACATCATACAAAACATATCTAAACGGAAGAATGCACTCATATGCTCCCCCTTTTTGATGATGGAAAAACTTGAGACAATATGTTCTTCTTCATGGAAAGCTCCCCCTGAATGTGTGCAACATACTTCTCCCCATTTGACAACATCAAAAAGAGACCAAGCACACAATGAGAAGAATCACATATACATAGTAGAGAATACAAAGGCAATTTGGAAATACAAGAAATGTGTCACATGTATACAACATATTTTAATGATGTCAAAACTTGAGACAATGTGTTCTTGTTCATGGAAAGTGTAACACCCCAAACTCCTTTCAGGATTATCGACTGACCCCACAAACCAACACGGGTCTTTTCAGCATGTTTTGTCCTCACTCACACACTTTTCGGGAAACTTTCCAGAAGGTCACCCATCCCAATACTACTCCAAGTCAAGCACGCTTAACTATGGAGTTCTTATCTATTGGGCTACCGAAAACAAGATGCATCTTCTTTTCGGTAGCCCAACAGATAAGAACTCCACAGTTAAGCATGCTTAACTTGGAGTAGTATTTGAATGGGTGACCTTCTGGGAAGTTTCCTGGAAAGCGTGTGAGTGAGGTCAAAACATGCTGAAAAGACCCGTGTTGGTTTATGGGGTCAGTCGGTAATCCTGAAAGCAGTATGGGGCGTTACAGAAAGCTTCCCCTGAATGTGTGCATCATACTTCTCCCCACTTAACAACATCAAAAAGAGACCAAGCACACAATGAGAAGAATCACATATACATAGTAGAGAATACAAAGGCAATTTTCAAAGACAAGAAATGTGCTCACATGTATACAACATATATGATAACACATAAACTAAATAAGTAGTAACAATAGCCATAAGTACTTAATACAACAACCATTGTCTAAATCCAAACAATTAAAGAGTCATTGTTAATATATAAACTAAGAGATAAACAAACCATAATCTAAAAGGCACATGCAATAAGATACCAAATATGAATTAACAAAATGCATAACATCACAAAGACACCAAACATGAATGGTCACCATCAGACCAATCTCATAACCCATAATTTAAACACCAATCTATCTTATGCCACGTCTTTTTAGTGCACCCCTTTGTCAACCTTATCCTTCATTGCAGTATTGAGAATCTATAAGCTCGCATATCTCCTTGTAGAAACACTCATACTGATGAGAGTCATCTTCATGTGCAGAAATAATGTGATTGATCTTTGCCAAAATGACTTCATGATTTGCATTCATGTCAGTACGTAAGGACACCAATGCCTCAGTCACGTATGAAGCAAAGGCTTCAAAGTTAGAATCATGAGTAGACATGTGTTGCTGCATCAGACGGGACTGCTCCATTTATGCACTTTCAAAGGACTCTCGCCACTTGCACTCCTCATCATATATATCGTCTTGTTTCAGTTGCATATCCTAAAGCATAGTCACAATAGAGGCAGTATCATGATAGTTAGTACCAAAACATGCACCATGATCATCATCACTAGGAGCAGCATGCATTACAACATCTTCTTCCGTAACATTATGATGAACCCCCATAAGTTGCTCATCATTATTTCATTGACCTTCATCAATCCATTGGTTGAAGTTGGTTATTTTTTCATTTGAATCAATCCATTGGTTGAGGATGATCTATTTTTCACTGACCTTCGTCAATCTATTGGTTAAGTTTGGTTATTTCATATTAGTCTGAATCAGTCCAATGGTTGAGAATGACTTCTTCCATGGACCTTTGTCAATCCATTGTTTGAAGTTGGTTGTTTTTTCATCTGAATCAATCCATTGGTTGAGGATGGTCTGATTTCTTTCATTGACTTTCATCAATTCATTGGTTGAAGTTGGTTATTTTTGTAAATGCATGCTTCTCAAGTGTTTTGATGACGACAAGATTCTACAAAGCAAAAATGGATTGACAAAAAGAAATGGCTCAAAGACTTCTAAAGCAAAGACAAGTTTTATATTATGTCAAGTCTTGAAGAAATACTTATGGATTGATCATGAATGATAAGGTATATAGCATTCAACCTTTCTAATGAGTATACAAGTGTTCAAGTCCTCATACATTCATATCATGTTTATTTAAAATGTTTGGATGCATCTTGCCAAAGTTTTTCTCTTGGAAAAATAACTATTTTTGCATTCTGCAGGGCTATTAATCGGGTAACAGCATTGTGCTAATCGATTAGCAGACAAAAATTTTCAAATTACAAGGGTGTAACCTATTAACCATTTTTGGTTAACCGGTTACCATTGTACCAGTGCCTGGAAAAAATGCATTTTTTCATTCCTTTAGTTTTCAAAACTAGTTCTTGAAGCAGGTCATCCTTTCATGGTTTGTACTCATTTGTAGAGGTGCATTTGGGTTATATAAACACCATTTCTTCAGATTTTAATCTCACCTCCTTTTGAAAAATTTTAAACACTCAAATATTCTCTTCATCTTTCAAAAATTCTCTAAGTGTTCAAAACCAGAATTTTAAGAGTGAAACTTTCTGCACCTAACCTTCATAGAAAAGCATTCTAAGTTTCATTTCATTCATAGTGAACACTTGTATATCATTAAGAGATTTATTTGTTATAAGGAGAAGATCAATCCATAGATTGATACTTATACAATTCCATTTCACCTACTTATAAAAAATTCAAATTACTTTGTGTAGCCTTGTTGTTCAGGATTGCTGGAAATAAGAGGTTCATTAAAGGGAGGATTGTTCTCTTTTTGAACTTAGTGAAAAATCCAAGAGTATTGTTCTTGGTGTGATTGTTAGTGTCTGTATAGGAATACTAGGAAGATTCGTGTATAAATCCTAACAATAGTAAAATCTCTTTTATGTTGAAAGGGGATCAGAGTACTCTCGGACTGTGAGGGGAACCAGAACATCTCTCGGTGTTCTTCACCTTTCCGCATTTACCGCTTTCATCACATAGTAATCACTTAGGAAAGATTCTTAAAACAAGTCAAAAAAACCAGAAAAAAATTCATAGTACCCAATTCACCCCCTCTTAGGTGCACACTCAACTTACAATTGGCATCAGAGCAGGTTATAGGTAACATGTTCCTTCAAGGTCCAGTATGGCTTCCGCTAGCACAAACCTGGTTTTCAAAGATGGTGGTAGTAGAAACAAACCCCCTCTATTTTTTGGAGAATATTTTGACTTCTATAAAATCCGTATGAAGGCACATTTAGAAGCACAAGGAGTGGTATATGGGAAGTCGTTGAAAATGGTCCGCATAATCCAACTAGTGTGGTTAATGGTATTGGCACTACTAAGGTTAAAAGTTCTTATGATGAAGATGATAAGAAAAGAATACTTAATGAAAAAAAATCTATCAATCTTCTTCAAAGTGCATTAAGTATGGACGAGTTTTTCCATACCTCTCAATTTAAATCGGAAAAAAGAAATATGGGACACTTTGGTGGAGACTCATGAAGGAACCGCTGAAGTTAAATGATCCAGATTGAACACATTGTCAAGAATATGAAATGTTCATAATGCATACTGGAGAATCCTTTGTTGCATTATAGAAAAGATTTGTTCACTTGATGAATCATTTAATTGCACTTAGAAAGACCTTTACAAATGATGATCTCAACCTTAAAGTTCTAAGATCTTTGACTAGAGAATGGCAACCAAAAGTGACGGCTATATCGGGGAAAAAAATTCTTTCTACCATGACGTTCGCATTATTATTCGGAAAAATCCGAGAACTTGAACTTGAACTTAGAAGACTTGAAAAGCATGAAAGTCAAGAGAAGAAATCCAAAGGCATTGCTTTTAAAGTAGATTCAAAAGAAGATAAAGATGATGACACACCGGAGGAAGATGAAAATTCCATGCTCCTTGTTAAAAGGCTTGGTAATTTTTTTGGTAAAAATGACAAATCCTTTTATGCAAAAAGAAATAAACATTTCATGAAAAGGGAGGCTTCCATGTCTACACAATATGCCACATGCTATGAATATGGAAAGCAATGTCATATAAAGCCTGATTGTTCGAAACACTCCAAGAAAGGTGGCTTTAAAGGCAAGAAGGAATTCAAGAATAAAAAGGCATATGTTGCATGGGATGATAATGAGATAAGTCCTTCATATGGATCAGAAAGCGACAAATGTGCAAATTTAGCATTGATGGCTTCACACCATTCTGATGATGAAGAAGATGAAGAAGATGAGGTTATTAACAATTTTTCTATTTATGATAGTGATACACAAAAGTGCCATAAATGAACTTCTTAAAGAATGCAAAATTTTGTATAAAACAATATCATCATAAAAGAAATTAATTTCATCCCTAGAAGAAAAAGTCGTGACAATGGAAAAAGATGTCGGAGATGAAAAACAAAAGATGATTAGTGAAAAATAGAATTTTGTATGTCAAAATTGTGAATCACTTTCTTTCCAAATTGTCCAATTAAAAAGAGTTCTTAAAAGGTATGAGAAAGGACAAATTGGGTTTGAAGGTGTCCTTAGTCAACAAAGATATTCCAATGTCAAAAGTAGATTTGGTTATTCAAATTTTTCCAAACCAAGTTCTAGTAAAACTATCTTTGTTAAAGCTAATGACCAACCACCCAAATAGAAAGTGAACAAACTAAAATTTGTTCATCACTATCCTAAAAGGAAAATATTTGTTAAAAATAAATCTTATGTTCCTAGATATATAAGTAATTTTGAACCTACTTATTTTATTGTGGAATAGTTTGTCATACACCTAATGTTTGCTATGTTAGAAACTTTAGTGTGGCAAGTGGCCATTATGTGTGGGTAAAGAAAGGTACTAATTATGAAGGACCCAAAGCAATTTGAGTACCTAACAAAAATTGATTTGATTTGTAGGTATGCTTGAAAACCACATCAAATCTTTGGTATCTCGATAGTGGTTGTTCCAAGCATATGTCGGGAGACATTAACAAATTTTCAAATCTAGTACTTAAGGCCAAGGGTTATGTTACATATGGAGATAACAACAAAGGAAGAATTCTTGGCATAGTCAAATTTGGAGCACCACCTTTCACATCCATTGAATATGTTCTTTATGTTGAAGGACTAAAGCACAATCTTCTAAGTATTAGCCAACTTTGTGACAAAGGCTTCAAGATCAAGTTCACCAAGGATGAATGCTTGATTGAAGATGAAGTCACACATGAGGTAAAACTCAAAGGTAAAATATTTAATAATATATTTATGATTTCCCTTGATGATTTGTATTTGAAGGTAAAATGGCTCATGGCAAACAATAATGATTCATGGCTTTGGCATAAAAGATTTGCTCATATTCATATGGAACATTTGAATAGGCTAATAAAGCATGATCTTGTTATTGTATTGCCTAAGATAAAGTTTTTCAAAGATAGATTATGTGATGCATGTCAAAAGGGAAAACAACCCAAATCAACTTTCATTTCAAAGAATGTGGTGTCCACTACAAGGCCACTACAATTGTTGCATATGGACTTATTTAGTCCATCAAGAACAAGAAGTTTCAGAGGTAATGTGTATGCTTTAGTTATTGTTGAGGACTTTTCTAGATACACTTGGACATTCTTTTTAGTGCAGAAAAGTGATGCATTCAAGGTGTTCAAGAAATATGCGAAGCAAATCCAAAATGAAAAATCACTAATTATTGCCTCCATAAGAAGTGACCATGGTGGAGAATTCCAAAATGCCTCCTTCGAAGAGTTTTGCGAAGAACATGGAATATTTCATAATTACTAGGAACCAAGGACTCCTCAACAAAATGGAGTGATGGAGAGAAAGAATATGTCACTTGTGGAACTTGCAAGAATAATGCTTAGCGACTCAAATCTTCCAAAGTCTTTTTTGGCGGATGTGGTGAGCACGGCATGCTATGTAAGTAATAGAATTATTATTAGACCTATATTTAAAAAGACCCCTTATGAATTCAAATGAAGGAAACCAAACATCTTTTACTTTCACATTTTTTGATGTAAGTGTTTTGTCTTAAATAATGACAAAGACAATTTCGGTAAGTTTGATGAGAAATCCGATGAAGGTATTTTTCTTGGATATTCTCTTTCTAGTAAAGCTTTTAGAGTTTATAACAAAAGAACTTTAACAATTGAATAATCTATGCATGTTTCATTTGATGAATCTAACACCTCGAAAGAGGATGAAGTTATTTGTGATGATGATGAGATTATAGGAAATCCTATGGAAGATTCTACCAAAGTCAACGATGGTGACCAAATAAAAGACAGAGGAATTCACTCAACAAGAGTCAAATCAATAAGATCTTCCTCAAGAATGGATAACGCATAGAGATCATCCTATTGACAAAATTATTGAAGACATAAATCAGGGAGTATCCACTCGTTTGAATCTTAAAGATGCTTGTCTTAACATGGATTTTGTTTCTCAAGTTGAACCTTCTAAAGTCACATATGCCTTAGATGATGATCAATGGATTCTATCCATGCAAGAGGAACTTAATCAATTTGAAAGAAATCAAGTATGGGATTTAGTTCCTAGACCAAAAGGTAAGCATGTTATTGGTACTAAATGGATTTTTAAAAATAAGCTAGATGAAAATGGTATCATTGTAAGGAACAAAGCAAGATTAGTAGCCCAATGCTATAATAAAGAGGAATGTATATATTTTGAGGAAACATTTGCTCATGTTGCTAGACTAGAGGCAATTAGATTATTGTTGGCATATGCTTGTTCTTTGAATTTTCAGTTGTACCAGATGGACTTTAAAAGCGCATTCTTAAATGGATACATACTTGAAGAAGTTTATGTAAGTGAACCTCCAGGATTTGAAGACTTCAAACATCCTAATCATGTGTACAAACTCAAAAAGGCCTTGCACAAATTGAACCAAACACCAAGGGTAAATTGGATACTACTTTGTTTATCAAAAGAATTAACCATCATATCATCTTAATGCAAATTTATGTAGATGACATCATATTTGGATCCACAAATGAATCCTTATGTGAAGAATTCTCAACAATCATGCAAGGAGAATTTGAAATCTCTGTGATGGATAAGTTGAACTACTTCCTTGGGTTGCAAATCGAACAAACAAAAAATGGGATATTCATCAATCAATCTAAATATTAAAAAGAACTTCTCAAAATATTTGACATGGATACTTGCAAAGATATAACCACTCCGACGGGATCGAGGACATATCTTGATCATGACGAATCCGGAACTCCAATTGATATCACTAAGTATCGAGGTATGATAGGTTCCTTGTTGTATCTAATGGCTAGTCGACCCGATATTATGTTTAGTGTTTGTTTATGTGCTCATTTTCAAGCTTGTCCGAAGGAATCTCATCTCACTGCTGTGAAGAGAATAATGAAGTATCTCAAAGGAACATACAATGTCGGCTTATGGTACCCCAAAGGTAGTATATGTAGTCTTGTTAGTTTATGTGATGCAGATTATGCAGGATGTAAGACATACAGGAAAAGCACGAGTGGAACATGTCACATTTTTGGAAATTATCTAGTTTCTTGGTCATGTAAAAAGCAAGCGAGTGTGGCTTTCAACACTGCAGAAGCAGAATATATCGCCGCCGATAGTTACTTTGCACAAATACTTTGGTTGAAGCAACAACTTCTTGACTGTGGTGTAAATCTAAGTAGCATATCTCTCAAATGTGACAACACAAGTGCAATCAATATTTCAAAGAATCCAATCATGCACTCAAGAACCAAACACATTGACATTAGACATCACTTCTTAAGGGATCACATTCTAAAAGGTGACATTGATATTTCTTTCATCGATACTCAAAATCAACTCGCGGATATCTTCACAAAGCCACTTTCTTGAGACGCTTTTAAAAAAATTAGAAGAGAGCTTGGCATTTTAAATGAAGGTCACATATGATTCTTCAATATTTATTCATTATACTCTATAATGAATCAAAGGTACACAAAATTTTAACTTTCAAAAAATTTATTTAATTTTCAAGAATGTGAGTTTTTCATTATATTTACAATTTTTCATTTTACATGATGCTAAAATGTTTTTATGACATGTATGGTTAATTCAAAGTTGCATTATTATATGTTATAACATATCAAAGTGATAAATTGTGGAAATTTCATGCATGCTTCCAGTTATGAAGTCACTGTTTTTTTATACGTTAATCGATTAATCAAAAGTGGCTAACCGATTAACACCCTTTTTCATGTGTGTTTTATGCATATTTTGATGTTGTAATCGATTAACCATATATGATTAACCTATTACACATGGGATGAATTGCCACATGTGTTAATCTATTTGTGCATAAATGTATTTTATTCATGTTTTTTCTTATTCATTTAAATGCTTTTGTAGAAAAGTCTTTCACTTTCCAACTTCTTCATTGATATTCTTCAAAGATTTCGACTCTCATTTAATCTCTTCTTCAAACTTCTTCTTCCCCAAATATTAACTCCATTCAACCAAAATTAAAACCCACTCCACTAAATCTTCTTTATAACCCCTTTACACCTCTAAACTTTTATCTCAAAACCCTCTCCTTTCCAAATCCGAAAAAGCTCTTCTCAAACCCTAACTCTCAAAACTTTCACTTCCAACCATGGCACCAACAAGAAAAGAGAAAGGAAAGCTTCCAATGGGAGAAGCTAGCTTTGATCCAGCTGATGTAGAAGAACAAGCTCCTACAACAAAGTCAAGGAGGCTGAACTTTGATGTCAGAAATCGATCTCTTATGCCGGTAAAATATGTTACCCTCAAATATTTTCCTATGCATAGCTTTTATTTCATGCACGGTTGAAAGAACAAGGTGTTGATAAACTAGTGTCTGAGTTTGGTTCATATTATCCTGACCTAGTTAAGGAATTTTTTACTACTTTGCAAATTGGTCTGGATGAATTTAAGGATCACATTATTTATCCTAAGGTTAGAAACATTGAGATTAGTAAGGACATGGATAGTTTTGGAACAATTTTAGGTATTCCGCATGAAGGTGAACTTATCCATCAAGGTTTTCACCCAAAAGATGGAGAGTGGGAAAGTTACAGCAAGATGGATTACTATTTTCAAATTTGTCGGGGCAGCCAAGCTGATGTTTTGAGTGGACAAAACCTATCATCCTCTAGGATCCTCTGTTATGCTAAGAATTTTCCGGTTAGTGACCGAATGCTTTATCATGTTATTGCATATGTCTTATTGCCAAAGCATTCAAAGCATTCCCAAATTAATGATGTCGAAATGCAATTAATCTATGCCATCAAGAAAAACATCAAGGTGAATTGGGCGCTCACTATCATGTATCACATGAAACACCAACAAATCCTTAGTGGTGGTCTTCCGTATGCAAGGCTGATTTCTCACATTTTGGAAGCAAGTAGTTTGGCTTTAAGGAGGGAACCTCAAAATAAGATGACGGAAAAAGATTGTGAAATCTATGCAAAAACGACTCTTAAGAATACCAGAATTATCAAGGATGGAGACGGGTGATTCAAGTACAATGAGGATTCTTCTTCAAATGCTCCACAACCAGTTCCGGAAGGTGGTTATACAAATGACATGCTCTACACCGAGATGTGTTCCATTGAGGCTACCATGAACTGTAACCACCAAGAACACAAGCTTGAAATGGCATCGCTTAAAGAGACTTTTTAGAAACCTAACCTTTTCCTGTAACCGTGAACTTATTGAAGAGGAAGAAAGTGAGGAAGGAGAAAAAGAAGAAGAAAAAGAAGAAGAAGAATATGACGAAGAGATTGAATATATGCCGGAAAGTGAATAGATGTCTTGTATTGCATTGTATTGCTATTATGTTTCTTTCTTTTAAGTTTCTAAGTACTTTTTTCTAAGGTTTATGTTATGTTATGTTCTAAGTACTTTAAGTTTTGAACAATTGTGTGTTATGTTTCTGTACAACAATTATGTTATGCTATATGTTTTTATGTTATATGTTGTGTCTATAATTTATGCTTCATATGATTTATGTTTTAGATATGCTAAACATAATTTTTTGCTAAATTCATACAACTTATGAAGTTTCAATTTTTAAGTCTTTTCCCTTCCTTTTTGGTAATGACAAAGGGGGAGAAGTATTGTTATTATGTTATATGTTTTTTCTCGAATAAAGTACAGCTAGCAAAAACTCTTTCCAGCACTAATCAAGGGGGCGCATTTTGTGTTAGAGAAACAAGATCGAAGTAAAATTTCAAGATAAGATTGTCATCATCAAAAAGGGGGAGAATGTGAATGCATGTTTCTCAAGTGTTTTGATGACGACAAAATTCTACAGAGCAAAAATGGATTGACAAAAAGAAATGGCTCAAAGACTTCTAAAGCAAAGACAAGTTTTATATTATGTCAAGTCTTGAAGAAATACTTATGGATTGATCATGAATGATAAGGTATATAGCATTCAACCTTTCTAATGAATATACAAGTGTTCAAGTCCTCATACATTCATATCATGTTTGTTTAAAATATTTGGATGCATCTTGCCAAAGTTTTTCTCTTTGAAAAATAACTATTTTTGCATTCTACAGGGCTGTTAATCGATTAACAGCATTGTGCTAATCGATTAACAGACAAAAAATTTCAAATCTTTTGCACGTTACAAGGGTGTAATCGATTAACCATTTTTGGTTAACCGATTACCACTGTACCAGTGCCTGAAAAAATTGCATTTTTCCATTCCTTTGGTTTTCAAAACTAGTTCTTGAAGCATGGCATCCTTTCATGGTTTGTACTCATTTGTAGAGGTGTATTAGGGCTATATAAACACCATTTCTTCAGATTTTAATCTCACCTCCTTTTGTAAATTTTCAAACATTCAAATATTCTCTAAGTGTTCAAAACCAGAATTTTAAGAGTGAAACTTTCTGCAGTTAACCTTCATAGAAAAGCATTCTAAGTTTCATTTCATTCATAGTGAATACTTGTATATCATTAGTAGATTTGTTTGTTATAAGGAGAAGATCAATCCATAGATTGATACTTATACAATTCCATCTCTCATACTTATAAAATATTTAAATTACTTTGTGTATCCTTGTTGTCCAGGATTATTGGAAACAAGAGGTTCATTAAAGAGAGGATTGTTTTCTTTTTGAACTTAGTGAAAAATCCAAGAGGATTGTTCTTGGTGTGATTGTTAGTGTCTGTATAGGAAGACTAGGAAAAGTCTTGTATAAGTCCTAAAAATAGTAAAATCTCTTTCATGTTGAAAGGGGACTGGAGTACTCTCGTACTGTGAGGGGAACCAGGACATCTCTCGGTGTTCTTTATCTTTCCGCATTTACCATATTTATCACATAGTAATCACTTAGGAAAGATTCTTAAAACAAGTCAAAAAACCGGAAAAAAATTCATAGTGCCTAATTCACCCCCCCCCCCCTCTTAGGTGCACACTCAACTTACAGTTTTTCATCTGAATCAATCCATTGGTTGAGGATGATCTTTTTTTCATTGACCTTCGTCAATCCATTGGTTGAAGTTGGTTATCTTTCATCTGAATCAATCCATTGGTTGAGGATGACTTGTTCATTGACCTTCGTCAATCTATTGGTTGAAGTTGTTTGTTTTTCATCTAAATCAATCCATTGGCTTAGGAGGATCTGTTTGATTTCATTGACCTTCATCATTCCATCAGTTAAAGTTGGTTATTTTATCATCTGAATCAATCCATTGGTTGAGGAGGATTTGTTCTCTTCCGTTGACCTTTGTAAATCCATTAGTTGAACTTGGTTATTTTTCATCAATCTATTGGTTGAGGATGATTTGTTCATTGACCTTCGTCAATCTATTGGTTGAAGTTGGTTATTTTTCATCAATCCATTGGTTGAGGATGATTTATTCATTGACCTTTGACAATCAATTGGTTGAAGTCGTTTGTTTTTTCATTTAAATCAATCCATTGGTTGAGGATAATTTATCGTTAACCTTCTTCAATACATTAGTTGATGTTGATTGTCTTTTGTTAATATAAATCAACACATTAGTTGAGAATGATCTTTTTGTCGTTACCCTTCATAAATCCATTATTTTACGTTGGTTGTGTTGTGTTTTGTTGATTTGAATCAATCCATTGGTTAAGGATGACTTATGTGTTAACCTTCATCAATTAATTGGTTGAAGTTAGTTGTCTTTTGTTGATCTGAGTCACCATATTAATTAAGGATAATTTATCGTTAACCTTTATGAATACATTAGTTAATGTTGATTGTTTTTTGTTGATCTGAAACAACACATTAGTTGGGGAGGATTTGTCGGTACCATTGCCTTTCCCCGATCAGTCTCCCTACTTACCTCCTTTGTCTTCCCATTGGAGTTCCTTGGCAGGTTATATCAATTAATCCCCATAGAGTTTGTTTCATACTTCATATCCCCAACAATAGAATCCATACATTCATAGCATAACATGTCATCTCATCGCACCTCATACCCATCCTTCCTATAAAAGACAAAATTTGAGGTCTTTTTTTATTTAATTATCTTCCACCACGAATGTACGAAGACCGTTGTCATTCATACTTTTCGGTTCAAGGTAATTAAATAGGGATAGTTGTCATACCCCAAATTTGTATGGGAATTTTAAATTTCATGCATCCAACTTTATTTTGTTTTGCTTAGAATAAAATTATGGTGTTATAGACAGACATGTTGAATTAATTTTCAATTGTGCATAGAGTTGAGAGCAAAAAACAAATCAAGATTGGGCTTGCAGTTGTTTATTTTTACAGTGAATCAAGTTAGCATAATCATTAACATATACATCACTTATTTCACCATAATTCATAGCAATTTCATCGCCAAATTTAACATCAAATTCCATCATTATCATGAATAAAACTCATGTTTTCACACCTTCACCAACGACAAAACCTCATACATACATATTCATGATCATTCAAACATTGATTAAATCATAACAACACATATAAACACAAGATCAACCAACCAATTTCTAGAATTTCATCATATAACAATTCATGAAAATATAATCTGGAACCATACTGAGAGTAAGGATTTCTCAATTCCCACATCTCTCTATTTATAAAAAAAAATAGGTTTAACCCTCTCATTTAGGCTTTTCCCTCATTACCCCCAAATTACTCTCCAAATCCCCTCATTGCCCCTTATTTCTCTAATAACTCTTATTTTCTCCAATTTTTCTTATTTTATTAATAATAATAATTAAAATTCTTATTATTATCCAACTTATTATATTTTCTCACCACACCCTACAAATTCCACTACACCTCATCAACACATAAGACCATATTATTTATTTAAATATACACTAACATCAATTAATTAAATAAAATAAATATAAATAATTCAATTAAATAATTTAATTCAATTTGGGGTGTTACAACTCTCCCCCACTTAGAGAAATGTTTGCTCTCAAAAATTACCTAAAAGAAACAGAGTTGGATACGACTCTCTCATCTAACTCTCCAACTCCCAAATTATGCTTCCACTAGTTGGTCCTCCCTACACTACCTTCACCAAGGCAATCTCCTTACCACGCAACTGCTTCACTTCCTGATCCTTTATCCGCATGGGCAATGCCTCAACAGTCAGATTCTCTCTCACTTGTATATCGTCCACTTGGAGCACATGAGACGGGTCCAAATAATTCAATTTATTTAAACCCATGACTATGATCAGAATTGAAACTTGATGTAGTAGGACTATGACTATGTATAACTATAATTGATATTAAGAGGAGGAGAGCTAGTATAATATATACCAGAATAACTAGAATTTGTAGGAACTTGATTAGCAGCTAATTGATCAAAAAGAAACACAAAAGTGTCAGTTTGTGATTGTGAGGAATTAGAAACTGATAAAGAAGAATGGTGAAAAGAAAAAATGGGATTCAAATAAAATGAAATTTCTAGAAACAAGTAATTGATGAGAAACAAGGTCATATAAAACATAACCTTGCATGCCTTCTTCGAAACTTAAAAATACATTCTTGCAAGCTCTAGCATCAAATTTTGATCTTTGAGCAACATAAGTGTGAATTTTGATCATATGGACATTTGTTTTTAAGTAAAGGTGTAGGAATTTTGTTTATAACATGAACAAAATGTTGAATGGAAAAATTATATTATTTGGAAGGAAGATTAGCGTGAAAAGAAATAGCTCGATCAACATTAATAATGTGTTGATGCTTTCTCTCAATAGTGTCATTTTGTTGAGGAGTTTCGACACATGAACTTTGATGAACAATTCCCTTATACAAATTAAAACCATCCATAAGAAACTCATAACTTTGTCACTTATAAGACATTCAAGTTCGATGCTAAATTGAGTCTCAATAAAGAAAATGAACTAAGTTAGATGTTTATGATTTTCAGACTTTGATTTCATTAAAATTATCCCAGTGGATCGACTAAAATCATCGATCAAAGTTCGGAAAACTTTATGGCCTAAAATAGAAGTGTGGCAAAAAGATCCCCAAATATTTGCATGTAGTACATCAAAGACATGTGAAGTTTTGGTAAAACTTGAAAAATGAGGCAAATTTCTTTGTTTAGCATATTGATAGGTAAGATATCACAAGGAATTTTGACATTTTGAAAAGTAATAAAAGATAATTTGGTAGCTATACACTAATGCATGCCGTGACAAATTTTCCCTAGTCTCATATGTCAAAGAATAGACTCATCTAAAGGTACAAAAGTGGAATTATAAACAAAATTGAATTAGAAAAACTTCTAGAACCAGAAGAAATGGTAGTGGGATCATCATTTAGAGAAAAATCATGTAGAGTACTTTAAGAAGTCTAGTTATATCAATCATCTTTTTAGTAATACCCTTAACAAAAGAATAATGATTAAGTTAAAAAATAACATAGCAATTACTAGTTTTAGTGAGTTGTCAGGCAGATAAAAGATTATGATGAATCTGTGGTACAAATAGAACATTTTGAAGATTTAATTATTTAGAAAAAAATGGCATTACCAACTAAATATTTTCTAACAAAAGAGTTATTTGGTAAGCTAATTGTAATTGGTTTGATAGACCAATGTTAGTAAGCAAAGAAAGATTAAAAGTAATATGATATGTAGCTCATGTACCAATAATCCAAGAAGTAGATTGTTTACCAACAAAATAAGTGTTATTAATGTTGATAACAAGAGAAGTATGGTTAATGGAAGAGTTATAGAGAGAATGGTTTATGATTGTTTAGCATAATGAGATGCAGATGATGTTGGAAAAATTCGAGTTTTCAAGAAAGATGAGGAAGAAGAATAAGAGAGAAAAGAGGGAGAAACTGAATTGTAAAAGGAAAAATATTACTGTGAAGTTGTTATGAAAAATTGTATTTTGAATTACATCATTATGCCTATTTATAGGCAACCAAAACACAAATCACTAAGTGCGGTATTTGACTCTGTCAAACACCTGCTTACACAATTCAACACATATACTAATTGCACCTACTTCGACTAGGTCGAACCAAACATTGTCAAATCACATACTTGAACACTCTAAATTATTAGCTTTTAACACCCCCCCCCCCCCCCCAGCTTCCCTTTGTTTACATGATCCCTAAGAAAATGATACCTCCTCTTTATGTGTTTACTTCGACCATGACACATAGGATGATTGGCTAGGTCGATAGCTGACTTGTTATCAACAAAAAACTTCATTTTCTTTGGTTCCATGATCTTGATCTCTTCTAGTCGCATATCTATCCACACTACTTGACATGTTGCTTACGATGCAACCACGTACTCATCTTCACATGATGACAAAGCCACAATGCTTTACTTTCTTTATCTCTAGGAGATTTAAGCGCCTTCGATCATGGATATGTAGCCTGCATTACTTTTCTTCTCGTCTTGATCTCTAGTGAAATCTGAATCAGTTTAACCATATACATCTGCATTTGTGTTGGTCTTATTTTGCCTTGGCATCAGCATACCATGATCAATCGTACCCTTTATGACAATCTGCTCAACAATCTAACATTCTGACAAACATTTGGTCTAGTATTGCAGACATACCTCAAGGATCCAATGATTTGTTTATACAGTGTTGCACCTACAAACTAATCATTTGTATCCTTCCTCAACTTTGCTACTGTCTCCAGTGGTATACCAGTTGCATTACAGTTTCTCATCTTGAACCTTTTCAAGATATCTCGAGCATACTTCTTTTGATGTAAGAACACACTTTCACTTATGTCTTTGAATTTCATTCCTAAGAAATATGACAAATTATCTAGGTCGGACATTTCAAACGCATGCATCAGCTTCAACTTGACTCTTCTTATCTTTGTTTCATTTGCGCATGTGATCAACAAATCATCTACATACTGGCATAAAATGATTCGGATGACCCTGTCAGGATTATTTGCATACACTCCATGTTCTGAGACACACTTTGTGAAACCTTCTTCGATCAGGAAGTTATTTATTATCTTATTCCAAACCCTCGTGGCTTGTTTCAAGCCATATAGAGCCTTCATCAATCTGTACACCTTCTACTCTTGCCCTTTGATTTTGAATCTTGAAGGTTGAGTGACATGGACCTCTTATTCCAATGGTTCATTCAAAAATGATGATTTTACATCTAATTGAAGTATCTTCCATCCTTTGTATGCTGCAGTTGACACGATAGTCATGATTGTCTCCAACCTTGCAACGGGTGTGTAGACTTATTCAAAATCAATACCATGTTTTTGTGTAAATTTCACCATTTGGCATTCGTTTTACCTTGTAGGTCCACTTCACATCAATTTTCTTCCTGTTAGATCCTTCAATAAGTTCCCAGGTCATGTTCTTCTCGATTTCCATGAGTTCTTCTTTCATTGTTGCACACCAATTTTAATCATTAATGGCTTTATCCAAAATAATTAATTATACTTTTATCGTTAACATCGCTTCTTATATGAGATCACCATATGCATCCATTGCTTGATATGGAAATCTCTCATATCCAACTAGCCTTGTCAATTTAGTTCTCCTTCTAGTTTATCTTCTAACACTTTGCTCAAGTGGTTATCCCTCTTGAGTTGTTGTGGCTTCACTATGTTGATCTTTTTCTTCAAATACAATTCTGATTGTATCATGTTCATGTCGAACTGACTTCTGAGTCCAGTTCCACCCTTTGCTTTCGTCTACCAGAACATCTCTACTGATCACTAGTTTATCATCACTTGGTGAATACAAATTGTAGGCACCATTCAAATGATAACCTATGAGCACCATGGTCTAACTTTGATCATCTAGCTTCTTCTTCAATTGTTCAGAAACATGCTTGAAACACATTGATCCAAAAACTATGAGATGACTAAAATTTGGCTTATGTCATGTTCAAGCCTCATAAGGTGTCTGCTCGACTATCTTCTTCGTTGGACATCTATTTAGAATGTATACTGTTATCAAAGCTATTTCACCCTAAAATCTTTTTTCGCATTTCTTTAGCTTTCAACATGCTCCTGGTCATGTTCAGTATACTTCTATTTCTCCTCTTATCTATACCGTTGTGTTGAGGTGTATAGAGTGCAATGACCTTGTGCTTTATACGTTTCTCATTGCAAAACCTTGAAAATTCTCTAGAAGTGTATTCACCTCCACCATCAATTCTCAATTTATTCAATTTGCACTCACTCTACTTCTTGACATGAAATTTAAACTTCTTAAATTGTATGAATACCTCACTCTTCTTTTCAATCAGATAGATCCACATATATCTGGTAAAATCATCAATGAAGGTTAGAAAATATCAATTACCTCTTTTGACCTTACTTCAAAAGGTCAACACACATCAAAGTGAACTAGCTCTAGATTTTTCTTCGACCTTATGGGCAAGTCATGCTTGAATGCCTTCATATCTTGCTTTGTTTTACAACATTCCTCACATACCTGACTTGGTTCCTTCACCTGAGGTAGACCATACACCACCTTCTTCTGTTTGAGAATACCTAAACTTTTGAAGTTTAGATGTCCATACGTGTGATGCCATAGCCAACTTTTGTCTTCTCCTGTTGTTGAAGCAAGACACTTGTGAACAACAGTGTTGATCTCTACTTTGAAGGTTTTATTTTTTGCTAATAATGCTTTTAGAATCAACCTTTCATCACCATCATACACTTTCATCTGATACTTTTCCAGCTTCATGTTGTACCCTTTGGCAAGTAATTAACTTATGCTTATCATATTACTTATTATCGAAGGTACATATAATGTGTCATTGATTCTGGCCTTTTGACCATCCTTTCTGACCACATATATGTCTCATTTTCCTCCTAATGTGACATGTCTTCCATCTGCAAACTTTATCACTTTCTTAACTTATTCATCCAACTTGATGAACCAGTTTTTATCACTAGTCATGTGATTACTGCATCCTGAATCCAGGTACCACGTATTTGTTTGCTCATTGTTCGATTGGGTATTGACCATGAGTATCACATCATCAGAGTCACTATCTCCGGAATGGGCATATTTTACTTTATCATTATCTTTTTCTCTTGCTTCCTTCTTTCTTTGACACTCTCGAGCATAATGGCCAAATCCTGGATAGTTGTAACATTGAACCTCCTTCATGTCAACTTCCTTCCATTAATATGTTTTTCCCATGCCTTTCTTGATCGAATTAGAGAGATTCTTTGAATTCTTTCTTGACTTCTCATGATTTGCAAGATTATTTTCTTGTTTCGCCTTCTCTTTTTCAGATTTCTTGATGAATCTTGCTTGTAGTTCTTGTTCATCCACCTTTTCCCTTTCTAAGTTCCGATATTTCAACCTTATCTCATGAGCCTCTAATGAAGCTTGAAGTTATATCAACTTTATCTCATGTAGGTTTTTGGATTCTTCAATAGACATTATAATGTAATCAAAATTTGCAGTCAGAGATCTCAACATTGTCTCAATCTTCTGCCAGTCGTTGATTGATTCACCATACACCTTCATTTGGTTTGTGAGTAACACTAATCTTGAGAATAAATCAGTAATTGATTTGTCTTATTTCATCTATGTTATCTCAAATTTCTTTCTCATTGTCTTCAACTTTACCTTTTTTCCATTTTTCATCTCCATTGTACAAGTTCTTTAACTTGTCTCACACTTCTTTGTACGATTCCTCTTCAATTATCTTATATAACACATTAGGATCCACACATTAGTGAATCAAGAATAGAGCTTTACCATCTTTCTTCCTTTGATCCTTTTACGCATGTTTCTGAACATCGTCTGGTCCAATGTCGGTACTCCATCATTCACGATTTCATCCACATCTTAAAATCTGAAGATGACCTTCATTTGCGCAACCCACCTCTCATAGTTCTCACCTTTTAAAACCGGTAGATTCGTTGGGAATTACGTTGATGTTGTATTTCTAATTTCCATTTCAAAATCTCATTTAATCGCATTCTGGGCTCATTGATACCAATTTGTTAGAACAATTAGAGTTATAACAAAAGATGAGGAAGAATAAGAAGAGAGAAAAGAGAGAGAAATTGAATTGTAAAACAGAAAATATTATTGTGAAGTTGTTATGAAAAATTGTATTTTGAATTACATCATTATGCCTATTTATAGGCAACCAAAACACAAATCACTAAGAATAGTATTCGACTCTGTCGAATATCTACTTACACAATTTAACACATACACTAATTGCACCTACTTCGACTAGGTCAAACCAAACCTTGTCGAATCCCAAACTTGAACACACTGAATTATTAGCTTCTAACAGATGAAGCTCGAAGTTTAGATTGTTGAAGTAAACTAAGGATTCCATTGTATTCTTCTAAATTCAAAGAAAAATTCTCATTATTTACAATTGGTGTTGACCTATCAATTTCAATAGCAATAGTAAATGTTTAATTAGCATAATTAGTGTTATTGTTGAGAATATAGTAAGTGTGAGTAGTGTGGATAATAGTTCTACATTGGTTGGAAATATGGAGGCTTGAGCATTTATAAGTAGGAGAACTCACACACCTATCACCTTAAGATTTTGGGTGAATATGTAGTATCTATCTCACTTGTGTGTTGCTTTTAGCCCAATGTTGATGCTCTTCCTCATAACCTAACACATGGTATCATAAGCCTTTGGTTCGAGAAAGGGGTCGTGTTACTTGTATCAAAAGTCAACGGTACCACAACGGTGGTAAGTAAGAAATGTTTCGTTAAAGAGTGTCAATGGCACCACAATGGTGGTGAGTAAGAAATATTTTGTGCGGTATAAGAGTTTGTGGAAGTAAGAAGAGATTCCACTTGAGAGGGAGCATTGTGGACTCACACTTGAGGGGGAGTGTTGAGAATGTATCATGTGTGAGTAGTATGGATAATAGTCCTACATTGGTTGGAAATGTGGAGACTTGGGAATTTATAAATGAGGAACTCATTCACATATCACATTAAGATTTTAGGTGAATATATGGTGTGTGTCTTACAAAAGGTGTTGCTTTAAAAAAGAAGTCATGCAATATTCAATGTTTCCTAGTGAAAAACTCTCCCAACATTTTTAACATCATTGTTGAAATTGTAGCCTGGTGGATAACCATGAAGGAGATGGAAAAAATAAATTGTATGATTAGTGTGTCCATAATGAATAGAATGACACTAAGAACCCTGACCATGAGTGTTACAACCATATCTACCATGATCTTGATTACCAAAATTTCCATATTTAGAATCTTGTTAAAAAATTTACTATTGTTTGTTGCAAGAGATTGGACATTAGTATAATGAACATTTTTATATCATCTTCTACATCCACCTCTGAAGAGGAATTTAATTAATGTTCTTGTTGAATTACAAGATTAAAGGTTATATTAATTGATGGAAAGGGATCCAATAACATAATTTGAGATTAAACTTTGGAATATTTCTCATTGAGAACTTTTGAAAACCCAATGGCATGATCTCGAAAAGTACACATAGATTGAACGATACCACAAGAACATTGAAAAAAGCAACTACAAGTTGGTAAAAGACGGAAATTCTATAATTCATCCCACAATGATTTCAATTTAGTATAGTAATTAGAAGTTCCAAGAGTACCTTTTGTTTAATCGACAAGTATATTCTTGAATATCAGTAATCCAAATCATATCATCTTCATCAAAGCGATCATAAAGATCCTTCGAAGCATCATATGCTTTATCAAATAAAATAGTTGATTTAAGAACAATTTCAAAAACATACCTTTGAATCCATGACAAAACCATGATATTGCATTGAATCCATTTTTTTTAAATGAATTGAGTTTCGCTCGGAGTAGTAAATGTTCCATCAACGAATGGAATCTTGTTTTCAGAAATTAGAGCAATATGCATCAATTGTAATAGAATTTGTATTTATTTGTTGAAAAATATTTGTATATAAGTCTCACATTGACTATAGCATGTAATTAACTATAAATCTCTCTATATATAATACAATCTCCATAGTAATATTCGCACACGGTTTATTCAAATATCTTTCACTCTCTTACATGGTACCAAGAGTGGTAAATATCATAACCTAACTCTCCTCAAAAGTCGTCGCCTCCGTAATAGTTCCTCCTCCAGCAGCATCGTCATTTCCGCTTCTCCTTAAAAGTTGTTGTCACTGTCATAGTAGCTCCTCCTCTTGCACTGCTACCGCCTTCGCTTCTCCTTAAACGTTGTTACCACCATCACAGTAGTTCCTCCTCCTGCACCACAACCACAATAGTAGCTCCTCCTCTTGCACTGTCTCCGCCTTCGCTTACCCTCCCTTCCACCGTCGTCATTTCCCTATCTTCTTTTAACTGTGCATCCTCCATATTTCCTTCCCTCCCTTCGATCGCACGGCCCATATACAGCATGTATGTCTCCTCCAACAATGACAAAATTTTCCTCCCAATGTGTAAACCCTAACACCACCTTCATCATCTTCTACCAAGCCAAAATTTCATTCATTTCTCGATGTTTCCAACATTATGAATAATATTCCTATGGAAACTAATCGTTATGACATATGGGTGGAGTTATTTGGCGTTCATGCTCGCTCTCACCGGGTCCTGCAACATATTTTGCCTTCAGACAACAAGCTTTCACCACCTATCAATGGCCCCAAATATGACCAGTGGGCCACCTTGGATGTAATTGTACTTCAGTGGATCTATTCCACTATTTTTGTTGACTTGCTAACCACCACCATGGAACCTCGCTCCACCGTTTTGGATGCCTGGGAGCGCTTGATTGACCTTTTTCAGGATAATCATAACGCATGTGTTGTCACTCTTGAGCATGAATTCTCTAGATTTTGCATGAAGACTCTTTCAAATGTCTCCGCATATTGTCAAGGAAGTTTCCAACACAAGATCTTAGATAGGTTTAAACTACCACAAAGAAGTGCAAATGATAAGTAGAATAAGATGGTTTGCAAACCACCATCATGGGACCTGGCTCCACCATTTTGGATGCCTGGAAGCGTTTGACTGACCTCTTCCAGGATAATCATAACGCATGTGTTGTCACTCTTGAGCATGAATTCTCTAGAGTTTGCATGGAGACTTTTTCAATTGTCTCTTCATATTGTCAAGAAAGTTTTCAACACAAGATCTTCGAGAGGGTTTGGACTACCACAAAGAAGTGAAAATGATAAGTAGAATAATATGGTCTAAAAGATTACAAAAGCAGCTAAAGTGACTTGAGGAGAATCAAGATATTTTGGAAGTAGGGGTAAAGAATCCTAGTGGTGAAAAAAGGTATTCAGGATAAAGTTAGAGTAAAAAAAGATTGTTTTAAAGAATGGTCTAGGTGGGAAAATGCTGAAACTTGAGGAAAATATAAAAAATCTAAGAACGAGACCAAGAAGGAAGTGAGTGAAGGAAGAACCAAATATTTTGATGGAATAGAAAGAAAGATAAAAGATTTGGATCATGTGAAGTGTGTTAAAGGTGAAAAAATTGAAGAAGAAAAATTATTCAAAAAAAAGATATAAAGGATAGGTGGAATATGTATCTCTACAATTTACTTAATGAAGTATTTGACATCTTATCGGACACTAGCCGTCTCAACATTAGATAAGAGGATCAAAATAATAATTACTATTGTTGAATTTAGAAACAAGGGGTAAAAAAGTGTTCCAAATGTAAATAACAGTAAGGTAGTTGGGTCAGACAACAAATTTATTAAATGTTAAAGATCTTGAGATATAGGCATTGAGCGCTCACCAAAATCTTTGAAAAATTATGAGGTCAAAACAAATATTGGATGAATGGAGAAGAAGCATTTTGGTTCCAATATATAAGAACAAGGAGGATATATAAAATTGTGCAAACTATAGTGAGATTAAACTTATGAGTCATACCATAAAATTAAAATTACGGGAAAGAGATTGAACAAAGAATAAGAAAAGAGACTCAAGTCATTGAAAATCAATTTATTTTTATGTCTGAGAGATCAACAATAAAAGCGATTCATCTATTACGACGTGTGATTGAGCAGTATTGAATGGACCAGCAAAAATTGTACTTAATTTTTATAGACTTTAGAAGACATACGATAAAGTACCTGGAGAATTTTATGGAAAGTCATAGAGGTTAGGATTGCATATATTCGAGTTGTCCATGATTTGTATGAAGTATCAACGGGTGTGTAAACACATTGTGGAGAGAAGGACGAACTCCCCCATTACAATAGGTTTGGATCAAGGTTCAACCCTAGGCTCCTACCTTTTACTTTAAATTTGGATATACTCGCAAAACACGTCCAAGAACTAACATTGAGATGCATATTTTTTTGTAGATGATATAGTCCTACTTTGAGAGTCGATGGAGGATAGAAATTAGAGGTTGGAGATTTGGAGACGAGTTTAAAAACGCATGCATTTTGCCTAAGCTTAAGTAAGAAGGAGTATATGGAATGTAAGTTTAACAAAATGAAAAGTGTTTTTAACCTATAGGTGAAAGTTGCACAATATGACAAGAAACGTGAAGTTTTCTTGCTCGAGGATCATAACAATGTCATCCCACAAGTCATGCGGTTTAAATATTTTATGAATGTAATACAAACGAATGAGAAATAAAAAGGGAAGTAAACTATCGAATTTAAATTGGTGGCTGAAATGGGGGAGAGAATCGTGAACTTCATGTGACACAAAGATACTGTTCAACCTGAAGAAAATATTTTATCTAATTGTAACAAGACATATGATGTTATACGGACAGTATCTTGAGTCATAAAGAATCAAAACGAAAATAAAGTAAGTGAATCAGAGATGATGTTAGGTAGAATGTGGTAAGACTAGAAAAGATAAGATTAGAAATAACTATATTGCAGAGAATGTTTGGGAAGTACCTATAGTATAAAAGATAGTGAAAAATAAATTTAGATGATTTAGATATGTAGAGAGAAGATGGATAAATTTTGTGGGAAAGAGAATTAATTAGATAGAAAAAAGTCAAACAATTATAAGTAAAGAAAGATTTATAAAAATTATCGTAAACATTATTAAGGAAAACTTTGAGATTAAGGATAAGGATATAAGATAATCCTAAATCAAAAATTATGAGAGAAATTAATTCATATAACTGACATCTTTAAGTAAAATAAGAAAGTGATCTATATAACCGACATTATAAAGAATAATAAGGTTTGTTGTTGTGAAATCCTTTTGGAAAATTAAACCAACGGAACTATACAAAGATGAGTTATGAGTATGTACCGCAGAAGGGTATACTTTGCATGTTACCAACAGTAAATCTTGCCACGAATGAACTACTATAAAAATGGCAAATTAGTAGAGGTATTATTATTCATAAATTTTTCAATTTAAACTGCTATAATACAAATATTACATATAAAAGCTGAAGTTTTTATGCATTTGAATACTTTATATACAAATTTAACTGATCCTTTAAAAAAAAAGGTGTTGAATGATGACCAATACAACAGGTGCGTGAGATAAAATCAATAAAATTTTGTTTTTTAAGCTTTTGTCGCTATTTTCTTGTATCTTCTAATTAAATTTCCCATTTATTTAACGAAATAGAAAAAATCTTAATCGAAAGATAGATACAAAAAATTAATAATAATGGAACCACGTGATCAAGAAATCTACTAGATTTTTTTTACATATCTATCTTTAAATAAATATTTCAATTTTTTCTATAAAATTTTCGATAAAATAGGGAAGATCATAAACTTAAAGTAGTTCTACCAAACTCAACGTTAATCCAAACAACAAACTTAGAGCATGTCAGGTATCACATTAAATTTAAATTTGAAAGCAGTTGCGTGATTTTGAAAACTCCAGAGTAATACTAATCATGCAATTAGAATGCACAACAGAGTTCTTGTCATACAAATATGAATGGCATGTTGACATAATAACCAGTTTTGCAAAGAACACAAGTTTATAAAACAAGAGTAGGCTGCAAATCTTTTTATTTTCGATAGAACAAAACTGGGAATAGGTCTGGCAATATATATAGAAAACAAAAGGTCAGGAATACATGCCTGGCATGAAATTTTGATTACCATATCAAATTCAACTGAATCATAAAATAGAACATTTTGTTGACATGCTCTTCAACAGAACCAAGGATAAGCATTGGAAGATAAATAAATGAGAACTCGGTATCAAAAAGAATTCTAAAATTCAAACTGTGGAGGACAAAGAGCTCAGCAAAAATCAGTAAAACCGGCACAATACAAGGCAAGACCCCCAAAGGCCACAATGGCACTGGTAATAAATCATGGACGATCACGCGGATTCCTGGAAGAGGACCATGATGAAGATGACCTTGAACCCCCACCAAAGGAAGTTCCACGTTCCCACCTGTCACCATCTGGCCTGCTGCCACTGTTGCTCCAACGGTCTGCTTCTGGAGGAGCAGCAGCTGTGGTCTCAGCTCCTGCTCGCCGGAACTTGGGAACATATTTCCCAGGAGCTGGGGTTGCTGAAGCTACAGAAACAGCAGGGCGTGACTCCAATGGACGGGCAGGCGGCTCATACGGCCTCATAGCTGGTTCAGTTGGTCTACCCAGCAATGCTTCCCTCTTTTCCCTCTCAATTTTTTCAGCAATTTCTTGTTCCCTTTTCCTCATCTTTTCAGCCATCTCATCCAATTTTGCTTGGCGTTCAGCCTGTTCCTTCTTTTTTCTCTCAGCCTCTGGAGTTCAAAAACACCATATACATGTTATCTAAATAAAAAATGGAAGATAGACTACTGTATTGGTTAATAGATGGTAACACGCGGATTCCACAGAAAACATTTACTAATAAAGAAAGAATGAAATACAAGGGATGGGATTAAAAATATAATCATGACTGCTTTGGTAGAATTTAATTGAATAGACACTTTAACAAGTCTTGTGCGATCCTTTCAATAAAACGCAAGCTCGGGCTTCTATATATATTCCAGGAAAACAAAATAATAATGATTACCTTCACGCTTTTGAGCTTCTTCCTCCTCCCGCAATTTTTGCCGTCTCTCTTCTTCAACAATAAGATAATACTTCAACTTCCTCATTTTATCCCTCTCCTGTCTCCTGGACTGTAAAATCCTAGATATACGCTCCTCGCTTTCTGTCCTCAATCTGTTAAATTCTGCTTGGCGATGACTGACAACTCTCTCTTGATATATCTCCTGTAAAGTCAACACGTGTCAAAATATTAGTAGTATTTTTACCAGGTAAATTTAATAATTGGTATTCTGACTTCTATGATGACAAATAACATCAATTGTTAAAAGTTCATCATTACTGATGATACAGACAAAGAAAGTAGCATATGGGTTTATGATACTAACTTTATGGCCCATCATTCGACTAAGCCTTTCTTTCTCCTTGAGATCTCCAGCATGGCGCTGTTCGCTCAGTTCAACCTCTTGCTGCATAAATCCATTGTCTAACAGTTAGAAATCATTACAAGAAATAAACTTGTTTTATTAAAAAGTTACAAATGAAGATTCTGTTCCAATGAGATGAAAAATATGAAGAAAAAAAATCAATTATTTCAAAGAGCACAAATAGACATTACTTGTTGCTCATTTTCATGAAGAACCCTCTCTTCCACTAAGCGTTGTTGATATGCAGCTTCAATAAGTGGAGCAGCCTCTTCTCTCTTTGCTCTTTCCAAATAATCCATGGTTTTAGCTAATTTCTGCAGTTTCTTCTCCATTTCCTGCTTCTCCCGGTGTTGTTCAATCAATGCCAACTCCACCAAGGTTTTCTTAGAAATTACACCCTACAGATAGAGGTCATAGTTAGCATTAGCATAACAAACAAACCAATAACTTAATTGATTGCAGGCTTCAACTTACCCCTTCTATGATGGGCTTTTTACCCTTTCTCTTAAAGCGCTTTTCAGCTTCCTGAAGTATAGCCTGAGCTTCCTCTTTATCTTTCTCCTCCATTTCCATTTTGAGTCTCTGTTTTTTCCTCAGCTCAACCTCAGTTTCAAGCCGCTTTCGCTCTGCTTCTTCAGTAATTTTCTGCAATCTTAGTCTCTTAGACTCCTCCTCACGTTCCTGTTCAAGAAGCTGCCTTTCTTGTTCCTCTTTCCTCTTCTCAATAATTGATTTCCGAGCAAGAAGCCTCTTGTGTTCTTTGGCTACAACCTCTGGCAAAGTCGGAAGCAAGCCTCCGTGTTTTGATCGTTGCGCATCAGGTGGACAAATCATTTGCCGTGCCTTGTTCAACTGCTCAGCAAAACTTGCCAAGTGATCCCTCAAGCCATCAGCCTCAAGACTCTGGTAGAAAAGAAGCAATTTCCAAAACATTTGGTAAGAGTACCACTATTATACAATTAAAGTGTCAGATTCTGAGCTTATATGTAAACAAATATAAAATTTCCCCGCCTAAACCATAACAAAAGTTTATGTAAAGAACTTAGTCTAAGCATTTGATATCGGTGCAAACGAAATAATCTCAAACAATTTATGAGAAATGACGTTTCTGCAGACCAAAGATTGATCATCAAACCAATGTATTCCCGAATTAACATGCACAAACCACCTAAAACGAGAGTCAACCATCCATCTTTTCTGTAACAGGTGCTACCCCAATTCTCTCTACTATTATCATTCCACTCCAACATTCTCTTCAAACAATAAATTCACCTACTGTAGCGTAAGTTTAAAAAGGAAATCGAACCATGATAAGGAAAACATACCGTCTTGCAGAAAATTACAACATTTTTCATGTGGTCAACTTTCATGGACAGAAACTTCTGCTTAACGGCATCTACGGAAATCTTTTCCACAACGGAAAAATCAAAGAAAGGAATCATCCCAGCTAAGTTTTCAATCTTCATCGATTGGTACACATTAGACACCTAGAAGAGGGAGGGTGAACAGGTTTAAGTACACATAAAACAGAAGGATTAAATAAGTAATCCACAAAAAAAGAAAATGCACCTGTTGTAGCAACCTCAAGGTAGCTAACTTCTCAAGTGCTGGGACATACTGCGAAAAATGCACCTCCGGAACTGATGAAGCAAAGGTAAACTTACCCCCTAATTTTGAAATTTTATTTAGCAAGGGTAGTACTTTTAATGCAAGATCAGAGGGTAGAAATTCATGTTCCAAAAGATAGTAAATGTCTTTCACTTCTTGTGAAACACAAGACATTACACCCTTTGATGCCTGCAATTAATCCAAACATAAGGACTTCAGAGTCAAAAGCATCTATTTATTACAATAATACTATCCCAGAGGTCATCCAACCTTTGAACCTATTGACAATAGGTTCTATACACCACCAAATGGCTTAAGATAGATTATTATATGTACGTGCGTGAAGGATTAAATATGTAATCCACAAAAAAAGAAAGCATTGGCATCAAGTCAAAATAAATAAAGGTGATAGCTGAATAACTAAATCAATTACAGTGAAAAGTTTAACCAAATCAGTTGAAAAAGATGTAAAAAATAAAAATCACAACTAAAGCAATAACAGACATAAACCTAAGCATCAGTCTATCAAAAAAATGTTAAAATGATTATACCATCAATGAAAAACTTACATCCACAATTAACAAAAATAAAATACATTGTTCAGGATTTGAAAATCAAAATAACTAGAATAAAACGTGAATACTAAATCATTTACAGAGTAGAGTTTAAATAATTAGAGCATGTGGTCAATGTATTAAATATGTGCATTATTATTTTTGATAACTTAGAATATTCCATATGTGGTCAATGCTTTGATATTTTAATTTTAATTTAATATTTAAATAATTTGAAATGTATGTATGGAATTTTTTTAGATTGTTTTTTTATTTATTTTAATGTAATTTTATTATGGAAAAAATAATTATTTCTACTAAAAAAAATTGATTTCACTAAACGAATGGTGGAGGAGGCTGGGATACCCGAACCTAACCCAAAACCGTTTGGATGGGTTTGGGTTTTGATTCTTGGGTTTGGGGTGGGGAACGGGGATTGATGGGGGATTCGGGTTTGGGTTTGGGGAGGTAAAAACCATCCCCGACCCGCCCCATTGACATGCCTATTGGCAACTAAAGCAATTAGAGGTATGAACATCAACATCATTCTAGAAAATGTTAAACTGATGAGATCAACAATGCACGACACACATGACATCCATAATATACCGAGATAAAATACAAATTTCAGGATTTGGAAATTGTTTGAAGGATTAGATTCATGTTTGAAATATGCATTGGGGTAAACTTATATGTAAAGTAATTGTACTACTGGTACTTGACCGAGAAATCAACATAAATATGAGAATTTGATTAGATACCACAACAACAAATTATCTCATTACCGTCCTTATTCCATCTAATCCATGAAAATCAACAATCAGATTAACGAAGGTATATGCAGGTTTAAATGATTACCACACAACAAATATTAACAACCAACACATGGAATGCAAAAATCAAAAACATGGTACAATGGAGCTCGGCAAAGTTTACAATGAGATGATGAGGAAATAAATTCAAACCAATATGATCAAGATCAACCACACAAAACACAAATTGAAAATTAAATGTGCACAGTTATTAAAGTCAACAGTTAAGAGGGAGTAGATATCCTATAAGTCAATTTCTTACTTGAAACCCCTATATAAGTCAATTTCTCACTTGAAACCCCGCCTTCAACAATACACATCAAAATAACAAAAATAAAGAATGATTGTAGAAAAGGAATTTATATAGAGCTGTGTTTCAAATAATGAGAATATCTCTAATCAAAACAAAAAATATTGAGAATATCTTACCAGTTCAGCAAGAAGTGATGACCTGGAGAGCTGGGAAAGACAACAGAAACAATAACAAATTGTAAGATTTGCAAACAAATATCAATATGCTATAGGGAGTTCAAATGAGGGAAAGTAAAATACCACTTCTCTGCTATCGGGCTTAGTTTCGAGATTAAAGCCTATGAGGTTAGCCATCCTCAAATTTCGTTCCTTTTCATGCTCTAGTTCTAAATGAGATGCACCGTGAGTGCGATCATGAGGAGGAACTGAAAGTGCAGCTAGAACAACAGATGAAGCTATCAACTGCAAATCCTTCTGACTCAGATTTTTGTTGAAGCTTTTTTGTAACAAAAAGAGTTTGAACCAAGCATATGCATGATATAAATGACTTGAAGATATCCAAAATATTTCAGTCAACTTAACATAGTAAACCGTCATCAATGATGGTTTTGGTGTTTTCTTGACCATGCACATTAACCCATGTATATCTTCAACAGATCTAAAGGCTTCCTGCAATGCAACAAATTGTCAGGTCTTCCAACATTATTAAAAAAAATAGCTCGAAGTAAAAAAAATGAGAAGTTTCAAACCTGCCAGAGTTCAAGCTCAGTGGCAATTTTCAGCTGCTCAAATCTTGTATCAAGATACAATTGCAAGCTTTCGGGAGCAGAAAGATCAGGTCGGTCTCGTTGGTCCCGATATTTGTTAAGATTAGCCAAATGATTTCTAATGATTTCACAAAGCCTTCTGAACTCTGTTGTCCGTTTATATTGCTTACAAAACTGGAAAGCTCGGTGAGCTGTCATCTGCATGTGGCAATGGAGTCTCGACTATAAGTTTGACATATCGCAATTGTGCATCCTGAATTATTGTTTTAGCAATAAAACATACAAGAAAAGGAGATGAAAAAGAAGAATAAGTTGATGAGTAACAGCAACAACATATCCAATGTGTCAAGCAATTAAATTCTACTCATCAGGATAACTGTCTGCCATAGTTAAATGGCTAAAACTAAAACACTGGATTTTACATAAACAAAAGAGACAACTTAGAATATAATTATAAATATTTTATACTGCAATGAGGTTAACCTGTCTCACAAGACCATGCACAGAGAGGTAAGTTAAAAAATATAAAAAAGAAAAATACCTACAAAGTCATATAACATTCTATACCTAAAACAAAAATATCAAGAATATAGATTGATTGAGATAAGAAAATATTACAGCATATAAAGCTTCCAATTTAGAGTTGTTCCGCAATATCTCAAGCACGGTCCTGTAAGTTTCCCAAAGAAATTTAAACCATGGGGTAACAAGCTCCCGATCAGAACGATCCTTCCCCTTTTCACCACTGACATAGCTCAGCATCAAGTCCTCAGGCCTTTTATCCGCCTCCAAGTCATCAACATCAAGGGCCTCTTCTAAGGCCTGAGCCTGGCTACGAGCTTGCTCAGCTTTCTCAGTTGACAAATGCATAAAATGCTTAATCACCTCCTCAAGTGAACTAACATTCACTTGCTGACATATGATACGGTACTGAATAAGCCCGTCCTTAGCAAACCGTCCTTTCCTCATGTCTACACACAGCTCTACATACTTAAACATAATCCGCTCAAGTGTTTTCTGCCATGCTCGGTATCTTTTTGAAGTTATAAGGTCGTGCAGAGTCTGAAGAGCATCCTGCTTCTGCCCCACATTGATCAACTCTGTACATCAAATAATAAGCGATTCAATTGCATTACTTTTTACAATAAATAAACACCGAGATAAAAATAAAAATAAATCATCTTTGAAACAAACCTTCTGCCCGTTTGAGGGCATTCTCAGGCTTCAAGAATGACGTCATATTGCAAATTCACGAAAAAAAATCCCCTCTGCAATTAAAAAGAACGATAATCAAAATAAAATTAACGCCAGGAACAACAGTGAAACACAAATTCATAGCAAAATTGACTAGAAAAAACGGCAAATCTATCAGGATTAGAATCAAACTAAGCTGATGATCTAGATAGTTAATTGCGGCCAATAGTGGCGTGATCGCGGCGGTCCAGCGATGCCAGGTGCGGGACAAATCACTGTAACGGCTGTCTCAGATGCATTTCACGAGAACAACAATGAATAAAAAAATATATGGACAAAGAACCTGAAAAACTACAGTGGAATATGAGGGATGGTGAAGAAGAGATGAAAAAGCATAGTACCGAGGAGGATGAATCAGTGGCGTCGTTGATTACAGTAGCGGCTGCTTATTCTGCTAGGGTTACGTAAAGGAAGAACTGAAATTTTTGCTATGTGTTTCCGATAAGAAGAAGTAGATCTCTGGGCCCGTAAAGCCCAATCTGTTCGTTAAAAAACGTTGGGCCTGAACACTTGGGCTTTGGAGGGGGAAAAAAGAGTAGTTGTCTGAAATAACACAAATAGAATTATTTTTTTGAAATTTTTTAATGCACCTTATATATTACTTAGATACTAGGTAAAAATTCAAAAATCTCTTCAAAAGATATATCTTCATATGCACCTCATGCATATATTGTTAATCAATGTAAGAATACAATAAACTCAAACTTTATTGATATTGCAAACTTTGTTTGATGAAAAAAGAGAAAATTGAGGTTGTATAAATAACCTTCCATAAAACTGCATAAAATTAAAATTGCTATTTTTCAGTCCTCTATGCTAAAGAATAGGACTTAATCTAGATACTCTTTTTGAGTAGGAATTTTATTAACTGGCTAAAATTCAAATACTAATTCAAACAAATATTAATATTCCAACAATTTCTCCCCTAAATTAAGCATGCACGTTGCATTTTAGTTTAATATTTTGTTGCTTGTACCCCATATGCTTTTGAATTTTCTCCAATTGGTTCAACTTTAATGGCTTGGTCATGATATTTACAAGCTGATCATTTATTCCACAGAACTTCATATCAACAGATACACCCATAGTTAGATTTCTCAAAAAATGAAACATCATGCCTATGTGTTTGCTTCTCCCATGAAAAACTGGATTCTTAGCAAGCTTAATGGTAGAAGAATTGTCGTAGAATATTGTAACGCAATCAGATTGATTACCTTTAATATGTTTTATAATGTGTTGCATTTAAATACATTGGCAAGCACAGGATGCAGCTGCTACGTATTCATATTCAGTTGTAGAAAAAGTAACCACTAGTTGCTTCTTGGATGCTCATGCAACAGCTCTACCACTTAACATGAATATATAGCCTGAGGTACTTTTCCGGTCATCTATATCGCCAGCATAATTGTTGTCCATGTAAGTTATTTACTTGTCCTTGCACCCTTTCTAGTAGAAGATGATGAGATCAATTGTTGATTTAAATATACCTTAAGATTCTTTTCGTTACAAGCATGTCTACTTCCTTCGGATTTGACATGAACCGACTAATAAGACACACACAATACATTAAGTCAAGTCTGGTTGCTGTCATATACATTAAACTCCCCATCATCTGCTTGAAAAGAGTTTCGTCAACTTGTTTTTCTTCCTCTTCTCTTGACAGCTCAATACTTCCGGTGACTATGGGGTTTTTTACTCCATTACAGTTTCTCATGTCGAATCTCTTGAGAACTTCTCCAACATATTTCTTTTATCTTATGTGTATTGCTCTCGCATTTTGACGCAGTTCAACTCCTAAAAAGTACTTCATTTTGCCTAGATCAGCCATCTCGAATTCTCTTTTCATGGAATTTTTGAACCCTTACATCATGATCAGATCATTACTAGTAAAAATAAGATCATCAGCATAAAGACTTACAATCAATGTTTTCTCTTTCTCCTCTTTAATGAACAAAGTGTGTTCATAACAGCTCCTTTCAAAACCTTCATTAAGGAAGTAACTTTCGATCTTACTGAACCATGGTCTTGGAGTCTGCTTCAACCCATAAAGTGCCATTTTCAGTTTGTAAACTTTATTTTCTTCCACTTTTACTCCATATCCTTGCGGTTGTGATACATATACATTATCATGCAACTCTTCATCCAAAAATGCACTTTTGACATCCAATTGGTAGAGTTTCTACCCATTTCTTGTTGCTAGAGCTATCACCATTCAGATGGTATCCCATCTTGCAGCCGGGGTAAAAACCTCATCATAATCTACTATTTTTTCTCGTGCATAACCCTTTGCCACCAACCGAGCTTTACACTTGCTAGCTTCATCGCTTTCATTCAGCTTTATTCTGTAGATCCACTTTACACCTATTATTTTTGCTTCTGAGGGAGCTTGAACTAACTCTCAGGTTTGGTTCTTTCTTATTGCTGTTATTTCCATGTCCATGGCATCTCTCTAGTTTTTATCTTTCACTGTTTCTTCATAATAAATTGGATCATTTGACATAAACATAAGAAAAATGTGTACCTCGTCTTTTGATAATTCTCCTCCACTTGTATAGTCTTAATGGTAGATTGGAGTTTTTCTTGTTCTTTTTGCTAAGGTTGGTAGAGTTACCGCTTCATTTAAAGTGGAATCCTCTATTTCTAAGTTGTCTTCTTCTGATTCACTCGTGGTATTTTCATCTTCATGTTCATCTAATTCCCCAATTCTTTCCTCATAGGCTTCACCCCAATCAAGTACATCACTTTTTGATTTTGCACATGTCCTCCCCCAATTCCAGCAATCATCTTCCTCAAATATTACATCTCGACTGATTGTTACCTTTATAGTTAAAGGATTTATGATTTTGTATCCTTTTGATTTCTCGATGTATCCAATGAATACATGTTTCTGGCTTCTAGCATCAAGATCGAGTCTTCAAGCTTCTGGTACATGAACGTTTCCTACACCTCCGAACACTTTAAAGTGTTCGACACTGGTCTTGAAACCACTCAAACACTCTTCTGGCGTCTTATCTTTTATAGCAGATGCGGGGCTTCTGTTAAGCACATGGCATGCCCATTTTGTGGCTTCTGGTCAAAACATTTTGGGCGGTCTCTTCTCTTCCAATATGAAGTGTACCATATTCATAACTGTGCGATTCTTGTGCTTATTGAGGTGTATAAGTTATTGTCAATTGTCTCTTGATTCCTTGAGCTTTACAAAAATTTGAAAATTCATTTGAATTGAATTATCCTCATTTATCTGTTCTTAAACAATACAATGCCAAACTAGTTTCCTTTTCTACCATGGTTTTAAATTCTTTGAAAATGGTGAAGGTTTCACTTTTCTTATTTAGAAAGTAAACCCAAAGTTTTCGGCTGAAATCATCAATAAATGTCAGTATGTACCTTTTATTTCCATGTGATTCAAGAGAGATTGGACTACATATATCTGAGTGAATAAGTTGTAGTTGTTGTTTGGCTCTCCATATACTTTTCTTAGGAATAGCTTCTCATTGTTATTTTTCGACCATGTAGTTTGTACAAAATTTTGACGAAACATTCAATTTTGGAAGCCCTCGAACCAAATTCTTGTTATGCAACAATGCCAGATTCTTATAGCTCAAGTAACTAAACCTTTTATGCCATATTTCACCAAGGTTATTAACACTTTATTTAAAGCATGTAGGGATTGATATAAGAATGTTTGTTATCACAAGGAACATTTTGCTAGTGGTCATCATGCTTTCCAGTATACAACCTTTGTTCGGATGATATAGCTTGCAAACTCCATGCTTAATTACAATTGTGATGCCTTAATTTTAGAGTTGCCCAATATTGATTAAGCTATTGCATAATTCAGGAACAAAAAATACGTTACTTACAGTTTGATTTCTTCCTCTGAACTTCAATCTAATGTTTCCCTTTCCCATTACTTTTAGCTCTGAGTTATTTGCAAGCTTGACTAAGTGCCTAAAGCTTTCATCCAGTTGCGTGAACCATTCCTTGTTTCCGGACATATGATTTGAGCAACCAAAATCAAGAAACTATACTTCCTCTTTTTTGTTTTGATGAGAATCTACTTGTGTCATCAACAACATCTCTTCCTATTTGTTAAGCTCAACATAATTCACTATTTTCTCCCATGTTGGGCACTCGTACTAATGGTGTCCCAAATTATGACTTGTAGCATTCCATAACAGTCATGATTGTAAATGGTATGCCTCTGCCTCTTCATCGGCCTCTCATTATGCCTTTGCCTATTTCATAATGCTCCTCATGTGTCACCTTCAATGTCTACTCCTCCTTATTTGAACCATTCATTCTTTGCTCATGGATAAGGAGACTGCTTTTGCAAAATCAAGATGATTGATATCACCAGAAGCACAGTTGTACATATATCATAACATAGTAATTTTTGCATTATGCTTCTTTTTTTCTTTTATGTTTTAAAGTTCAAATGCTTCTTCAATATTAACACCAAACAAATATGTTTTAAAACGTATGATTGATAAGGTTACCAATTTGAGGAAGGATGCAATTGAAGGTCGCACCGTCAAAAACTTCATTGAGGAGAATAGTTGGAAATATGCCTTCTCTTTTTATTTTTATTTTTGTTTCTCTTAATCCATGTAGCCAACTTGAATAAGCAATACTTAGCTTCAAGTTAACTGAGTATAGATAAATACCATAATTGTATCTTCATAATTTGAATTTGGTTTGGTCATGGTACCTGCAGGCCAACAAGCTTCCTCAATCCATATTTCAAAAGTTATTCTAAATTTTGTTTATATCACAACTCTCTCAGACAAAGTCTTTCTGCAATGTGTTTTGTATTTGTTTATGCGAGTATTTTACTACAAACAAATAGTTTTAAAGGAAACATTATGTATGGTAATATTCGTCCAAGATCCATCATCTCTTTGTTTTACTTCAGTTGTTTCATGGTTCTAAACCTTTTCTATATACTGACAACACCAACCATACATCTTAACCATTCATTTTTGTATCCAATTCTATTTTATTTTGTTGAAGTCTTCTATCTTATTAATGTCACATTTTGGCTTGTAGTTTTTTTACTGATACTATTGGAATTCATGCACTATTTCATGCTTTTGTTGTTGCTATTATTATGTCTAAATATAGTCCTTTTGCAGTATGACATGCTTAGTTAGTACAGGTCATGAAGCGAAGATAGAACATTGTTATATTTGTGCCCATGTGCTACTATACTTATACCATCAAAGGAAAGAAATGAAACTAATGTAATTCCTTATTGTCACAAAGGAAAGGAATGAAACCAACATAATTCTTATTGGTCTCTATTGTTAATTATATTGTGTTTTACAAGACATAGAAATGCATAATGATGAATCTACGTGCCTTGTAAAAGTTGTTTACCAATAATTCGTTTTTTTCTTCTATTGTTTTTTATAGTGTTGGTTGGTATTGTAAGAGCTATAGAAAAAAAACATTTGTTGATAAGTGCTTAAATTTTATTTTTAACATACTGCATTTTTTTGAATCATAGTTCTTGCAATGTATTTGCTACAGATTAGCCACGATTTTAGTTATCGATTAACTACGATTTTTATGGGTTCATGAATAATGTTGACGTTAGCCATGTGGTATGTCATGTAGCATCTTGCCACGCTAACACTGCCATGTGTATGTGTTAGCTGACCAGTTTCGGATAAAGAAGAAAATCAGGTCGACTAAGGAACCCGTCGGAGCAGTATTGACAGGAAGGTGAACGCATCCATGGGCCAACATTTGTAAGTTTGGTCGAAGTCGAAATACTTGAATGGTGGAGGCAGTCGTGGGCAATCAAAGAATGCGGGTAGTTATTTACAAACATGGGGGGAATGGACTGACATGTGTCATCATGAGATAGTTTTGTAACCCCCCGACGGTTAGTTTTAATTAGTATTTAAACAAGTGTTAGAGGAGATTATAAGGGTGGCATTTGGGACATTTGTAGTAGGAGTGAAACTTGAAATACCAAAGTGTTTACGAGAAAATAGTCAATCTCCCTACAAAAAATGTACTTTGCCTCCATTTTACATTTATAAGTCATTTAATCTTACCAAATTTACCTTTGATTTCTTGCTTTACTATTTATACATTATTGTTCGTCTTACTTTTACCATATCCCTAACTCATCAAGAGTTACGTTTACACTTTTTTAACCTTTCAAAGACATTGTTTACCAAAACACCATACACTCAAACACTAAGTCTATGACTTTGTAACCGGTCCTGCAAGTAACCCTCTCATAGGAAGGCTAGAGATTATTGACGAAACAACAAATTGACACGCCTAGTGGGACCCCGACAGTGTTAGGTGTATGTGATTGCGCAGTGGTAAAATGACGTCAATTAGACCACACGAAGAAACGTCTTCGGCGGGAAACACAACGATGTCCCAGGTTGCCGATATCGGCTCCAGCATGGCGTCAACGATTTTGACAGCATTTGTAGGGCCAATTATGACACTGTGTCAGCCATAAACACCGACTCCAACAACCATGGGAACTACTAGGCAATATATGCCCAGTTTCAAGATCCCCATGCACCGAACATTGGGAATGTTGAATGAGTTTATGGCAAGTATGCATAACCTCGGTTCGACTTACAGTGATATCTCATCATCGCCATTCCCTCGCTACCAGAGGTTTGGATCTTTGGCAACCCCATTTGGTCGACCCCTAGGTTTCAGACTGACATCTCAGTCAATCCCAACTTTTACGTCAAGTTCTATCATCGTCATGTGCCAACAGATGTACGAGAGTAATCATGAAATGGTACACATGCTAACTCAGCAAATGAGTACCATATTGAGGCCATTGATCCAGGATTCGACGCAGAGTTATCAACAGTTGGCAACCCAAATGACAAGGATATTAGACTCTTTAGGAGCCCTAAAGGCTCAGGTCCGTCGGAACCCTACGCCTCCTCCTCAACCGAAAACACCGGCCCGACAAGAGGAAATGACGGACGGTACTGTCGAACAAGAATATCAGGAATTCAAACAGATCCCAAGTGTGGCACAAAGGCCCCCTGTGGTAATGGTTAACCGTAACCAGGATCCTGACCAGGTGGTCAGACAAGTTAGACACGATGCAACCATTAGGGAACAAAACTTAGAAGCTATCGTCGAACGGATCATAGTACGAAACCGAGTAAGTCCCTGCCTACAACGACCGACTTACTCTTCACCTCTACCATATTTTGTCTTACAGACAGAATTGCCTAGGGGGTGGAAAGTCCCGAAATTTACCAAGTTCGCTGGACACTGAAAAGTCCACTATCGGACACGTGGCCAAGTACCATATCGAAGTTGGAGACATAACGAACAATGAGGATTTGAAGTTAAAATACTTCCCAAGTTCTCTTACAAAGAACGCATTTACATGGTTCACAACGATACCTACACAGTCGATCCAAATATGACACAGTTGGAGAGATTGTTCCATGAACAATTTTATCTAGGGTAATCGAAGATTAGCCTTAAATAACTAGCTAGCATTAAGCGGAGGTTGCTGAGTCAGTTGATCAATACCTAAACAGGTTTAGACTATTGAAAGCACGATGTTTTACTCAAGTTCCTGAACACAAAGTAGTCGAGATGGCGGTTGGGGCTTTAGATTATTCTATAAGAAAAAATATGGATACTCAGTATCTTAGAGATATGTCCCAATTGGCTGATAGAGTTCGACGTATCGGACGCTTGAAAGCTGAGAAGTCCAAGGCGGGTCGATATCATAAGAAGGAAAAAGTGCCTTATATCACAGTCGAAGGAGTTTCTTTTGACGACGAAGATATAATTGACAGAAGCGAGGTTAACGTGGAAGAACTTAAGCCCGGACCTTCGTATGTGTGTAAGGTTTTAAAACCCTCGAATGGGAAAAATCATGTCGAACCAGAAAAAACAGACAAATGCGTAGCTAAGACCTATACTTTCGATGTGTCTAAGCACGACGAAATCTTTGATCTGTTAGTAAAAGATGGTCAGATTAATGTCCCTCAGGGTTTAAAAGATCATCCCCTATAACAAAAGAAAAAAGGGGGATTATGTAAATTTCATAATTTCCTTGGTCACAAAACTCACCAATGTGTTCTTTTCAAGGATTTGGTGCAGAAAGATCTGAAAGAATGAAGGCTCCAGTTTGGTGAAAGGCCAAAAATGCAGGTGGATTCTGACCCCTAAAGGTGGAAGAAGCTTTGTACATGGAGCCTCTCGAATGTATGATGGTCGAGACTACTGATGGTCTCATAGAGGTTTCCAAAACAACCTCGTTAGCTGAATCTTTTAAAGTGATTATGGTCGAAACTACTAAAGGTTTCGGAAACAAGGCCGAAAGGAAATCCGAGTCGGCATCTCCCTAACCAGGCGAAAGCTTATCAGACTTCCAAGAGAAGTGTAAGAAAAATGGATCAAAGGCTTTGTTATTCCCAAAGTGCAGTGTGGTGTTCGATGAGAAAACCGCTGAAAAATTAGAGGCCAACAACAAGGTTGTGAAAGAGGAGAAACTTGTTGTCCCACGATTTGTGTTCGACAAGCATGGAGCACCTCGACGGAACAAAGATTATAAAAGGCAGTTTCAACGCTCCCGACCAAAGACCTTTATTCCTCTGACTGATGTTCCACAGGAAAAATGGATAGAGTTTGTCTATCAGAAAGGGGGCAAAAAGCCAAAATGGAGAGTGTTAAAGAAAGAAACAACATCTCCATAGAAGAAAATGGGATACACAATATCTCATAAATACAAAGGAAATAATTGGATGACTAAGACATAGTGGAGACGCTACCAGCGAAACAAAAAAGTTGAGAAGGTCGTTACCACTCCATAATTGAAACCTTCGGAAATCGTTGGACAAAATAAACAGATACCAAAGGTCATATAACCAGGAAAAATGGTGGCCAATCAGATAGTGGTCATGACTGTTCACTCGACGGAAAAGAAGGCAGTAATAGCCACTCAGAATATGGAATGTTCGTCAGAGGTCGAGAAGCAGTCACAAAGCAGGGGCGAATTGAAGGAAGAAGAGCTCGAGTATTCTCCCCAACCAGAGGAAGGGGAGCCTGAATACTCTCCCCCAGTCTGATGAGTAGTTCGACAAAGCATGTACGACGAAAATAACGATGACATTTACGGTGATGATTTCGTTGTAAACTGTGGCATTGTATCGGTGTTGCCAGCTGAATACGACATGGTATCCAAAGTCTCTGAAATAGAGGGAGATTTCTTGCCATATGAGATAGACGGGGGGAAAACTTTGTGCTGCTATGTCATGAATAACAGCATGGTGGAAGAACAAAAAGATATGTTTGAAAGACCCAGCCCTAGGATGATGCGCCATCTAAAGCCATTGTTAATCAGAGCAAAGGTAGATGGAATGACGGTGAAAAGGTCTTTGTCGACAGAGGCGTTGTAATTAATGTGATTCCCTATACTTTGTTTAAGAAAATGGGAAAGGGTGACGAAGACCTTCGACAACAAAACATGGTCCTATCAAACTATTAGGGTAAAACCAACAATGTAATGGGGGTTGTCCAGGTCGATCTCGCTGTGGGCACAACAACACGTTCAACACTATTCATGGTAATAGACTCCAAAGCCAATTTCAATCTACTATTGGGTCGAGAATGGATCCATGGGATAGGGGTTGTACCATCAATGATTCACTAGAGACTTATAATTTGGCGAAAGGACGACATCATAGAAAATATTGAGGCCGACCAAAGTTATTACCGGGTCGATGATAGGGGTTCCAAGAGGTCTTTTAACCAACACTTGGTGAATATAGTGCCATGTGATGACGAATCAGGCTCTTGTACTTCCGTCAAAACTGGTCGAGTTTTAAACTTGGACCCTGATCATGGTTACATATGAGATAACGAGGAAGACACAAGATCAGAGACGGGAATTCCACCTACGGCGTGGCCTGCAGTCGATGAGGATGATTGTTGAGTCATAAAACTTGGCTCGAATTTCGGCCTATTTGGATGGAAACAATAGGAGGTCAATTCTGGAAAAGGAGAGACTTCAAGATTTGGCTTGTGAGGCCAAAGGTTTAGAAAATGGTCGACAAGACCATACAATAACTTTAGAAATCTGAAGGCTTGATTGTATTTATGACAACGAGCCTTTAGGGTTTGAAAAGAATCCATTAAATGAGTCCCAAAAGATGCCAGCGCAAGATCCCCTTGAAGAGATCGATCTGGGAGATGGAATCACAAAAAAACCAACCTACATATACTAATGTGGGGTTAGAAATGAGGGAGAATTTGGTTGAGGTATTGACCGAATACAGGGACTATTTTTCCTGGGATTATAACGAAATGTCGGGTTTAAATCGAAGCGTGGTGGAGCATCGACTGCCTATCCAACCTGGGAAAAAGCCAATGAAGCAACACCCTCGACGATTTGCTCCAGACGTTACCTTAAAGATCAAGCAAGAGATCAAAAGACTCCTCAAAAGTTGTTTTATAAGAACGACAAGGTACGTCGAATGGTTGGCCAACATAGTGCCTGTCATCAAGAAAAATGGAACTCTTAGGATTTGTATAGATTTTAGAGATCAAAATAACGCCACGCTAAAGGATTAGTACTTGAAGCCCGTGGTAGAAATGCTGGTCGATTCGGCCACAGGTTTTGAATACCTGAGCTTGCTTGATGGATACTATAGCTACAATCAAATTCTTATTGCCGAAGAAGATGTCCCTAAGACATCATTTCAATGCCCTAAAGCTTTAGGGACGTACGAATGGGTCGTCATGCCGTTTGGTTTTAAAAATGCAGGAAAAACCTACCAAAGGGATATAAATGCCATATTTCATGACTTCATTGAGAAGTTCATGCAGATGTATATTTACGACATCGTGATAAAATCATCATCTCAGGGAGGGCACCTGGATCACCATCGACGCTCGTTTGATAGAATGAGGAAATATGGATTAAAAATGAATCCATTTAAGTGTGCTTTCAGTGTGCATGCAAGCGACTTCTTAGGATTTTTGGTACACAAACGAGGTATCGAGATCAATCAGAACAAGACAAAGGCGATCTTATACCTTAAAATCCCATCGATAAAGAAACAACTCCAATATTTGTCGGGGAAGATAAATTTCTTAAGAAGATTCATATCAAATCTAAATGGTAAAACTAAGGTATTTTCGCCACTGCTCAAAATTAAGAAGGAAAGTTATTTTTACTGAGGCCCAAAGCAACAAGAGGCTTTCGACGCAATCAAGGGGTACCTTACCAAACCTCATATTTTGTTACCTCCTGGTAGGAAGAAAAATATGAGTTTGTATATTGATGCATTGGATACGACTATAGGGAGTATGTTGGCCTAAAAGGATATTAATGGTGTTGAAAGACCCATATATTACCTCAGTAGAGTATTGGTAGATGCTGAAACTAGGTACAGTGTCATAGAAAAACTATGCATATGCTTGTACTTTGCTTGTATGAAATTAAAGCAATATATAAAACCAATTCATGTTTATGTTTCATCTCATTATGATATTATTAAACATATGTTGTCTAAACCAATTCTGCATAGTAGAATTGGAAAATGGGCATTGGCGTTAATAGAGTTTTCTCTGACTTTTAAACCTTTAAAGGCTATGAAAGGCCAGATCGTGGCAGATTTTATAGTGGATCATGCCATGGTAGAATCATCTCTAAACATGGTCGACATTAAACCATGGCGTTTGTATTTCGATGGGTCAAGTCAAAAAGACGAAACAGGAGTCGGGGTATTGATATTATCCCCACAAGATAGCCCGACGAAGTTTAAGTACAAGATTAATGAAAAGTGTTCCAAAAGCAACAAGAGGCTTTCGACGCAATCAAGGGGTACCTTACCAAACCTCATATTTTGTTACCTCCTGGTAGGAAGAAAAATATGAGTTTGTATATTGATGCATTGGATACGACTATAGGGAGTATGTTGGCCCAAAAGGATATTAATGGTGTTGAAAGACCCATATATTACCTCAGTAGAGTATTGGTAGATGCTGAAACTAGGTACAGTGTCATAGAAAAACTATGCATATGCTTGTACTTTGCTTGTATGAAATTAAAGCAACATATAAAACCAATTCATGTTTATGTTTCATCTCATTATGATATTATTAAACATATGTTGTCTAAACCAATTCTGCATAGTAGAATTGGAAAATGGGCATTGGCGTTAATAAAGTTTTCTCTGACTTTTAAACCTTTAAAGGCTATGAAAGGCCAGATCGTGGCAGATTTCATAGTGGATCATGCCATGGTAGAATCATCTCTAAACATGGTCGACATTAAACCATGGCGTTTGTATTTCGATGGGTCGAGTCAAAAAGACGAAACAGGAGTCGGGGTATTGATATTATCCCCACAGGATAGCCCGACGAAGTTTAAGTACAAGATTAATGAAAAGTGTTCCAACAATGAAGTCGAGTATGAGGCTTTAATAATTGGTCTTCGACTCTTGAAAGGGTTGGGAGCCATTCGAATTGAAGTAAGAGGAGACTCGGAGTTGGTAGTCAAGCAAGTCACACGCGAATACAAGTGCATCAAGGAAATTTTGCTGAAGTATTTTGTGACTGTGACGCAACTACTAGAACAATTTGAAGTTACAAACATAAGACATGTATCAAGAAACAAAAACCAAGAAGCCAACGAGCTGGCCCAAATAGCTTCCCGATATAAGATGTCCAAGTCAAAATTCCAAGATATGATTGAAGTTCGAGAGAATATGGTGTCGAACATACCACCACTGACGGAAGATATCCTTAACAGGATGGACTGTCGTAATGAAGGGCTCGACGAAGAATGTTAGGAAGCCTGTGGAGTCGAGAAGTCCTGGGGACATGGAGTTTTCACTATCAACAGTTCATCACCAACAGACTGGAGGAAACCGATTGCAGAATATTTGGAGAACCCAGTCAGAGGCACTGACAGGAAAACCAAATACAAAGCTTTTAGTTATGTGTTGTCAGGAAACGAATTGCTGAAGAAAACACCAGAAGGGGTACTACTTAAATGCCTAAGAGATACTGAAGCGTATTTGGCCATATATAAGGTACATAGTGGAGCTTGTGGTGCCCACCAGGCAGACCATAAGATGGGGTGGTTGTTGTTTCAGCAATGGGTTTATTAGCCTAGTATGTTGAAAGATTGCATCGAGTTCGCCAAGGGATACCAAGAATGCCAAAGATACACATGTATTCAACATATGCCAGCAAGTGAGTTACATGCGATCATCAAGCCATGGCCCTTTAGAGGGTGGGCACTAAACGTCATTGGAGAAATTCAATCAGCCTCGTCGAAGCAACAAAAGTTCATCCTAAGAGGGATATACTACTTCACCAAGTGGATAGAAGTCGTCCCTCTGGTTAAGGTGGATTAAGAGGCGGTGATTGAATTCATCCAAAAACATATTGTATATAGGTTTGGCATCCTAGAGACCATTACCATGGAACAAAGGTCAGTGTTTGTGGGACAAAGGATGCAAGAGTTTGCCGGTGAAACATGTTTCAAATTTGTTACCTTTACGACTTACTATGCACAAGCAAATGGCCAAGTCAAAGTGACCAACAGTGATAATAAGTTTGATTAGAAAGCATGTTGCTAAGAAACCGAAGAATTGGCACAAGACTTTGGACCAAATCCTATGGGCCTGTCGAATGTCCCCAAATGAGGCAACAAATTCGACGCCTTTTCGACTAACGTTTGGGCACAGTGCCATATTTACATTAGATATATGCTTACATTCTGTAAAAATGCAACGTCAGAACGACCTCCAGTCGAAACAATATTGGGAGATGATGTTTGACGAATTGGTCGATTTGGACGAAGAAAGTTTGGCCGTGGTGGAAATGTTAGTACGATAGAAGGAACGTGTAGCCAAAGTATACAACAGAAAGGTAAGGGAAAAACCTTTATTGTTGATGATTATGTTTGGAAAGTAATCTTACCTATGGATCGTCAAGATCGAACTCTAGGTAAATGGTCTCCGAAGTGGAAGGTACCATTTCAGATAATCCGAACATTCGCTAACAATGCATATGAGATCGAAGAGCTTGGTGGGGATCAAAGGGTCTTGAGAGTGAAAGGAAAATATTTAAAGAAATATAAACCTATGCTACAAGAGATCCAAATCCGAACATAACAAGATTCATTGATTCTTTAAAGTAGCCTAAAGGGGCATTACAAAACATGGTCGACAGAACTTACACGAGAGATAAAAAACAGAGGAGATATAAAATAGGGAATCTAGACATAAAGTCCTCAAACGAGGTTATCGTGTGACTAATCCTATTGTCCAGAGAGACCTTCTTTCCACGCAAGTATTTTATGTCGGCCTCAATCTTGAAGGTTATTTCCCCATAGGATACCCCCTTCAGAACCTCATTGTCGACTGTTTCTTGCGCGAGAATTTCCTCAACTGTCTCCAAGGAAGCTTTTTGTGCTTCTACCTCAACAATCTTTTTATTAAGTTCAGCTATTTGGGCTTGATAGTCGGAGATCTGCTGGTCAAAGGCTTCCCACTGACGCAGATGTTCCTCCTTTTTGCTTTCAAACTCGCCGAGCTTTCATTCACAGGCCTCACTAGAGTCCCATTCAAGCTTTGCCTCATTGAGTTTCGTCTTAATCTAAGAGTCAGCATTTTGTCAAAGGTTAAGGTCCTTGACAAATTGGGTAAAGAAGGCCTCAAACTCAACAAAATACTTGATCATTGAGGTAGGAAGATCACAGGGACAAGTGAGTCAAGGAATTTAAAAATATCACGAGCAAGTTCTCCTCCTTTTTCAAGAGCACATAGAAAGTCTCCCTCGAAGAGGGACACCTTCAGTTGTTGAAAAATGAAAATAACCTCAGCATGTAGCTATGAGGGAGCAACGACGATCAAAGAAGGGAGTGACACATCAGTTGACAAATGACAAACTTGTTGTAACTTCCTAAGGGCTTCAACGGGGTTCCTTTGTTTAATAATCCTGATGTCTCTTGAAGTTAAAATGCTGGTCGACGCACTTTCGTCAACCACATTCGATGGATTGAGAGTTGGTGGAGAAACGAGACTTTTAGGAACTACCGGTGAGACACTTTGAAACTCAGCTTGCCGCTGCAGACTCAAGACAACGTCGCCTGAAGGATGGTCAGTCTTATCTCCGACTATAGTCTCAAACTCAATTGGAGAGCCCGCAGGTCCTTAAAAAAGATAGAAGTATTATACTACATGTCGCATCTCGAAAAATACGATTCCTCGCGATAGTCGCGGAAAAATTATGTTCGAACAGAGTCGCCATCGAACTTTATTTATCCCAATGAAGGAATAGGAAAATATCGATAAAACCGTTTGAATAATTGAATAATGGTCGTCGCAACCATATTCGGGTTTGGGAGTTGATTACGCAAGGGGAAGGTATTAGCACCCCTCACGTCCGTTGTACTCAACGTGAACCTTTTAGTTCTAATTTGCATTTCGTGTGTTAATTTATGTTTGTTTGTTATCTTTGAGTTATAAAATATTGAAAATAGAAATGGCTGAGAACCTCAGAAAGGAGAAAGGGGAGGTTTTTTATTAGTGTGCTCGCGAAGATACATCAATCTCCTGCCTACGTATCCTTATGGTGTAATCAGGAAGTCAGAGCATTCGTAGTTCGGGGAACTACGGTTGGTTGGTGTTTTTTAAATGAACAACTGTTTAGATCACATCCTAAAGGCTAAACGTTGGCTTGTCTACTATCGGCGGAGGCTTAAGCATTGGTTTGTTATGCACGTTAGAAAGGATTAAATGATGTTCTTTTGAAAAGAGTTTAGGTCACACGGAGGCGACAAATGGGATTAATATGTTGGATGTTTTGATTGGTTGAGATGTTTTTGGTCAGATGACGATCACTCGGATAGTCGAGTAAGACAACTCGTATCCTAACAGTCGGGAAAGGGAGTAGAAGACTCTAGACCACTTTCTTTTTCATCTTTAATTATAGGAAAGATTTGATAATAGTTAAGGTGTTTTGGAATGATGATGAATACTCGGATGATCGAGTATGATAACTCGTATCCTAATAATCGAGAAAGGGAATAGAAGGCTCTAAAGCGTTTTCTGTTTCATCTGAATATTTATGAAAATAAGGTTGTATATGGTTGACGTACTTTAGGATGAACGACAAGTACTTGAATGGCTGAGTAAGACAACTCATATCCAAGCATTTGAGAAGAGGAGTTGAAAAACTCAAAACCATCTCCTTTTTCGTATAATTTATTATGAAAGTGATTTGATTGAATTATATGTTTGCGGATAAATGACAATTGTTCGACTGATCGAGTAAGAGAACTCGTATTCGACCAATTGAGGAGTGAAGTTGAAAACTCAAAGTCAACTCCCTTTTCGTTTAGCTTACTGTAAAAATATTTTGATTTAATCGGGGTTTGGAGGTTTGTAGAGGAAACGACGATTATTTGACTAACCAAGTAAAAGAACTTGTATTCAAATAGTAGAGGAGAAAAAATTGAAGACTCAAAGTTATCTCCCTTTTGATTTCTTATTGATAACATGAAATAATATCACACTTTTGGACTCGATTTAATTAAATTATATTATTATTTTTTTCGATTTATTTTATATTATTCGATATTACTTGGTATTTTCCTTCTATTTATTCTAGGCAACATTATTTGAAGCATACGTGAAAAAGAAGAAAAGGAGGTGCAAAAAGATGATAAGAAGCAATTTCCACTAAAGCCCAGCCCACAACTATCAACTAGAAGCGATGAAGCTGTGACGACCGCCACACAAGGTGTGACGAGCGTCACGCCCCCCTGCTTTGTGTTACGAACGTAACACATGGTGTGACGAACGTCACACCCCCATTCCTATATTTTTGGGTTTGACGCGTAACAGAAGCACGCTCTTCCTCTTTCTTCGCTTGACCAGTTGACGTGAGGAAACCTACTGAATGGAAGAAACGGCCACTTGATGGATTGATATAAATAGGACCAATTGTGGAACCCTGCTTCTCTCGCTCAATTTTCCAGTTTTCGGCACCGCATTATTTTTTATTGTTTTTCTTATTTTCCAGCACTCTACTTTCCTAGCAATTTTTATTTCCTTTTCTTTTCCAGTCAATTTTGAAGCATTCAATTAATTTTCTCACAATAGTTTCTACACCGGAAACTATTGTGTAATTTTTACTGGATCTAACCTTATGTTAGATCATAGTATTTTATTCCTTCGTTTTTATTTTCTTGTCCGATCGAAAATTGTAAGAACAAATCCAACCGGTTTGTGGTGGAGAGTTCAAGCATCGAAGCTAGGAATAATCAAGACTTCTACTAATTTTACAGGTTCTTTAATTTTATTGTTTAAATTTATATATGCTCTGCACTGTTATTTATTTATACTGTCTGTCCGATATGGCTGTATGTAAGCATAATTATTGTTTAGGCTTATTTAGCATGTCTGGCTAAATAAACTTTGATATCGATATGTAAAGTAAGCGGGATGAAGGAATCAAAACTAAGTTGGTTTAATTTTGTTTAAAAACATAATCACTCTTTTTATGGTCTCAATTTACAGAGTTAATACCAAGGTTTTTGTACGAGAGTAAAAGACATAAAGAAGTTAAAATCAATAGAACGACGGTTTGAGCTTTTAACTGGACAGTGTAAATTGGACATTAATTTTAAATCAGAGTGAAAGCAATTTTTAGAGTTAATTAAATTCTAATCATTTTCAAAAAGTATTTTTAAAGGTTAAATGTGAGGACGAGAGTTAAGCATTTAAGTTTAATTATATAATCTAAGTCAACAGAGCGAGAGTTTGAGACAAGGGTGTTTAAAGGGTTAGCATTTTCTTAAAAAGAGTTTCTATAGATTCTATTGTTTTCAAAAAGTGATTTTGGACTTAACTAATTAGTGACAGCGCACGTTAATATAAAGTCATAGTCTATTCAACAGAGCGAGAGTTTGAGAAAAGGCTTTTAACTCAATAGTGTCTACTGAAAAGATTTACTTTAAAACTACGAAACCAACGAAGATTTGATTCCCTAATTACGACGAACTACATACCGATATCCGCTTATTTGATATTTAATCTAGATCTTATTTTAGTTTTATTTTTTTCCCTAATCAACAAAGTATCATCCGCCTTAGCTTTACGAAGTAACCTTAGAAAACGGTATATCGATTCATAAGTCCCTGTGGGATCGATATCTTTTATTACTACGCGATTAGACTGTGCACTTGCAGTTAATACCCCAATAGACTCATAAAGTCGCGATCACTTATTGTAAGAGAATTTGATTTGTTTGTGCTTAGGTAGATTAGAGATAACGATTGTTCGATTTAATCGAGTACAAGAGTTCGTGTTTAAATAATCGAGGAAAGGAGTTGAAAACTCAAAACCATTACCTCTTTTATTCTTAAGTGAAATAGTATTTGATTGTGATTAGGTATTTTTAATTCTTAATAAAGAATACTCGATGTTGGATCAAGGTTTTAAATTTGTATTTTTTGTGAATGAATTGAATTTATTTAGTGAATAGCTCATCTAATCTATTAATAAAAACCGAATAGGTCTCATTGTAAGAAGGCCAAAGAGTAAGCCATGTGAGGTTGATGGCGATGCTTTTACAAGCGATCGACTTACGAATGTGTTTTGGAAATGAGCTCGACTTTGAATCGAGAAATATGTGATTTATTTTTTGAAATTTGTTTGAATGAGTTTAAATCAGTGAAAGCGACATAATTTTGTCACAATTATAACATGTCATTCATGTGCACTCAAGGCTCGGTATAAATAAATAAATAAAGAATAATCATGGACACGCACTCCACAAAATAATCAATTATCTAAATTATAAATGACATTAATAATAATATAATTAATTAATTAATTAAATATTTAGTAGATTATTTTAATTAAATAACAAGTAATTAAAAAAAATAACGAATATAACCAAATAATTGCATCTTTATTAAACATTAATAATAATAATAACTATATAATTGCATATTTACTATTAAGTATTAATAATAATAATAAAAATAATAATAATAATAATAATAATAATATATAATTATATAATTTTGAAAGAAAGACAATAAAATAAAATATTGTTTTATTTTTGTTTGATAACCATAAAATTTTAATGTATGTGTTCTATATGTATATAAATAAAAGAAAATAAGTTGAATAAATTAAAAAAATAAAAGAAAATGGGCTAAGCTGAAAAAAACAGGGAGTTTATTAACAAAAAAACGTTGGGCCCAAAACGAAATTATCAAGGCCCTGAATGGCCTGGTCAAACGTTGACCCTGTGGAGAAATCTGGGCCACATGATGGGGAGACTTTGACCTGGTCAAGAAAATCAAGAGGTAGGGGTGTGAGGGTGCACCACCATATGGTGGAGGGATCCACACAGGATCCCCTGGTTGACTCAGAGGTCAACCAGACGCGTGGCGCTGGCAGGAGGTGCCATGTGTCGCCCATGCATCCACTCCCACCTATATATAAAAACAAAAAATGAGAGAGAGAGAGCCATTTTGCTCCTCTCGTTCTCTCTTTTCATTCTGAGAATGAAGTTGCTCTGCAACTTCCTCTTCTCCTTCGTTATCCCTCTCACGGCTAAGCTGACCGGAGAAGACGGTGGCGGTAGGCCAACCGCGGCGGCGCCGCGCTCTTCTCCGGTGACTCTCCAACCCTAACCCTAAAAGGCCAAACACATACCCCACCTGTTTTTCTCTCCTCTATCAAAATTTAAACTCGCCTTTTCCAAATTCTTTCTCAAATTGCCGGATCGAGGCCCTCCTTTAAAACCCAAACCTAAAACCTAACTCTAAACTCTCCCTCTCACGCGGCCAAATGAAACCCCTAACCCTAAAGTTCGAGATTCAAACTTCTACCGACGCGTTTTGAAGAAATCAAAAGAGGGGTTTTAATCCACGTGAAGGGGCGAAGACGACAGCGCAGAAAGATGAACGAGAACGGAAGGCTTACTTGTTTGAAGTCAAGCTCCGGCAACGCTCCCCACCATTTAAGATGAGTTCTCCGTCTCCTTCTATTTTCGTTTTCCTTTATTTTCTTGTTTTGAATGATGTTGATGCTTGGTTTGAATGTTAGGGTTTCGAGGAATTATTTTTGATTGTTGCTTTCTGGGATTTTTGAACGTGTTCTTGTTGTTTTAGGTTAACAGAAGAAAAATATATGATAATTTTTCTTTGATTTTTCACACTGTGTTCTATGTTTTGTTTGCTATTAACAAAAAAGTGTTTGGATAATTTCTTCTTGGATCTCAAAAAAGTGTGTCCTTCTGTTAATTTTGTTGTTGTTATTTATATGAATGTTGGTTTTTGAGGTAACTTGTTGGATTATCTCTTCCTGATTTCATGGGATCATTAATCTATGGATTTAAGGTTGCTTGATTTGGATAATGAGATGTGTTCTTGAGCGTTTTCTTTGATTCATCGTGTAACCAATTAATTTGTTTATCTTATCATTATTTTCCAATTTTTTTAAGTGCTTATTTAATAAGCTGTTTGATCCTTTGAATTGGTTTTTGCAGGTTTTATAAAGTGATGCTGATTGATTGAAAAAGGGGGGCGCTGCTTGCTTGGAATTGGGGGCTGAAACTTCTAAAAGAGCTTTTGGGAAAAGTCTTTGAAACTTGCTTCAAACCGTTGGATTTTACATCTTATTCGATTTCTTCAAATTATTTTCTTTGTACTCAGAACTTTATACTGTTATTTGGATTTAACTATGTAACCTTTGGATTAATCATGTAACCCCTTTGGATTATTAGGAATTTGAAATTAATTAGAATATTTTAGACTATGAAAAATCGGGTTAATCGTGTAACCCCTTGTATTATGCATTGGCCTTTTTTGATTATTTGTAATTTTGGATTACTTGGAATTTATTTGGAATACTTTTTGGAATATCTTGGATTATTAAATTAATTATGCAATTAATCCATTAAGCTTTATTCCAATATCTCATTAGTGTTAGTCATCTACAATGCTTAAACTCTAATTCCAATTGAAAATGGATTGGGCCAATAATCAAATTGGACTTTCAACTTAGTCACTTCTAAATATGTTTATTATTAACTTAAATGAACAATATGAAATGTGCATTATAAGCAATAAGGAACAATTCCAAAGTGAGTTCACAATATTGTTCATCACCATAGTCTTTTCAAACAATCCATCTTAGCTTAAAACGAAATATATGTTAAAAAATGAAACTTGAGTTTAGATTTTTATGAAGGATTGAGACTTTGGCATAAACATGTGGAAGTGAGCTTAATAACAAATGATTATAGAAAATATCCATGATTCTTAATGCTTTCTAATAATCAAATGGATTTTGGATTAGTAATGTACAAGATTTACACCACACTTTGCAATATTAATCATGTGAATGGACCCTTTTTTTTAAACCAAAAGTTCTCATGGATAAACCAAAATGGGTCTTGCTAACCAAAAATGCACATACCTTCCCATGCTTCAATAAAAGACAAATGCAGCAAATATCTTTTTAAGGATCTCAACAGATGAAAATGTCATTGAAGACTTGATGTCACCAAGGACTGAGAAACCCCAGACAAAATTGGGGTATGACACTACACTATGAAAAGAAACCCATAGTCGTGGGAGATATTTTTCGACGAATACCTGAAGATCCACAGGGGGTGGAGAAGTAGTGGAGGTCCTCTCTGAATCACGGGGAGTAAAAGCCTCCTCGAGGTCACCTTGGATTGTCGGGGTCGAAGTTATTGGAACCACCTTCGACGAAGTCTTCTTGGCTTGAGCCTTCTTCCGCCGCATAGGGGTAAGACGAGTTTGGGTGGTGCTTTCGACGTAGAAAAAATATGTGAGTGCACACTCCCGTTAGAATCCTCATCGTCCACCACAAGTACTTCTTTAGGTACCTGAATATTAAAATTGGTGAAGAGGTGATAAAAATACTAATGTGAAAGCTTGTTCATGAAATGGATATGTAATACCTGCGAAGGGGGGTCGAAGGCACTCATTGCTTCTTCTAGGGCTTCGCTAGAGTCGGCTCAGCAGAGGGGACGACCCTTTTTCGACCCTGATAGCAGAAACTGTTAGTGTTGTACAACCCCAAGAAAAGAGGAAACCAAGTCAACGACACGTACCTTCTTGAGGACTTCGTCGACTCGAGAAGTTTGGATTTTTTGGTCGGGAGCATTAATGAATGGAGGCGAAGGCGGTACTTCACCGGAGATGGTGGAAAGAGGGTCAACCATGTTTTGGAGAAACTAGTCACTTGGGAAAGAATGATTCTGGTAGGAATTTCACCATTCGTCAAAGTCAATTGTTGTTAGAAAAGATTGTTGAAACCTGAAGACTATGAGTTCGTAACGGTTAGTAGATTTAGAAAAATGGAGACAGGCTTTATGCTGTTAATGATCGACCAAACCATACAATATCGGTGTCATGAGATACCAGAGGTTTCAGAACCATTTGGCTTAAGCCAAACTGACGAGCCACCAGATTTTGTTGATAACTCATGAAACCGAACCCCTTCGACCCTGGCTCAATCTTGTAAGACAACAAGGTATGAGTCAAGAAACATGTGGAAGTGAGCTTAATAACAAATGATTATAGAAAATATCCATGATTCTTAATGCTTTCTAATAATCAAATGGATTTTGGATTAGTAATGTACAAGATTCACACCACACTTTTCAATATTAATCATGTGAATGGACCCCTTTTTTTTAAACCAAAAGTTCTCATGGATAAACCAAAATGGGCCTTGCTAACCAAAAATGCACATACCTTCCCATGCTTCAATAAAAGACAAATGCAGCAGATGTCTTTTAAGGATCTCAACAGATGAAAATGTCATTGAAGACTTGATGTCACCAAGGGCTGAGAAACCCCGGACAAAATTGGGGTATGACAGCTGTCCCTATTTAATTACCTCGAACCGGAGAGTAAGAATGACTGCAGTCTTCGTGCATTCACGGTGGGAGATAATTAAATACAAAAAGACCCAAATTTTGTCCTAAGAAATGCAAGGAAGAAAATGTAATGAGAAGTGGTTCTGGGAGTCGTTAGAACAGTATCTTGGACATCATGGTCGAGATATATGGAATGGCATCCCTAACTAAATCTCGAGACTTTCCAGGATGCTGGAATAATATAAAGAAAATTTGGCATGAGACTCTTCATTCTGGTGAAGCCGCATCTCAAGTAGTAAAAGTGAGATTCTCTGTATCGAGTCGAAACAACATCTTATACGATAAAATTAAGATATTCCAACAAAGGGAAAAATACCTTAATTGAATCTAAGACTCTCTGAGGATATTAGAGCAGTATCTCTAAAAAAATCTGAAATGAGACTCTTCATATTGATGAAGTAGCATCTCAAACAGTAAAAATGAGATTCTCTGTATCGGGTCGAAACAACATCTTATATGATAGAATTAAGATATTCCAGCAAGGGAAAAATACCTTAATTGAATCTAAGACTCTCCGAGGATATTAGAGCAGTATCTCTAAAAAAATCTGAAATGAGACTCTTCATATTGATGAAGCAGCATCTCAAACAATAAAAATGAGATTCTTTGTATCGGGTCGAAACAACATCTTATATGATAAAATTAAGATATTCCAGCAAGGGAAAAATACCTTAATTGAATCTAAGACTATCCGAGGATATTAGAGCAGTATCTCTAGAAAGAAATCTGAAACGAGACTCTTCATATTGATGAAGCAGCATCTCAAACAGTAAAAATGAGATTCTCTGTATCGAGTTGAAACAACACCTTATATGATAGAATTAATATATTCCAGCAAGGGAAAAATACCTTGATTGAATCTAAGACTCTTCGAGGATATTAGAGCAGTATCTCTAGAAAAATCTGAAATGAGACTCTTCATATTGATGAAGCAGCATCTCAAACAGTAAAAATGAGATTCTCTGTATCGAGTCGAAACAACATCTTATATGATAGAATTAAGATATTCCAGCAAGGGAAAAGTACCTTAATTGAATCTAAGACTCTCAGAGGATATTAGAGTAGTATCTCAAACAGATAAATGAGATTCTTCAGATAAATGAAGTAGTATCTCGAATATTCGTCTGTTGGGGGAATTTTTGAAAAGACTCGTTTTGAGGGAGATTTACTAGAAATGCTCTGCAGGGGAAAAAAGCTCATAAGAGGCTTTTTAGGGTAACCTCTACTTGGGGAGTAATGACTGTAAAGAAAAATGCTGGAAATATCATTATTAATCATAAAGTTTAAAAAATGATTTGCTGAGAAATAATCCCACGAGCATATGTAGGGTAATAACTTCATTTGGAAATGAGGAATGTCCAAGATATACATGAATGACCTTGGATCCTGATATTTTATATTTGATTTTTGTATGATGTCCCACTTTAGGTGGGAATTCCATGCATGGGATGATGCATGAGATGCATGCAAGTATGCAATTTGCTGGGGGTATTTGGTTGTGCATGTAGGAATGCTAATGATTTTTATCTCATTGAAATTTTCATTTTGGGGGAGTATTATGCATGAGTATGTTGATGACTGGTACGATTGTGTTTTTTTTTAATTTTCTGTTTGATAGAGAAAAACCATTTATGAATGACTTATATGATGCATGTTAGAATGCAAATGGATAATCAGATATGCCCCAGTTAAGACATTTTGCTTTGGGGTATGATGCCAATAGTGTGGATTTTTGTTATTGGGGTGGTCAATGAAGACCAGACTTTGACGCCCCACTAGGTGATTTTTGGGAATATATTTGGGTTGCTCCAAGTTACTGAAGGGTTCAGACTTCTCAACACGCGATACTCCATCCATGATTTATCAATGTTTCTGCTGGAAATGCAATGGAGCCTTGCCCCGGTTTGGCTATACCATGAGTACATTTATGAGAGGTATGAGTTAGTAGTTGAAAGGAACATAACTATCTGCAATCAGTCCTACACCTTTATGAAAAACAAGAATGAATCTTGGAGACTAAAGGATTCGCCCGCTTATTGTTTTAAAAGCAATTTTACCACTTTATTTAAACATGTGTTTTATTCTCTCCAATAATTTTCTTAAAAGTGATGTTTATAAAAAATAAAAGGCGCTTTGCAAACAAACAGATAAAATACAAAAATGATTTGGGCACATTTTTGTTGAGAAAATATCTCTTTTATTGACTTGACCCTTAAATGGGCGATTGTACATAAAGATGCAATTCCTTAATGAGGTAATTGATGTGCATAGAAACAAAATGGCAATGAAAATTGAGTTCTTATTGAGTTTCCACACTGCTATGATCTTTATGTCTTTGATAGTTCGAGCACTTTGCTTTTGAAAAGTGAGATAGATTGATTCTTTGCCTTCGACGATGCGTCAGATGTCTGTAAGTACAACTTTTTGCCTTGGAATTAATCCCTAACTTTTGCCTGGACCGCCCTTTCGGGTTTTCGATCCACTGGGATACCCTTTTTTCCTGAATCGCCCTTTCGGGTTTTCAACTCAGCGGGTCAATTCTTTTATTTTTATCCCTAATTTTTGCCTGGATCGACTTTTCGGGTTTTTCGACCCACCAGGATAGCCATTTTTGCCTAAGTCGCCCTTTCAGGTTTTTGATTTAGCAGATTTTATTATTCCATTTTTTTAGGCGAAGTACTTTTTAACAGCATCAATGTTGGTGGGAAGCGGCAACTCATCGTCGTCCATAGTAGCTAGAATCAGAGCGCCTCCGGAAAAGGCTCTAACCACCACAAATGGACCTTCATAATTTGGTGTCCATTTCCCTCTGGAGTCTTTGTGAATAGACAAGATCTTCTTCAGCACTAAATCTCCCTCTTGAAACACCCTGGGACGAACTTTCTTGTCGAATGCCTTTTTAAGATGCCTTTGATAGAGTTTATCGTGACCTAACGCTTTCAAGTGCTTCTCCTTAATAAGGTTGAGCTCGTCGTACCTTGATTGAACCCATTCTGCCTCGTCTAGCTTAGCCTCCATCAAGACTTTCACCGAGGGGATTTCTACCTCTATAGGGAGAACTGCTTCCATACCGTATACCAAGGAATAAGGGGTTGCCCCTGTTGAAGTTCGTACCGACGTCCGATAACCATGTAATGCGAAAGGTAACATCTCGTGCCAATCCTTGTACATGACAACCATCTTTTGGATGATCTTCTTGATATTTTTATTCGCAGCTTCAACAGCCCCATTCATCTTAGGTCGATAGGATGATGAGTTGTGATGCTCGATTTTGAACGTTGCACATAACTCATCCATGGTCTTGTTGTTGAGATTGGACCCATTATCAGTGATGATCTTGTTGGGAATCCCATATCGACATATGATGTTATTTTTTAAGAAACGGACGACTACGTGCTTTGTGACATTCGCATAAGATGCTGCTTCCACCCATTTGGTAAAGTAATTTATGGCCACCAAGATAAATCTGTGTCCATTTGATGCTTTGGGTTCTATCATTCCAATCATGTCGATGCCCCATGTAACACCCTTCTAAAATACCCCAATTATTTAATCAAAATAACAAATATGTATCTATCAGAGTAAATATGCAATTAAGGGTGTCACACAATATTTCACACTATTCATCAAAGTAGCTTGTCATGCTCATTTATTTATCAAATAAAACAGTTGCATAATACGCAGCGGATAGAGATCAAATCGATCATTCAAAACATGCAACATACTACATGTAAACTGGTTCAACAATCATCAACAACACAATTAAAATGTTCCCTCCCGATGTTACATCTATCAGAGCATGACCCACTAAGGAGACTACACTAGACTCCAAGCATTAGCTTCTACTCAACTCATTGCTCGTTACCTGAAAAATAGTTGTAAGGGTGAGTTCCTCAATCGATATAGTAAGCATTATAAAATATCATGTCATGTTAAGTAATTTAACACATTAATCACCCTAATCATATCACACATTCAGTAACGGCACATCAACCCAATTATCATACTCAATACTACACAATTCATACTCATACTCAATGTCAACACAACCACACGTATAATATTGGAATACATCCATTCATATTATACGCCATACATACATTATGAAATGAGACCCCACACATGCGGTACCGACTATTCTTGAACATATAGTTCAAGCTCACCGATCAAATCCAGATACGGCTACTAAGCTCACTAGTCCCACTCATTTGAGATCTAGTGACTCACTCACTAATTCCTCACCATGGGAATTAGCTACAGCCCCAAAGGCTATGCTATGCACACTAATCACCTAGCATGCAAACATCAACAACGAATCCACAATGATTCACTCACTATGGGAATTAGCTACAACCCCAAGGGCTATGCTATGCACGCTAATCATCTAGCAATGCAACATCAACAACAATCCACAATGGACATATGCTCACACTCTAAGCCATACAACAGTCCATTCACAAATACATGCACAATATATACATTCACAACATTATGCATATCATCATACATCATCAACCCATGTATCAAACACCATATCATGTCAAATAATTAATCACAGTATTAGCACACTCTACTAATACCCTTACTACTCAAAACAACAGGAAATAATCCCTATTACATCATCCGCCAACATATGCCAACCATCAATTAAGTACACAACATTTAAAACACCAATTTTCCACTCTGCAACAGTGTTAACCGGTTAACGCCCTGGGTTAACCGGTTAACGCAGCACAAACACGCTTCCTGCCCAAAACTTAACAGTGTTAACCGGTTAACGCCCTGGGTTAACCGGTTAACGCAGACAGAACAGCAATATCTCAGCAATCACAACAGTGTTAACCGGTTAACACTCTGGGTTAACCGGTTAACGCAGACAAAACAGCAATTTTACACAATACAACACAGTGTTAACCGGTTAACACCCTGGGTTAACCGGTTAACGCAAGACAGAAAGCTGTTCCTGCGCTAACACAAGGCAGAATGCTGAATTCTCCACATTTTCCGCCGTTGGAGGACTTTCGGACCTCCGATTCCAATTCCGTAACAAGCTATACGTCCAGCAAATTACGACTCACACGACTATCGATTCAATTACAGTTTTTAACACAGTTTATCCAACGTAATTTTCAGCATTCACAATCCCAATTAGGGTCAATTCAACGGTTTATCACTACCCATTACATGTTAATCCATAATACCCATTAAACGACGATAAACCCCCCTTACCTGAGTTAATCCGGCGAATCTTTTAGCTTCAAGCTCTTCCTTCTTCAACCTTCTTCCTCTTGTTCTGCCTCTTTGCCCTTTCTCCACTTTCCACTTTTCAGCCGCTTCTCTGTTTTTCACGTAAAAACCCTTTCTTTACCAAATGGACTCTTTTTCTTATTTCCAACTTATATATATATTTTCCAATAATTATTATTCCAATAATAATAATGATAATAATCCAATAATTCCAATTATTTAATTAAATTAATAAATATAATATTAACTTAAATTAAATAATTATCTTATTTTTATCGGGGTGTTACAACTCTCCCCCACTAAAAGAGTTTTCGTCCTCGAAAACATACCTCCAGCGAACAACTCCGGATAAGACTCCTTCATCTGACTCTCCAGTTCCCAAGTCACATTGCCACCTGCTGGTCCTCCCCAAGCTACCTTTACCAAAACAATCTCTTTACCCCGCAACTGCTTCAACTCTCGATCCTCGATCCTCATAGGTGATGTTTCAACAGTCAGGTTATCTCTCACCTGTACATCATCTACTTGGACCACATGCGACGGATCAGGAATGTACCTCCTCAACTGAGACACATGAAAAACCTCATGCAAATTCGCAAGTGACGGTGGTAAAGCGATACGATAGGCTACCTCCCCTATCCTCTCCAAAATCTGATAAGGACCAATAAATCGAGGTGTCAACTTCTTCGACTTCAAAGCTCGACCAACCCCAGTTATCGGAGTAACGCGAAGAAACACATGATCTCCCTCTTGAAACTCAAGTGACTTCCTCCTCTTGTCGTGATAACTCTTCTGACGACTCTGAGCAATTCTCATCTTCTCCTGAATCATCTTAATCTTTTCCGTAGTCTGTTGAACAATCTCCGGTCCAACCACAGCACTCTCACCGGACTCATACCAACATAAAGGTGTCCGACATCTCCTACCATACAAAGCTTCAAACGGTGCCATACCAATGCTCGAATGAAAACTATTGTTGTAGGTAAACTCAATCAAAGGTAAATAACAATCCCAAGCACCTCCCTTTTCCAAAACACAAGCCCTCAAAAGATCCTCTAGTGACTGAATCGTCCTCTCAGTCTGACCATCAGTCTGCGGATGATATGCAGAACTCAATCTCAGCTAATCTCTCTAACGGATAATCCATTCTGATCGGAATGAAATGAGCCGACTTTGTCAATCTGTCAACAATCACCCAAATAGCTTCAAAATTCTTATTTGTCCTCGGCAAACCAGACACAAAATCCATACTGATACTATCCCACTTCCACTCTGGAATAGTCAACGGTTGCATTAGCCCAGACGGCCTCTGATGCTCAATCTTTGACTTCTGACAAGTCAAACAGGAATAAACAAAACTCGCAATTTCTCTTTTCATTCCCGGCCACCAAAATAACTTTTTCAAATCATGATACATCTTCGTAGCTCCAGGATGAATACTCAGGCCACTACGATGTCCTTCCTCCAGAATACTCTTCTTAAGTTCGGTAACATTCGAAATACACACCCGATTACCAAATTTCAAAACACCATTCTCATCAACTCTGAATTCACCACCTTGACCTTGATTCACTAGAGTCAACTTATCAACCAAAAGCACATCGGATTTCTGACCCTCTCTAATCTCATCCAGAATACCACTCGTTAATTTCAACATTCCCAATTTAACACTATTGTGAGTACTCTCACACACCAAACTCAAGTCTCTAAACTGCTCAATTAAATCCAATTCCTTAACCATTAACATAGACATATGCAATGATTTCCGACTCAATGCATCAGCCACTACGTTTGCTTTACCCGGATGGTAATTCAAACCAAAGTCATAATCCTTCAGAAATTCTAACCATCTCCTCTGTCTCATATTCAGCTCTTTCTGATCAAACAAATACTTTAAACTTTTATGGTCACTGAAAACCTCAAATCTTGATCCATACAAGTAATGCCTCCATAATTTCAGAACAAATACCACAGCTGCCAACTCTAAATCGTGTGTCGGATAGTTCCTCTCATGAACCCTCAGTTGTCTCGAAGCATAAGCTATAACCTGCTTATTCTGCATCAACACACCACCCAAACCCAACAATGAAGCATCACAGTAAACCTCAAATGGTTCCGACGGACTCGGTAATATCAGAATAGGAGCAATAGTTAACCTTCTCTTTAACTCTTGGAAACCTTCTTCACATTTTGAGTCCCAAACAAACGCTTGCCCCTTTCTAGTCAACATCGTCAACGGTAACGCCAACTTAGAAAATCCCTCAATGAATTTCCTATAATAACCAGCCAATCCAAGGAAACTTCGAATCTCAGCAACAGACTTCGGAGCTTCCCACTTAGACACCGCTTCTATCTTAGAAGGATCAACAGCAACACCACCTCTTGAAATTACATGACCAAGAAAACTAACCTCTTCTAACCAAAATTCACACTTAGACAGTTTAGCAAATAACTTCTTTTCTCGGAGAACTTCTAAAACCACTTTCAAATGTTCAGCATGCTCTTCTTCAGATTTCGAATACACCAAAATGTCGTCAATAAACACCACAACAAACTTATCTAGGTACGGATGGAAAATCCTATTCATATACTCCATAAATACTCCAGGCGCATTAGTCACACCAAAAGGCATTACAGAATACTCATAATGTCCATACCTTGTTCTAAAAGCAGTCTTCTGAATATCCTCAGTTTTCACACGTATCTGATGATACCCAGATCTCAAATCTATCTTGCTGAACACACTCGCACCAACCAATTGATCCATCAAATCATCAATCCTCGGCAAAGGATACCGATTCTTGATCGTCACTTTATTCAATTGCATGTAGTCCACACACAACCTCATAGTACCTTCCTTCTTCTTAACCAATAACACTGGTGCACCCCACGGTGACACACTCGGACGAATAAATTTCTTATCCAACAGATCTTCCAGCTGACTCTTCAATTCGGTTAACTCAACAGCAGACATACGGTACGGAGCCATCGATATCGGCCTAGTACCAGGTGCCAAATCAATCGAGAACTCAACTTCACGCTCTGGCGGTAATTCATTCACTTCTTCTGGAAACACATCAGGAAAATCACACACCACTGCTAGATCACAAATCGCCAGTTTATCTTTAGCCTCCAAAGTCGCTAACAGCATAAACAACTCTGCCCCATCTGCTACTGCCTCATTCACCTGCCTCGCTGATAGAACCAAACTCTTTCCTTCCTCAATCTCAGGAAAGATCACAGTCTTATTAAAACAGTTGATAGAAACCCGGTTACACACCAACCAGTTCATACCCAAGATAACGTCAATCTGCACTAGTGGAAGACACACAAGGTCCATCCCAAAGTCTCTACCAAAAATACTCAAAGGACAATTTAAACAAACTGAAGTAGTAGTCACTGAACCCTTCGCAGGAGTATCAATCACCATACTACCATGCATCTCAGATATCTCTAATTTGAGTTTCACAGCACAATCCAAAGATATAAAGGAATGAGTAGCACCTGTGTCGATAATAGCTACAAGAGGAAAGCCATTAATATAACACGTACCTCTGATCAAACGATCATCTGCAGAAGTCTCAGAACCCGATAAGGCAAAGACCTTGCCTCCTGACTGATTCTCTTTCTTCGGCTTAGGACACTGTGGACTGATATGACCCACCTCTCCACAGTTGAAACAAGTTACAGTCTTCAACCGGCACTCTGCAGCCAAATGACCACCTTTGCCACACTTGAAACACTTCATCTCAGCACTGGTACACTCATGGACACGATGTCCAGCCCGACCACATCTATAACACTTAGCAGGGGCGCTAGAGTCTCCCCCACTAGGCCTCTTCATCCCACTCTGCTTCTGAAAACCTTTGCCAGCTGCATACGGTTTTCCACGATCATTCTGATTCTTGCCTTTCCTATCAACCCTTTGCTGATAGCTCTCTGCTCTGGCTTTGGAATCCTGTTCAAAAATCCTGCAACAGTCAACCAAGTCAGAAAACACTCTGATCCGTTGGTATCCAATAGCCTGCTTGATCTCGGGACGTAACCCGTTCTCAAACTTCACACATTTCGAAAATTCTCCAGCAGCCTCATTATAGGGAGTATAATACTTTGACAGCTCTGTGAACTTAGCAGCATACTCAGTAACAGACCTGTTACCCTGTTTCAATTCCAAGAACTCTATCTCTTTCTTTCCTCTGACATCCTCTGGAAAGTACTTCCTCAGAAATCTCTCTCTGAATACAGCCCAAGTGATCTCAGCATTCCCAGCAGTTTCCAACTCAGTGCGGGTAGCAACCCACCAATCATCTGCTTCTTCTGACAGCATATGCGTACCGAACCTGACCTTCTGGTTATCGGCACACTCAGTCACTCGGAAGATCCTCTCGATTTCCTTCAACCACTTCTGAGCGCCATCTGGATCGTATGCTCCCTTGAACATTGGAGGATTGTTCTTCTGGAACTCACTCAATTGACGAGCAACTCCCATTCCCACAACATTCGGATTCCCTCCAAATACTCCAGCTAGCATACCCAGAGCCTCAGCAATCGCAGCATCGTCTCTACCTCTTCCAGCCATCTCTATTCTGAAAACCCAACAAGCTAAAACAATAAGTACTGATAGGGTTACACAACACCTATCCCGTACAGGGGAAACAGAATAATTACGACTCGACTCGATCGACCAGGCTCTGATACCACTAATGTAACACCCTTCTAAAATACCCCAATTATTTAATCAAAATAACAAATATGTATCTATCAGAGTAAATATGCAATTAAGGGTGTCACACAATATTTCACACTATTCATCAAAGTAGCTTGTCATGCTCATTTATTTATCAAATAAAACAGTTGCATAATACGCAGCGGATAGAGATCAAATCGATCATTCAAAACATGCAACATACTACATGTAAACTGGTTCAACAATCATCAACAACACAATTAAAATGTTCCCTCCCGATGTTACATCTATCAGAGCATGACCCACTAAGGAGACTACACTAGACTCCAAGCATTAGCTTCTACTCAACTCATTGCTCGTTACCTGAAAAATAGTTGTAAGGGTGAGTTCCTCAATCGATATAGTAAGCATTATAAAATATCATGTCATGTTAAGTAATTTAACACATTAATCACCCTAATCATATCACACATTCAGTAACGGCACATCAACCCAATTATCATACTCAATACTACACAATTCATACTCATACTCAATGTCAACACAACCACACGTATAATATTGGAATACATCCATTCATATTATACGCCATACATACATTATGAAATGAGACTCCACACATGCGGTACCGACTATTCTTGAACATATAGTTCAAGCTCACCGATCAAATCCAGATACGGCTACTAAGCTCACTAGTCCCACTCATTTGAGATCTAGTGACTCACTCACTAATTCCTCACCATGGGAATTAGCTACAGCCCCAAAGGCTATGCTATGCACACTAATCACCTAGCATGCAAACATCAACAACGAATCCACAATGATTCACTCACTATGGGAATTAGCTACAACCCCAAGGGCTATGCTATGCACGCTAATCATCTAGCAATGCAACATCAACAACAATCCACAATGGACATATGCTCATACTCTAAGCCATACAACAGTCCATTCACAAATACATGCACAATATATACATTCACAACATTATGCATATCATCATACATCATCAACCCATGTATCAAACACCATATCATGTCAAATAATTAATCACAGTATTAGCACACTCTACTAATACCCTTACTACTCAAAACAACAGGAAATAATCCCTATTACATCATCCGCCAACATATGCCAACCATCAATTAAGTACACAACATTTAAAACACCAATTTTCCACTCTACAACAGTGTTAACCGGTTAACGCCCTGGGTTAACCGGTTAACGCAGCACAAACACGCTTCCTGCCCAAAACTTAACAGTGTTAACCGGTTAACGCCCTGGGTTAACCGGTTAACGCAGACAGAACAGCAATATCTCAGCAATCACAACAGTGTTAACCGGTTAACACTCTGGGTTAACCGGTTAACGCAGACAAAACAGCAATTTTACACAATACAACACAGTGTTAACCGGTTAACACCCTGGGTTAACCGGTTAACGCAAGACAGAAAGCTGTTCCTGCGCTAACACAAGGCAGAATGCTGAATTCTCCGCATTTTCCGCCGTTGGAGGACTTCCGGACCTCCGATTCCAATTCCGTAACAAGCTATACGTCCAGCAAATTACGACTCACACGACTATCGATTCAATTACAGTTTTTAACACAGTTTATCCAACGTAATTTTCAGCATTCACAATCCCAATTAGGGTCAATTCAACGGTTTATCACTACCCATTACATGCTAATCCATAATACCCATTAAACGACGATAAACCCCCCTTACCTGAGTTAATCCGGCGAATCTTTTAGCTTCAAGCTCTTCCTTCTTCAACCTTCTTCCTCTTGTTCTGCCTCTTTGCCCTTTCTCCACTTTTTCAGCCGCTTCTCTGTTTTTCACGTAAAAACCCTTTCTTTACCAAATGGACTCTTTTTCTTATTTCCAACTTATATATATATTTTCCAATAATTATTATTCCAATAATAATAATGATAATAATCCAATAATTCCAATTATTTAATTAAATTAATAAATATAATATTAACTTAAATTAAATAATTATCTTATTTTTATCGGGGTGTTACACCCCACATAGAGAAAGGCCAAGGTGATGTTATGATATTCAGCGGGGTAGGCGATACATGTATTTTGTCAGCATAGATTTGGCATTTGTGGCATGCTCTGGTGTAATGATAACAGTCGACTTCCATCGTCAACCAGTAGTAACCTGCCCTTAGGATTTTCTTTGCCATGGCATGCCCATTGGCGTGCGTACCGAAAGACCCTTCGTGTATGTCCCTCATAAGTTGATTCGCTTCGTGTTTGTCCACACACCTCAACAAAACCATGTCATAGTTTTGCTTGTATAATACTTCTCCATTCAAGAGGACTTTTGATGCCAACCTCCGAAGGGTTCTTTTGTCAAGGCTGGAAGCCTCTACCGGATATTCCCGCTTCTCCAGATACTGTTTGATATCAAAGAACTAGGGTTTACCATTCGGCTCTTCTGTTGTCGTTAGGCAATGAGCAGGTTCGTCAAAACGCCTAATTTCAATGTGAGGCTGATGGTTGGGCCATATTAATTTGTACATGGAAGCCAAAGTTGCTAAGGCATCTGCCATCTGATTCTCTTCTCGAGGAATATGAGAGAAAGTGATTTTGTCAAACTTTGGGAGTAGCTTCAGTACATAATCCCGGTATGGAATTAGGTTAGCATGTCTTGTTTCCCAATCGCCTCTGATTTGATGTATGACTAGAGCGGAGTCCCCAAATACTTCTAGTATCTTGATTTTCAACTCAATAGCTTCTTCCAACCCTAATATGTAAGCTTCATACTCGGCCATGTTATTTGTGCAGGTAAAACAGAGCTTTGCGGTGAATGGTAGATGGAAATTCTTGGGAGACATCAACACTACCCCAATTCCATGGCCTATTGCATTTGAGGCACCATCAAACATGAGCGTCCAACCTGCTCTTGGCTCAAGACTTTCTTCTAGTTCAGAGTCTTCAACATCTTTAACAGTCATGATGTTCTCATCTGAGAAGTCAAACTTCAAAGACTGGTAATCCTCCAGTGGTTGGTGAGCGAGATGGTTTGCTAATATGCTTCATTTGATCGCTTTTTGTGCAACATATTGGATATCATATTCTGACAACAACATCTGCCATCGGGCAATCCTACAAGTGATAGTTGGTTTCTCGAATATGTACTTGATGGGATCCATTTTAGATACCAGCCAAGTCGTGTGAGTTAGCATGTACTGCCTGAGACACTTAGAAGCCCATGCGAGTGCACAACAAGTCTTCTCGAGTAATGAATATCGGGTCTCACAATCATTAAATTTCTCGCTCAGATAATAGATGGCATACTCTCTTCTACCAGTCTCATCTTGTTGTCCTAATACACAACCCATGGATTCGTCGAGCACGGTTAGATACATGATGAGAGGTCTCCCTTCTGCAGGGGGAATCAGAATCAGTGGCTCTTGCAAGTATCTTTGATTTTGTCAAAGCCTATTTGGCAGTCATCGTTCCACTCCACGCCTTGATTCTTCCTGGCGATGTAATTTAGTCTCCCCAAGAAACCACGAACCTCCTTTTCAGTCTTCGGTGCAGGCATGTTTTGAATGTCTCGAACCTTGTCAGGATCTACTTCAATTCCCTTTTGGCTTACAATAAAGCCTAAAAGCTTCCCAGATCGAACTCCAAATGTGCATTTGTTAGGATTAAGTCTCAACCTAAACTTCCTCAAATGAGCAAATAGTTTCCCCAGGTTGGTGATGTGCTCTTCTTCTGTATGGGATTTGGCAATCATGTCATCGACATACACCTCAATCTCTTCATGAATCATGTCGTAAAAGAGAGTCACCATGGCACGTTGATATGTTGCCCCAACGTTTTTTAATCCAAACGGCATTACTTTGTAACAAAAGGTGCCCCAAGGAGTAATGAACGTGGTCTTCTCCATGTCTTCAGGATCCATTTTAATTTGGTTGTATCCAGAGAAACCATCCATAAAGGAAAACACGGAGAACTGAGTTGTGTTATCCACCAATACATCAATGTGAGGTAATGGGAAGTCGTCTTTGGGACTGGCTCTGTTCAAGTCTCGGTAGTCTACGCACATGCGGACTTTTCCATCTTTCTTCAGTACTGGTACAATGTTAGCAACCCATTGTGGGTACTTAGCGACTTTCAGGAAACCAACGTCAAATTGCTTTCTCACCTCTTCTCTGATCTTGAGAGCCATACCAGGCCGAGTTCTTCTTAGTTTTTGTTTGACCGCAGGGCATTCTTCTTTAAGGGGAAGCTTGTGGGTCACGATATCAATGTCCAATCTAGGCATGTCTTGGTATGACCAAGCAAACACGTCGTCACATTCGTGGAGGAGCTCTATCAGTCTGGTCTTTACTGTATCTTGAAGTGCGGCGCCCACCCTTACTTCTCTTTTATCTTCTTCTGTTCCTAGATTGATAACTTCAACGTCTTCCTGGTGTGGTTGAATGACCTTCTCTTCTTGTCTGAGTAATCTGGCCAACTCTTTAGGGAGCTTGCAATCTTCCCCTACTTCGTCTTCAGCTTGGTAGATTGGACAATCAAAATCATATTGGACCGTAGCAGTGTCGTTATCAATGGTCTCGGTGGTGTTTCTGCATGTTACGATTTATGCAGCTTATTTAGAAAGTGCACGCATAAAAATTGATTGCCATTTTTGTAAATAGATAAAAACGAAAGGAAAGGAACAAAAATCTGGATGCAAGTTGTCATTTCATTAATGATAAAAACTCTTGAAAAAGATAAAGGAGGCCCTACAACATGCCACTGTGCCTTGGGCAGAGCACAGGGTTTTGTCTAAAACGATAAAATCACTTTTGAAATATTTGGGGAACTTCCACATCCTTCCAGTTTGTCAGATCTTCATTAGGTGCGGCTTGACGCATCCAGCTAGACACCCCCTCTTCGCGGTTTTCTTCACTGATCATTACCACCTGCTTGCCAAAGATGTGGCCAACGCTGGTGAACGTTTTCTCTACATAAGGAATCTTCTATTTGTCAGGTTGGTTACCGGCTTTGTGTGATGATGGGTCATACCCCATGCCAAACTTGTCTCGTTTCTCTTACACTTCCACCACTTTGCACCAGTCTTGAGCATCTTCACTTTCCATAACAGCTTTAGCTCCTTGCCATGAGGCCATGGGTGGTCCTGATTTCGGGGTCTCCAAGGTCTGTTGGATGGCAATCATATTTACCACTTCCAAGGATTAGAATGATGTCTTAGTGATTTCACCATCCACCTCGATATATCGGAAAGATGTCAAGTGACTAACCAAGATATCTTCCTCTACTCCAATTACAATCATCTTATCATTTGTAATGAATTTCAGCTTTTGATGCAGAATGGAAGTGACATCGCCTGCGGAGTGAATCCAGGGTCTCCCAAGTAGGCAACTATAACCGGGATGTATGTCCATGACCTGGAATGTGATATTGAAAATAGTTTGACCTATCTTGGTCGGTAAGTCAACTTCTCCTATCACTGCTCGCCTTGAGCCATCAAATGCCTTTACGATTAGGGTACTAGGTTTCATACTTATTCCTTCCATTTGCAGCTTTATCAAAGTTGTCTTCGGCATGACATTTAGTGAGGAACCTGTGTCTACTAACACCCTTGACAGTATAGTATATATGCATTTCAAGGAGATATGGAGGGCCTTGTTATGGTTCTTTCCCTCAATCGGTAGTTCATCATCATTAAAACCCAAGAAATTTCCAGTGGTCACACTATCATACCCCAATTTTGTCTGGGCATTTTAAAATTTTCATAAATTCAATTTAATTTTCAGTTTACATCATATGTACAACATAACATGCATTTTATCATTAATAATACCTGAAATATCAGTCAGGATAAATTTATTGAAAAATACAGACAAATCGGTTGGATCTTTCCTCAAGTACGGACAAAATCAGCAGACAAAAAGTTTCAAAATTTAAATTGCAGACCCCAGTATTATTAATCTACGATTCATGTAGTTTAAACCGGTGTGCCCGTTATATTTTTCAGCGACTATTTCGGTTGCATTTTGGCCCGCTTGAGCCTTTTAACCGATGCAAATTTATTTCAGAATTTGAAGAAACGCTGTATTTTTTCAATAAGTATATTTTATGCTGATCATTTTAGTGTGCCCGATTTAATTTTTCGTGCACATTTATAACCGGTCCTTATTTATAATTGGTCACTTTTTTGGTTTAGTTATTTAATTAAAGTAATTAGAATTTTTTTAAAATCAAATATTGATTAGAAATTTTATGAGTATATTTCCTTAAATAAATAATAATTGTTTGCAAAAAATAAATAAATGAGATCAACATTGGATTTCTATTTTTTGACAGCTAGTGCATCTCCAACGGTAATATAAAATTCCAGCTTGCATCTATCTCACACACGTCTCCTCACCAACGGTAACAAAAATAAGCACAAAAAAAAGAAATAAATAAGAGGACACTATCTCTCTAACTCGGGACCACACATCCCTCACTCACCTACCTCACTCCCACTACACACTCTGAGAAGGAAGAAAAAAAGAAAAAATTAAATTAACAAAAAAAGCTTTTCCTCTTCGTCTTCCATATCCACCCCTTCATCTGCGCCTATGCACAACACCAACACCCACCGCCATAATCACGACTCCTTTCATCTTCACTCTCCTTCTGGTAAACCACTACGCCACCACTGCTTCACGCCGTCTACACACCGACGAACCCCCAAACCCACACCCAAATCTCCTCCGCCTTCGAGCACGAATGCGTCGTCCGCAACCCAACTCTCGCCTCCATCACCACCACCGTCCGCTATGACATCCTCGCGACCTACCTTCAACCAAACCCCCACCGCGATCGACTTCACTTCCGATGCACCCTTACAACTCAACCTTCGCCTCCTTCGATCCATATTCCAACAAACTCGCCGGACCGCCATTTAAAACCTGCTCTCACGTGTCGCACATCACTCTTCCGCCTAAACCGGTTATGAAGAGCAAACAACACGCACCAGAACGATAATCGCCAGCGACATCACCTCGGTCGCCACAAACGAATTCCGTCGGCACTGTTACTTCAAGATGGTTAGGCTAAGCTATTGGGTAAGGTGTTTGTTTTTGTCTTTTAAAAAACAATTTCTCTGTCTCATCTCACATTGGCAATTGAAAACAATTTTACTAATGCTAATATCTGGATATTACTTCTGTGGCTTTCGAAATATGAACAAATATTCATGAATGGCTGTAAGGATACAAGCATGAGATCTTGTTTTTGTTTTATGTTTTTTTGAATTAATTTTTGTGAATTGCCCTATTATTATATTTGCTCTGAAATATGAGTTTGATCATGGTTTTTATTGTTGGAAAGGAAAAGTTGCAAATTGTTTATAGTTTGTTTTCTGAGAAGAAGAGAAAATGTTGAAATCATGAAGAGAGGACGATGAGTTTTTGTTGTTGTTTGTTTGCAATAACAATGCCATGTGTCAAAATACAATAGGTTGTTGTTGAAATTTTAAAAAATGGGGTCCTTGAGAAACGCCTCACTCTCATTGTCCTGTATATTGTTTTTCTTCTTTTCTTTAATTTACTTGTATTATTTATTTATTTATTTCATTTGCTTCAAATTTCACCACTTATTAAGCCATCATCCATTTACTCCTACTTTTTTTATATAATTAATTAAATTTTTTTTATTAGTTAGTTGATTAGATTTAAATTAATTAGTAGTATTTTTAAATTAATAAATGATCTTATTTTAGAGCATTTGTTGAGTCGATTTCAATGTATTTGGTTAATTGATGTTTATCTATATTTATTTCATACATGAAAATAATTGAATTCAATTTCATTAACATTTCACCATTATTTCCCACTATCACAATTCACGATCATCATCCATAATCATTTCATAATGCAAACCCTATTCAACTACCATTTCATCATCAATCCAAAACCATTAAAATCATAATTCTCGATTCAAAATCGAGCCTATTTTTAAAAAACCTTTGTAAGTCGATCGCTTTTAAAGCATCGCCGTCAACCTCACATAGCTTACTCTTGGGCTTTCTTACAATGAGACCTATTCGATTTTTTAGTCGAGTAGATGATTGATTCACTAATAAAATCCATTTCATTCAAAAACACAAATTTAAAACCTCGATCCAACATCGAGTATTTTCATTCAAATTAAATTAAAATGCCCAATCACAATCAAATACCATTTCATTTGCAAAATGAAAAGGGGGATGGTTTTGAGTTTTCAACTCCTCTCCTCGATTATTTGAATACGAGTTCTCTTACTCGGTTAGTCAAATAGTCGTCACTTCTATCCACCTAAACACAATTAAATCAAAACATTTCCATAATAAAGAAATGAAAAGGGAGATGACTTTGAGTTTTTGACTTCTCTCCTCAATTGTTTGAATACGAGTTTCCTTACTCGGTCAGTCGAACAATTGTCATTTTTCCACCAACTTATAACTTAATTAAATCATTTTATAATAAGAAACGAAAAGGGAGATAACTTTGAGTCTTCAATTTTTCTCCTCGACTATTTGAATACAAGTTCTCTTGCTTGGTTAGTCAAAAAATTGTCGTTCCTCTACAAACTTCCTAACCCCGATTAAATGAAAATATTTTCACAGTAAGCTAAATGAAAAGGGAGTTGACTTTGAGTTTTCAACTTCACTCCTCAGTTGGTCGAATACGAGTTCTCTTACTCGGTCAGTCGAACAACTGTCATTTTCCCACAAACATATAACCTAATCAAATCATTTTTATATCAAGACTATACGAAAAGGGAGATGGTATTGAGTTTTCAATTCCTCTTCTCAAATGCTTGGATATGAGCTGTCTTACTCAGCCATTCAAGTACTTGTCGTCTATGCTAAAATACGTCAACCTTATACAATCTTATTTTCGTAAATATTCAGATGAAACAGAAAACGGTCTAGAGTCTTCTATTCCTTTTCCCGATTATTAGGATACCAGTTCTCTTACTCGATTATCCGAGTATTCGTCATCCGTTCAAGACACTTTAACTATTACCAAATCCTTTCTATAATTAAGGATGAAAGAGAAAGTGGATTAGAGTCTTCTATTCCCCTTTCCCGACTATTGGGATACGAGTTGTCTTACTCGACTATCCGAGTAATCATCGTCCAATCATAACCAATCAAACAAAACATTCAACACATTAATTCAACTTGTCACCCCCGAAAGAACATTGTTAATCCTTTCTAATGCGCACAACAAACCAATGCTTAAGCCTCCGCCGAGAGTAGACAAGCCAGCGTTTAGCCTTTAGAACGTGATTTAAAACAGATGTTCACTAAAAGACACCAATCAACTGTAGTTCCTCGAACTACGAATGCTCTGATTTCCTTATTGCACTATAAGGATACGTAGGCAGAAGATTGTTGTATCTTCGCGAGCATACTAATAAAAAACCTCCCCTTTCCCTTTCTGAGGTTCTTATCCATTTCTATTTTTAATAACCTAAAAATAACAAACAAACATAAATTAACACTCGAAACGCAAATTAGAACTAAAAGGTTCCCGTTGAGTACAACGGACGTAAGGGGTGCTAATACCTTCCCCTTACGTAATCCACTCCCGAACCCGAATATGGTTGCGACGACCATTATTCCATTTCCCGAAGGTTTTATCGATATTTTCCCATCCCTTTGTTGGGATAAATAAAGTTCGGTGGCGACTCTGTTCGAACACTATTTTTCCGCGACCATCGCGAGGAATCGTATTTTTTCGAGATGCGACACACACAAGTTATCACGTCATCAAATTGTTCTATTGTTATGTCCTTTGTGATATGAGCAACGCTCAATACCTTCAACAGCAAATTCCTGTGTGCTTCTGAGTTGAGCAGTAGAGATAACATGGAAAATTTGGAAGGTGTTTGATTTAGCTGGTCCACCACCTTATAATCGCTCTTCTTGATTATCCTAAAAAATTCCTCAGCCTCTTCACGAGTGACCGCGGCTTTAGGAGACAGGTGCATGTCTTGCATTTCTTGATTAGGAACGGGGATCTGGACAACATCCTCCTTCCCTTTAGCCCTTGCAGAAGTATCAGCAGTTCTTGGTGCGAACACTCGGCTACTACGTGTCATTCCTGTTGGCCCTACAATTGAAGTGACATTTGGTTCATTGGTCATCAAAGGTCGGTCTTCCTGCCCCTGCTTAAAAGCTCTGGGCTGATATATCCACGAGACTGCCTTCTCATCTTTATATTTGAATGATGTTGGAAACTCTATCACCAACGGGCTTATAGGTATTTCTACTTTAACCTCATCATAAGGGATGTCCACCACGGCTATCTCTTCCTGGCGCTTGCTCTTGACACGGCAATTTATCTATAACTCGCCTCGGTCCAACATTTGTTGTATAAAATTCCTCAACTTTTCAATGTTCTCTTCATCCACCAGCTCCTCCGGGATCAGACCACTCTTCAGCAATTGTTCTCCTATCCTGGTGATAGGGGTTTGAATTTCTTCAACCTTACGGATCAATTTGCCTTGATCACTCTCCTTGATGGCACTGACGGAAGCATCCTTATGCGTTGGCATAAGGTTGGTGTTCACGTCCGGGCGTCTCGGAGTGAATGAGACAGCCTTGGCTTCAATCAAGTCTTGCACCCGATTTTGAAATGCAAAACAATTCTCCAAGGTATGACCAGGTGCTCCCATGTGAAACTCACAATGGGCATTAGCGTCGTATCCGGGTGGATATGGAAAAACAACTGGTTTTAACTCCCTCAATGTTAGAAGGCCTTCATTTTGCAGATATGGGAATATCTGACTATAAGGTACTGGTGGGGGATTAAGTTGCCTTCTTGGAGGTCTTGGCTTGAATTGTCTTGGTGGTGCGGTATTTTGTTGATGATGATGTTGTTGATGTTGTGGTTGATACATTTGTTGTTGCTACATTGGCTGTTGATAAGGTATGGGTACCACGGCGGCGACTTGACCATATGAAGCATGTTGCTTCCCTTTATAGCTTCTGGATGTGGCGTTTGTTTCACCTTCTCTTTTCTTCGGGAAACCTCTAGAATACTTCTTCGGTGCGCTAGGGGTTGTCACCGCTCCTGGAATCCTTCCATCCCTCAACCCCTTCTCTATGCGGTCTCCAATTGTGACTAGATGTGCGAAGTCAGATGTTGCACTGCTAACTAATCGATCAAAGAATGGATCCTTCAAGGTGTCAACAAATATCTCGGTCATTTCCTTTTCAGACAATGATGGCTCTACCTAAGCAGCCAACTCTCTCCACCGTTGGGCGTATTCTTTAAATGACTCACTCTCCTTCATAGCCATCTCTTGCAACTGCATTCGGTCGGGTGCCATATCTAAGTTACATTAATACTGATGGAGAAATGCGTCAGCCATATCCTCCCAGCTTTGAATCCGCCCCTGCTCTAAGCTCACGTACCATCTCAGAGATGCCCCACTCAGATTGTCTTTGAAACAATGTACAAGTAGTTTGTCGTTTTCGGTATGAGCAGCCATTTTTCTGAAGTACATTACCAAGTGACTTCTTGGACAAGTCTGTCCTTTGTATTTCTTGAAATCATGAGTTTTAAATTTAGCCGGGATGACTAAATTCGATACCAAACACATGTTCATGGCAGATGCGCCGAAGATATTGTTTCCTTCTATGGCTTTGATCTTCTTTTCCAGGGCACGAAGCCTATCTGCAGTAGGATCTGGAAGTATCTTAGGCTTTGGTTGATCAAGAATATATAATGCATTGTACTGGTCATCTCCAATTTCGGATCCATGATGAGTAGACGTATCATAAGGTTCTGCACGATCTCCATATCCTTTGCCTCCTACAAGTATCTGAACCAGCCTCTTCTTGGTGGGGACGATCTCCATCTCCTTTTTACCCTAGCTTCTTCCTCCTCAATCCTCTCTCTTTGAGCAATCGCGAGCATTGTTTCCAACAGCTGATCCATCTTCTCTTGGATCGTACTGATGTTTGTCCTCATGGTAATCTGGTTAGCCTCAACTTGCTCTAACGTCATCTTGTATTTGCTTCACGTCTCGTATCGGTGTTGATTAGTCAGTGTGGCTGGATAAAGCGTAAAAAAGTTGGGTATGTTTTTTGAATTTTTATGAAGCGTGATGCATAATGAAGATGCGAATGTTATGCATATTTTATTTTCAGGGAATCATTCGAGTTTCATTAGTTGTTAGTAATTTGAAGAAACAAGAAATACTTAGAATAATGGAGTAATTTGTAAACGTCATTCATTCAAGTACACAACATAGGGGTCCAAAGAAGGTCATAGTTCAAAAGTACATTTGTTAAAGGAACAAAATACAAGACATAAGCAAATTAAACAGCTGGCTTTCTGGCCTGAAGCTCTTCTAATTCCTCATTGAATCTCTTCAGCAACCCTTTACAGAGCAGAATGAAATTGATTATGGCTAGAGGAGTGCTATCTTCTTTCAACTCTTCGACTGCGTCTCTCAACTTCCATGGTAATTCTTTAGCCGCCCAATTACAAAACCCTACTAGCCCATCGAGTTTTGCACGAAACTTATCCCTATCTCCTTGTAAGAATTCTATGGTCTTCTTACAAGATTCATAATACTCAATCACATAATCTCTCTCTTTCAACCATACGGAACTGTCTTGGCGTAATGACTCTAGTTGGTTCTTCCAATAGCTGACAGACTCCCTTGCATCTCTTACTTCTCCTCCCATATCATGGGTGACACCCTAGAAGCTTCAGTGGCTATATTCTTGAGTTGGCGCTCCTGATCTACTTCAGCCTTTGCATGACGAACAAAATTGGTGAGCTCTTTTATCTGAGCCCCAAGTGTATCCCTTATCATCTTGTTTTCCTTCGTGGCTAGATGCCACCAACGCTCATTGTCTTGACATTCTTTCTGAGCTTGTCGTAGTTGACCCTTAAGAGTATCCAAACAATGATCTGCTTGTTCTAATCCCACTTTGATATTTTTTCTCTTATGCTCCTCTTTGTTGAACTTCTCCACATGTGCTTGAAGTTGTGCCTCTTTTCTCTTAAGCTCCCACTTCATATTGTTTTTCACATTGATAGTTTGCTGGAGTTTTATCTGCAACTCTTCATTCTCTTTTTCTAGCTTTTCCATGGTGGTCTTGAGTTCCTCCACTTCTTCAATAGGGACATGGGTGAGCTTAGGTTCAGGAAGAGGTATAGGTGTCCGAATGACAAATGGCATTTTAATCATCTGCACCCTTTCCTTTACCCACTGAAAATATGGTTCTTTTGTAATCCCATTTTCTCTCCCTAAATCAACTTTCCCTTTTCGATTGGCATTCTTCCAAGCCTCTTTGATTCGCTGGAATAAGATAGGATTCTCAACCCCAAAGTCAAGTAACAAGAAAGCTTCCAAAGAATTTGCCTCTAGAGGGCCTTCCATTGGGTAGCCAAGTTGTCTGAGTGACAGAACTGGATTAGCATTCACACATCCTTGAGTTCCAATAAGCGGTAGATTTGGGAAATCTCCACAACTGAATATGATATCCATGTTGATGTATTCTTTGGAGTACCAAGAGAGATCTTTAGATCGGAGTGATCCCAATCTCTGAGGCCAACTAATATCTGTCTGTTCAACCCAAGCACCTGTCTTCGGAAGATGTTCTAGAAACCACTGATATAATAGAGGAGCACAACAAGCAATCAATCCCTTCTTCTTAGTGTACATATGGCTTATGTAATAATAAACATCAGCTACCAAGGTAGGTGTTGGGTTTCCAGTAAGGAAAACACAAATGGCAGCCATGTCTACAAAACCATCCATATTTGGGAACAGGACGACGCCATAGATGGCCAATGCAATGGCAGAGTAACAAGCATCCCAACTTTATGCTTTTAATAGGGTATGAGCTCTCTCTAAGAGAAAACTAAGTGAGAATCCCTTGGTATTCCCTTTGGTCTCTAGGTTAGCCTCTATTTCTTTTTCATCCATGTGAAGCGCACTAGCAACGACCTCAAGGGGGCAAAGATTCATCTATCCCTTCAAATAGTGGCTTGTTCTTCATAGGAATCCTATCAAGACGCTCAAATTCTTCCAACATTAGTGCTAGCTGGAAGTCTTGGAATGTGAAGCATCTTAAAGGTAGGTCATAGAATTGGGCTAAAGTGATTAAAGTTGTATAGTCTACTCGTTGATTGAGGATGCTGAGCAGATTGCCATAATTCTTCCCAAAGTTGATTATGTATACCGGGTGCATCTGAGAGACTAAGTCACGTAAGCTATTTAGATCGGGATCCTTGAACTTGAAAGTTTAAATGTTTCTTTTGCTTGATTCCATGTTTCTTGAATTCCTGCAACTCATGATACTCAGATTCCTTGGAAATAAAATAATATGAATGTTATGCTATGAATGATATTATGCATGCCACATGTAGGTTAATATACAGGTCGTGAGAGTGGGTATTTTAGGTTACTAAACAAAACCCTTTTGGGAGGATACTAAAGGTAAAAGGTTCCCAAAGTCATCAAACACTATTTAGGAAAGTTATTGTCATGACGAAAACTCGTCTGCAAATAACATCCCCAAACAAAGTCTCATTTGGGCGTGGCCTTCGTATGGTCCCAAAGAGGAAAACTCCTAGTGGGTCCATACTACACAACTCTCGAGTCCAAGGTTCTAATAAGGTTATCAAAGTCATAGGTCGAGGTTGGGAATACTACTGTAAGGTAGTAATACGCCCAAGGGATCTCATTTGATTGGGGCTTTCATATTAACCCAATAAGTCTGGGACTTTTCAGGTGAATACTACATAACCACCGAATATAATGGGTTAAAAGGTCCCTAGAGTCATTGATCCAACTTGAGAATACTATCGTCGAGACGAAAACTCGTCGGGTAATAATATCTCAAGAGAATCTCCTCTAGGCGGGGTCTTCGTATCTTCCCAACAAGGAAGACTCCTTATGGGCGCCCACTACGTAACCACCAACTTAATCTTATGGTTTTTCTCAGACTCGGGTAGAGAGGATATCTCACAAAGTTTCACCAACCAGAGAACCCCAAATAAGACATAGCCAATAAAACCTCATACAATAATTATGACAACATAATAACAGAATAAATAACAAACAGATACACAAAATTAACACACAATATGTCAACTGAACTAAATTAGGCTTCACTCTCTTTTGCTTGGAGCTATTCCCCAACAGAGTCGCCATCTGTCGCATCTCGAAAAATACGATTCCTCGCGATAGTTGCAGAAAAATTATGTTCCAACAGAGTCGCCATCGAACTTTATTTATCCCAATGAAGGAATAGGAAAATATTGATAAAACCGTTTGAATAATAGAATAATGGTCATCGCAACCATATTCGGGTTCGAGAGTTGATTACGTAATGGGAAGGTATTAGCACCCCTCACGTCCTTTGTACTCAACGGGAACCTTTTAGCTCTAATTTGCATTTCGTGTGTTAATTCATTTTTGTTTGTTATCTTTAGGTTATAAAATATTGAAAATAGAAATGGATGAGAACCTCAAAAAGGAGAAAGGGGAGGTTTTTTATTAGTGTGCTCGCGAAGATACAACAATCTCCTGCCTACGTATCCTTATGGTGTAATAAGGAAGTCAGAGCATTCGTAGTTCGAGGAACTACGGTTGGTTGGTGTTTTTTAAATGAACAACTGTTTAGATCGCATCCTAAAGGCTAAACGTTGACTTGTCTACTCTCAGCGGAGGCTTAAGCATTGGTTTGTTATGCGTGTTAGAATGGATTAAATGGTGTTCATTTGAAAAGAGTTTAGGTCACACGGAGGCGACAAGTGGGATTAATATGTTGGATGTTTTGATTAGTTGAGATGTTTTTGGTCAGATGATGATCACTCGGATAGTCGAGTAAGACAACTCGTATCCTAACAGTCGGGAAAGGGAGTAAAAGACTCTAGACCACTTTCTTTTTCATCTTTAATTATAGGAAAAATTTGATAATAGTTAAGGTGTTTTGGAATGATGACGAATACTCGGATGATCGAGTAAGACAACTCGTATCCTAATAATCGAGAAAGGGAATAGAAGACTCTAAACCATTTTCTATTTCATCTGAATATTTATGAAAATAAGGTTATATATGGTTGACGTATTTTAGGATGAACGACAAGTACTTTAATGACTGAGTAAGACAACTCATATTCAAGCATTTGAGAAGAGGAGTTGAAAAACTCAAAACCATCTCCTTTTTCGTATAATTTATTATGAAAGTGATTTGATTGAATTATATGTTTGCGGATAAATGACAATTGTTCGACTGACCGAGTAAGAGAACACGTATTCGACCAATTGAGGAGTGAAGTTGAAAACTCAAAGTCAACTCCCTTTTCGTTTAGCTTACTGTAAAAATATTTTGATTTAATCGGGGTTTGGAGGTTTGTAGAGGAAACGATGATTATTTGACTAACCAAGTAAAAGAACTTGTATTCAAATAGTAGAGGAGAAAAAATTGAAGACTCAAAGTTATCTCCCTTTTGGTTTCTTATTGTAAAAGAATTTGATTTGTTTGTGCTTAGGTAGATTAGAGATGACGATTGTTCGATTTAATCGAGTACAAGAGTTCGTGTTTAAATAATCGAGGAGAGGAGTTGAAAACTCAAAACCATTACCTCTTTTATTCTTAAGTGAAATAGTATTTGATTGTGATTAGGTATTTTTAATTCTTAATAAAGAATACTCGATGTTGGATCAAGGTTTTAAATTTGTATTTTTTGTGAATGAATTGAATTTATTTAGTGAATAACTCATCTAATCGATTAATAAAAACCGAATAGATCTCATTGTAAGAAGGCCAAAGAGTAAGCCATGTGAGGTTGATGGCGATGCTTTTACAAGCGATCGACTTACGAAGGTGTTTTGGAAATGGGCTCGCCTTTGAATAGAGAAATATGTGATTTATTTTTTGAAATTGCTTTGAATAGTTTAAATCGGTGAAAGCGACATAATTTTGACACAATTATAACATGTCATTCATGTGCACTTAAGGCTCGGTATAAATAAATAAATAAAGAATAATCATGCACATACACTCCACAAAATAAACAATTATCTAAATTATAAATAACATTAATAATAATATAATTAATTAATTAAATATTTAGTAGATTATTTTAATTAAATAATAAGTAATTAAAAAAATAACGAATATAACCAAATAATTGCATATTTATTAAACATTAATAATAATAATAACTATATAATTGCATATTTACTATTAAGTATTAATAATAATAATAATAATAATATATAATTATATAATTTTGAAAGAAAGTAAATAAAATAAAATATTGTTTTATTTTTGTTTGATAACCATAAAATTTTAATGTATGTGTTCTATATGTACATAAATAAAAGAAAATAAGTTGAATAAATTAAAAAAATAAAATAAAATGGGCTAAGCTGAAAAAAACAGGGAGTTTATTAGCAAAAAACGTTGGGCCCAAACTGAATTTGGCCGAAAACGAAATTACCAAGGCCCTGAATGGCCTGGTCAAACATTGACCCTGTGGAGAAATCTGGGCCACATGATTGGGAGACTTTGACCTGGTAAGATAATCAAGAGGTAGGGGTGTGAGGGCGCACCACCATATGGTGGGGGATCCACACAGAATCCTCTAGTTGACTCAGAGGTCAACCAGACGCGTGGCGCTGGTAGGAGGTGCCATGTGTCGCCCATGCATCCACTCCCACCTGTATATAAAAACAATAAATGAGAGAGAGAGAGAGAGAGCCATTTTGCTCCTCTCGTTCTCTCTCTTCATTCTAAGAATGAAGTTGCTCTGCAACTTCCTCTTCTCCTCCGTCATCGCTCTCACGGCCAAGCTGACCGGAGAAGACGGTGGCGGCCGGCCAATCGCGGCGGCGCCGCCCTCTTCTCCAGCGACTCTCCAACCCTAACCCTAAAAGGCCAAACATACACCCACCTGTTTTTCTCTCCTCTATCCAAATCTAAACTCGCATTTTCCAAATTCTTTCTCAAATTGTCGGATCGAGGCCCTCCTTTAAAACCCAAACCTAAAACCTAACTATAAACTCTCCCTCTCACGCGACCAAACGAAACCCTAACCCTAAAGTTCGAGATTCAAACTTCTATCGACGCGTTTTGAAGAAATCGAAAGAGGGGTTTTAATCCACGGGAAGGGGCGAAGACGATGGCGCAGAAAGATGAACGAGAACAGAAGGCTTACTTGTTTGAAGTCAAGCTCCGGCGATGCTCCCCACCGTTTAAGATGAGTTCTCCATCTCCTTCTATTTTCATTTTCCTTTATTTTCTTGTTTTGAATGCTGTTGATGCTTGGTTTGAATGTTAGGGTTTGGAGGAATTATTTTTTATTGTTGCTTTCTGGGATTTTTGAACGTGCTCTTGTTGTTTTAGGTTAACAGAAGAAAAATATTTGATAATTTTTCTTTGATTTTTCACACTGTGTTCTATGTTTTGTTTGCTGTTAACAAAAAAGTGTTTGGGTAATTTCTTCTTGGATCTCAAAAAAGCGTGTCCTTCTGTTAATTTTGTTGTTGTTATTTATATGAATGTTGGTTTTTGAGATAACTTGTTGGATTATCTCTTCCTGATTTTATGGGATCATTAATCTATGGATTTAAGGTTGCTTGATTTGGATAATGAGATGTGTTCTTGAGCGTTTTCTTTGATTCATCGTATAACCAATTAATCTGTTTATCTTATCATTATTTTCCAGTTTTTTTAAGTGCTTATTTGATAAGCTGTTTGATCCTTTGAATTGGTTTTTGCAGGTTTTATGAAGTGATGTTGATTGATTGAAAAAGGGGGGCGCTGCTTGCTTGGAATTGGGGGTTGAAACTTCCAAAAGAGCTTTTTGGAAAAGTCTTTGAAACTTGCTTCAAACCGTTGGATTCACATCTTATTCAATTTCTTCAAATTATTTTCTTTGTACTCAGAACTTTGTACTAATATTTGGATTTAACTATGTAACCTTTGGATTAATCATGTAACCCCTTTGGATTATTAGGAATTTGAAATTAATTAGAATACTTTAGACTATGAAAAATTGGGTTAATCGTGTAACCCCTTGTATCATGCATTGGCCTTTTTTGATTATTTGTAATTTTGGATTATTTGGAAAACTTTTTGGAATATCTTGGATTATTAAATTAATTATGCAATTAATCCCTTGAGCTTTATTCCAATATCTCATTAGTGTTAGTCATCTACAATGCTTAAACTCTAATTCCAATTGAAAATGGATTGGGCCAATAATCAATTTGGACTTTCAACTTAGTCACTTCTAAATATGTTTATTATTAACTTAAATGAACAATATGAAATGTGCATTATAAGCAATAAGAAACAATTCCAAAGTGAGTTCACAATATTGTTCATCACCATAGTCTTTTCCAACAATCCATCTTAGCTTAAAACAAAATATATGTTAAAAAATGAAACTTGAGTTTAGATTTTTATGAAGGATTGAGACTTTGGCATAAACATGTGGAAGTGAGCTTAATAACAAATGATTATACAAAATATCCATGATTCTTAATGCTTTCTAATAATCAAATGGATTTTGGATAAGTAATGTACAAGATTCACACCACACTTTGCAATATCAATCATGTGAATGGACCCTTTTTTTAAACCAAAAGTTCTCATGGATAAACCAAAATGGGCCTTGCTAACCAAAAATGCACATACCTTCCCATGCTTCAATAAAAGACAAATGCAGCAGATATCTTTTTAAGGATCTCAACAGATGAAAATGTCATTGAAGACTTGATGTCACAAAGGGCTGAGAAACCCCGGAAAAAATTGGGGTATGACACTACACTATGAAAAGAAACCCATAGTCGCGGGAGATATTTGTTGATGAATACCTGAAGATCCACAGGGGGTGGAGAAGCGGTGGAGGTCCTCTCTGAATCACGGGGAGTAAAAGTCTTCTCGAGGTCACCTTGGATTGTCGGGGTCGAAGCCGTTGGAACCACCTTCGACGAAGTCTTCTTGGCTTGAGCCTTCTTCCGCCGCATAGGGGTAAGAGGAGTTTGGGTGGTGCTTTCGACATAGAAAAAATATGCGAGTGAACACTCCCGTCAGAATCCTCATCATCCACCACAAGTACTTCTTTAGGTACCTGAATATTAAAATTGATGAAGAGGTGATAAAAATACTAATGTGAAAGCTTGTTCATGAAGTGGATATGTAATACCTGCGAAGGGGGGGTCGAAGGCACTCATTGCTTCTTCGAGGGCTTCGCTAGAGTCGGCTCAACAGAGGGGACGACCCTCTTTCGACCCTGATAGCAGAAACTGTTAGTGTTGTACAGCCCCAAGAAAAGAGGAAACCAAGTCAGTGACACGTACCTTCTTGAGGACTTCGTCGACTTGAGAAGTTTGGATTTTTTGGTCGGGACCATTAATGAATGGAGGCGAAGGAGGTACTTCACCGGAGATGGTGGAAAGAGGGTCGACAATGTTTTGGAGAAACTGGTCACTTGGGAAAGAATGACTCTGGTAGGAATTTCACCATTCGTCAAAGTCAATTGTTGTTAGAAAATATTGTTGAAACCCGAAGACTAGGAGTTCGTAACGGTTAGTAGATTTACAACAACGGAGATAGGCTTTGTGATCACCAACTGTTAATGATCGACCAAACCATACGATATCGGTGTCATGAGATACCAGAGGTTTCAGAACCATTTGGCTTAAGCCAAACTGACGAGCCACTAGATTTTGTTAATAACTTATGAAACCGAACCCCTTCGACCCTGGCTCAATCTTGTAAGACAACAAGGTATGAGTCAAGAAATCTCTCCATATCGCGTTCGATTGGGATGCAGTCTGTGGAGATCCACTTGGAAAGGGATCTTTGAACCATCTAGGGCCGAAGGTTCGGTCAACAAATGGCGTCATACTAGGAGCAAATTTATCTACTTCGATGAACATATTTAAGTATTTCATGAAGATATATGTGTTGGGAGTCTCTTGGCAGATTGTCAAAGCCAACCTGGCTCCTTCGATCGGTCGATCTTCAATCAGTCTCACAATACGGTTCGGCACGGGGTAACTTAGCTGATACTCAAAAATAACATTTAACCAATGTTGAAAAAGCCATAGTGGACCCGAAAGATTCAAGGCCTTAAGGGTGTTGGAGAGAAGTTTTAGTTTCAGGGTTGCCAGTCCCAGAGCCTGATACAAGGAGGTTAGTAGCAATTTTCCTAAAGACATCTGTTGACCCTCATGAAATTGGATTGCTAGGGAAATATAACTCTTCACTATCTGCAAGGAACCAGGACATAACATGTAATATGAAATCCATAAAGTGAGGAAGACTATATGCTCATCGTCGGACACTTCGACATAATCCTTGTTGTGGTGGTCTTTGATGTAGTTCAGAAGGCTGACACAACCAAACGAGAAGGTGTTCTCCGTCGAAAGGGTGGGATCAAAGACTTCTACCAAAGGCAAAAGGTCGGTGATCACCGCCATGTCGAAAAGGGTAGGTATTAACATCCCACAAGGCAACTAGAATGTGTTGGTCGAGCCTTCCCAGAAGTATAGGGACGCCGACAACATGCATGGATTTACACGGTGAGCATACCTTGTTATTTGAATAAGGTCGTAGATCCCTGCACTCCTCCATTGGTCTTGACGCTTTCGTTGGACTTTATTAAGCCACGCCAGGTATTCTTTGTTGCCAGGAGTAGACACGGACCTAAAGACCCTGGTTTTCGCCTCCATGAATTTGACGTCGAGTACGACAGATTTGTCGAAGACAGGAGGAGCAACGAGTTTGTATCCAGGGAAAAAGGCTGCAACAGCCTTTGGGGAAGATTTCTGGTCCGTAAGAGGCCCATGGAATGCTAACAATTTCCTATCAACCACGAAAGGAATCAACATCTGGCATTGTCGGTTCTTCATCACGACTTCATTAGAAGATGTGGGTTGAGGAATGTGATTCATACCCTCTTTAGTAGTGAGTTTGAAGGCAATGAGATTGTTGCAGATAACATAGGTAGTGATTTCTTTGACATGAGAAGATGAAGCCATTGTGAGATGAAGCAAATGGTTGGAGTTTTGAGATTCTGGGTGACAAGTTACAATGCAGAGGCTGTTTGAAGATATGAGCAAGAAAAATACTTGGGTATGGAAGCAGAAAAGCATTTGAGGAAGAAGAGATAACTATTTATAGGCTGGCAAGGTGAACAGTCGAGCATTAAGTGATTGACAAATGACTGGTTAGGAAGTAGTAAGAAGAAGTTAGTGGGTTCGGTTGGAATCCCACGACCTAGGGATAACTGCTAATGATGGTGGAATGTCTAGGGAACTGCACGACCGAAAAAATCATCATCACGTGCTAGGTCATGAGTAGTGATAAGACGACTAGCTGAAATTTGGGGAATCAAAAGGCAAGTTCTTCGATCGACGAGCTCATGTCGAAACCTGCCTTTTTAGGGGGTAATTTGTTAGCTGACCAATTTTTGCCAAAGAAGAAAATCAGGTCGACTAAGGACCCCGTTGGAGCAGCATTGATAAGAAGGTAAACACATCAATGGGTCGACATTTGTAGGTTTGGTCGAAGTCGAAATACTTGAATGTTGGAGGAAGTCGTGGACAATTAAGGAATGTGGGTAGTTATTTACAAACATGGGGGAAATGGACTGGCACGTGTCATCACGAGATGGTTTTGTAACCCCCTGACGGTTACTTTTAATTAGTATTTAAACAAGTGTTAGAGGATATTCTAAGGGGGGTATTTTGAACATTTGCAGTAGGAGTAAAACTTGAATTACCAAAGCGTTTACGAGAAAAGAGTCAATCTCCCTACAAAAAATGTACTTTGCCTCCATTTTACATTTATAAGTCATTTAATCTTACCAAATTTACCTTTGATTTTTTGCTTTACTATTTATACATTCCCGTTCGTCTTACTTTTACCACATCCCTAACTCATCATGAGTTACGTTTACACTTTTTAAACCTTTCAAAGACATTGTTTACCAAAACACCATACGCTCAAACACTAAGTCCAAGACTTTGTAGCCGATCCTGCAAGTAACCCTCTCATAGGAAGACTAGAGATTGTTGACGAAACAATAGTATGTATACTCACAAAAAACTTCCACGTGACAATGCCGCGCCAGCTTCTATTAACATCCGTTAGTGTCGCATATCGAAAAATGCAATTCCTCGCGATGGTCGCGGAAAATTAATGTTCGAACAGAGTCGCCACCGAACTTTATTTATCCCAATGAAGGAATAAGAAAATATCGATAAAACCTTTAGGAATAGAATAATGGTCATCGCAACCATATTTGGATTCGGGAATGGATTACGTAAAGGGAAGGTATTAGCACCCCTTACGTCCGTTGTACTCAACGAGAACCTTTTAGTTCTAATGTGTGTTTCGAGTGTTAATTTATGTTTGTTTGTTATCTTTGGGTTATAAAATATTAGAAATTGAAATGGACGAGAACCTCAGAAAGGGAAAGGGGAGGTTTTTTATTAGTGTGCTTGCGAAGATACAGCAATCTCCTGCCTACGTATCCTTATGGTATAATAAGGAAATCAGAGCATTCGTAGTTCGGGGAACTACGGTTGGTTGGTGTTTTTTTAATGAACAACTGTTTTAAATCGCGTTCTAAAGGCTAAACGTTGGCTTGTCTACTCTCGGCGGAGGCTTAAGCATTAGTTTGTTGTGCGCATTAGAAAGGATTAATAGTGTTCTTTCTGAAAAGAGTTTTGGTCACACGGGGGTGACAAGTTGACTCAATATGTTGGGTGTTTTATTTGATTGGTTATGATCGCACGAGGGCGAGAAAAGATAAGTTTGATGTGTTGAGATATTTTTGGTTGGATGACGATTACTCGGATAATTTAGTAAGACAACTCGTATCCTAACAGTCGGGAAAGGGAATAGAAGACTCTAGACCACCCTCTTTTTCATCCTTAATTATAAAAAGGATTTGATAATAATTAATGTGTTTTGAATGGATGACGAATACTCGGATAATCGAGTAAGACAACTCGTATCCTAACAACCGAGAAAGGGAATAGAAGACTCTAAACCACTCTCTGTTTCATTTGAGTATTTATGAAAATAAGGTTGTATATGATTGACGTATTTTAGTATGAACGACAAATACTCGAATGACTGGGTAAAACAACTCATATCCAAGCATTTGAGAAGAGAAATTGAAGACTCAAGACCATCTCTCTTTTCGTATAGTTTTATTTGAGAGTGATTTGACTTACGGTATGAATTGGTGAAAAATGACAATTGTTCGACTGACCGAGTAAGAGAACTCGTATTCAAACAATTGAGGAGTGAAGTTGAAAACTCAAAGTCAACTCCCTTTTCATTTCTTATTATGAAAATAATTTGATTTAATCTGGGTTTAGAAGTTTGTAAAGAAATGACAATTATTTGACTGACCGAGTAAGAGAAATCGTATTCAAACAATTGAGGAGAGAAATTGAAGACTCAAAGTCATCACCCATTTCATTTCTTATTATGAAAATAATCTGTTATTATTGTGTTTATGTTTAAGCGGATAAAAATGACAATTATTTGACTAAACAAGTAAGAGAACTCGTATTCAAATAATCGAGGAGAGGAGTTGAAAACTCAAAACCATCCCCCTTTTCACATTTTTATTTATTGTAAATATTAATTTTAAGTTGTCTTATTATTTAATTGATAATCTAGCAACCTAATTAACTAATTAAAAAAAACAATTACTTGAATTCACTAATTAAAATTGATTATCAAGATTAATCAATAAAGAGAGGTTCCATCAATATAATCAAGTTAATTAAGTTTACTTGATAAAAAAAAGTAATTAATCTTACTAACCAAGACAAATAAATTTAATTTGAAAATAACTTCTTAAATTTTGAATTCCATTACAACTTAAAACAAAAAAAAAACTGCACTTTTATAGGAATATCATCAAGAACTAATGAATCCTACAATTGAGTTCATATTTAATCATACCACAAGAGAGTATTTACAAACACTCATAAATTTAATTTGGAAATAACTTCTTAAATTTTGAATTCCATTACAACTTAAACTAAAAAAAACTGCATTTTTATAGGAATGTCATCAAGAACTAATGAATCCTACAATTGAGTTCATATTTAATCATACCCCAAGACAGTATTTACAAACACTCATAAATTTAATTTGGAAATAACTTCTTAAATTTTGAATTCCATTACAACTTAAAACTAAAAAAAACTGCATTTTTATAGGAATGTCATCAAGAACTAATGAATCCTACTATTGAGTTCATATTTAATCATACCACAAGACAATATTTACAAACACTCAACTCAATTTTAGACAAAATGATAATAGCCATTGGAATAACTCAATTTGACCTTCATAGCTTAAGTGAAAAGCTAGTGTGTCCAAATACTACGACAAATCTGTCATTATGCTACAACAACTTAGTAGCCAATCTGTCCAAACGTTAAACCCAAACTTAATTACAAGGTTGTCCAAATACTGCATTAGAAATTAGCTTGAAATCTAAACAAGGATGTATGCCAAACAAATTTTTCAAAAGTGAAAGGCCATGATACTTAGAACAATATTAACAAAATAAGCAATTTGCAATCCAAAGGAAACCGGAAAAAAGACAGAAACACAACCATGATATCAAAACAAACACTAACTATCTATAGACTCATGTCCATTCCAGGTTTCAATAATATCAAAAAAAAAACTCATCTGAACTTTTAAACATGTAAGCTAATCTTAAACAAATCCAAAATATGTAAAAAGAGAATTAAATCCATAAGTTAAACACACGTTATGTTCAAGACATTTTTATTATTAACAAGCTCAGCACATCCCTCACCCAAACGAAATCAAAATGAAATAATTACCCATTATAGTAGTGTCGCGGTACTGCTTCGACGACATCCATACAAGCTTGCTTCACGAACTACCGACTCCTCCTCATACTTGAATCCGATTTGTGTTTAACTCAACGTTCTGCATCTAATTCCAACTGTGAACCATCACAGAACCGGCGTCTTCACGATGTTACAGCGGATGCGGCATGAGTTTGAAGGTATGGTGCGAAAGTACCCGACCGTGGGTGTTGAAGGGTTTGTGTTCGCGTCGGTAGCGGTGGCTGAAACGGTGAAGATTTGGCGAAGGTTGTATGGTGGGGATGGAGATTTCGGACGGCGGACGGTTTATGTTTGTTGTTGTGGCTGTTCACGGTGGATGGTTCAACGGCAACACCACAAAGGTCATGTGTGGTTTAAAGGAGGATGATGGTTGTTTGGTGGCCACAGAGAGAAGAAGGAAAATGACCGATGAACATGGGAGTGGATCCTGAAAAACAAAGAAGATGCAGTTTTCTTTTTCCTTTTTTAATGAGCTGAGACAGAGCAGTATTTTTAGTGGGTAAGAGAGATTAGAGAAGTCCTTCTCTTTATTTCTTTTTCTTTCCCTGCTTACTCATGTTACTGTTGGTGAGGATAGAGGAGAGAGGAAAGGTGAGAGCACGTGAGTGGGTGAGGAGACGGATGCGTGTGAGGTAGGTGGCGTGTAGAGTGAGAGAGAAAAGACAGAGTGGGCAGTCTGAATACCAGTTGTAAAAAAAAGAATACAATGCTAATTTCATTTTATTTTTTTAAAAAAACAATTACCATTATTTAAAATTTCCTATTAAAAATTTCTAATAAGTATTTTTTGAATAAATTTTAATTACTTTAGTTGATTAATTAACCTAAAAAAATGATCGATTGTAAATAAAAGTCGGATATAAATTTGCTCAGAAAATTAAATCAGAACACCAAAATGATCAGCATAAAATATACTTATTGAAAAAATACGGCGTTTCTTTAAATTTTGAAATAAAATTGCATCAGTTAAAAGGCTCAGGCGGGTCCAAACGCCGTCGAAACAGTCATTGAAAAATATGACGAGCACATCAGGTTAAACTACGTGAACCATAGATTAATAATATTGGCGTCTGCAATTTTAATTTTGAAAATTTTTACCCGCTGATTTTGCATGTTCTTGAGAAATGATTCAACTGATTTGTCTGTATTCCAATAAATTTATTCTGACTGATATTTTAGTTATTATTTATGATGGAATGCATGTCATGCTGTGCATATGATGCGAATTAAAAATGAAATCGATTTTACAAAAATTTAAATATGCCCGGACAAAATTGGGGTATGACAGCTGCCCCTATTTCATTATCTTGAACTAGAAGGTAAGAATGACAATAGTCTTCGTACATTCGTAGTGGAAGGTAATTAAATACGAAAAGACCCAAATTTTGTCCTGGGAAATGCATGACTTTCTGGGAGTCGTCAAAACAGTATCGTGGATGTCATAATCGAGATATTCCGGTAATGGAATGCTACCTCAACTAAATCTCAAGACTTTTCCAAGATGCTAGAGCAGTATCTCTAAAAAGCCTGGCATGAGACTCTTCATATTGATGAAGCAGCATCTCAACAGTAAAAATGAGATTCTCTGTATCGAGTCGAAACAACATCTTACATGATATAATTAAGATATTCCAGCAAGGGAAAGATACCTTAATTGAATCTAAGACTCTCCGAGGATACTTAGAGCAGTATCTCTAAAAAAAATATCTGAAATGAGACTCTTCATATTGATGAAGCAGTATCTCAAACAGCAAAAATGAGATTCTCTGTATCGAGTCGAAGCAGCATCTTATATGATAGAATTAAGATATTCCAACAAGGGAAAGATACCTTAATTGAATCTAAGACTCTCCGAGGATACTTAGAGCAATACCTCTAAAAAAATCTGAAATGAGACTCTTCACATTGATGAAGCAGTATCTCAAACAGTAAAAATGAGATTCTCTGTATCGAGTCGAAGCAACATCTTATATGATAGAATTAAGATATTCCAACAAGGGAAAGATACCTTAATTGAATCTAAGACTCTCCGAGGATACTTAGAGCAGTATCTCTAAAAAAATCTAAAATGAGACTCTTCATTTTGATGAAGCAGTATCTCAAACAGTAAAAATGAGATTCTCTGTATTGGGTCGAAGCAACATTTTATATGATAGAATTAAGATATTCCGAACAAGGGAATGATACCTTAATTGAATCTAAGACTCTCCAAGGATACTAGCGCAATATCTCTAAAAAAATATGAAATGAGACTCTTCATATTGATGAAGCAGCATCCCAAACAGATAAATGAGATTCTCCAAATAAATGAAGCAGTATCTCGAACAGATAAATGAGATTCTTCAGATAAATGAAGCAGTATCTCGAATATTCGTCTGTTTGGGATTTTTTTTGAAAAGACTCCTTTGGAGGGTGAATTACTAGAAATGCTTTGCAGGGAAAAAAGCTCATAAGAGACCTTTTAGGGTAACCTCTGCTTGGGGAGCAACGACTGTAAAGAAAAATGCTGGGAATATCATTATTAAAAAAGTTGAAAAATGATTTGCTGAGAAATAACCCTACGAGCCTATGTAGGGTGATAACTTCATTTGGGAATGAGGAATGTCCGAGACATACACGAATGACCTTGGATCTTGTTATTTTATATTTGATTTTTGTATGATGTCCCACTTTAGGTGGGAATTCTATGCATGGGATGATGCATGAGATACATGCAAGTATGCAATTGCTGGGGATATTTGGTTGTGCGTGTAGGAATGCGAACGATTTTTATTTTGTATAAGGTTATGCATAAGTATGTTGATGGTTGATATGACTGTGTTTTTTGAATTTTCTATTTGATAGGAAAACTATGTATGGATGATTCGTGTGATGCATGTGGGAATGCAACTGGGTAATTGGATATTTTTGTAGGGTTTTATTTTTGACTGCCAATGAGGTTGGACTTTATATGGGAACTGCCAGATGAAAACTGGTGAAGGAGACTAAACTGCCAGATGAGGACAGCACCTGAAGGATATGTTACCAGACGCGAACTGGTGAAAATAACTGAAATGTCAGACGAGACTGAATTTGTTTTTGTTTGTCAGACATGAACTGACTTTTTTAAAATAGGCTACCAGACGAGAACTGGTGAAAGTAATTGACTATCAGACGAGAATTGGTATCGAAATAAGTGACCTACCAGACGAGAACTGGTATTAAGAGATAATTTACCAGACGAGAACTGGTATTTGGCAAATTGATTTGTCATGCAAGAACTGATTTTTGATATAGTTCGCCAGACGAGAACTGGACTTTAGAAATAAATCGCCAAACGAGAACTGGACTTTGGAAATAAATCGCCATACGAGAACTGGACTTTGGAAATAAATTTCTAAACGAGAACTGGGCTTTGAAATGAATTGCCAGACGGGAACTGGGCTTTGAAATAAATTGTTAGATGGGAACTGGGCTTTTGAAAAAGGTTGCCAGACGGGAACTGGTCTTTGAAATAAATTGCCAGACGGGAACTGGACTTTGAAATGAATTGCAAGACGGGAACTGGGCTTTTGAAAAAGGTTGCCAGACGTGAACTGGGCTTTGAAATAAATTGCCAGACGGGAACTGGGCTTTTGAAAAAGGTTGCCAGACGGGGACTGAGCTTTGAAATAAATTGCTAGACGGGAGCTGGACTTTGAAATAAATTTCCAGGCGAGAACTGGACTTTGTAATAAATTTCCAGACGGGAACTGGGCTTTGAAATAAATTGCCAGACGGGAACTGGGCTTTGAAATAATTGCCAGACGAGAACTGGACTTTGAAACGGCCAAGCGATGTTGGGCTTTGGTGTCAGATTTTGTGTTTCAAAGCTTTTTGATGACAGGTTCATGTTGTGGGGTTAGACCCGATGAATTTTATGATATGCATGATTTTATGTTAGAGCAAAGCGACATGACTAATGCATGAAGATGCTTTACGCAATGATTTGCAGGTTTCCAAAATGCCCCTGCGTGGGTATTGGAAGAGAAGGTTCTTTGCAGAAAGGCTTCTGTCTGCCAAAAGGTTATTGGATGGGGGTGATAGCATGATTCCCCGACACTCATCTTGAACTCTGCATTTGCTGACTTGAAAAGGCTTTTGCTTAAACTGCTTGAAGTCAGGGAGATGACCTGCTCCTGTACGACTCATCTTGCCCCAATGTGATGGGTCTACGCAAAATGTTTACCTCGAAAGGATTTTGAAAGCAATTGTATCATAATTTGGAGATGGATTGCCCCAAAATTTTGATCCATGAAAGGATTTATCCTTGGTTAAACGACTCTTGGAGCGGTTGACTTTTCTGTGCTCTTGAGGTAGCTTGCCCCGGTATGAGCATTGAAGCGACTTAACTCACCCTAACTGAACATTGAAGGGGTCTTCCCCTGGCCAACAGAACCTCTAGGTGATCTGCCCATAGTTAATAGAGTCATGAGATGATTTGCTTTGGATCAACTGATTCTTGAAATGATTTGCATTTTTATTAACAGATGTTGGAGACTGTTTAAGACTGACCAATTCTTGGAGTAATTTTCCTATGATCAACTTGATGTTTAGGTGGCATGTCTCGGATTCATAGGTTGTGAGATAATCTTGATTCGGGTCAGCAGCAACAAATGTCCAAGTTCCTCTGATTGTTCCTTATTGTTGGAATTTCCCTGATGTCAAGTACTGAATTGTAATTAAAATTGTTCACTCATAAATGGTAATTTTAATGCGATATTCATGCAAGTTTTGAAAAAATCATTTATTGGAATGATATGATATTGTGTGGCGAGTGGACCATTAGTCCAAACGCAATGTTGATTTAGCAGTTTAGAGTGTGAAAGACACAATGAGAATAATGACATCGATGTTGAAGATTAGCAAATCTTTAGGAGTCAGTTTACGCAACTTTGCTGTAATATGCTTTCGGAAATAACCCTACCTCAATTAGGTCTTTCGAGGGTTGTAACGTGGCTTGGTTCATGGTTATTGAAACAAAGTATGTAAGGCTCAAATTTTGTTTTAACCCACCCATTCTTCACGACGATCTCCAATCCTATGCTCAGTTAATTCAAGATACACATTCAACTTTTAAGAGAGTTTGTAGGTGTAAGATCTCTTGAAATGACAAACACTTTATTTTGCTCTTCATGGATATTGGTGAACCTTTGATTCTTGATATGGTGGTCACTAAATCTTGTTTTTATTTTGTTGAGGGTTTTTGTGACCTCCTTTGATTTTTGTTTTGATCCCTAACTTTTGCATGAACCGCTTTTTGAAGCTTTAGTCCATCGGGATTGCCCCGGTTTTTGCCTAAGTCTCCTTTTGGGGTATCAACTTAGCAGGCTTTTCTTTGATTATTTTTTTGAAAATTTGTGACTGCCAAGTCAATGGTCATTGAAGAACAAACTCCATAACTTTTGGATTTTGCATTGTTCCTTCTACACTTCAGGATGTGTGCGAAGAACATCATGTGGTTGATCCACAAACGGGATGCTTTGTCTTGTAATTTGAATGTGTAGTCAGATTAACTGAACACTATCCTGCCCCAGGTTTAATGTAAGGTTTTTTTAGATCCGAAAGAAACTCCTACTTCTAGGCTCGAAGTGGTTGACTAGGGATTAACTCTTTATCTCTTCAGTGTTTGGGAATTTGAAACAATGCCTGTACATCATCAGCAGGATTTTATCCGAAAGCATATGGTCAGCAGTTATGGGTATCTTGTTTTCGTCATCCTCCCTCAAAGCTTTGCTAAAACAAAAGTTATGATAAAGAAAAGTGAATGGGAGAAACACTGATGTATTTTTGTTTTTGATATAAGAGAAGAAAAATGAGCGAATGCGAGATAATTAATTCAAAACATGCATCATTACTTCATCAATATTACCATTAAAAACAAACAACGTTTAAACACAGGCAGCTTTTAACAACAAAGAAACTACAAATGCAAAAATAGAAACAAATCAGTCCAACGATTGCCAGTGTTGAGGATGTCTTCCTGTCTGAACTACTGGCATTTAGAAGATACTCTATGAAATCTTTGAACTCATTCTGACGAGAGGTTAACGTGCACCAACAGGCTTCCTTCTGAAAAGGATATGTACCTTTTGTCGATCAACTATTGCACTTTAGCTCTGAAAGCATTGCAGTCTTCAGTTGAATGCCCTATTGTTCCAGCATGATATCTACATTGCACATCAGGATCATATCCAGGTGGGTAGAGGTTGGGTAGGACCATTTACTGGAGTTGGAATAACATTCTCTACGACTGCAGTCTGCTGAATGTTATCCTCCTTCTTTGCTAAAACTATCATATCTTCCACAAGTTGGTCTAACTGATTTTTCATCGAGTCCACATCTCCTCTTAATGCAATATGACTTTGCTCCAACGGATCCATGATCTTTCAAGAGCTACTTCAAGTATGATATTAGTATCGGGAAATCAACTGCAGGTTATGGATGAAGGATGGATGAGTTTTTTTGTATTTATTTTTTTTTGGGTGAAAAATGATATGAAATGTATGATGATGAATGCAAATGCAATGATATGTGTATGAATGTAGTGACATGTTCAGGATCACAGGTTTAAAGTGTTTTTAGATAGATCAGAATAACGGGTGAATGACAGGTATCTCTGATTAATGGAACCCCATGGGTAGGCTCTACAGTTGGTAGGTTCCCAGAGTCATGGATATTTCTTAGGGACGTCACTGCCGTGACGAAGACTCGTCTGACAATAGTATCCTTAAGAAGATCTCGTCTAGGTGAGGTCTTTGTATTATCCCAACAAGGAAAACTCCATGAGGATTCTACTACACGACTCTCGAGTCCAGGGTTCTAACAAGGTTCTCAGAGTCTTAGATCGAGGTTGGAAATATTACTGTAAGATAGTAATACGTCCAAGGGATCTCATCTGATTGGGGCTTTCATATTAACCTAATAAGTCTGGGACTTTTCAGGTAAATACTACATAACCACCAGATATAATGGGTTAAAAGGTCCCTAGAGTCATTCATCCAACTTGAGAATACTATCGTCGTGACGAAAACTCGTCGGGCAATAATATCTCAAGAGAATCTCCTCTAGGCGGGGTCTTCGTATCTTCCCAACAAGGAAGACTCCTTGTGGGCACCCACTATGCAACCACCAACTTAATCTTATGTTTTTTCTCAGACTCGGGTAGAGAGCCTATCTCACAAAGTATCACCAACCAGAGAACCCAAATAATTATGACAGCATGATAATAATAAAATAAATAACAAACAAACAAGATTAACACACAATACAGAAACTGAACTAAATTAGGCTTCACTCTCTTTTGCTTGGAGCTAATCCCCAGCAGAGTCGTCATCTGTCGCATCTTGAAAAACGCGATTCCTCGCGATGGTCGCGGAAAAATTAATGTTCGAACAGAGTCGCCACCGAACTTTATTTATCCCAATGAAGGAATAGGAAAATATCGATAAAACCTTTAGGAAATAAAATAATGGTCATCGCAACCATATTCGGGTTCGGGAATGGATTACGTAAAGGGAAGGTATTAGCACCCCTTACGTCCTTTGTACTCAACGGGAACCTTTTAGTTATAATGTGTGTTTCGAGTGTTAATTTATGTTTGTTTGTTATCTTTGGGTTATAAAATATTAGAAATTGAAATGGACGAGAACCTCAGAAAGGGAAAGGGGAGGTTTTTTATTAGTGTGCTTGCGAAGATACAACAATCTCCTGCCTACGTATCCTTATGGTATAATAAGGAAATCAGAGCATTCGTAGTTCGGGAAACTACGGTTGGTTGGTGTTTTTTAGTGAACAACTGTTTTAAATCGCGTTCTAAAGGCTAAACGATGGCTTGTCTACTCTTGGCGGAGGCTTAAGCATTAGTTTGTTGTGCGCATTAGAAAGGATTAACAGTGTTCTTTCTGAAAAGAGTTTTGGTCACACGGGGGTGACAAGTTGACTCAATATGTTGGGTGTTTTGTTTGATTGGTTATGATCGCACGAGGGCGAGAAAAGATAGGTTTGATGTGTTGAGATATTTTTGGTTGGATGACGATTACTCGGATAATTGAGTAAGATAACTTGTATCCTAACGGTCGGGAAAGGAAATAGAAGACTCTAGACCACCCTCTTTTTCATCCTTAATATAAGGATTTGATAATAATTAAGGTGTTTTGAATGGATGACGAATACTCGGATAATCGAGTAAGACACCTCGTATCCTAACAACTGAGAAAGGGAATAGAAGACTCTAAACCACTCTCTGTTTCATCTGAGTATTTATGAAAATAAGGTTGTATATGATTGACGTATTTTAGTATGAACGACAAATACTCGAATGACTGGGTAAAACAACTCATATCCAAGCATTTGAGAAGAGGAATTGAAGACTCAAGACCATCTCTCTTTTCGTATAGTTTTATTTGAGAATGATTTGACTTACGGTATGAATTAGTGAAAAATGACAATTGTTCGACTGACCGAGTAAGAGAACTCGTATTCAAACAATTGAGGAGTGAAGTTGAAAACTCAAAGTCAACTCCCTTTTCATTTCTTATTATGAAAATAATTTGATTTAATTTGGGTTTAGAAGTTTGTAAAGAAATGACAATTATTTGACTGACCGAGTAAGAGAAATCGTATTCAAACAATTGAGGAGAGAAATTGAAGACTCAAAGTCATCACCCATTTCATTTCTTATCATGAAAATAATCCGTTTTAATTGTGTTTATGTTTAAGCGGATAAAAATGACAATTATTTGACTAACAAAGTAAGAGAACTCGTATTCAAATAATCGAGGAGAGGAGTTGAAAACTCAAAACCATCCCCCTTTTCACATTTTTATTTATTGTAAATATTAATTTTAAGTTGTCTTATTATTTAATTGATAATATAGCAACCTAATTAACTAATTAAAAAAAACAATTACTTGAATTCACTAATTAAAATTGATTATCAAGATTAATCAATAAAGAGAGGTTCCATCAATATAATCAAGTTAATTAAGTTTACTTGATAAAAAAAGTAATTAATCTTACTAACCAAGACAAATAAATTTAATTTGAAAATAACTTCTTAAATTTTGAATTCCATTACAACTTAAAACTAAAAAAAAACTGCATTTTATAGGAATGTCATCAAGAACTAATGAATCGTACATATTGAGTTCATATTTAATCATACCACAAGACAATACTTACAAACACTCATAAATTTAATTTGGAAATAACTTCTTAAATTTTGAATTCCATTACAACTTAAAACTAAAAAAAACTGCATTTTTATATGAATGTCATCAAGAACTAATGAATCCTACAATTGAGTTCATATTTAATCATACCCCAAGACAGTATTTACAAACACTCATAAATTTAATTTGGAAATAACTTCTTAAATTTTGAATTCCATTACAACTTAAAACTAAAAAAAACTGCATTTTTATAGGAATGTCAACAAGAACTAATGAATCCTACAATTGAGTTCATATTTAATCATACCGCAAGACAATATTTACAAACACTCAACTCAATTTTAGACAAAATGATAATAGCCATTGGAATAACTCAACTTGACCTTCATAGCTTAAGTGAAAAGCTAGTGTGTCCAAATACTACAACAAATCTGTCATTATACTACAACAACTTAGTAGCTAATATGTCCAAACGTTAAATCCAAACTTAATAACAAGGTTGTCCAAATACTGCATCAGAAATTAGCTTGAAATATAAACAAGGATGTATGCCAAACAAATTTTTCAAAAGTGAAAGGCCATGATACTTAGAACAATATTAACAAAATAAGCAATATGGAATCCAAAGGAAACCGGAAAAAAGACAGAAACGCAACCATGATATCAAAACAAACACTAACTATCTATAGACTCATGTCCATTCCAGGTTTCAGTAATATCCAAAAAAAAAACTCATCTGAACTTTTAAACATGTAAGCTAATCTTAAACATATCCAAAATATGTAAAAAGAGAATTAAGTCCATAAGTTAAACACACTTTATGTTCAAGACATTTTTATTATTAACAAGCTCATCACATCCCTCGCACAAACGAAATCAAAATGAAATAATTACCCATTATCGTAGTGTCGCGGTACTACTTCGACGGCATCCGTACAAGCTTGCTTCACGAACTACCGACTCCTCCTCATACTTGAATCCGATTTGTGTTTAACTCAACGTTCTGCATCTAATTCCAACTGTGAACCATCACAGAACTGGTGTCTTCACGATGTTACGGCGGATGCGGCGTGAGTTTGAAGGTATGGTGTGAAAGAATCTGACCGTGGGTGTTGAAGGGTTTGTGTTCGCGGCGGTAGCGGTGGTTGTGGTTAAATTGTGGTGGCTGAAACGGTGAAGATTTGGCGAAGGTTGTATGGTGGGGATGGAGATTTCGGACGGTAGACGGGTTGTGTTTGTTGTTGTGGATGGTTCAGCGGCGACACCACAAAGGTCATGTGTGGTTTAAAGGAGGATGATGGTTGTTTGGTGGCCACAGAGAGAAGAAGGAAAATGACCGATGAACATGGGAGTGGATCCTGAAAAACAAAGAAGAAGATCTAGTTTTCTTTTTCCTTTTTTAATGAGCTGAGACAGAGCAGTATTTTTAGTGGGTAAGAGATATTAGAGAAGTCTTTCTCTTTATTTCTTTTTCTTTCCCTGCTTACTCATGTTACCGTTGGTGAGGATAGAGGAAAGAGGAAAGGTGAGAGCATGTGAGTGGGTGAGGAGACGGATGCGTGTGAGGTAGGTGGCGTGTGTAGAGTGAGAGAGAAAAGACAGAGTGGGCAGTCTGAATACCAACTGTAAAAAAAAGAATACAATGCTAATTTCATTTTATTTTTATTAAAAACAATTACCATTATTTAAAATTTCCTATTAAAAATTTCTAATAAGTATTTTTTGAATAAATTTTAATTACTTTAGTTGAATAATTAACCTAAAAAAATGATCGATTGTAAATAAAAGTTGGATATAAATTTGCTCGGAAATTAAATCGGGCACACCAAAATGATCAGCATAAAGTATACTTATTGAAAAAATACAACGTTTCTTTAAATTTTGAAATAAAATTGCATCAGTTAAAAGGCTCAGGCGGGTCCAAACTTCGCCGAAACAGTCACTGAAAAATTTGACGAGCACACCAGGTTAAACTACGTGAACCGTAGATTAATAATACTGGCGTCTGCAATTTTAATTTTGAAAATTTTTTCCCGCTGATTTTGCATGTTCTTGAGAAATGATTCAACTGATTTGTATGTATTTTCAATAAATTTATTCTGACTGATATTTTAGTTATTATTTATGATGGAATGCATGTCATGCTGTGCATATGATGCAAATTAAAAATGAAATCGATTTTACAAAAATTTAAATATGCCCGGACAAAATTGGGGTATGACAGCTGCCCCTATTTCATTATCTTGAACTAGAAGGTAAGAATGACAATAGTCTTCGTACATTCGTAGTGGAAGGTAATTAAATACGAAAAGACCCAAATTTTGTCCTGGGAAATGCAAGGAAGAAAATGCAGTGAGAAATAGTGATAGACGTTATCCTAAAGTAAAATGGAACAACCAAGACTTTCTGGGAGTCGTCAGAACAGTATCTTGGATGTCATAATCGAGATATTCCGGTAATGGAATGCTACCTCAACTAAATCTCAAGACTTTTCCAGGATGCTAGAGCAGTATCTCTAAAAAGTCTGGCATGAGACTCTTCATATTGATGAAGTAACATCTCAACAGTAAAAATGAGATTCTCTGTATCGAGTCGAAACAACATCTTACATGATATAATTAAGATATTCTAGCAAGGGAAAGATACCTTAATTGAATCTAAGACTCTCCGAGGATACTTAGAGCAGTATCTCTAAAAAAATATCTGAAATGAGACTCTTCATATTGATGAAGCAGTATCTCAAACAGTAAAAATGAGATTCTCTGTATCGAGTCAAAGCAGCATCTTATGTCGCAACCTAAAAAATGCGAAACGAAACAACCGGCGAAAAAAGAAAACAGAAGAGTCGCCACCGTTCATTATTTATCCCAAAGGAGGGAAAGGAAACGATCGAAGAAAACCTGAAGAAAAACGAAAAGACAAGGTCTCGCAACCAAATCTTGGGTTCGGGAGCCGATTATGCGAAGGGAAGGTATTAGCACCCCTACGCATCCGTAGTACTCTACGGGATCCACTCTTGTTGTTCTCGTCTAAAGGGTGTGTGTTTATCTAAGGTACTATTTACTAAAAGAAGGGTCAAGAGAGAATGACTCGCATAGATGTCACATCCACTGCATACGTATCTCATCTGAACATGAGAATCAAAGTCTTCGTAGCTCGGCTACCTATGGGCTAAAGAGAAGTGTGCTCGGTAAGACATCGCGTCTTATGCTTAGGTATCTCATCTAGAATGAGAATCAGAGCAAAACATAGTTCAGCTAACTACGAGAACAAGGGTCTCGATTGCAACTAGAGCAAGAGAAAGGGAAAGTCTTGATCGCAACGAGGGCGAGAGAAAAGAAACGCAGCAAGGGCGAAAGCAAACAAGGATTAGTTGTTAGTTGTCAGTAAAAAAAAAACTCGGCAAGACATCGCATCTCGTGCCTACGTATCTCATCTGAACATGAGAATCAGAGTTGTCGTAGTTCGACTACCTAGGGGTTAAGGATTGCCATCTGAACATGGACTTACAAAAGAGGACACCAGTTGTGTCAAAGGAGAGTGGGCAATGTATTCACGTCCTAGCAGTAAGTGTCGCAGCTCGTTGAATCAAGTCTTAGGCAGTTACCTCTTTGCAATAGAACAGACTGACATGCCACAAGATCGGAGACGCACGGAAGGTCTAAAAATGGGGAAGCTCTGCCCTAGAGTTGTCATGCAAATGTGGACCTATGTGTTAGGATTTACAAATGGGAACATCTACCTAATGTTAGCATGCAAAGAATAAGGGAATTCTACCTATGTTATCATACAAAGGGTTCTACCAAATGGGTGCTACCTAAACGGAACAAGAATCGACGGATGGAGCAAGGAGTGGAACCACGGATAAGGGTAGATGGTGATGCCTGAAGCAATCGACTTACAAGAGGTAGATGGCGATGCATGAAGCAATCGACTTACAAAAGAATGGATGAATACGTGTTGGTTCTGTTAAGTTTTGAAAATGATTAGTCGACGTTGGATCGAGCTTTTGATCTTGTTTTGAAATAGTTATCGGATGTTCGTTTTAATTCTTGTATTAACAGATGAATAAAGAATGAAAGAATAAACATTATACACTTCATGGGAGAGGGGTACATTTGTTATGAATGGGGGTTGTTCATGGCAATCAAACAATAAGAATATATGCCTCATACATCATACAAGTAGGCAACAGTCATTAATCAGCAAAATATTTATATGACTTAGAATTATTTTTAGTCTCATACATCATACAAGTAGGCAACAGTCATTAATCAGCAAAATATTTTATTTTAATTATTTATTTCAAGTGGATCATTTTAACACACATTTATTTCTTGATTTTATTTTCATGACTTAGAATTATTTTTAGGTTCTGATTTTTGGGATGAGGGTTGACCAATGTCTCATGCTCAACCTGACCTTTTCTTGGAATTTTATTTACCATTTTCAATTTATTTTGGATTTATTTTTGACGTAGTTTGTTTGGTTGACTTTTCATTTGACTTCTGTATTATTTCAATTAATTTACATACCAATTCTCATTATTTTTAAAATCTTTTTGGGGGATGATGATGTCCTGACCCCACCTTATTTAGTTTAATTTTTCATAATTTTCTTGATTAATTTACTATTTATTTAATAATTCTTAAGTTGACTTGACTTTTCAGTTGACTTTTCTATGATTGATGTTTGACTTAGGGATTGCTTATGGCAATTGAAGAGATCTTTTGATCCTCCCTTGTTCATCTCATATGCCATGTACTAGAGGCCTTTCATCTTGATTTTATTTGATTAAGAAATGTGGAAAATATTTTTTGGTATTTTTATGAATAAATAGAATATTTTTAAGAATTAAAAAACAAAACAGCAAAATAAAATAAGAATAAAAAATGAAAAAGCAAATAAATGTGAATGAATGGTGATGGGCCTGAAACGCAGGGGTGCTAAAAGCGAATGAGGGAAAGGCCCACAGTCCACATGATTATTCAGCGTGTGACAAATAACTAAATAACATTTTAAATGAAAAAATTCATGTGACCTTTATCAACTGGTCACGTTTTCACTTATGCACTACATGACAAAAATGAACCAGCGGACATGATGAAAAGTTGAGCGATGGATCTAATGGTTCGCAGCATGACACGTATCGTCTCCTTCATGGAGCAAAACCTAAAGCCATGCAGAATCTAGGTGTCATACGGTGAACTGACTTTGTGTGTTTTGCTTTGGAAAGCAAATGTCGCGGATAGCAAGAGTCGCCACCGACTTTTCTTTTATCCAATAAGGAAAGGTGGAAAAGAACAGGAAAGACCTCAATTAGATTTTGGGTTCGGAGGTACATTATACAAAGGGAAGGTGTTAGCACCCTTTGTATCCATGGTTATCCATTGGCTCTTAATTGCTTGATCACTTCTGAAAAAAGTGTTTGTGAATTGCTTAAAAAATGTTTTGAAAAGAGAGTTTAACTTTGTAATGATTCTTGTACGAATGTATACAAAGTATTTATCTCGTTTAATTTTGAAAGCGGTTTAGAAAAATATAACTTGGCAATGATTCTAGTACGAATGTATACCAAGTGGTGATTTTCTAGTATTTTTTTCTAGTATTTGCAAAGTGTGAGGTATGAAAAATGTTTTTAGGTTGTGAGCTAGCAATTAAGAGTTATACCCACCCAAGGTCTTTATGGGCATTTCCTATCCTTATGAGGGTAAAACTGTCCTTACTATTGAGAAGTAAGTAGTCTTATCCCTTTGGATGTAAAAGGGTCATCGTAGGGTCATCGATTGGTCATTGAAGGCAACATTTGAAAGGATACCTTAGCATTCGAAGGGGCGATCATCATTTAACCGTAGGCTACAACGACGGGACATCGAGGGACAAAATCATATATTCGAAGACAACATCCGAGGGACAATGATTTATTTTATAGGGACATGATGATTTAATCGAAGGGTCTTTGCTAAGTGTATCCCCACGTTCGCAGGACATGACCATAATACCGTAATATCGTAAGGCAACAAAGAGAGGTCCAAGATCACATATTCAAAGGCAATATTTTACAATCAATTAGGTAATTAGGGTGAATCCCCACATTGTAATCAATTAGGTAATTAGGATGAATCTCCACATTAAAATTAATTAGGTAATTAGGATGAATCTCCACGTTAAAATCAATTAGGTAATTAGGATGAATCTTCACAAGGGTATCCCACAAATAAAGTGGAATACCTTAGCCGGCTACCTTTTCCGGGAGTATGTGAATCCTTACAAAATTCAGCAAACAGGTCAGAATACCAAATCAGGGTGCAATCGAGAATTACACCACAAAAGAAACACAGCAGTAGGGATGTCAGGCAAAATAACACATGGTTAGAATAAAACAGATCCGATAAGCATAGAACAAAACAGGACAATCGGCTACTGTCACGTTCGCTCCTGCCTCGCCTAGCGAAGGCCTAGCGAATGCTCGCTACATGCTCGCTTAGCGATGTGCTAGCGAGCGGCTGCGGGTTCTGGTTTTAATAACAGTACAATTCCAGAAAGCTCCAAACCCTATGGCATCCATCATAGAAATTACATGGTTAAACGTTCAAGACATTCATACATACTTAAATTCACATGCAAAACTTAAGATATTTTTATAAATTCAATCATGATGCCCCATGCAAATTAAGAACCTAAAGCGATAATAGTAATGCAAACCTGTTTGCAATTGAATTGCAACCTTGAATTGGCAAATCACTCTTAGGGTTGGCGCCAGATTGAGTTGGGCGGAGGTAACCTTGGTGCAGATGAGTTTCCTTCAGGGTTTCCTTTAGGGTTGCTCTGAATTCTCTGGGTTAGCCTCTAGGGTTTGCTGTGCCTTCTCTCTATCTCCCGTTTTCGTTCCCCTTTTTCTGAATGAGGTCCTTGGTATTTATAATAGTTTTTGTGACCTAATGGGCTCAGAATGAAGCCCAAAAATTCTGGTATTCGCAAGCTTCGCTAGGCGAGTGGCGTAGCGAAGGGTTCGCTAGGCGAATGATTTTGCTCGCCTAGCGAGCAAGCCATTTTAAGCCATTTTCTGGATTTGACCATCTGTGTACTTGGTCTTTGTTCCTTTAAGATCAATGCCTTGAGTAAGGAGGTGGGGTGCCTTGAAAAATGCCTTGTAATATTAACGGGCAAATTTTGGGGTATGACAGCTGCCCCTGTTCAATTTTCTTGAACCGAGAGAGTTAGGATGGTATGTATGCCATTCGTGGTCTGGAGGTGGAAGATTATTGAACACTTAGAATGCCCCAAAATTTTCACTTGTTAATCAACAGTTAGTCTTGATGAAGATGGGCTTAAAGATGCCATCCAGGCAGTTTGATGATGAGAGCTTCAGAGTGCGTCGTACATTAGACGATATCTGAAGACATGGGTGTCATACCGGGTCATACGCTAGACCGTATAGTGAGTCATCCATTAGGCTGTCGACTTCGCTAGGGAGTCAGAGTGTGTTATACGCTGCTAGGGATAAGGGATCAGAATGGATCATACGCTAGACCGTATCTGAATAGCAGAGTGAGTTGTCCCTTAGGCGGTGACTTCACTGAGGATGAAAGATCGGAATGGATCGTACGCTAGATCGTATCCGAGTTGTAGAATGAGTTGTCCATCAGGCTGTATCTGAGGATGAAAGGGTAGTCGTACGCTAGACCACGTTTCAGAATGTACCGTACGCTGGGTAGTATCGGAGGAATAAAGATCAGAATGGATCATACGCTAGATCGTATCCAAGGGGATGAACATCCAAATGGGTCGTACGTTAGATCGTATCTGAGTTGCAGAATGAGCCGTACGTTAGGCTGTATCTGAAGAAGAAAGTAGTCGTACGCTAGACTACACCCCGGAATGTACCGTACGCTGGGCAGCATCTGAGGATTTGAAGGTCCAACTGGGTTGTACATTAGGCCGTATTGGAGTAGTTGAAGGTCAGAATGGATCGTATGTTAGATCGTATCTGAGTTGAAGGAGTCATATGTTGAGCTGAGTCAGAACGAACCGTACGCTAGGCTATATCTGATAGTATTTGTATATGTTGTATTTGCAACGAATATCTGGGGTGGGCTTAAAGATGCCACCATCAGAGTGCTTGTCGGAATGAATGTCCATATGGATTGTATCTGAGAGATGTAATTAAATCTTGAATGTAATTGATAAAGATGTCCGTCTGAATGGACCTTTGTTCTGACGGTATCAGGAGGATAATTAACCTGAAAATAAAGTTAGCTTCATGCCATGTCATGATGCATAAGATATTTTATGCTTATGAAAATAAATGCGAACAATGTATGCATGCGTATGTTGTGAAATGATGTAATGAATGAATTATGCGTCTGAAACGTTTTTCCTGGCGGCTCCCTGGGGGAAATAAATCCCCATCTTCTGGTTGGAGATACTTGTATTGATGACCCTTTCTTAGCTGGGGATACTTGATTTCTGTCTGATGGTGGAAACACTCAACAGAGCCTGGCTGGGGATGGAAGAGATGACCAGTCTGTCTAGTAATGCCGACTTTTTCTGGGGAATAACTGGCTTTGCTGGGGAGTAGAATTGGCAACGGATTCATTGGAAAGCATGGTTAGACCTTTCCTCGATCCTGCAGTCTTGTAGTAATTGCTATTTCCGTTTTATGCATGTACTTTGATAAACATCGATCATATTCAAATGCATATATCAATTCAAATTAAATCAATGGACGTTTATGCAAACAAAACAGAAAAAACAAAACAAAAGCATCTTTTTGGAAATAACATTGTATTGATTTTGAAAGAGGGCCTATAAACAGGCAATTTGTGTACAAGGAGACAGAAATCCTAGTAAGAGGAAATTGCCAAGAAACGAAGAGAAAGCTATGCAGAAAAAGTCCTATTGATTTTAATTCCACTACTGTCATTATGTCTTCAAGCCTCTCATCTCCTGCTGTCGGATAAAAATGATTGGCTTGTTCAGTCCCTTTGACTTGGGTGAAGCTGACCGAGAACAGGACATAGTCATACGCTTTAATCCCTAATTTTTTCCTGGACCGCCTTTTCAGGTTTTCAGTCCACCAGGATACCCTTTTTTGCCCAAGCCGCCTTTTCAGGTTTTCGACTTGCCGGGTGTACAATTTTACATGTTTATCCCTAATTTTTGCCTAGGTACGTCAACCTAGCGGGTCTCTTTTATGCGTAGTATTTTTTAACTATGTCTGTGTTCACGGGATGTGGGAAGTCTTCGCCGTCCATTGTAGCAAGTATCATGGCTCCACCAGAGAATACCTTCTTCACTACAAATGGCCCTTCGTATGTGGGGGTCCATTTGCCTTTGGGATCACCTTGTGGTAGAATGATACGCTTTATCACCAAGTCGCCAATTTGATACGCCTGTCTCTTGACTCTTTTATTAAATGCCTGGGTCATGCGCTTCTGATATATCTGCCCATGACAAACAGCCGCCAGTCTCTTTTCATCAATCAAATTTATCTGATCGAGTCGAGTCTGAATCCATTCATCCTCGTCTAAACCTGTCTCTTTCATGATTCTTAGAGAGGGAATCTGAACTTCCACCGGTAAGACGGCTTCCATTCCGTAGACTAAAGAGAAAGGAGTTGCCCCTGTCGAAGTGCGTACTGAAGTGCGATAAACATGAAGAGCAAACGGTAACATCTCATGCCAGTCTTTGTACGTTACTGTCATCTTTTGTATGATCTTCTTGATATTCTTATTAGCAGCCTCCACGACGCCGTTCATCTTTGGCCGGTACGGAGAAGAGTTATGGTGTTTTATTTTGAACTGCGTGCAGAGTTCAGTAATCATTTTGTTGTTCAAATTGGTGCCGTTGTCAGTGATAACTCTTTCAGGGACGCCATATCGACAAATAAGACTATTCTTGATGAACCGTGCCACCACATTCTTGGTAACAGAAGCAAATGAGGCTGCCTCTACCCATTTTGTAAAGTAATCAATAGCAACAAGGATGAAACAATGTCCATTAGAAGCAGTAGGTTTAATCTCTCCGATCATATCAATGCCCCACATTGCAAAGGGCCAAGGGGCCGTCAACACGTTCAATGGAGCAGGAGGCACATGTACTTTATCCGCATAGATCTGGCACTTGTGACAAGTTCTGGAGTGATGGTGGCAATAAGCTTCCATGGTAGACCAATAATACCCTGATCTCAGAATCTTCTTGGCCATTGTATGTCCACTAGAGTGAGTCCCAAAAATACCGTCATGCATGTCTTCCATAATCTTTTCTGCTTCCTTTTTATCCACACAGCGAAGCAAAGTCGAATCATGATTACGTTTGTATAATATTCCATTACTCAAAAAGAATTTAGCGAAAAACTTCCTCAAAAAATTTCTGTCATTGATGGATGCCCCTTCAGGATATTCTTGAGCTTCTAAATATCTTTTTACTTCGTGGAACCCAGGTTTCTCTTTTACTTCATCATCGTTAAGTTCATAACAATATGCTGGTTCATCTAGTCGCTCAATGGTGATCATGGGAGCTTCATTGTCCCATCTGACTCTAAACATAGATGACATGGTGGCCAAGGCATCTGCCAACTGATTCTCCTCTCGTGGAATATGTTCGAATGTAATCTCTTCAAAATATGGAATTAATGTCAACACCCGTTCTCGATAAGGGATGAGATTCGGATGTTTAGTGTCCCATGCTCCTTTGATCTGACTGATTACCAAAGCTGAGTCTCCATACACACTCAAAAACTTGATTCTCAGGTCTATAGCAGCTCTGAGTCCCAAAATACATGCTTCATACTCGGCCATATTGTTGGTACAATCAAAACATAGTCTAGCAGTGAAAGGCGTATGGCAACCCTTGGGAGAAATAATTACAACACCAACACCATTGCCCAACGCATTAGAAGATCCATCGAAAACCATAGTCCATCGGGATCCCAGTTCGGGTCCTTCATCTGGTCCAGGTTCTTCGTAATCAGTAACAAACATGACATCCTCATCTGGGAACTCAAAATTCATAGATTGGTAATCATCCACTGCTTGATGAGCCAAATGATCAGCTAGCACGCTTCCTTTGATTACTTTCTGGGTAGTATACTGGATATCATACTCTGTTAAAATCATCTGCCATCTTGCTATTCTTCCGGAGAGGGCGGGTTTCTCAAATATGTATTTGATGGGATCCATCTTAGAAATCAACAAAGTGGTATGATTCAACATATACTGTCTTAGTCGGCGAGCAACCCAGGCCAAAGCACAACAAGTTCTCTCGAGCAGTGAGTATCTTGTTTCACAGTCGGTAAACTTTTTGCTAAGGTAGTATATGGCATGCTCTTTTCGACCGGACTCGTCATGTTGCCCCAACACGCACCCCATTGAATTTTCTAACACGGTCAAATACATGATTAGAGGTCTTCCTTCAACTGGTGGTATCAGGATCGGAGGTTCCTGGAGATACTTCTTGATTTTGTCAAAAGCTTCTTGACATTCGTCATTCCATATCATCTCTTGATTTTTCCTCAGTAGTTTGAAGATGGGTTTGCAGGTAGCGGTCAAATGGGAGATAAACCGGGCGATGTAATTCAAACGTCCTAAGAAACCTCTGACTTCTTTATCTGTACGGGGAACTGGCATTTCTTGAATAACTCTCACCTTAGCCGGGTCAACCTCAATTCCTTTACCACTGACAATAAAGCCCAAGAGTTTACCGGATCTTACTCCAAAGGTGCATTTGTTCGGGTTCAATCTCAGCTTGTATTTCTTCAACCTCTCAAACAATTTGTACAAATGGTCGAGATGTTCTTCTTCAGTATGAGATCTGGCTATCATGTCATCCACATATACTTCTATTTCATGATGAATCATATCATGGAACAAAACCACCATAGCACGCTGGTACGTTGCCCCGGCGTTCTTTAAACCGAATGGCATTACTTTGTAACAGAAAGTGCCCCATTGCGTCACAAACGTAGTTTTCTCCATGTCTTCAGGTGCCATCTTAATCTGGTTATAACCCGAGAATCCATCCATGAAGGAGAATACTTTGTGTTGAGCGGTGTTATCTACCAGAACATCGATGTGCGGGAGTGGAAAGTCATCTTTGGGACTCGCTTTATTCAGATCTCTGTAATCGACACACATTCGCACCTTACCATCCTTCTTCGGCACAGGTACCACATTAGCAACCCATTGAGGATAAGAAGTAACGGCTAGAAAACCGGCATTAAATTGTTTCATAACTTCGACTTTAATTTTCTCGGACATCTCAGGACGCATGCGACGAACCTTTTGCTTAACAGGACGACAATCTTCCTTCATCGGCAAACGATGCACTACTATATCGGTATCCAGTCCTGGCATGTCTTCGTACGACCAAGCAAAAATCTCAATATAGTCATGTAACATCTGAATCAATCTTTCCTTGACACTGCTTTCCAAGCCTGCTCCTATTTTGACTTCTTTCTTGTCCACTTCAGTACCCAGGTTTACAATTTCGATTGACTCTTCATGCGGCTGTATACTTTTTTCTTCTTGCAGTAACAGTCTGGCAAGTTCTCCAGGTACTTCACAATCTTCCTCACTTCCATCCTCGGCTTGGTAGATCGGATTTTCAAAGTCATAATGAACAGTAGTAGAACTATTATCAACAGGATCCAGAGTGGGTATGGATCTGCAATTTGTTACGTGAGTGTGTGTAAGAAAACATAGCTTGTTTGGAAGATGACAAGAAAGATAAAGAGCGCAATATTTGAATGCAAAAAGTCCATTGATTTATTGAATGTGAATATGCTTATGAAAATGACAAAACCCTTAACAAATTAGCTATTGTGCCCCGGGCATAGACACAATGCTTTAAGAAATTCAATTGTAAAAACTAAAAAAATTTGTAACACTAAAATAGACAATAACAATTACTCCTGACTAAAGGAAATCGGGATAGTGTCTTCAGCCTTCCAATTATTGAGCCCGTCACCAATTGTTGGGAAAATCCAGCTATCCAGGTCGCAATCACTATCAGCATCCTCTACAGCATTAATCTGATCTTTGACTATGTTTTCAGAGCTAAACCCCAGGCCAAATCTATCAGACTTGTACGGTACATTGATCAGTCGACCCCAGCCAGTATGACCATCATCTTCAACCACGGCTTGAGCATCTTTCAGAGAAATCATAGCAGGAGGAGCACGAATAACCTTGGGCACACGGGAAGTTGGCTTAAGGACAGGACTAGTCGGAGGAATTACTTCGAATGACTGAGAAGGAGTCTCAAAGAATTCACCATCCATCTCGACGTATCTGAAGGTATGCACACTACTGACAATATACTCTTCTTCACCACACACAGTGACGATCTTACCCTCTATTGGATACCTCAGCTTTTGATGGAGAGACGAAGCTACAACACTTGCCTCATGAATCCAAGGGCGTCCCAACAAGCAGGAATAGGCAGGACGAATGTTCATTACGTGAAAGATAGTGTTGAAGACTTGAGGTCCTATCTTGATAGGGAAGACCACTTCACCGCGGGCAACACTCTTCGCACCATCGTAAGCACGCACCACAACGTCACTAGGCTTCAGTTCAATGCCTTTACAGTCAAGTTTATCGAGCACAGCTTTCGGTAGCACATTCAAAGAAGAGCCATTGTCGATCAATACGTGAGATAAGGTGATCCCCTCACACTCAATGGAGATATGCAGAGCTCTATTGTGATTCTTTCCTGCTGGTGTCAGGTCGGCATCGGAAAAGCCTAGGCCATTGTCAACAGTCAAATTGGCCACATAGTTTTCGAACTGATCGACAGATGTCTCCTGAGGTATATGAGCATTCTTCAAGAATTTTATCAATGCCTTGGCATGAGATTCAGAAGATAATAACAAGGATAACATCGAGATCTTAGACGGAGTATGCCCCAGCTGTTCTACCACATCAAAATCACTCTTGCGGATGATTTTCAACATTTCTTCCACTTCCTGCTTGGCAACATCTTCAGTAGTAACTTCGACCGGTGTCTTTGACTGAGAAGGGTTGATCATTGGTTCCTTTCCTCGAGTTTCAGGGGCGGGAGGTGAGATTTCTGGAGAGAAGATCCTTCCACTTCGAGTAACTTTACTAGTCCCAACAATGTCATTAGGATTAGCAGAATTACCAACTTGCTTTACGCCATGGATGTAAACATCACCTCCATAATTCCACGGAATGGCTTTGCTTGAGGAATACAGTATTGGGCCAGGTGCAGTAATAATTAGGGGAGCTACCTTGGGCTCAGCAGTAATCTTCACAGGCACCCTAGTAGCGGTAATCTTCATTGGAACTTTGGACCTAGCAATCACAGATATTTCTTCCACAGGGTTTTCCACCTTGGGAACCTTTTCGAAGAGAATTGTGCGATCATCCATCAGCCGTTGAATACCATTTCTCAACTTCAAGCAATCATTGGGTTGGAGTATACAGAGATCGCAATTTTCAGCACAACCTGGAAATAAACCAGCTTGCAATAAGTTCTTCTTGATGGTCAGGAGAGGAGATGTTAAATCAGCTACATTAGAAATGTGAGAATTGTCATCCACAGCATTAACAGTCTTGTCATGGTTAGGCATAGGTGCAGTGATGACATTAGGAGTCTCTGGAGGATCAAATTCAATTTCTCCAGCGTCGATCATATCCTGAATCTTATTCTTCAACGACCAACAATCGTTTGTATCATGCCCGGGGCTATCGGAGTGATATGCACACCTGGCATTGGGATTATAACGAGGAGAAGTAGTGTTGGGATTCGTAGGAGGATCTCTGAGGGTAATCAAATTTGCTTTTAGCATACCCTGCAGTGCCTGTGCTAAAGTCATATTGATCTTGGTAAACTGCCTTCTTGGCCTGTCTTATTTGTGCTGGAAGTTTTGAGATGGCGGTGCTGCAATCGTAACTGCTCCAATGGTATGGTCACGATTTTTCTTGTTACGACCCCTCTGACCGTACACAGCATTTGATTCGTTCCTCCCCTGGTAGGACCTTTTGGTGCTTGCAGAGGTAGTCGCCTGTATCTTTCCATTTCGAATGCCACTTTCAACACGTTCACCTGTCAATATAAGTTCAGTGAAACCCGATGAAGAACTTCCCAGTAGATGGCTGTAGAATGGGCCAGTCAGTGTACTCATGAACATGTCCACTAATTCTCGATCAGTCATAGGGGGTTTGACTCTGCCAGCCAAATCCCTCCATTTTTGAGCGTATTCTTTGAAGCCTTCCTTAGATCCCATAGTCATATTCTGCAACTGTAGCCGAGTAGGCGCTAGTTCAGAGTTATACTGGTACTGCTTGTAGAAAGCTGTTGCTAGATCAGTCCAGGTGCGGATGTTAGAGCTCTCGAGCTAATAATACCATTCCAACTGTGTGCCAGACAAACTCTCTTGGAAGAAATGGATCCATAGCTTCCTATCAGTGGTATACGGTTGAATCTTTCTCACATAAGCTCTCAGATGCATCTGAGGACAAGACGCACCATCGTACTTAGTGAAAGTGGGGATCTTGAATTTGCGAGGAATGACCACATCAGAGACCAGTCCCAAGCTTTCGAAATCCAGACCGGGCGCCTTCTGACCCTCCATAGCTAGCATACGTTCTTCCAGCAACTTGTACTTGCCATCTCTTGGAGAGTATTGTTCATTCTCATAATCTTCATCGTCGTCCTCATGGTTAAAGAGATCAACATTCTCCTCTTCTGAATCATTCTCTGTCTCCTCTTCTTGATCCTTCGGAATTCTAACCTTGACTCCTGCAGCCTGTCCTTTAAGCCTTCTTCCCGGGTTGATGTAACTCACAGCTTTCTTGTCTTTCTTCTTCTCGAGCAAGAGAGCCTTCAGTTCTTCCTGCCCCTTGGATAAGCTCAAGATCATCTCCTGGAATTGAGCATTTTGAGCCTGGAGATCTTTGACAGTTTGTTCGAGAGCCATTTTTCTGTTTAGAAGGAAGACCGTGAGAATATTGATCTTTTAGGATACCTGTTATGCAATGTTATGTTATGCTATGCAATGTATGAAATGTTTTCAAGGACTTCTGGAATTTAACTTTGCGTAAACCACCAAAAAGAGGGAAACTTTTATTAATAATTTCTTTAATCAATGTTCATTACAAAAGGAAATAATAAAAATACAATGAAAGCTCAAATCTCCCAGGGACGGCTTCTTTTTGGGCGAAGATATGCATTGAGTCTTCGTTCCTCATTAAGCTGGCTGGTGAGCTCTAATACTTTCTTCCTTTCTGCAACGAACTGAGTCTCAAAAGTATCCCTTTCCTCTCTCAACTGGATCCAGGATCTCTTCAGTTCTTCAACATTGGTAGGCATATCTGGATAAGGAATGATCCGAGGAGTACCTCCTTCAACTCCTGGTTCAACAATCAGCGGTCCGACTGCAAGATATGGCATGACAAGTTCACGAGCTCTGGCGCGTACCCATCTGAGATAAGGTTCCATAGGAATAGAGTTTTTTTTGTCCTAAAGCGCTTCTTTTCACCATGCCCCAAGCTCGTATAAACCTTTGACGGAGACCTTGGGAATCAGTGTCATAGTCAAACACAGCGCCTTGGATAATTATTTCATGTGGACCATCTCTTCGAGCACAACCAAACTGACGTAGGGCTAAAGCAGGATTATAAGTAATACCTCCTCTTATCCCCATGACTGGTACATTAGAGAATTCTCCACAACGGTCGATGATGATAACATTTTCTTTGAGATGAGGACACCAACGGATGTCTGAATGGGAGAGCGACATTATCCTTTGAGACCATTTCAGATTTTGCTCATTCTTCAAGATTGATTGAGGAAGGTGCGAAATAAACCACCTAGATAATAAAGGTATGCAGCACATGAGAGTCCCTTGCCTTTTCATAGTACGGGTGTGAAGGGAATGCAAAATGTCTCCAAGCAAGGTAGGCACAGGGTTATAAGTGAGAAATATCTTAATAGCATTCACGTCTATGAATTGGTCTGGATTAGGGAATAACACCAAACCATAGATTAGTAATGCTAGAACATCTTCGAAAGCATGGACATTCATAACTTCGAGGAATTCTCGGGCCTTATTTATCAGAAATTTGGCAAGTAAACCCTTAACTCCACTTCTTGTTACCCAATGGGTTTCAATATCGGACTTTGTCATGTGTAAAGCCGCGACAACTTCTTCGGACTTCAGAATCTTTTCTAAACCACTGAAAGGTGTTTGATCAAGGATAGGTATCCCAAGCATCCTGGAGAATTCTTCTAATGTGGGTACCAACTGATAATCTGGGAAAGTGAAGCAATGATGTTTAGGATCGAAGAACTGGAATAGAACTCTCATCATATCTTCTTTGAAACCAGTGGTAACTAAATTAAGGAGAGAACCATGTTTCTTGATGAACTGAGCCTGATCAAGAAGTTCTGACACTAAATCCTTTAGTTGAGGAGAGATTGTCACAAAATTGATCCGGATGGTCTTCCTGGAAGCCATAGCCTTACGAAACAGAGCAAAGTTAAATCCCTAAGTCCTTGAAATGATTAGTACAATGCCATGATGTTATGATGTTATGATGTTAAGTAAACAACAAGCACAAACAAGTCCCACAACAATCATTCCTAGGTTTTAAGGCTTGCGTGAGTTCCATAGGTAAGTACCCTCCCTACTGAAGTTTGGTTGGTTCAACCTGTCCTAGAATAGTAACCGGGTTCTAGAAGGATCTCAAATCATTGACCTTCCTTTAAGTCCACTTCAGTGCAACACCAAGTGGTTGACCGAAGCTTCCCTAAAGTCCAATCTCAAAGAGTGTAGTATCGAGTCTCAACCAACCCCAGTAGGAACCGAAGTCAGTTATCTCACTACTTTATAATGGCTAGGATGAGTCAATTAGGGTTCTAAAGGTCTGGTTAATACTTTGATGACACCACGCGGACGCCAAATTTTTCCGCAAGTAAACATGAGGAACATCAGGACATCCAAAGCGTCAAATTAACCGTAGCCATCATTTTGACCATTCCAGTATACGCCGGATAGTCGCGATGATCTTTTGCTACTCACCTAAGATGCACTAGATCCGGGTGTAGGACCTTTCACTCAAGCACAAAATACCCAAGCAATCCCTTAAAAGTAAATCAGACAATTTGAATAAGTGATCTTGTTTTTTAAGGTAATTTCTCTTTAATTATCCCCAGCAGAGTCGCCAGTTCTGTCATACGGTGAACTGACTTTGTGTGTTTTGCTTTAGAAAGCAAATGTCGCGGATAGCAAGAGTCGCCACCGACTTTTCTTTTATCCAATAAGGAAAGGTGGAAAAGAACAGGAAAGACCTTAATTAGATTTTGGGTTCGGGAGGTACATTATACAAAGGGAAGGTGTTAGCACCCTTTGTATCCATGGTTATCCATTGGCTCTTAATTGCTTGATCACTTATGTTTGTCTGAAAAAAGTGTTTGTGAATTGCTTAAAAAATGTTTTGAAAAGAGAGTTTAACTTTGTAATGATTCTTGTACGAATGTATACAAAGTATTTATCTCGTTTAATTTTGAAAGCGGTTTAGAAAAATATAACTTGGCAATGATTCTAGTACGAATGTATACCAAGTGGTGATTTTCTAGTATTTTTTTCTAGTATTTGCAAAGTGTGAGGTATGAAAAATGTTTTTAGGTTGTGAGCTAGCAATTAAGAGTTATACCCACCCAAGGTCTTTATGGGCATTTCCTATCCTTATGAGGGTAAAACTGTCCTTACTATTGAGAAGTAAGTAGTCTTATCCCTTTGGATGTAAAAGGGTCATCGTAGGGTCATCGATTGGTCATTGAAGGCAACATTTGAAAGGATACCTTAGCATTCGAAGGGGCGATCATCATTTAACCGTAGGCTACAGCGACGGGACATCGAGGGACAAAATCATATATTCGAAGACAACATCCGAGGGACAATGATTTATTTTATAGGGACATGATGATTTAATCGAAGGGTCTTTGCTAAGTGTATCCCCACGTTCGCAGGACATGACCATAATACCGTAATATCGTAAGGCAACAAAGAGAGGTCCAAGATCACATATTCAAAGGCAATATTTTACAATCAATTAGGTAATTAGGGTGAATCCCCACATTGTAATCAATTAGGTAATTAGGATGAATCTCCACATTAAAATAAATTAGGTAATTAGGATGAATCTCCACGTTAAAATCAATTAGGTAATTAGGATGAATCTCCACAAGGGTATCCCACAAATAAAGTGGAATACCTTAGCCGACTACCTTTTCCGGGAGTATGTGAATCCTTACAAAATTCAGCAAACAGGTCAGAATACCAAATCAGGGTGCAATCGAGAATTACACCACAAAAGAAACACAGCAGTAGGGATGTCAGGCAAAATAACACATGGTTAGAATAAAACAGATCCGATAAGCATAGAACAAAACAGGACAATCGGCTACTGTCACGTTCGCTCCTGCCTCGCCTAGCGAAGGCCTAGCGAATGCTCGCTACATGCTCGCTTGGCGATGTGCTAGCGAGCGGCTGCGGGTTCTGGTTTTAATAACAGTACAATTCCAGAAAGCTCCAAACCCTATGGCATCCATCATAGAAATTACATGGTTAAACGTTCAAGACATTCATACATACTTAAATTCACATGCAAAACTTAAGATATTTTTATAAATTCAATCATGATGCCCCATGCAAATTAAGAACCTAAAGCGATAATAGTAATGCAAACCTGTTTGCAATTGAATTGCAACCTTGAATTGGCAAATCACTCTTAGGGTTGGCGCCGGATTGAGTTGGGCGGAGGTAACCTTGGTGCAGATGAGTTTCCTTCAGGGTTTCCTTTAGGGTTGCTCTGAATTCTATGGGTTAGCCTCCAGGGTTTGCTGTGCCTTCTCTCTATCTCCCGTTTTCGTTCCCCTTTTTCTGAATGAGGTCCTTGGTATTTATAATAGTTTTTGTGACCTAATGGGCTCAGAATGAAGCCCAAAAATTATGGTATTCGCAAGCTTCGCTAGGCGAGTGGCGTAGCGAAGGGTTCGCTAGGCGAATGATTTTGCTCGCCTAGCGAGCAAGCCATTTTAAGCCATTTTATGGATTTGACCATCTGTGTACTGGGTCTTTGTTCCTTTAAGATCAATGCCTTGAGTAATGAGGTGGGGTGCCTTGAAAAATGCCTTGTAATATTAACGGGCAAATTTTGGGGTATGACACTAGGGCACGCGAAAAACAGTGTGTCTTGCTCAATCTTCCAACTAAAATGCTCATGTTATAGTGTACCAAATGAGATGATATAAAAAACAAAGTTCAAGTGCGAAATGAGTAGAACACCATGGTGTCTTATTTCAGTGAAAATGGTGGTTCCAACATGAAGAAAAGTGGACAGCAAGATGGCCACATGCACACGGATACAACAGAAAACAACATCACAAACTCAATCTTAATAGCAATGCCTCATGCTGAGGGCTTCATAGACAAGCATGGCATAGTGTTAACATGGAAAACAACATGAGGCTGAACATGGCAAGGGCATGAAAAAAACAGTAATAAGCATAGCATAATGGTGAGCATAAGAAGTTATACATGTCCTTGGAAGAAAGAGTGAAAAGCTTACCTAGTGGAAATCAATCCACTGTTTCTTGATAGTGGAGGAATGGAAGGAATGTTGCTACTTTGGAACTTCAAGAACTTGTGAAATGGAAGAGGAATGAAATGGATCTTTTGCTCCTTGCCTTGCTTAGCTCGAAAATAACAGCCTCCCTCTTCAGATTAGGGTTTTAGTGCTTATATATGTTGGTCTAAAGTGTCTAATGGGCTGAAATGTTTGGTTTTGGTTATGTGCACTATGATACAAAAGTGAGGTGTATTAGAAGATCTCTTGTTTTGGCAAAACTTAAGTGAGTGGACAAGAGAGTACATGGCCAAATGAGGTAAAGAAACACATGTGCTGGTTTTATGGTCTGGATGCAGCATGGCATGGCTTGGAAATAAGTTCAAGATGGTGACTTTATGACTATGTATCTTGATGAGTGCATGACCAAATGGTAAGGCAATGCAAACAGTAGGAAGAGTTCATGGAGCTTAACATCTTTCATGTTGGGCACGAATGGAAATGATGAATGGAAGAATGTGAAAAGTGGCCTTAAAGTTCAGGTTTCATCATGCCAAAAAGTTGGGCCAGTTTGGCCTAACATGCTGCCTAGAAATTCAGTTCATGATGCTAACTTTAGATGAGTGCATCTCTCAAACCATGGATCCAAATGAGATGATTCCAAAAGGATCTGAAAGAGGACATGGCAAGGTACAATTGTCATGAAGAAAGTATTTTCAAATGGTGCCTTGAAGTTCAAGAAATCTGGCCAAGGAGTCTTGACAAATTTTGAAGATTTTGGACTTAGAAAATTTTCTAAGTGTCCTAAAATAATGTCTCACTTTGACCAAGCATAACTTTCTCAATTTTGATCCAAATGGAGCAAACTTTATATCTCTAGAAATCTTGGAACAAGAGGAGCAACTTTCATGTTGGAGAAATTTTCAAATGGAGCTTGTATCTTGATGGAAAATGGGCTTAAAGTGAGTGCAACAACCATGAAAACTTGCCCTAAATGGAAAGTCAACCATTTCCAAATTTAGTAACTTTTCCGACTCCTGATTAAATGATGAATCCATGATCCAACCTTGATCAAATTTCACATGTAGGCTCCCTTAGGCATGGATTTTGAGATTCCACTCTCAAAATGTCAGGAGTTGACTTTTCTGGCCCCACAATTGACTTTTCCCAAACTGTCTAATTCTCGATTCCATTGATCAATTGAAGTACTTCTGGATCAAATAAAGAGCTGATTTTTTATATGTAGACCCTTGTGGACATATGTAAGGCCATGGAAAAGAGTTCCACCCAAGGAATCAGAAATAAACTGATTTTAAACCAAACCCTAGTTTTAGGGCAAAATGATTGGGAACTGATTGCACTGTTTGCCAATGGATCTTTGTGAGATAATTGTGAACCTTCCTAGGCCAAGATGCCTCTCCAATCATGACATGGATGAGATCCTCTACTTCCAAACAAACATTTCCTGTTGCAGATAGCCATGAAACCCTAATTTCTGAGTAAATCCAGATGCACATTCTGAGAGCTCTGAATCCTCCACTGATGAACTGAGGACCATAATAAGATACCTGGACCCCCTTGAGACCCTTGAGACTTGTATATTTAGGAAATGAAGTCCAATTCTCAATCTTGCTTCGTGTGGGCTCCTTCTGTTAAGAAGTGATCAATCAAACCCTGATTTCCAAGTCACTAATGCAATATGCAATGAGTATGACCTAGTATGATGTCAATGAAATGTGAAACATAATCCCATGCTTCCAAGAAAAATGAAGGGTAAATTTTGGGGTATTACACTTATATGATAGAATTAAGATATTCCAACAAGGGAAAGATACCTTAATTGAATCTAAGACTCTCCGAGGATACTTAGAGTAGTACCTCTAAAAAAATCTGAAATGAGACTCTTCATATTGATGAAGCAGTATCTCAAACAGTAAAAATGAGATTCTCTGTATCGAGTCGAAGCAGCATCTTATATGATAGAATTAAGATATTCCAACAAGGGAAAGATACCGTAATTGAATCTAAGACTCTCCGAGGATACTTAGAGCAGTATCTCTAAAAAAATCTGAAATGAGACTCTTCATTTTGGTGAAGTAGTATCTCAAACAATAAAAATGAGATTCTCTGTATCGGGTCGAAGCAGCATCTTATATGATAGAATTACGATATTCCGAACAAGGGAATGATACCTTAATTGAATCTAAGACTCTCCGAGGATACTAGAGCAGTATCTCTAAAATTTTTTGAAATGAGACTCTTCATATTGATGAAGCAGCATCTCAAACAGATAAATGAGATTCTCCAAATAAATGAAGCAGTATCTCGAACAGATAAATGAGATTCTTCAGATAAATGAAGCAGTATCTCGAATATTCGTCTGTTGGGGGAATTTTTTGAAAAGACTCCTTTGGAGGGAGATTTACTAGAAATGCTCTACAGGGGAAAAATCTCATAAGAGACCTTTTAGGGTAACCTCTGCTTGGGGAGCAACGACTGTAAAGAAAAATGCTGGGAATATCATTATTAAAAAAGTTGTAAAATGATTTGCTGAGAAATAACCCTACGAGCCTATGTAGGGTGATAACTTTATTTGGGAATGAGGAATGTCCGAGACATACACGAATGACCTTGGATCTTGTTATTTTATATTTGATTTTTGTATGATGTCCCACTTTAGGTGGGAATTCTATGCATGGGAGGATGCATGAGATACATGCAAGTATGCAATTGCTGGGGATATTTGGTTGTGCGTGTAGGAATGCGAATGATTTTTATTTTGTATAAGGTTATGCATAAGTATGATGATGGTTGATATGACTGTGTTTTCTGAATTTTCTATTTGGTATGAAAACCATGTATGGATGATTCGTATGATGCATGTGGGAATGCAACTGGGTAATTGGATATTTTGTAGGGTTTTATTTTTGACTGCCAATAAGGTTGGACTTTATATGGGAACTGCCAGATGAGAACTGGTGAAGGAGACTGAACTGCCAGATGACGACAGCACCTGAAGGATATGTTACCAGACGTGAACTGGTGAAAATAATTGAAATGTCAGACGGGACTGAATTTGTTTTTGTTTGTCAGACAGGAACTGACTTTTTAAAAATAGGCTACCAGACGAGAACTGGTGAAAGTAATTGACTACCAGATGAGAACTGGTATCGAAATAAGTGACCTACCAGACGAGAACTGGTATTAAGAGATAATTTACCAGACGAGAACTGGTATTTGGCAAATTGATTTGTCATGCAAGAACTGATTTTTGATATAGTTCGCCAGACGAGAACTGGACTTTGGAAATAAATCGCCAGACGAGAACTGGACTTTGGAAATAAATTTCCAGACGGGAACTGGGCTTTGAAATGAATTGCCAGACGGGAACTGGGTTTTTGAAAAAGGTTGCCAGACGGGAACTGGGCTTTGAAATAAATTGCCAGACGGGAACTGGGCTTTTGAAAAAGGTCGCCAGACGGGAACTGGTCTTTGAAATAAATTGCCAAACGGGAACTGGACTTTGAAATGAATTGCCAGACGGGAACTGGGCTTTTGAAAAAGGTTGCCAGACGGGAACTGGGCTTTGAAATAAATTGTCAGACGGGAACTGGGCTTTTGAAAAAGGTTACCAGACGGGGACTGAGCTTTGAAATAAATTGCCAGACGGGAACTGGACTTTGAAATAAATTTCCAGGCGAGAACTGGACTTTGTAATAAATTGTCAGACGGGAACTAGGCTTTGAAACAATTGCCAGACGGGAACTGGACTTTGAAATGGCAAAGCGATGTTGGGCTTTGGTGTCAGATTTTGTGTTTCAAAGCTTTTTGATGACAGGTTCATGTTGTGGGGTTAGACCCGATGAATTTTATGATATGCATGATTTTATGTTAGAGCAAAGCGACATGACTAATGCATGAGGATGCTTTACGCAATGATTTGCAGGTTTCCAAAATGCCCCTGCGTGGGTATTGGAAGAGAAGGTTCTTTGCAGAAAGGCTTCTATCTGCCAAAAGGTTATTGGATGGGGGTGATAGCATGATTCCCCGACACTCATCTTGAACTCTGCATTGGCTGACTTGAAAAAGCTTTTGCTTGAACTGCTTAAAGTCAGGGAGATGACTTGCTCCTGTACGGCTCATCTTGCCCCAATGTGATGGGTCTACGCAAAATGTTTACCTCGAAAGGATTTTGAAAGCAATTGTATCATAATTTGGAGATGGATTGCCCCAGAATTTTGATCCATGGAAGGATTTATCCTTGGTTAAACGACTCTTGGAGCGGTTGCCTTTTTTGTGCTCTTGAGGTAGCTTTCCCTGGTATGAGCATTGAAGCGACTTAACTCACCCTAATTGAACATTGGAGGGGTCTGCCCCTGGCCAACAGAACCTCTAGGTGATCTGCCCCTAGTTAATAGAGTCATGAGATGATTTGCTCTGGATCAACTGATTCTTGAAATGATTTGCACATTTATTAACAGATGTTGGAGACTATTTAAGACTGACCAATTCTTGGAGTAATTTTCCTATGATCAACTTGATGTTTAGGTGGCATGTCTCAGATTCATAGGTTGTGAGATAGTCTTGATTCGGGTCAGCACCAACAAATGTCCAAGTTCCTCTGATTGTTCCTTACTGTTGGAATTTCCCTGACATCAAGTACTGAATTGCAATTAAAATTTCTCACTCATAAATGGTAATTTTAATGCGATATTCATGCAAGTTTTGAAAAAATCATTTATTGAAATGATATGATATTGTGTGGCGAGTGGACCATTAGTCCAAACGCAATGTTGATTTAGCAGTTTAGAGTGTGAAAGACACAGTGAGAATAATGACATCGATGTTGAAGATTAGCAAATCTTTAGGAGTCAGTTTACGCAACTTTGCTGTAATATGCTTTAGGAAATAACCCTACCTCAATTAGGTCTTTCGAGGGTTGTAACGTGTCTTGGTTCATGGTTATTGAAACAAAGTATGTAAGGCTCAAATTTTGTTTTACCCCACCCATTCTTCATGACGATCTCCAATCCTATGCTCAGTTAATTCAAGATACACATTCAACTTTTAAGAGAGTTTGCAGGTGTAAGATCTCTTGAAATGACAAACACTTTATTTTGCTCTTCATGGATATTGGTGATCCTTTGATTCTTGATATGGTGGTCACTAAATCTTGTTTTTATTTTGTTGAGGGTTTTTGTGACCTCCTTTGATTTTTATTTTGATCCCTAACTTTTGCATGGACCGCTTTTTGAAGCTTTAGTCCATCGGGATTGCCCCGGTTTTTGCCTAAGTCTCCTTTTGGGGTATCGACTTAGCAGGCTTTTCTTTGATTATTTTTTTGAAAATTTGTGACTGCCAAGTCAATGGTCATTGAAGAAAAAACGCCATAACTTTTGGATTTTGCATTGTTCCTTCTACACTTCAGGATGTGTGCGAAGAACATCATGTGGTTGATCCACAAACGGGATTCTTCGTCTTGTAATTTGAATGTGTAGTCAGATTAACTGAACACTATCCTGCCCCAGGTTTAATGTAAGGTTTTTTTAGATCCGAAAGAAACTCCTACTTCTAGGCTCGAAGTGGTTGACTAGGGATTAACTCCTGATCTCTCCAGTGTTTGGGAATTTGAAACAATGCATGTACATCATCAACAAGATTTTATCCGAAAGCATATGGTCAGCAGTTATGGGTATCTTGTTTTCATCATCCTCCCTCAAATCTTTGCTAAAATAAAAGTTATGATAAAGAAAAGTGAATGGGAGAAACACTGATGTATTTTTGTTTTTGATATAAGAGAAGAAAAATGAGCGAATGCGAGATAATTAATTCAAAACATGCATCATTACTTCATCAATATTACCATTAAAAACAAATAAAGTTTAAACACAAGCAACTTTTAACAACAAAGAAACTACAAATGCAAAAATAGAAACAAATCAGTCCAACGATTGCCAGTGTTGAGGATGTCTTCCTGTCTGAACTACTGGCATTTAGAAGATACTCTATGAAATCTTTGAACTCATTCTGACGAGAGGTTAACATGCACCAACAGGCTTCCTTCTGAAAAGGATATGTACCTTTTGTCGATCAATTGTTGCACTTTAGCTTTGAAAGCATTGCAGTCTTCAGTTGAATGCCCTATTGTTCCAGCATGATATCCATATTGCACATCAGGATCATATCCAGGTGGGTAGAGGTTGGGTAGGACCATTTACTGGAGCTGGAATAACATTCTCTACGATTGCAGTCTGCTGAATGTTATCCTCCTTCTTTGCTAAAACTATCATAGCTTCCACAAGTTAGTCTAACTGATTTTTCATCGAGTCCACATCTCCTCTTAATGCAATATGACTTTGCTCCGATGGATCCATGATCTTTCAAGAGCTACTTCAAGTATGATTTTAGTATCGGGAAATCAACTGCAGGTTATGGATGAAGGATGGATGAGTTTTTTTGTATTTATTTTTTTTGGTGAAAAATGATATGAAATGTATGATGATGAATGCAAATGCAATAATATGTGTATGAATGTAGTGACATGTTCAAGATCACAGGTTTAAAGTGTTTTTAGATAGATCAGAATAACGGGTGAATGACAGGTATCTCTGATTAATGGAACCCCGTGGGTGGGCTCTACAGTTGGTAGGTTCCCAGAGTCATGGATATTTCTTGGGGACGTCACTGCCGTGACGAAGACTCGTCTGACAATAGTATCCTTAAGAAGATCTCGTCTAGGTGAGGTCTTTGTATTATCCCAACAAGGAAAACTCCATGAGGATTCTACTACACGACTCTCGAGTCCAGGGTTCTAACAAGGTTCTTAGAGTCATAGATCGAGGTTGGAAATATTACTGTAAGATAGTAATACGTCCAAGGGATCACATCTGATTGGGGCTTTCGTATTAACCTGATAAGTTCGAGACTTTTCAGGTAAATACTACATAACCACCGGATATAATGGGTTAAAAGGTCCCTAGAGTCATTGATCCAACTTGAGAATACTATCGTCGTGACGAAAACTCGTCGAACAATAATATCTCAAGAGAATCTCCTCTAGGCGGGGTCTTCGTATCTTCCTAACAAGGAAGACTCCTTGTGGGCGCCCACTACGCAACCACCAACCTAATCTTATGTTTTTTCTCAGACTCGGGTAGAGAGCCTATCTCACAAAGTATCACCAACCAGAGAACCCCAAATAAGACATAGTCAATAAATCACAATACAATAATTATGACAGCATAATAATAACAAAATAAATAACAAACAAACAAACAAGATTAACACACAATACAAAAATTGAACTAAATTAGGCTTCACTCTCTTTTGCTTGGAGCTAATCCCCAGCAGAGTCGCCATTTGTCGCATCTAGAAAAACGCGATTCCTCGCGATGGTCGCGGAAAAATTAATGTTCGAACAGAGTCGCCACCGAACTTTATTTATCCCAATGAAGGAATAGGAAAATATCGATAAAACCTTTAGGAAATAGAATAATGGTCATCGCAACCATTATCGGGTTCGGGAATGGATTACGTAAAGGGAAGGTATTAGCACCCCTTACGTCCGTTGTACTCAACGGGAACCTTTTAGTTCTAATGTGTGTTTCGAGTGTTAATTTATGTTTGTTTGTTATCTTTGGGTTATAAAATATTAGAAATTGAAATGGACGAGAACCTCAGAAAGGGAAAAGGGAGGTTTTTTATTAGTGTGCTCCCGAAGATATAACAATCTCCTGCCTACGTATCCTTATGGTATAATAAGGAAATTAGAGCATTCGTAGTTCGGGGAACTACGGTTGGTTGGTGTTTTTTAGTGAACAACTGTTTTAAATCGTGTTCTAAAGGCTAAACGTTGGCTTGTCTACTCTCGGCAGAGGCTTAAGCATTAGTTTGTTGTGCGCATTATAAAGGATTAATAGTGTTCTTTCTGAAAAGAGTTTTGGTCACACGGGGGTGACAAGTTGACTCAATATGTTGGATGTTTTGTTTGATTGGTTATGATCGCACGAGGGGGAGAAAAGATAGGTTTGATGTGTTGAAATATTTTTGGTTGGATGACAATTACTTGGATAATTGAGTAAGACAACTCGTATCCTAACAGTCGGGAAAGGGAATAGAAGACTCTAGACCACCCTTTTTTTCATCCTTAATTATAAAAAGGATTTGATAATAATTAAGGTGTTTTGAATGGATGACGAATACTCGGATAATCGAGTAAGACAACTAGTATCCTAACAACCGAGAAAGGGAATAGAAGACTCTAAACCACTATCTGTTTCATCTGAGTATTTATGAAAATAAGGTTGTATATGATTGACGTATTTTAGTATGAACGACAAATACTCGAATGACTGGGTAAAACAACTCATATCCAAGCATTTGAGAAGAGGAATTGAAGACTCAAGACCATCTCTCTTTTCGGATAGTTTTATTTGAGAATGATTTGACTTACGGTATGAATTGGTGAAAAATGACAATTGTTCGTCTGACCGAGTAAGAGAACTCGTATTCAAACAATTGAGGAGTGAAGTTGAAAACTCAAAGTCAACTCCCTTTTCATTTCTTATTATGAAAATAATTTGATTTAATATGGGTTTAGAAGTTTGTAAAGAAATGACAATTATTTGACTGACCGAGTAAGAGAAATCGTATTCAAACAATTGAGGAGAGAAATTGAAGACTCAAAGTCATCACCCATTTCATTTCATATTATGAAAATAATCCGTTTTAATTGTGTTTATGTTTAAGCGGATAAAAATGACAATTATTTGACTAACCAAGTAAGAGAACTCGTATTCAAATAATCGAGGAAAGGAGTTGAAAACTCAAAACCATCCCCTTTTTCACATTTTTATTTATTGTAAATATTAATTTTAAGTTGTCTTATTATTTAATTGATAATCTAGCAACCTAATTAACTAATTAAAAAAAACAATTACTTGAATTCACTAATTAAAATTGATTATCAAGATTAATCAATAAAGAGAGGTTCCATCAATATAATCAAGTTAATTAAGTTTACTTGATAAAAAAAAGTAATTAATCTTACTAACCAAGACAAATAAATTTAATTTGAAAATAACTTCTTAAATTTTAAATTCCATTACAACTTAAAACTAAAAAAAACTGCATTTTTATAGGAATGTCATCAAGAACTAATGAATCCTACAATTGAGTTCATATTTAATCATACCACAAGACACTATTTACAAACACTCATAAATTTAATTTGGAAATAACTTCTTAAATTTTGAATTCCATTACAACTTAAAACTAAAAAAATTTGCATTTTTATAGGAATGTCATCAAGAACTAATGAATCATACAATTGAGTTCATATTTAATCATACCCCAAGACAGTATTTACAAACACTCATAAATTTAATTTGGAAATAACTTCTTAAATTTTGAATTCCATTACAACTTAAAACTAAAAAAAAAACTGCATTTTTATAGGAATGTCATCAAGAACTAATGAATCCTACAATTGAGTTCATATTTAATCATACCACAAGACAATATTTACAAACACTCAACTCAATTTTAGACAAAATGATAATAACCATTGGAATAGCTCAATTTGACCTTCATAGCTTAAGTGAAAAGCTAGTGTGTCCAAATACTACAACAAATCTGTCATTATACTACAACAACTTAGTAACCAATCTGTCCAAACGTTAAATCCAAACTTAATAACAAGGTTGTCCAAATACTGCATCCGAAATTAGCTTGAAATATAAACAAGGATGTATGCCAAACAAAATTTTCAAAAGTGAAAGGCCATGATACTTAGAACAATATTAACAAAATAAGCAGTTTGCAATCCAAAGGAAACCGGAAAAAAGATAGAAACGCAACCATGATATCAAAACAAACACAAACTATCTATAGACTCATGTCCATTCCAGGTTTCAATAATATAAAAAAAAACTCATCTGAACTTTTAAACATGTAAGCTAATCTTAAACAAATCCAAAATATGTAAAAAGAGAATTAAATCCATAAGTTAAACACACTTTATGTTCAAGATATTTTTATTATTAACAAGCTCAGCACATCCCTCGCACAAACGAAATCAAAATGAAGTAATTACCCATTATCGTAGTGTCGCGGTACTGCTTCGATGGCATCCGTACAAGCTTACTTCACGAACTACCGACTCCTCCTCATACTTGAATCCGATTTGTGTTTAACTCAACGTTCTGCATCTAATTCCAACTGTGAACCATCACAGAACTGGCGTCTTCACGATGTTACGGCTGATGCGGCATGAGTTTGAAGGTATGGTGCGAAAGAATCCGACCGTGGGTGTTGAAGGGTTTGTGTTCGCGACGGTAGCGGTGGTTGTGGTTAAATTGTGGTGGCTGAAACGGTGAAGATTTGGCGAAGGTTGTATGGTGGGGATGGAGATTTCGAACGGCGGACGGTTTGTGTTTGTTGTTGTGGCTGTTCACGGTGGATGGTTCAGCGGCGACACCACAAAGGTCATGTGTGGTTTAAAGGAGGATGATGGTTGTTTGGTGGCCACAGAGAGAAGAAGGAAAATGACCGATGAACATGGGAGTGGATCCTGAAAAACAAAGAAGATGCAGTTTTCTTTTTCCTTTTTTAATGAGCTGAGACAGAGCAGTATTTTTAGTGGGTAAGAGAGATTAGAGAAGTCTTTCTCTTTATTTATTTTTCTTTCCCTGCTTACTCATGTTACCGTTGGTGAGGATATAGGAGAGAGGAAAGGTGAGAGCACGTGAGTGGGTGAGGAGACGGATGCGTGTGAGGTAGGTGGCGTGTAGAGTGAGAGAGAAAAGACAGAGTGGGCAGTCTGAATACCAGCTGTAAAAAAAAGAATACAATGCTAATTTCAATTTTTTTTTTAAAACAGTTACTATTATTTAAAATTTCCTATTAAAAATTTCTAATAAGTATTTTTTGAATAAATTTTAATTACTTTAGTTGAATAATTAACCTAAAAAAATGATCGATTGTAAATAAAATTCGGATATAAATTTGCTCGGAAAATTAAATCGGACACACCAAAATGATCAGCATAAAATATACTTATTGAAAAAATACATCGTTTCTTTAAATTTTGAAATAAAATTGCACCGGTTAAAAGGCTCAGACGGGTCCAAACGCCGCCGAAACAGTCACTGAAAAATATGACGAGCACACCAAGTTAAACTACGTGAACCGTAGATTAATAATACTGGCGTCTGCAATTTTAATTTTGAAAATTTTTACCCGCTGATTTTGCATGTTCTTGAGAAATGATTCAACTGATTTGTCTGTATTTTCAATAAATTTATTCTGGCTGATATTTTAGTTATTATTTATGATGGAATGCATGTCATGCTGTGCATATGATGCAAATTAAAAATGAAATCGATTTTACAAAAATTTAAATATGCCCAGACAAAATTGGGGTATGACAGTTAGCAAGAGAGACCAAAAGTGTGGATGAAAATATTATGAGGACCATTCTTTGAAGGAAATTTTTAGAGGTCCTAAAAGTGAAATTGACCATATTTAGAGGGACCAAAAACTTATTTAACCCTTTAAAATAAAACAATTATATATTAAATGTCTTCTATGTCATATTAATTTCTCAACTAATTGAACCGCTAATTTTATCAAACACTTCGATTAACTTATCAACTATAATCTATAAGCTATCGGTCATCAACCATTAGTCATAAGCTATAAGTTATCAGTTAGCTTATCAACCAACCACTATTTTTTAACAAAAAAAAGCCTAGTCTCTGTTTTGCAAAGATATTTTTTGAACTTATAGCTTATAACTTACATGACAATAAAAGACATGTTTGATAATAGTCTTTTCATCCCGAACTTATAGTTTATTTACTAGTTTATAGCTTATTTTCTTGACGCTATTTTAAATAGTGTTCTAGCTTACAACTTATTATTTTTTCTTCCACTTTTGTCCTTAGTATTTTAACTAAAATTCATTACTACCTTTTATAATTTATTTTAATTTAAATAAAAAAAAATTATATATTAAATATCTTTTATGTCATTTTAATTTATCAATTAATTGAATAACTAATTTTATCAAACAGTTCAATTATTTTATCAGATATAAGTCATTAGGCATCAACTATAAACTATCAATCATCAGTCATCCGTTATAAGCTTCAAGCTATCAACTAGCTTATTTTTTACTAAATAAAGTCTAAAAAAATCTGATCTAACTTGGGTGGTATAGTCTAGATCGTAGGCTCATGTTAGTTGACTTGATATATTTCCATCATACCTCTAACTAATTATTTAATATCATTTAATTTTATTATAGTTAAATTTGGAAGGATTTCTGTATATTTACACTATCATTAACTAGGGTGGCAAACGGGCATGCCTGCCCCACAAAATCTCGTAAAAAAACGGGGTCGGATGGGACGAGTATAGTTGAAGATATGGACCTAAAATCCACGTCCCCTCCAAAAAAAAATGAGGACGGAGCAGAGAAAATCCACGGATCTTGCACCTTTTAAACTTAAAAATACAAAAAATTATGTAAAGCACCAACAAAAATCCACTAAAAAACAAAACAAATACATTAAAGGATAAACATCTGAACCCTTACTCCACTCTGTGCTAAATTGCGGGCAAAGGAGACCATCCCAATTGATCTTGTCCATTTTACAACCCCTAACCTATATGATTAACTATATCCAACTTAATTTCCTATTCATAATAATATGAGACAATTGTACTCAAATTTTAACTTTTAATTAAGAATAGTTTATGTGCAATATTATTAGGTCTTACAATCATTTTGAAGCTGGAAGGGTTTTAACATAGTCATAAACGTAAAACCTCAAAATCTCCCTCTGTCCGAATCCAACTTGTCCGATGGCATTTGTCTCTGGATTTCAGCGGTTACTTCGCCATTCCCACTCCCACTTCACTTCGATTCGTTTCAATTCAACTCTCACTTCCCCCAAACTTTTCGTCAGCGGTGAGTAACCAAAGACCAACCTTTCCATATATTTTATCATCTTTTCTTTGCATCATAACTTCAATCTAATGAAACTCCATCTGTTAATTGAAAAGAAGTTGTGGAAAACATGTTGATTTGGCTGCAAAATACTGTGAAACTGAAAATTGTTAAATGGGAGAGAAAAAAAACTGTACATGAAGCTCTTTAGGTCAAATATAATCTACATGTCTAGTTTGGTATACTTTAACTTGGTTTTACCTGAAACTTCTGTCTATAGCAATGCTAATTTAATCAAGTTCTTAGTCATAGCAGTTATCTAACAACGAGGTTTGTGCTCTGTAGCACCGACATCACTGAAAAAGGTATGTCTGGGTCACTGTCTTGTGATTACCTTCAATTTATTTATTTTTTCAAATTATTACTGAAAACATGTCAAAATTAGTGTCGTGTTTTCGGTGTCCGTATTTCATAGGTTTTGGGAATTTCTACTTTTATTTTTGCAGCTAAGAATTGTAATAGGTTACTCTTATATATCTAGCTATAATTTTGCTATGCATAGTTGGTCTCAAGTCCGGATAAAACTTCGTTGTAGTTGTTGTTACTTTTATATCTGGCTATGTTTTTTTGGTTGATTTGGCATATGCTTCAATAATGTTATATGCTAGTACTTATTTTGCACCATCTGGTCCATGGAATAGCTTGGTGTGTAATGCACACATATGATTAATTTTTCAAAATCCTAAGGTTCTAACATATGTATCTTCCATGTACAAAATACCTTAATTATGTATATAACATTTTAAAATTTGATTAACATGCATTTTCTTGTGTTTGTAATTTTTAACAGGTCTTTCGAGATTGACAACGGATGAAAAGCTTACTGAAGCATTTTCTCCTTTTGGGCAGCTCATGGAAGGTGATAATGAGCATTTTTTGTTTTATTATGTTTCGCAGTACTCGATTATAATATCCTTATTTTGCTTCATGTGTTTTGTGTTTGACCATCATTCATTTTGATTATACAGCTAAGGTGATAATTGACAGGGCCTCTGGAAGATCAAAGGGGTTCGCTTTTGTATCGTATGCAACCGTAGAAGAAGCTGAGAAGGCGAGAGAAGGAATGAATGCTAAATTTTTGGATGGATGGGTTATATTTGTTGATCCTGCCAAGCCAAGAGAACCTCGACCTCCTCCGCAAGCAGAATCTCAGGCGCCTCAAACAGGGTTCACAGTTAATAAGACTGTTGGATGGTGTGGTTGATGATTGAAGAAACTTGATTGATTACTCTTACGGTGTTGGAGGTAATATTTTAAGGACCATATGGTTCAAAATAGCCAACTTTACTCTGACTTTTTTGTACCAATCAGTGATAATTGATTATTCGAGTTAGGCATTAGTAATGCTGTTGAAAATTTTGATGTCAAACTAGAAACTAGTTCTTCCTGTATTCGTCTGATACGAACTTCCTCGATACTTTTCCCAATTATTTATAGTATTGACAAATATCTGCTATTGAATTTTCATTGCTAAGGTAATCTCTTGTGTATTCAAGTATTTGTTGCAACATTCCTTCATCTTTGACAAATGAAGTTTTTCATCTCTATTGAGAAGCTCCAATATTTGCAATATAATCAACTCAACACTATTAGTTCCATCTCTAAGCCACTTTTACTTTTCATGTGAGATCAATCATATCCGGAATGGATTGAATGATAGAGCATATAAATGTATAATTGATTAAGATTAAGATGCAGAGGTCTAACAATCAAGTCCAAGTCCAAGGCATGTTGATAATCACTAAAGTACAACATACCTGTTGATCAGATGCTCCAAGCTAAGCTGAGAAGTCAAACATTGCAGAAGTATTGCAGTTGCAGGATTGAAGTTATGACAAGCTAGTTTTTTTCTTCTTTTTCGGGATCTTGCAATTTCTAGATCAATTGGCAGCATCGTGAATTTGACCGTATTGATATCTATAATATTGTTTTTATGAGATTTGGAACATCTGTACAAGGATTGTCCAATTGCTAGTCATTTCGATTGATAACATATGCAGCAATGGTCAAATGAATATCATGCATGTCCGCATAATTTAGTTAATCGCATAATGGGCCAAAGACTAGGCAAGGGTGATACCAAAGATAAAAATTACACATAAAGTACCCTACATCTTTTCTCACATGAACATAAACACTCCATTAATTCATGTGAAATTCAGCATGTTCCATGTCAAACGCCAACAATTAGTTTGTGAATAATTAAAAACGACAATTAAGTACAAATAAGACCATAGATTAGAAAAACTAGTTCTTTTTTCAATCGGTTGAAACATGCATGTTGTGATTTTATCAAGTGTCCTGATACGAATCAAGCTTGACCAAGGTAATATTTAGAACATAATTCTCACATCGATAAATTGAACTTGTCAGTTGATACTATACTGCTTAAATATCGAGTGACATAATTCTCAAATCGTCGTAGCTTTGAAGTTGCATATTGATAAACTGAACTCGTCCTTCATCATCGTTAGACGAACGACGATACTCAACACTAACCACACTTCTTGTGTTGCGATGGTTGAGAAGATAATTCATTTGGTCTAATTGATCCTTAGATTAGACAATGTAACATCAACATTGGTCTTGAATAAATGGGGATAAATTCTCTTATTCTAGTAATCTGTAACTTAGTTAGAGTTCATTATGGTCAGATATGACTAAGAAGAATTAATTATTTCACTGATGTCAATTCTAAATGAATCAAACACACCATTTTATAAAAGTTTATATACATTCCAATCCACATGACGAATCTTGATCATCCAATAGAAATTAATGAACAAATACACCTCCAATATGGATTTAAATTATAGAATTTAAATTCAAATGTTACATCTTATAATGGTTTCATACTGTATACTTTGAAACTATCTTTTGTGGCATAAGAGTCCATGTTTTTTCTTTTTTATAATAACACCCTTAAATTACACTAATATAAATAAAGACATAAAATGACATAAAAAATAATTTAATAAAAAAAATCTAAAATAATATATAATATACATGTCAAGCATAATACGAGATAATGTAGTACACAAAATACAATCTAAATAATCCCCATACAACCTAAAAAGAATACATCCTACTTGGTTGCAAGACATTTTTGACTTCCTTCATAGTTTTCTAAACAATGATATTAGTGTCCTTCTATACAATCCCACCAGATAGTAATACAATGGCCAAATCACAGATACACACATGCAGGAATCATACCAGTTACATTGCCACATTTCTCTACGGTATAAGTAAATGTTCTTTCAATGTGTGAATTGTGTATGGATGTGATATATTAAAATACCAGCTCACGTGTCCATGTACAATTTTCCAACCATACATAACTTGGGCGCCTTCGTCCTTGGTAGACAAAATATGATCTATCTACTCATCATACCTCTAATCAATCTGAAATGAAGTGATCATTTGTGGAGTAAAGACGATAAAATGTTTGGGAATATCCCGTATATACCATAAATAACGCATGACTCAGTAAGACATGTAACAGACCTTAAATAATCCATATTTGATTCATCCACATAAAAATAGATGCATCCAACGAGCACGTGTCACGATGAGTGTCATAGTTCTTAAATAATAAATCATATACTAGTAGAAGATCCGACCACTCTCGATATGGTATTTTAGTAGGATGTTATTTTATTTGAGCAAAGACGTTGGCACATGGCTTAGTCTTAGTGTATTCCTGAATGTACTCCGGTCCATAAATACTTGAAAAAAAGTGATAAATCCATGTATGCATCAATGTATACTAATAAGTAATTAACATTAAATAAATATTGTTAACAACTAATTAAATAATTATATGAATATGTTATTTGAAACAATGTCATGTGTCCTCATAAATGCAACATTTTCCTTTGTAACATTCAACTTCTTATACAAATAAGTCAATCAAATAGTTTTCCAAACATGGTCATTGACCATAACAGGTCTCTAAAATACTCCAACTATACCAAGTAAGTGTAGGTGGAGATCTTGTTTGTGAAAATAGAATCTTTACCTTTCCATAGAACAAACAATTTTGACATGAGGTTGCCTTTGAGTTTTTCTCTCCAGGAATATGGAGAATCTTTATCTTGTTGAACTTTTTCATATCGGTTTTCACAATTGTCAAGTATTGTTACATGATTGTATCTTTTGTCCAATATTCTCCCTTAATTTGTGATGTGATCAATTGTGAGCCAGATCTGATTAATATTTCTAGGCCCTCATTTGGAAAACTATGTAGTCCAACTAAACAAAACCTCATATTTATCATAATTATTAGACGTATGAAATTAAAATATCATTGTGACCTCTAGGGTGAGCTTAATATATATCACCCATACAATGTAATTGGTATGATTCCTCGTTGGATGCATCTAATTTCATGTGGATGGATCAAATATGGATTGTGTAAGGTTTGTTACATGTCTTACTGAGTCATGTGTTATTTATGGTATGCATAGGAGATTTTCAAACATTTTATCGTCTTTACTCCACAAATGATCACTTCATCCCTGATTGATTAGAGGTATGATAAGTAGATGGATCATATTTTGTCTACTGAGGACCAAGGCGCCCAAATTATGTATGGTTGGAAAATTGTACATGGACACGTGAGCTGGTATTTTAATATATCACATCCCTACACAATTCACACATTGGAAGAACATTTGCTTATACCAGTAAAGAAAGGTGACAATGTAACTGGTATGGTTCTTGCATGAGTGTGCATCTGAGACTTGGCCACACTGTATTACTATCTGGTGGAATTATACAAAAGGACACTAATGTCAACACCGTTGTTTAGGAAATTGTGAAGGAAGTCAAAATATCTTGCGGATGAAGAGGTGAAGTTAAGGGGCGAAAAATCTCATGCAACCAAGCTTTTTAGGTTGTATGAGGATTGTTTAGGTGGCAATGTAATTTGTATGATTCAGATCCGAGAAGTCGATGCAAGTGTGCCACTTGTGTTTGAAATTTTTACCAACACAGCGAACAAAACCACTTTGACTAAGTAATGAACCTTTCCTTCAAGAGATCATATGTGACGCTCTTAGTCACCTTTGCTTTCTCTGGTGATTATTTTTGACGATGTTAGGCCACATAAGAGATGTTTTGTTGCAAAGCCAACGAATGGTAAGCGATCTCAAAATTGATGCCACTTTATTTTTTTGACGCACTGGGAAAAAAGTTTAAACTTGACATGTTGGCATTTGATAATTTGGTCTTGCACAACCTTGGGCAAGTAGGTCGATAACCTGATTAACTTCGTCAGGTCGCTTCTTACTTTGGTCTCAATGAATTCTCTATTGGGTTTTAGTCATTTGTGGTGTTCCTTTGATTGGTTGCTTAGGTAAAACGACATGGGCAACACAAGATGTATATTTTGAAGAGGCATCGTGTGGGACAAGATGTCCCAGCATAAGTGCATCATCTGGTCCCAGTCTGTAAGCCAAGTTTCGTGAGTAAATCTGAGCGGGATTTGTTTGATTTCCAGATGTTATTACAAAAAACTGGTTCAAGTTTGTTTAGTGTTCAGAGAAACTTGTTGGACAAGATGCCTGGAACATGTTGTATGATATCTGGGCGCGCGTGCTGCACATATTACATCATATTCTGCATTGATTCTGGTACGATAAGAAGATTAATTTTGTATGAAGTTTGTTAGTCCAAACAATTTTTGAAAAAGATTTTATTAGATCATAATCCATAAAGGTTGAAGAAGATTTAATTGGACATGGTTTAATTAAAAGATTTGGATTTGGTTAAAATAAGAAGATTTTATTTGATTGGATTTGCATTGAAGAAAATATTTATTTGAATATGCTTTGAAGAAAGATTTGCTCCAGATTTTTTTTATCCAAGTTTGTTCTGAAATTGACATACAAAGATATTGATGGAAGATTTAAATAAAGAAATATTTCATGAAGAGATTTAATGGAATTTGTTTTAATGACAAGATTTGGATTTGCACCAAATGAGAAAATCTCCAATCTCTTAAAAAATGATTTAAAGGGTGATTTTGTTAATGCAAGATATTGATTATGAATCATTCACTTCATAAGTTGGAATTGTGATTTATATCAAGTAAAGATTTCATTTGATTTATTCAAGATTCAGAATTTTGTTACCTGGACAGATGTCAGGCCAAATGTTCCAATATTTGTGAGACATCTATCTCGAACTGTTACTTTATATCAATCAAGGATCTCAAACTTCCTAATAAATATTTGATTGATTATGTGAGTTTTTGGAGGTTGTGGTCTAAATCAAATTCAACAAGAAAAATCAAGAGATTCTGATTTTTTTCAAGGAAATCAATCAAGATTGGAAATCATCATTATTGAAGATTGATCTCATGTGCGTTTTAGAAGTCCAATAAAGATTCAGATTTCTAGGATTTTGGAGTTTGACTTGTGTGGCTATATAAGGAGTTCATATACTTTGTGAAGACTTAGAGCTGAAGAAAAAATATTCACTCATTAGGAGAATTTTGTTTTAGTTGAGTCCTAGTTTTGTTTGTATTTTGCAAACTCTATTCATATGCTTCAAATCTAGTTTATCTGAATAGAGTATTGAGTTGTAAGGTTGTTATACCTAGCATCTTATTGTCATAATTATCCAAATACAAGGAAAGTGTTTTAGAGAACGTGAGAGGAGTCTCTTATTCATGGGGAGCCTGAACGAAGCTTCACGAGTAGTATTAGCAAAGCGACCTTGAACTGGGAGAGTTCATAGTAAGCCCATTTGTCCTTTTGACTATTGAGAGTGGAATAGTTTTATAAGGAGTCATGAATAGAAAGCCACGGGTAGTATTAGATTGAGGCATTGAACAAGGTTTGTTAATCTAAGACTATTGTACTAATACTATTGAGAGTAAATTTCCTTTCTTGGATTAGAAGCCCCCTAGACGTAGGTGACATTACACTGAATTGGGTTAGTAATCCTTTGTGTTCTTTATTGTTTTCTGTTTTAATTCCTTAGTACCTGTCAATCTTGTTTAAACTATTGTACCATTTTCCCATACACCATGTCTAACATTTACCCCTTAGAACATAATTTCAATTGGCATTAGAACGGGAACCCTATTATGTTTGGGTGAGCTTCAAGGTTCTTATTTTGTTTAAGATAGAGAATTTCAAAAAAGAGGAGCAGTTCATCAGCCAAAGATTCTTTATGGTACTAAGAATCCTCCAAAGAATAAAGTTGAAGACAATTATGAAGATTGTGAAGACCAAGCTGATTATGATACTGAAGAAAATCGTATGCTTGCTAAGATCTTTAGTAAAGTCGTAAGAAAACTAGATATGAGATCTCAGAATAATGTTTATACAAATGTTCCAAGACAATCAACAACATAATTTCAAGAGGTGTAACTTTCAGTGTAAAGGAATATGTGGTGTAAATCTCAACAGGATCCAATTCTTAAATGCAAAGATTTTTGACATATTCAAGTTGAATGCTCAAGTTTTCCAAGGAATCAAATAAAATTCTACAATGTCACTAATGATGAGGAAGGTGAATATAATCAAGCAAAAAATGTTGTGACTTTCACTACACACATCAGAGACATGGAATGTATCATATATATATTGATGAGCCATCAAATTCAAAGAATATGTGTGTTGCTCCTTTTCAGAAAACAGAATGCATAATGTCAGATAACATGTCTCAACATCGTGTCAAACATCATTACCAGTGCATTAATTTGTTATACTCCATTCAATTGTACTATTGTAAACCGTATGGTAGACAACCACATCATCAACATATGTATTCCCAGTGGAATGAGAAGTCTCATAGGCATCTTCAACAAGTTTGGTGTGATAAAACTAGTATTATTATTCATAGTGTTTGTACCTCCCACAAGAATGTTGAAGATCATGTTCCTCACATCATGAATGACATTTTAGATACAAAAACTAAGTTATGGCACAAAAAGCTTGGGAGTACACGATTTTTTTTTGCAGAGAAATATATCATATGTATGTCTGATCTCAAAATTGAATAAGGTAAAATTTATGACACGTGTCAAGTTGGGAAGCAAACAAGATGTCATATAAGATGTTTCAACATTTTATCCATGTTTTTGAATTACCACTTATGGACTTTATGAAACTCGTGCAAGGAGTTGTCATTAAAGGGAAGCCTGATGATCAGGTCAGAGGTCCTTCCAACATTGAACAATCAATAGTGGTTTAGAAGAAGAAGATAAAGAAGATTAATGATTATGACATAATTCTTCTTATTGGGGTTCTTCTTAGTGTGTCGAATTTCAATTATAAGATGTATGTTTGGAAACATGTCCCAAATGTTGTTACCTATAATATTACACATTTTGACAAGTTTGATATGGTTGCTGGTGAAAACGTCCTTGATAAAGATGTGTCGAACATCTTGTTTGACATGTTGGAGACATAGCCTCAAATTAATAAGGAAAATGATGATGTGATCCGTGAGAATAATCATGTGAGTAATGATGATCATGTCCATGAAGATGTTGAGGTTGATATTGTTGTAACTCATGTTGATGTTGTTAATAAAAATAAAAATAAAATAAAATCTGCATCAAAAGAAAAGAAGGTCAATGCACTAGAAGATGTAGAGGAAGATGTTAATGACAACTTGAATGACATAGAGATGCATCTGAACAAGAAAAGTAATGAGAGTATTACTAGAAATAAGGGATAACTTGTAACACAATACCATGCTAAAATCAAATGGTTGACTTTGATGAAGCTTCTACTCCTATTACTCAACTTGAAGTCATTCGAATGTTGTTAGGTGTATCTTGTAGCCTTATATTCACATATTATCATATGGATGTGAAAAGTGCCTTCCTCAATAGGTACTTAAATGAAGATCTCTACCAAGATATGCCAAAGAACCTGTATGACATGTTAGTGACCGAGTTTCTAACTCAGAGGAAGGATGAGCAAGTTGCCAAGCTTGATGAACAACACGTGGTACTCAATGTGTTACCTTTTCATATGATTGTACTAATTGATGTTCCAAAACCAAGATCCAGGGATACTGAGATTAAGAAGGAAAAAACTCCAAAAGAAAAGTATGTGGATAGTATGTTGAAGAAGATGTCAAGGACATTGTGTCCACCATAAGGAGAAAGGTTGTTAGGAAGAGAATTTTTGTAATTGTTCATGTTGTTCCCATGGATAATGTCTCATTCCATTCTAAAACAAGTGTTCAGGAATGGAAATATATGTTTCAAAGAAGGATTATGCTAAGATAAAATTAGGTAAATAAGCTCTCAAATGTTAAGAAATCACGGAGTTGCTAAAAGTTGTTGGGTTGATGAAAGTTGTTGATCCTTGTTATGAAAAGTTAGTCAAGGAATTTATTGTAAAAATTACTAGTGAGTGTATTGTTGAAGGAAATAAGGAGTATATAAAGGTGTGTGATAGAGGAAAGTGTGTGAAGTTTTCTCCTCAAACTTCACCATTATTAGTTATGGTGATGAGATTGGTGCTGCCACAAAGTGTTTTGACTTTGAGTTACATACTAAATATTGGGAAAGATGTGGCTGATAATGTGATACACATATGTGCACCTGTTGATAAAACTGATATGGTCTTTGATGGAGAAATGTTGGAGCTTTTTCACCTTAAATTGTTGTTGTTGCTACTAAAATGTTTTGTGATGTATGTGTTAGTGTGTTCTTGTGTCCATTATGAGCTGGATTTTTCTATTACCGTTGCCCATTTTGAGAAAATTAAGGGGCGATGATGATATGATGATATGCAAGAAAAGTTGTGTGTTGTTACTCTGCACTATGATAATGGTTTGTGTTCTTTTAGATCTGGTATTCATTTCTGATCTTAGCATGTGCTTGATGCTCTGGTTTACTATCCATGTATTTTCCAAATTATGCAAAAAGGGGGGAGTAATGATTAATGCAAACACCTATGATCTCTTAGGAAATGTTTCATTGTTATGTATGTTCTCGTGTGTGAATTTATTTGAAGATTTACTCTTGCACATCTTGTATATATTATAAGTTGTTTTAGACAAAATCTGCAAAAGGGGGAAATTTTTGTTACTTTGATTGGATGCTTTAGGTAAAATTACATGGACAACACAAGATGTATATTATGAATAGGCATCATGTGGACAAGATGTTTCAGTATGAGTGCAACGTCTGGCCTCAGTCTGTATCCAGGTTTCATGAGTAAATTTGAGTGTGATTTGTTTGATTCTAGATGTTATTACAAAGAGTTGGTTCAGGTTTAATTAGTGTTCAAAGATGTCTGGAACATGTTGTGTGACATCTGGGTGCGCGTGTTGCATAAACTGCATCATATTCTGCATTGATTCTGGTACGATCAGAATATTACTTTTGGAAGAAGTTTGGTAATCCAAATGAATTTAGAAAAATAGTTTATTATATCATAATCCATAAAGGTTAAAGAAAATTTAATTGGATATCGTTTAATTAAAATATTTGGATTTGGTTTAAATAAGAAGATTTTATTTGATTGTATTTGGATTGAAGAAAATATTTATTTGGATATTCTTTAAATGAAGATTTGGTCCAAATTTGTTTTATCTAAATTTTTTCTAATATTGACATACAATGATATTGGTTGAAGATTAAAATAAAAAAATATTCCATAAAAAGATTTAATGAGATTTGTTTTAATTACGAGATTTGGATTTGCAACTAATGAGAAAATCTCCTATATCTATTAAAGATGATTTAAAATATGATTTTGTTAAGGCAAGAGATTGATTCTGATTCCTTTACTTGAGAAGTTTGAACTGTGATTTATATCAAGTAAAAATTTTATTTGATTTGTTAAGATTCAGAATTCTGTTACATGGACAGATGTCAGGCCAAATGTTCCACGATCTATGAGACATTTGTCTCAGACGGTTACTTTGTATCAATCAAGGATCTCAATCTTCCTAATAAATATTTGATTAATCATGTGAATTTTTGTAGGATATGGTCTCAATCTATGACAACAAGAATAAACAAGAGATTCATATTTTTTCAAGGGTCACAATCAAGATTAGAAATCATCATTATTGAAGATTGATCTCATGTGTTTTCTTGAAGTCCAATAAAGATTCAGATTTATGGACTTTTAGAGTTGAACTTGTGCGACTATATAAGGAGTTCATCTCTTTTGTGAAGACTCAGAGCTGGAGAGAAAATATCTACTCATTAGGAGAATTTTGTTTTAGTTGTGTCTTGATTTTGTTTGTATTTTGTACACTTTATTCATGTGCTTCAAATCTAAATTATTTGAATAGAGTATTGAGTTGTAAGGTTGTCATATCATTTATCTTATTATTGGAATTGTCCAAACACAATGAGTTCGAGAAAAAGTGAGAGGAGTCTCTTGTTCATAGGGAGCCTGAACGAAGCTTCACATATAGTATTAGGAAAGTGGCCTTGAACCGTGAGAGTTCAGAGTAAACTCATTTATCCTTTTGACTATTGAGAGTGGAATAGTTCTATAGGGAGTCCTAAATAGAAAGTCATGAGAGGTATTAGGTTGAGGCATTGGACAAGGTTTGTTCATATAAGAATATTGTACTAATAATATTGATAGTGAATTTCCTTTCTTGGTGTGGAAGCCCCATAGACGTATTTGATGTTGCATTGAATTAGGTTAATAATCTTTTGTGTTCTTTATTGCTTTCTGTTTTAATTCCTCAGTATCTGTCAATCTGGTTTAAGTTGTTGTACACGTTATCCCTGACATCAAGTCCCACATCTGTCCCCTAGAACAAAATTTCAATTTGATTTTTTTCTTGCACCTAAAGGCATTATTTCTTTGTTGTCTTCTTGGTCTTTGAGAGGCTGCATTTCTAGATAGGCATCTAGTTCAAATGGTTCTAGTCAACAAATTCGGCGATCTCTTGAGTTGATTAATACTTTGACTACAAGGCTAAAAGGCAAGTGTGAAATGCTTCTAAGTATGTATCTTGTACATTTAACTTATCAACAACAGTGTGAATTTTAAATTTAGGTGAATTATTGATGACACAACACACATCTCTACTATCGTTGGTCCACCCTCAATGCATTTGTTTACGAGTTTGCATTTAATGAAAAACAACTTTACCCTTATGATCTTCTTTGTTCATTTATTTCAAAAGTAGTTGGTAATTTCATATACCACCAAGGATTGGCATCGAAACCACCAAACCCCTAGAGGTTGCCACAACGACAGGGTTGCAAAATCCACTTAAGTCCTAATGGATTGTACATTTCCCCCTAAATGATATCACACGAACTTACATTGATTCATGAACACACGAGAAAAGTTGAAACTAGTCATTTGCGCCCTTATCACTCGTGTTGCGTGGTGGTTAGGCACGTTGTTAATCAACTCTTCATTGTAAAAAACAAGGGAGGTCTTTTTTTCCATAAATTCATTTTGATCCTTCGTTCGTGACAATTCTTCTTTTTTCTTCCCCTTAATAGAGTAACGTACTACTTTTGGTCAGAGAATACCCCCATAAAATAACCGGTGATTAACCTCAATTTCATGATATTCGTTTCACCAGAACGTTTATGGGCAGATCCTTCCAAGACGTACAAATTTGTCATGCGACGCATGCTAAAGTGTGGATATCCTCCCAAGTTGTCATGCGACGCAGAAATCGAAGATCCCAACAAAAAAATGGGTGTTTTAGAACGGTGGTTCCCCAACCAGTGCGAGGCCAAAATTCGCCATCAAAGTGAGGAGAGTGGAGAACAATTCCTATATAAAGTGTCAAATGATCTAGTATAGAACTTTTGGATCCCTCTGATGAAAATGAATTGTGATCTAATAACAAATTTCATTAAAGGTCGTGATGCTCTTCAAGCTCTGATTTGACTACAAAAGAGTATCTACAAACACTCTGACACGCCGAGTAGTAACTATCATAAATGAGAGATTTTAAGCATTATACCAAGATTTTGAGGTCTAAGTCTCTTAAACATTCTCTTGAAGAGACATGCTCCCACAAGCTCGTCGATGCAACATGAAACATAAATGAGAATGAAACAACAAAGATGTATTTTGATAAATGTCGATGCAACATGAAACATAAATGAGAATGAAACAACAAAGATGTATTTTGATAAAAGTCGATGCAACATGAAACATAAATGAGAATGAAACATGTATTTTGATAAATAAAAAAAACATTAAGCCAAAAAAAAAAACAATATCAGAATCTAAAATTCAAATACTTCAACAAAAAACATAGCCATTTCTCCAAATTCCAACTCAGAATCTAAATTTCAAATACTTCAACAAAAAACACTCACAGTACTAGAAGAATTTTAACATTTTGACTTTGGTTCATCAACCATACATCCAAACTTTACTTTGTGTTGCAATTCAACTATCTCATTTGACCAAATTAACCAAAACAAATGCATAGCCCCGTCCGACTATCTCATTTTCACGATACAGTTACATGTTACAAACAAAAACATGAAGCCGATATGTAGAAGAGAGTTTCAAATTGCCTTTGAAGGTAAAAAACCTCACACCATACAATCCAAGTCTTTTCATTATATATACAAGCTAACAGCATGACATAATTTTATTTATGCACATTGAAGGAAATAGAATAAAGCATTCTACATAGTTTACTCATTGTGCTTCCGCGACAGAGTAATGCATTTCTGTAACTGATTTTTTCAAGAAACTAGCTCCGCAGTTTGAATCTTGGCTACAAACATCAACAGAGGCAAAATCAGAAGAACCTTCAATAACTTGAGAATCCGACAACTCATAGCACAGTTCAGAATGTTCACCAAGGTTGCGAGACTGTTTCTTATCTTTATCTTTGCCATTGCTCCCTCGAGTTGAATTTCCCTTGTTACCTTTCTTCAAACTTTTCTTTTCATTCTTCTTCTTCTTGGATTTCGGCTGTTTCTTGTTTTTGACAGTATGCGACACTAATGTAGGTATTGGATCATACACATCAGCAGCCCATTTCACTGTCAATTTCACACGCCCTTCCCCGTTTTTATCACGACTACCTTTCATGGCAGATTTAAGTTCCGAAGGGGCCTGTGATGTATATCAAATAACATTAACCTATAGACATAAGCATTATTAACACTAACAATATAACACAAGAAACTTACCGGCAGAGATATTGAACGAGAGTAAGCTTGATGGACAGAATGCTCAGAAGGTGATTCTGTAACAGATGCTGCCTCACGAGGATTCGGAAAGGTAGCCGATTTTTTCAAAGACACCATGTTGAGTTTTGCATCTTTCGGTTTAATAACCTTGTTTTCCTCAACTACATTGCATATCTCATGCCCCTTAGACGCATCCTCCAATTTTTCAGAATCTTGTATATGTAACGACTCACTAAAAGTGAGTTCAAGACTACTTATGCAACTCCCATGCTTGTCATTAACAGAAGAACACACTTCCATTGAATCTATCAACCTATTAGGTACTATAACTAAACTACTCTGCATTAAAAACAATGAAAAGTTTATCCAATAGAAATACAAATCTGTAACATCAGAACATCAATATATAAAACAGAAACTCAAGCAAATTTTACATGATATGAAACTGCAGTTCACAATATGTAAATGATTATATGTAAAAACACATTGTCTTTTCTTCCTAACTGGCATGTCAATAAACCATGACATGCAAATGTGTAACTAGCACCATTCCAACATCCATGAACAATTTTCATAATCAACATAGTTGGTAACTAAATGATCACACAATCACTATGAGTCAGATCTGGTCAAAACTAACATGATTTTCAATACAACAAACATCAGAACATGATTGCACAAAAAATACCTTAGCAAAGTTTGAAGCTCTAGCACTCTCCAAACAGTAACAAAACAAGAAAATAACTAGATCCCAGCCAATTCTTCAAACGATCAACTAGTAGCTCGACGAAACAACAGCAGCAACAACAACTAGGATAATAATATAAAACCAAAAAAGAGTAAAGGGACGATATAAGAAACGAAAGTTCTTATGTTAACTAAGATTACCACGCCTATCACTTTTTTCAAGAGGTTTCAAACGATGAGATAAAGATCCATAATAAAAATTGGTGATGAAAGGAACCAAATGACGAAGAAGTTCAATAGGCACCGAAGGCATTATTATATGCTCTTCGAAGCCCTCCTAACAGTTTCACACCCAACAAAACGAAACAACGTTAAATCCAAAGGAAACAAACTCTGATGTGAATTAAGGGATTTGAGAACTAGAAACCTAACCCAAACAAAAAAACCTATGACATCAAAATGGTTACAACATGAACTCAGCTTAGTCCATAGAATAATCAAGTTGATAAAATCAAGAAAAACGGTAGATCGGGAAAAACGTGATGGACACTGGATTAGGTTGTTGGAATCGGATAGGGTGGAAAAATGGGTTTTGTTAATTTTATAGGAAGGGGTTCGAGAAGGTCAAGAGTCAAGTTGTTTGAAATTTTTGTGTCTCGGAATCTCGGACGTACACGTTTCAATTATCAACTCAATCTTAGATATTTTTTTTGGTCATGTTGTCCAATTGCAGCCCATCTAGTCTAGGCCCAATATTTACTCCATATCTAGGGGATGTGTATTCTTAATGTACTAACTTACAAATAACAAAAATTTCTTAATGCATTAAAAATACCTTTAAATTTTGGAGATAATTTTTGGATGCATTTAATACACATAATTCATTTGTTTTTGGACCCCACCTCAATCATAATTTAATTCAAAAATGTAGTTTTCATGTCTTAGGAAATACATTTGGTAGTTGAAGTGGTTCAAACTCCTCTGAGAGAGATCAAGAAGATCTTTTCAATTCACAAAATCGCCACCTCTTATAATTCAGTGTTACTGAAACACTGATATACTTTTATCATGCAGCGTCGTTACAATTTAATTTTTTTTGTCTGTGTTTGAAGCATGGCTTAGTTGTTAAGTATCCAATTTTGACACTAGGAATGATGGTTTAAAAAATTATATTTCTATCTGGGAGAATTTTGTGATCAAATGGTTGTATGATATGGTATCTTTGAATTTTGTCATGACTAATTTTTTTTGTGATTGCTTGTTTCAAGTTTAAGGTAGAATCTTACAATCTAGTCTGTGGGATGCTTGAAATAGTCTATTTAATTCTAAACACTAATTTCTAATTAGTATAATGCAAATCCAACTATATCTTTCAAAACAGGATTTCGAAAATAAATTTTCTCAGACATTTCAAAAATGTATTTTTTGAACTAAATTTATTCATAGAATTAGAGTGTGGTTCAAAAACGAATAAATTATGTGTAATGGATGCACCTAAAGATGTATCTCCAGAATCTAAGGGATATTTTCAGTTTTCCATAGGGTGTTTTTCCATCCCATATAATGAGATAGAAATTCTCAAAATAAGGGTGGCTCTTCCAGCCTCAACCTCAGTGGTGAAGAGTCACCGTTTACTAATTCAAAAATGTCTTTAACGCATTCTGAAAGTTAATAAATGGGCATCCTTTAAGACAAAAAAATATATATTTTATAAGTGAGTCACCACCATTTTGTCAAAAACTACTTTAGAAGTTAACTTTTAGACTAACTCCTAGGCACATTTTGAACTATTTTCATAACTCAGTGAATAATCTAGAAGTTAAGTTCCGTACTAACCCTCATGACAATAAGTTTCCCTCTAGTGCAGTGAATTTGTTATAAATCTGATAGTAAGTTTCCCTCATATACAAGTTGCACTTATGGGGTTTCTAAGGCAGCAACATGGGACACATGTCTCCAGGAAGATGATGTCAGAGACACGTGAACTCAAGAAGATGTTGCTTCTGCATCAAATAAAATGACATTAAGGGTTAGACGCTGATTAGTCACCATTTATGTTAGTTTTGTTGTTGTTTGAATGTGAAAAGCAAGTGAATTGTTATGAGTTTGAGTAGTAGTTTAAGCTTATTTTAGTATATTTTTATCATGTCTTGATCTGCTGAAATTTTATTCATTATAGGTTATTTTACGCGCTTGAGGTAGTGTTTCATGTGTTTACAGGTCTGAAGCACCAAGAGGAAGTTGATCAGAGAAGAATCCAGATAAAAATGTACGAGTAGAAGAAAAAGAGAGGATTTTGTACATCTCATGCCCATACGCGTATGAGGGGTCTCATACGCGTATGGCCACTCAACCTCATCTGCCAGTATATGCGTAGCACCAGAGAAAGGGCAAAAATGATGTTTTTGCTCATACGCGTATGGGATGGTCCTTACGTGTATGAGGCCAACTAGCCAAGGCCCTCATGTGTAGACTAGAGCCTTACGCATATGGCTCTAGTTGGACCATACGCCATACCCTAGGCCATACGCGTATGAGTTAGTGCAAAAATGTGCCATACACATATAGGAGGAGGCAATACATGTATGGCACGACCCAGGTCTGAAAAGCCCAAATTTCACCTATATATTTAACACTAAAACACGAATTTCCAAGGGTTGAACGGTTTTTGAGTACAGAGAATACGTTTTGAAGGTTCAAGAGTTGAAGAATTCATGGTGGATCAAGGATTTCATGAACTTTAAGTGATTGAATACCTCTTTTATTCCATTAATTTGTAATGTCTACACTTTCTACTTTGTTTTTCTTTACTATTGTGAGTAGTTAAACCCCCCCAATGCTAGGGGATGTCCCTAATTCATATTTATGCATTAATTTTAGTTTGAACCTTGTAATGACATTGATTTGATGATATTTGACTTATTTGCAATTTGTTCTTAATGCTTTCTCTCTCTGAAAATTGAGTTTGATTTACGGTTAATATTTAGGTTGGACTTCCATTATTAACACTTAATTGTGAGTAATTCATAGTATATATCACTTAGGACTAGGGATATCCTGTGGAAATCGGAATACTCTTGATTAATATAATGCTTAATTTTGTCTGCAATTCTCTTTGGACATGAGAGTTAATTTGAATGATTAAAGATTTTCTCACTAAAGACTTAGGAGTAAACAACCTTAAGTGTCGGTAGTCAGGTTTGTTGAATTAAGTTATTGCAATGTCATGTTACTTTTGTTGATGAATCTAATCATACACCCCCCTAGCATGTTCGTTCATAACTTCTTTTAAACTTTTCCTCTGCTTTTTTTACTGTCAATTGCACTTTGTTTTCTATTTTTCAAACAAACAATCTAAAATCCCAAGGCTTTTGTTTAACTAATTGAAAACCAGAACTTTGTATCGTCAAGGAGTCCTTGAGATCGATACTTGAGGAATTTCCCTTATTACTATATTGACATATTAATACACTTGTTAATTTACCAATCAAGTTTTTGGCGTCGTTGTCGGGGACTAGTAAAGTTTATAGAGTTCATAGTTTTATTTTGAGTTAAAGTTTTGTTGCTTTGCAACTAAAAATTTTATTTCAATTTTATTTTAATTCTATTACTACTAATATATGTCTAATATTTGTATGCGAGAAAAGTCCTCAACTGATTTTATAAGGGATTCGAGAAGGTCAAGTGTCAAGTTGTTTGAAATTTTTGTGTCTCTGAATCTCGGACGTACACGTTTCAATTATCAACTCAATCTTAGACATTTTTTGGCCATGTTGTCCAATTGCAGCCCATCGGTATTTATGTAGTCTAGGCCCAATATTTTCTCCATATGGGCCATGTGTTTTGTCAAGTGGAAATAAGGGTATTACTTCTCCCACATGGTGGAGAAATACCCAATAAAAAATTGAAAATGCCCGTATTAATTCATAAATATATTTTTGAACCCTTTCATTTCACACTAAAATGCGTCTTTATCGAGACACATCTATATTTTTTAAAAAAACAAGTTCGAATGTGCATCTTCGAACACACTCCTTCAATGATTTTATTCATTTAACAACTCAGTGACAAATTCGAATGTACAGTTCCAGATTTTTCAAGCAGGAATTTGAAAAAAAAAAGTCACCTTTGCATGTTAATGACAATTCCATAAGGGAATTTCCGGAAATGTCAAGCAAGAAAATTAATAAAATGTCACCTTTCATGTTTGCTTCACTCGTGGTCAAAAATATTATTCTTCTCCAAACGTTACCAAAACCTCCTACCACACTCAATCGAACTTTTTACTTCAAAACAATATTTTTTTTTATTTTTTCACATCAAAAGAAGAAAAAGAAGATGAAATTTAAGGTAATATAAATGTATTTCCTTCCTCATTACCTACATTAATATGGTTTTCTGGTTGAAAAATGAATGTTGTATCTAGAAATACATTTTTGGTTTTCTGTTTGTAAATACACACGCTCACGCTATTGAACATAGACATGCTCTCTGATATTGTAAATATTTTATGTGTATAGTCTATGTAAACACACCAAAGTTGTTGCTAGTTATTGTGTGAGATATTATTTGTATCAAACTTGTGTTAATATTCTTTCTTAGAAGCATTCTTTGTAAACACAAACTTGTAAAATCTCAAAGTTGTTTGAGTGGTTTCCATGAGTGACTAGGTTTTAGTCAGATAGACTCAAGAAGACAAAGACGGTTTTTATCTGCAGTGTCTATAATTAGGTTTTGATTATAGTGGATTAAGTCCTTATTGAGAAGGCTAAATAACCTTGGTAGGGTGGACTGGAAGTATCTTTGTTAAAAGCGAACCAGTATAAAAATAACTTTGTTATTTTTCTTATTCATGTTATTCCTTTATTAAGTTGGTTTTGAAAAAACTTTTGTTTTTAGAAATCCAATTCAAACCCCACTTTCTTGTGTTTCTTTCCACCTTCAATATCATCAACACCTAACTTAGAATTAATCAATTAAAGGCACATGAATTTGGTAAACAAATCCATCATAACAACAATATCAAATTTCAACAATCTACACAATTGATTGGAGAGTTTTGCACAACCATCTCTGATCTTAAAAACTCCATCAATGGAGGAATGGAAAGGGAAGAAGAAGGTATTAAATACCTCTATCTATCCTCTATGCAAAATATACACCCATATAAGAATCAATCCCCCCTCACCTCAATTTCCAGCAAGTGCAAGCTCTAGCCATGGCTTCCTCTTCCTCACAAACACTTTTTTTTGTCTTTGTCTGACAAAAGATTTCTCTCCTAATTTTCAATTGTACGTCCTGATAAAAATAGCTCTACTCTCCCTCTATTAAAATTAACCCATTATTAATCTTTTAATTATTTCACCTTGGCCTCAACTTATTCTTAATTTCACCCCATTCCCTTATTTTTCTCATTATTCTTATTTTCCATCAAAATCTCATAAACCCGTTATTTTCTATTATTTTTAATTAATTAAATAAACTAAATTTCTATTTAATTTTCACACACTTGAATTATACCCCTAACATTCCTCAAACACACAAATAATTGAATAAAATCAATTTCAATCCAATGCAAAATAAAAATACAAGAAACAGGGTGTTACAACTCTCTACCACTTACTGAATTTCCGCCCTCAGGGGTGATGCCTCAATAGTCAAGTTATCTCTAACTTGTACATCATCCACTTGAATCACATAAGATGGATCGGGAATGTACCTCTGAATCTGAGACGTGTGAAAGACATCATAAAAATTCAAAAGAAACTGTGGTAAGGTAACTAGATACGCAAATTCTCCGACTCTTTAGAGAATTTGATAAGGACCAATGAAACGCGACATGAGCTTCTTAGACTTCAACGCACGACCAACACCAGTTACCTAAGTAACTCTTAGAAACACATGATCACCCTCTCGGAACTCAAGTGATTTCCTCATCTTATCATGGTAACTCTTATGCCTACTTTGCAATGCTTTCATCCTCTCCTGGATCATTTTGACCTTCTCAATAGTATGTTGAACAACCTCAAGCACAAGCACAATACTCACTCCATATTCATACCAAAACAAAGGTGGCATACACCTTCTACCATACAACGCTTCAAACGGAGACATTCCAATGCAATAGTGGAAACTGTTGTTGTAGGTAAAATAGATCAAAGGCAAGTAGGTATCCAAACTACCTCTTTGCTCCAACATGCAAGATCTCAGTAAATATTCTAAGGAATGGATTGTCCTCTTTGTCTGACCGGCCGTCTGTGGATGATAAGCACAACTTAACCACAACTTAGTTCTCAAGGCTTCCTGCAAACTCTTTGATTTGTTGTCATGCACGGGTCAAAAATGAGTAATTAAAAATTATAGTTTATGGAAGTGACACTCGAGAGTCATATCACAAGGACCTTCGTCTTGATTTTTACCAATTGGAAAGAATAATGGGGGGTTTTTAAGTTTCGATTAAGATGAAAGTAAACGATTAGCAGAATTTTATGAACTAGTTGATCTATTGTTTTGGTTTCCGGCTTATCACGAATTTCTACCTCACCAATTCCCTAGGCGACTTTGATCTCTATTCGATCACTATATTGATTAACAAGCATAAAGGATACAATGTTTATTGACACACCTATTATCTGAGTATAGCAAACGGATAACAACAATCATGAATTAAGCAAACATGATTTTAGCATACAACAAAAGCGATTTTAGTTAGGGTACAATCAAACAAAATTAATCAAAACTATTCCACAAAATAACAAATTAAGCAATTGAATTTCAAAGAACATAATTGAAAGAGAAACGAAATTGAATTGATAAAAGTAAACACTTCAAAGCCTTATGGAAACTTGATTCAACAGATTGACCGTAAGGGTTAGTTCTCCATGAAAGTTACAAAGAAAAAAACTCAAATCGTGAATAGTGAATATGTGATGAACAATAGCGCAACTGCTACTAGGTATAAAGACAAAGAAAAAAACTCGAATCGGAAAACATAAAAACTGACCCAAACTAATTATTTTCTAAAGTTTGCAACTTAAACGATTTATCTGAGTCTTCTATACTCTGAATCGGCTTCTGACCTTAATATGAAACTTTTAGCTTATCCTCTCATATTTCCAACGCCTATTAGAATGCCAATTCGATTCTCGTAGCCCAGGTTATGGCCTATGAAGTGAGAGGATGTAAATAGTTGTTTATTAATAAAATACCATACAAAATTAAAATATATGTAACAATAAGCTAAGGAAACACACTAAAATGGTAAAAATAACAAAATACACTCTAGAATTATTGCAACATAATGGTGAAATAATGTGCATGAAGATGCACTGATTACTGGTCATTATCATAATAAAATGATCTGATTTAGTCAATCTATCAATAATAACCCAAATCTTATCATTTCCTTTAACAGTATTCAGTAAACTCATCACAAAATCCATAGAAATTCTATCCCACTTCCATTCAGGAATACTCAATGGTTGCATCAATCCCGATGGCTTTTGGTACTCTATCTTTGACTTCTGGAAAGTCAAACACGAATATGAAAACACAACAACATCCTTCTTCATTTCGGGCCATCAAAACATCTTCTTCAGATCTTGATACATTTTAGTAGCATCGGGATGGATACTCATAATAATCCTATGACCTTCCTCAAGGATTCTCTTCTTAAGCTCTGGCACATCTGGCACACAAACTCTGTCGTAGAATCTCATAATCATATCCTCATATATCATGAAGTCTACCTCTTTACCTTAATTGATTATCACCAATCGGTCAATCAATCATGAGTCAACTTTCTGACTCTCTCTTATTTCTTCAAGAATACCACTAGTCAGCTTCAGAATACTCAACTTCGTATTGTTAAGAGACATTTCACACATAAAACCAAGATCTCTGAACAGTTCAATCAAATCTAATTCTCGAACCACAAGCATGGACATATGCAAATACTTCTTACTGAAAACATTTGCTACCACATTGGCTTTGCCAGGATGGTAACTCAAACAAAAATCATTGTCCTTCCAAAATTTAGCTATTTCCTTTGTCTCATATTCAGCTCCTTCTGATCGAGCAAATACTTCAAACTCTTGATATCATTGAACACTTCAAATCTAGGGCCATATAGATAATGTATCCACACTTTGAGCACAAACACCATACTTGTCAACTCTAAATCATGGGTAGCATAATTCCTCTTATGAACCTTCAGTTGTCTTGAAGCATAAGCCACAACCTGACCATTCTGCATAAGCACACCACCTAAATTCATCTTATATGCATCATAGTAAACCATAAGTGATTCACTTGGACTTGGCTGTCATACCCCAAATTTTGACCCACGGTCAATAAATCAATGTAGTCACAAACATTTGCATCATCTGCATAGCATAACATGTATTTTATCCTGCATAATGCTTAAAATGTCAACCAGAATAAATTTTTGGTTATACAGATGGATCAGTTGAATTGATTTTCAAATGTAAGTGAAATTAGCGGGATTTTTTTTTGAAATCGAGCTTGTGGACGTCAGTTTTATTAACCTATGATTCGCGTAGTTTAACTTGGCGTGCTCGTTTTATTTTTGACTCCTTTTGCGGTCGCGTTTTGATCAATCTGAGTTTTCAATCAGACACTTTTTACTTCAAAATCTGTCTGTTTTCTAGACGTTTATTTTGTGCTGATCATTTTAGTATGTCAACTTATTTTTCTAGGCATTTTTACGTCAAAGCTTTACTCATCTTTTATCCTTTTACTTTTGTATTTTTTTATCAAAATTATTAGAATTAATTGGGAAATTAGGTTAAGTTCATTTTTGTTTTATCTAATTATCAAATCTATTCAAAATTCAAAAAATGAATGAAAGGAAGTAATTGAAGCGGTAAGAATTTATCCTTCAACGACTCTTTCCATTCACGTGACAAAAGAGACTGACGTGGCCCATAATTTGATCTGTCAGCCAATCAAGAAAAAGTAGAATGAAAAGGAGGAGATCCATCCACATAATGGAGGACACACGGTACTAGGATGGATCAAAAAAGGCAGAGAAAAATACAAACTACAAAAAAGATTGGAAGATGTTTCCTCTCTCAGCTTTTATCTCTTTGATCAGTTATCAGAGTAATAAAAACCATATAAAGCTCCTTCAAACACAAAGGTATGATCCATTCTCATGGTTATTGTTAATCATTTTCACTACATCAAAAATTAACCACACCACATCCAAACAATAACTTCAACCTCTCAACACATCCATAAACACCCTTGTTTTGCCTCTCTTCCACACCATAAAACTCCCACCATCTTCTTATTCATACTCCATACAATAATTATTCCGAAAACTACACAACGAAAAACCCGAATAGAGAAAGTAGAACAAACTCAAGAAAACATAATCCGGAAAACCGACAGCAAACAACAACGTCGATGTATGCGGATCACTCTGCCCTCGTGTTCCCCTCATCCGTTGTTGGCAGGAATCACATGCAACCCCTCAGCCGACCAGAATCGCCACCGCGGGAAGCCATCATCGGACTCCCTCGAACCACCCGCAACTGCCGCATACAATGCTATGAACAATGTTCCACATGCAACCTTTGACCGCACCTCCTTCGTGCATCAACCACACTTCCGTCGACGACACCATCTCCATGTGAGCATCCTTTCCGACCACCTCAACTCATTGTTTGCCTTGGGGTTTGCTCACTTGATCTTTCATTTTTATGCTTTTATTTTTTCCATGCTTATTTATGTGTATTAATATGTTGTTTTGGAAAGAATTGTTTTTTAAAATGGAAGAACAAGAAGTCGTTTGAAAGAGAGAAGAGAGGCCATGAGAGAGAGAGAAATAACATAAGAATAAATTGTTTTATTCTGTTGAGTTTTTCACGTGGCATGGAGAGAAAGAAATATGGGTTTGTTCTTGTTTTAATCCAATGCCATGTGTCAAATTCTGAGCGGTGATTTTGAAATTCTGAAGAAAAAAGTTCTCTATTTCTTCCTATAGGCCTTGGTTGTTGCCCTCTCCCTCTTTGTGGAAGTTTTATTTGTTTTTTAATTAATTATTATGTTTAATTTTCAGGATTAGAGTTTTGTTGTGGAGTTGGATCTTGGGTGTATATTTGTTTTCTTATTTTAAGATTCCATATTCATGTTTACATCCCTTTTATGTTGTTTTATTAATTTTTAGTCGTTATTTTATTTTATTATATTTCCTTTGATTGACTTAATTATTAGATTAGTAGTTAATTAATTGATTGATTTGTTAATTGATTAGTTTATTATAATTTAGACCTCTTCCCTTCCTGAATACTCAAATACTGTTGTTGAGCTTACTACTTGGGTATTTGTCTTCCCAATAAAACACGATAAGATAAATTACTATTGATTTGTCTAACAATTTTCATAACATTTTGGATGAAAAAGAAGGTGATTGGGTTTAGACCTATTTCCTTCCTGAGTGGTTGGATATTGTTGTAGGGTTCCCTGTCCAGATACTCGTCTCCACATAAAATCAAACCTCTTTTTCTCCCTTGCGCGACTTTGAAAACCTTTTTCAAAAACGAGTATGCTTTATCCATTTCGACGCGAAACAAACAAAGACTTCAGCCTACAAGAGCAAGCAATAAGTAAAGGTTTAATCGCTCAAATGTGGTCTAAGCAACACTATTTAAAAGCAATCAACAAACAATTCTTTTTTTACAAAGAATTACATAGCTTTGAGTTATTCATCCCACCTGGATATACGTAGGAGCAGGATTTTGAAATCTTATCAGGTATCCTAATAAAAAAACTTAGATTTAGTCCCTTTCTTTTTACCCCAATAAACTAAAAACAAAAACCATTTATTTTCTCATTTCCTCGCATAATAAGTAGAAGATAGCAAACGATTCACGCTAAAACTCATTCGCATGACTAACTAAATGGGTCCCATTGAGTACAACAGATGTGAGGGGTTCTAATACCTTCCCTTTGCATAACTGACTCCCGAACCTGATATTGTTGTGACGATCATTTCCCTTAGCTTTGGAGCATTTTATTCGATATTTTCCCGTTCCTTTGGAACAAATAAAGATCAGTGGTGACTATGTTGTTATTATGAGTGTGCGACGCGCTCATGTATATTTTTTGCACCACGACATTGGCAAAATCAAAACTAGCGTTGACGTCAATTTCCTCTCAAGTTCTTGAAAACTCTTTTCACACTTAACATTCCACACATAATCTTGACCATTTCGATTCAATTGAGTCAAAGGCAAATCCATCTTCAAAAAGCCCTCAATAAACCTTCTGTAATAACCTGTCAAACCCATAAAACTTATTATCTCTATAACAGACTTAGAAGTCTCCCACAGCAACACAATATCAACCTTTGATGGATCAACTTATATACCACAACTAGAAATTACATGACCAAGAAAACTCTTTTATTTTAACCATAACTCACACTTGGATAGCTTGGCATACAATTTCTTCTCTTGCAAAGTCTACAACATAACTTTCAGATGTCACACATGCTCTCATCTGACTTAGAATACATCAAAATATCATCGATGAACACAACCACAAACTGATCCAAGTAAGGATGGATGATCCTATTCATATACTCCATGAACACACCTGGAAAATTACACACATGAAACGGAATCACTGAATACTCATATGGACCATAGCAAGTTCTAAATGTTGTCTTCAGAATATCTTCTGACTTTACTTGAATCTATTGGTAACCTAATTGATCCTAGGAAGAGGATACTTATTCTTGATAGTAACCTTATTCCAGTTGTCAATAATCAACACACAACCTCATGCCACCATTTTTCTTCTAAACCAATAGCATCGACGCTCCCCAGAGCGATATACTAGGCCAGACGAAATTCCTCTCTGACAGATCTTCTAATTGTTTCTTCAGCTCGCTCAACTCTGACGCAGACATTTTATATGATGCCATTGACACAGGTCTAGTACCAGGTATTAAATCTAAGGCAGACTCAACTTCTCCTCCAACGGTAAGTCACAAACATCTTCAGAAAAAACATTAGGAAACTCAAACACCACATGCATATCACTAGTCCCAAAATCGCTCTCCATTCTCAAGGAAGAAAACTTCACGAGCACCTGATCATTCTCCCTCAGAGACATCTTAACCACACTAGTGGACGTGAATCTTGAATTCTCTCTCTTCTCGGATTTGGGAAACAACACAGTCTCAATAACACCTACACTCTGAAATCAGGAGCACGTTGACCCAACCCTCCACACTTGAAATATCTCAGAGAGAAAAAGTTCTCCCCCCAAGTTATTTTAATCCCTCTCCTGTTGACAAGCAAATAGTAAATAAAAACAAGCATCAACTGTGTTCACACACATGTCACATATTATGGAAATATAACATCACAAAACCTGGCATGATGGATCAACCAGGCTCTGATACCACTATGTAACACCCTAAACCCCGGTTCTTAAAATAAAGGACAACAATTGATAATTCATGAATAACTTCACCAACCCGGGTGTCACACATACATCTCCAAAAACAAACATGCCCTTTTAAAATATCAGATAAAATATCACAGTGAAAAATCAAGAATTTAAACATCTTACCATAAGTGTCCTCGACAAGGAATAAACTTTGAAATAATTGAAGATACAATAAAGTAAACTTGCAAGATAGACATAACAACCCTAACCCGATGTTACACTATTAGAGCATTTATTTACGGAACTAAATAAAAACATAATTGAAGAAAATGGAGATATCCATCTCAATCCATCCTCCACTAAGCACCACATTAATGCTCATCTACCTGCTTATCTGCATCATATGCGTAAATCCAATACAACAAGTAAAAAGGGGTGAGAATACAATTCAAAATATGATAACGGTGTAAAGTACAATAAGGATAGATATCACACAAGTATTCTCAACATCAAAAAACTCAATCACACAATAATTAATCGTGCAATATGATTTATGTATGCAATGCACTACATGACTATACTCCAATGCATATGGTACAAAGTTTTGAAAGTTCAGAGTTATGTTACTGAGGTCATCCACTCATAAAGTTACATCTTTAACCCTGACTACACATCCAGATCACAACACTAGATTGGACACGTCATGATCATAACACTAGATCACTACTCACCTATTTCTAATATACATGATGCATGCAATGCAATAACACACAGATGCATGAAGGTAACGCCACCACCCCCAGCTTTACAAGTCGTAAGTAGTTACAACATTAAACCAATTACTCGAAATTAGTTACAACATTAAACCAATAACATCATCATCAATTTGTTATAACACTAAACTAATAACATCAACATCACTATAATCAATATAACGTCGTCACAAATTATAGGTTCCCTCTCTGAACTAACACCATCAATTAAACAACAACATAATAATGCCAATCATAAGTCTACATCGATTACAATTTCAAATCAAATACATAAACATACCAATTGTTAGAACACAATCATCAAAATTGACCCCTTTCTAAATAATCATTAATCATACACACATAATTAAACTCTTATGACATCACCAAGGAATAGTATCATGTGTTGGCTTTCCAACACTTCGAACCGTGCCTCAAATGGAGTCACGAAACTCAAATTACGTCATTTTCAATTCTGCAATTTCCCACCCAAAACCATGGTAACAGGTTACACTCATTGCGTAACCGGTTACGAGAACAGAAAACAACCCAAAAATCCATTTTTCACCATTATAGGCCTTTCGATCATCCGATTTCGATTTCGTAAAAACCCTCAATCTCAGAATTCAACACAAAAAAGAAATCCAATTATTAAAACAAAAAATTCACATTATATCACATATTGGTATCAACAAAATCATATATTGTCATCGTCATCAATTTCATGGATATCATGACATATCATCAACAACCATTAACTCAAAATTAATCAATTAAAGGCACACAAATTTCATAACAAAATTCATCATAACAACATCAAATTTCAACAATCAACGCAATTGATTGAAGAGGTTTGCACAATCATCTCTAATTTCAAAAACTCCATAAATGGAGGAAAGGAAGGGGAAGAAGAATAGAGTAAGGACATGTCTCTATCCTCTATGCGAAATATACACCCATGTTAGAATCAATTCCCCCTTATCTCAATTTCCAACAAGTACAAGTTTTAGCTATGGCTTCCTTCCTCGTAAACCCTTATTTTTCTCTTTGTTTCACAAAAGCTTTTTCTCCTGATTTCCAATTGTGACAAAAATAGCTCCATTTCCCCTCTATTAAGATTAATCTTTTAATTATTTCACTTTATTTTTAATTTCCAATTATTCTTAATTTCACCTCATTCCTTTGTTTTCTCATTATTCTTATTTTTCACACAAATCTCATAAATACCCTATTTTTAATTAATTAAATTAAATTAAATTCTAATAAATTTATGCACACAATTACACCCACAAAATTCACTAAACACACAAATAATTGAATAAAAAGTAATTTGAATCCAATGAAAAATAAAAATACGAGAAATGGGGCGTTACATTTATTGCCTAACTTTGATGGACGCAAGGACTCGTATGAGCATGTCACTTTCATCAATACGCAAATGGAAATTATTGGACCTTCTGATTCATTAAAATGCAAGCTTATTTAGGGAACCTTGAGATATTTAACCTTAAGATGATACATAGGCCTTCCTCGACACTCGCTTACTTGCTACCATAACCTGGTGAAGAAACTAGTCCATTAGTTTGCAACAAGCAAGCACAGAAACATGTCCACATATAGCTTTGTCAATATTCGTCAAGGCCATTGTAAATCTCTAAGGGTTGTATGGCTCACTTCAATGAGGTGACAATCAAGTTCGTCCACCCTAAGCATGAGAGGTTCGTAGAAGAATTTCAAAATAGGCTAAGGACAAGACACTTTAATGAATCCCTTACCTAGACGCATGCAACTTCTTTAGCTAAGGTATTCAGACGTGCAAACGATATATAAAGAATGAAAAATCAATGCTTAAAAGAAGGCCATGGATGTCAAAGAGCGCCACTAGTAACTTGGTAGCTCACAACAGTCACGAAAAACCACTACACCTTGCCCACCAGTGATATGGTGGAGTTCAAGCAAAGCAAGCCAAGTTGTAAAAAGCTTCACGCATTTGAATGCTCGTTGTGAGTATATATGTCCCAAATCATATGTCATGGGACTTTATCCTAACACATGGTGCAATATCCACAATGTCAAGGGGCATCACACTGAAGATTGATGTCAACTTAAGAAGGAGATAGAGAGTTGCATCCAAGAAGGCCACCTAAAGAAATATGTTAGGGAAAACACCACCCAAACTCCAAATGGATCCATATCTTAAGAGTTAGATGCTTCTAGGAGTCTCGGGTTCAAGGATAGAAATATACACCACATCACTAATATTATTCCATAAGGACTCATCGGGGGCGAAAGACTAGTTCTGCCCGCAAAAGATACGGTTACCAAATCCTAACCAACAAAGGCTCGCACACTAGTTCTGATTTGGGCGAGATAGAAGTCCAGGAGTCTCAGATCTCCTTCTCTGAGAAGGATGATGCGGGAATTCACCCACATGATAATGACCTCATGGTTATAACCGTAAGGTATGGCTATTAGGATATTATTAGGGTACTAGTTAATCTGGGAAGCTTTGCATACATTCTCTATTGGGACGCCTTTGAAGAGCTTCACTTGAACCTAGACGACCTCAATGAGTTCCAAGGATCATTGGTGGGATTCTTAGGAAATCAAGTACATATGAAGGGTTATATTACCTTGAAGACCATGCTTAGAGCATAGAAGGGAGTTAGGAAGATCAAGGTAAGATATATGGTTATACATGCACAATCCTTATTTAACATTATTATATAGCGGTCTGCTTCCAACTAGTTTGGAGCCACCTTATTTCATTATATTTGTGCATGAAATACACGCTTCTAGATGAGAGAGTGGAGGTTATCTATGGGGTTCAAGAGATCTCCCAAAATTTCTACGTATAGAGCCTGAAGCTAAAGAAGACTATGATCGTGGGAGTGAATGTTGTAGACGTGAAGTAGGGGGTTAAGCCACGATATGTACATATTTTCTTCATCTTCCTCTCTTTTCTACTCCCTGCATATACTTACCCTTCTTCCCCATCTCTCTCACCTCTCCTTCTCAATATACATCATAATCTTTTTCTCTTCCACATCTCTCTCTCTCTCTCTCTCTCTCTCTCTCTCTCTCTCTCTCTTCCTTCTCCTCTACCTCTACTTATTCTCATATGCCTCTATTCATCCTTTATCTCCACCTTCTTTCTCATTTGCCTCTTTTCTCCTTATTCACATATCTCCTCTTGGTGGGCCTCCATCTCTTCCTCCTCTTTGCCCCCCCCCCCCCCTCTCTCTCTCTCATTGTCGATGTTTATCCCTTCCTTAACTTATCCTTCCCTCTATCTCATTCCTTTCTCTTATGCTTTTGCATATCATTCCCCCCCTAATATCTTCTCCTTCCATTCCTCTTTTCTTTCCAAGTCCTTTGCATCCTCTCCTCATCCATACTCCCACTATTTTCGCCTAATTTATTTTCTCCACGTCCGCCAAATTCCTTCCGCAAAGTGGTTATGTCGGATACCATGAATCTCATTTTTTTATCCAAACATTTTCGTCATGAGTCTGGAAAAAATCAGAATGAATAAACCCAATGTGTAACCAAATATTTATATAATCTTTACAGTCACGCGAACAATGAAGGAAAGTCTCTTCTTGGAGGTCACATCTAAAGCGCATAGTTGATGATGACATGTTGTGATGGTGAAGAAGAGATGGTAGGAGCGTAGTTGTGACAAGCAAACTAAAAAAGAAACTTGATCTTTTATGGGAGGCATGATTACCATATCCAATGCCAAGATTGAGTTTTTATGTTAAGATCTTGTAAATTTCTTTTGTTGCTTATGATCTAAGAGTAGTCACTCTTAGTAATGAAAGTATCGCATATATGATCAAACTAAATAAAAATCTCTTAAGTGTTAGAGTTGAAGTTGAGATTTTTGATGGTGATCTCTCTAGTGAAGTGACGAGGTAATTGAGTGCACAAGTAGTAGATATGGGAAGATGTCGTTGGGTAATGATCTTTAAATGTTAGATTATCGTCTTGGATGTGAACATAGTCAACAAGAGCAACTAAGGGGACAAAAGAAGTTTTGTAACTAAAAATTATAAATTTCATTATGATAAACGAGGACATACAAAAGCACGGGCATGCCGAACACAACCCTGGCACTGACACAACGACACCGATAATAATTTAAAAAAATAAATTAATTAAACGTAATCACAAATGTCGGTGTAGGTGTTCGACATAGACACTAAGTCGTATATGCATTTATTTAGAAGTGTCAATGCTAAATAGAACAAATCTCAATAGAATTTAAAAGAGAGAAAAAAAACAAAAAAAAGTTAACCAAAAGCATAATATTTTGTTAACAAGTCCATAACATGGTTGGCTGTCAATAAGCATCAACAAGAACAAGAAAGTTTCTGATGTACACAAACTTGTTCCTCTTGTCATTTTATCCTTTTACCTCCCACATAATTTTCCCTATAGAAAACTCCATATGTCCTTTGTTAACTTCACAGTCATTTTAACACTAGCAAATTGACATGATTTTGCCTAATAGTCAGTATTACATAAGCTGTTGGTCATATTAACTATACGCTAATAATATGACCTCTGAAGTCCAAACGGTTATGGCAAGTTAAGAGTGCAAAAATACTTCAATGACATCATGAAATATGTATCGGTGAGGGGAGAAAAAAAGAGACAGAAATAACCGAATATGAAATTACGAGGAAAAAAGAAGTTGCATAAGAGACAACTAAAACCAAAAAGGTACAGTGCAGATTCACAAAAATGATGGCAAAGTAGTATTTTAAAAAGGTACAATGAAGATTCACAAAAATTATCGAGACATTTAATTCACTTTCTAAACTCTGTTCTAAAATCAACATAGTATAAATTCAGAAAAAATATGGAGAGATAAAATTAAGTTATGTAATGAGAACAATAGCCTCCAAAATACAGCAGGAATTGTGTTATTTCATAACTGCGGAGGATTCAATTCCATTTTGGGAACCTGGATCCTAATGACAACAATAGTCTACAAAATACACTAACCGCTGGAACTGTGTCTTCTGCGGTCACAAGTGACTGATTAAAATTGAGTTATGTAATGACAATAATAGCTTCCAAGAACACTAACAGCAGGAACTATGTCCTCTACGGTCACATATGACTGCAAGGCCCTGGCCATGCATTTAGGCAAAATATAAAGATATAAAGAGATAAAATTGAATTATGTAAAGACAACAATAGCCTCCTTAATAAAGTAAGAGCAGAAACTGTTATTTAACTACTCTGAAATCCAAATCCGTTTTTTGGGTTCATATTGTCACAAGAGTTAAATTGAAATAAAGTAAAACCAGAAGCCTATAGGCTAAAGCAAATAAAAAGAATTTAGGAAAGAAAAATATAAGGATAAGAATAGAATTTTTAATAGGTATATGCAGATTCCCAAAAACAAACAAGAGACATTGATTCACGATATAACTCCTTGCAAAAACTCACCAGAACCGCATAATAGCAATTCTATACTGTTAAAAATGTTCATGAAGAAAAGTGCCGAAGTCTAGAGTTTTCGTCAATCAACGTGTATATAATTAGTAAAGATACTTTTTTGCAGTATACTTCATACACATTAAAATCAAGTAGAATAATATTGGATATTTTCACATTATAGAGAGTGCAATATTAAGGAAATTCATAGGTCAAGAAAAGATTCATATTATCATTAATATTCAAAAACACATTTGTAAATCTACAATCCTTTTTATAAAATTTAAAACAAAAGACCAATTTATGATAAACTAAACCCTAATTCAAAGAAAAAGGGAAAAACAGAAAACAAATCAAGAACTGGTGAATTTTGTAACGGCCTTGGTACCCTCTGAGACGGCATGTTTAGCCAATTCACCGGGAAGAACCAATCTAACAGCGGTTTGAATTTCCCGAGAAGTAATCGTTGGCTTCTTGTTGTACCTAGCCAACCGAGACGATTCTTGAGCGAGTTTCTCAAAGATATCGTTGATGAAACTGTTCATGATTCCCATGGCCTTGCTTGAGACACCAATATCGGGGTGAACCTGTTTCAAAACCTTGAAGATGTAAATCTTGTAGGTTTCAATGCTCTTCTTGGTTCTCTTCTTCTTCTTGTCGCTTCCTCCTTCTTTTGAGATCTTCTTCTCGGCCTTTGGTTTCTTCTCGGCGGGGGATTTTTCTACGGCGGGCTTCTTCTCCGCTGGTTTCTTCTCGGCCTTTGTTGGAGCCATTGATGGTGTTGATTGGTAGGAAATTGGGTTGGTTGTGAATGCGAAAGAGATGAAGTGATGAATGAATTGTAGGGAATGAAGAGAATGTGTTTATAGGGTTGTGAAAGGGGTTCTGATTGGAAAGAGTAACTTCGCGCGGATCGATGACGTGGAGTTTTATGTTTCGTTGATTGAGATTTGTTTGATTAACGGTGGAGATTTCACCTTTTTCTATGTGAAGGATTCGTCATATGTGTTTGCAAACTTAGTTGGGCCGGGCTAAGCGGTTCAGACTTATCTTTCAAAGTACTTAAAATAATATAGTTTTAATTTAATAAATTTCATAATAAAAGTCAAAATTAAAAAATAATACTAAAGTCACACATGAATATAAGAAAATATTTTAATATTCCTGTAACATCTTTAAAACAACTTTTTTAGGACGGAAATAGTACTATTACTGTCCACATTTATATATATTATTTACTTTTTTCATTAAAAATAATCTAAGATGATAATTTAATTAGTTTAAAAAAAATAAGTTATTTACTTGGTAAAGAATGATAAGATGAAAATATTAATCTAGGGATAAATTGAAAGAAAACAATGAAAGAGTTGTCTGATTGTATCAATTTCAACCAGGTGTGCCCTAAAAATTTTGTATCATTTACTAATTATATACATATTGATCGACGAAACCTCTAAACACCTCATACTGATACTTGTCTTTATGGACATCTACTTTTTCTATAACCAAATTAAAATGCATTTTGGTGATGCATCTATTATGGATTTTTATGACTAACGATTGCAAATATTATTACAAAGTAATAATCTTTGGCCTCGAGAACGAGTGAGTCACTTACCCATGGTTAATGGTATTTTCCTCTCAGATCAAATGCAACCTATAGACGACGTGGTGGTAAATCACTCACGAAAGAAATTATCATAACAACGATCTTAAAGAAACATTGAGTTCGGTCAAAATATAATATGCACCTTAATCCATCCAAACGTTTATGTGGGGTCTAGACTAGAAAGTTTCTCAATTTTATGCTAACCAAGAAAGGGATCCAGACCAACTCCGGTAAATGTCAAGCAATAATCGACATGAGAAGCTCGAGTTCAATCAAGGAAGTTCAACACTTGATTGAGAGAATTGCAGTCCTCTCTTATTTCCTTTCATGCTCAAGGGACAAAGCATTACATAAACTAAAGGCATTCATGGTGACTCCCTTTATAGTAATTAGTTTGAATGAAGTAACATCCTTACTATTATACTTGTCGATCACAAAACACAATTATCTTTGTTTTGCTACAAGATGGGGATGGAGAGAAAAAGCCTACGTATTTCATAAGAAAAGTTTTTAGGGAGCTTAATCTAGATACCAAAAGATTGAAAGACAATCATTAATGGTATTCATTATAGTGAAGAAAGTCAGACCATATTTCTAGGGACATCCTATCATTATCAAGATTAATTAAGCTCTTAATTTAACCAACTGCTTGTATGATAACTTTTTTACCTTGTGGTCACTTTCTTCGTAGGATGCTTTCAAATTGACTTCATCTTCTTCGTTGAAAGCATATTCTTCGAAGATAGACTGTTCTTTGGAAGGAGATTGTAATACCCTGTGTTTTCTTAAATACTTAAATTCATTGTTGGAAATCCCCTAAAACCTATGGAGAATTTCAATCAATCTTGATGAACAAGATTGTTATTACCCACACAATAACAACGAAGAGAGAAGAACAATGGAGAAAGAAAGTGTATAGAACGATGAAGGAGAAAAGTAATATAGGAGAAGAGTAATATAATTCTGCAGAGTTTCTCTCTGCCCACAAACTGTGGAAACCTTGTTATTCACTTTGCAACTGCAAAATACTGTGAATTACAAGTGTTGTGAATACTTTATTCACCTCTATATGAAAATAAGGGTTACTCCCTCTATTTATAGATTTAGGTTAACTTGGACCTCAAGCCAAAGCCTAAAACTATAAAAGCCCAAATTTATAAAAGCCCAAAATAGCTAACATTACTTAACACACTAGGTGGTTGGACATTTCCTTGCTCTGTCGAGCAACCTGCTTCGACACAAGGAATTACAATTCAATACACCACCTAATTCATTGTGTCTAAGCTATCTATATTCATCATAGCTCTTAGCCTTCTGAACACTTCGACCTGCACTCCCTTCGTCATGATGTCTGCAATCTGATTCTCAGTTCTGCAGTGTTCCACATTCATCTTCCCATCTGCTACCTGCTCTCGAAGATAATGGAACCTCATTTTGATGTGCTTGATTCGACCATGTTTCACAAACCCAGCTGGCGGTGTAACATAAACTTCTTCTTCTAATGGGCCATTAAGGAATCCATATTTCACATCCATCTGACACATCTGCCAGTTGTTCATGTTTGCTAGACCAACAACCAACCTGATTGTTTTGATCCTAGCAACAGGTGCAAAAACTTCATCGAAGTCAATTCCTTCTTTCTGAAGAAATCCTTTCTCCACAAGTCTCGCCTTGTGTCGAGTCACTTCTCCTTTGGGATTCAACTTCACCTTGTATACCCACTTCACATCGATTACCTTCTTATTTTGGGTCAATTCGACAAGTGACCAAGTGTTGTTGACTTCGATTGACTTTAGCTCTTCGTCCATTGCTTTCATCCACTCCGAATCTTTCAATGCCTCAGCTGCATTGACAGGTTCGACATCTGCGTAGAAAGCATAATGTACCAGCTCACCTTCTTCATCGATCATATCATCTAATGTAATCACACATTCTTGCAACCTTGCAGGCATGTGTCTTATTCTCTGAGGTCTGCTTGTACTTGCTTCACCTCTGACTTCTTCCTGTCGAACTTCTCTTTCAACTTCAGTAGTTGGTTCATCATAAAAGATTCTCATTGAATCTTTCTTGACATTCTCAGTCCAATCCCACTCCTTAAGCTCATCTATGATCACATCCCTGCTGGTCACTACTTGCTTATTCACTAGGTCAAACATTCGAATGATATCCTATCAGGACCATTTGACTGGACTTGTCATCAAGTTTTCTTCTCAACTGATCTGGCACATGTCTATGTGTTATAGATCCAAACACCCTCAAATGACTCAAGCTAGGCTTGATACCAGACCAACATTCTTCTGGCGTGATTCCTTCTAGCTTCTTCGTCGGACATCTGTTCAGGATATATGTGTAATACCCCAAAATTTACCCTTCATTTTTCCTGGAAGCATACGCTTTACACCTCATGCATGCATTCATTTTTAGGTCATTTAGCATTTGCATTTCATCATGGCAATCGAAATCGGATCCAAGAAGCTTGAACATCATCCAGGACACTTTGTGGGCTCTATTTAGATGATCAGTCAACACAAGGGAAAGACTTGAGTTACTTCCAACAGGGGTCTATTCGTCAGTCAAAACGTTAATCTTGAAGGAGCAAAGGTTTGTTCATGAGCTGTCATGCTCGCTAGGCGAAGCCCACGTGTTTTGAAGAAAAAAAACGGAAAAAAAAACAAATAAATAAATAAATAAAAGAAAAAAATCTTGGACTTGGACCTCTCTCATTTGAGCCCACAGGTCCACAAAAATCAGGTTATAAATTCAGAGTTTCAGTGAAACAAAAGGCAATTATATTCCTATTACCCTGGGGGAAAAAGATAGTGAGAGAAGAGCTAACAAAGTTCAAACCCTGGACAAAACCTGGAGAGAAACCTAGACAGAGAAAGTGAGAATTAATTTGCAGCAACCTCCAGGCAACTCTGAAAGGTTCATTCCGACTCACACACTTTCAGCTCAAGCAAACCCTAACATTGGTTTGCAAATCCAGCTGTGCCATTCGATTTCAACCGATCTCTCCAATCAGGTTTGCCCTATATCCATCATCTTTATGCCTTTAATTTGAATGCTCTAAATGTATGAGGTATTATGGATGAATTTGATACCCTTTTGATGCATGTGTTTGACAAGAGGTTTAGGCCTCCTACCCTTGGTTGCTTTTTGTGAGCTTTTTGTGAATTTTAATGGCATGATTCATGTGGTTACATTTTGATTTAGGGGCAACTCTTGGTTACCCTATTTTGTTTCTCTAACTTGTTTATTGAGTTTTGTTTTGTGAGGGCTCATATGACTCTTGCAGAGATGGTTTGCCTGGTGTTCCACTTTATTTATGGGATACCACCTGGAGGTTTCATTCCGATTATCTGTACTGACTCACTTTCTTTGATGGTGTTAGCTTGGAAGGATCTCAAAGTTTCCTTGTTCCGTTAATTACTGTTACTTCAGATCTTTATCCGTGTGGTACTTTTACATTTTCCCGTATTTTTACCGCTTTCTTAGCTGGAAGACCTCGATATGAGGCAATGTTTTATGTGTTTACTTTATGCAGGTTCCTTCGTCTAGGATTTCCCTTTTGCCTGAGCGTTCCTAAAACGCAAACAAACTCATTGATTTTTCTTCTCCTAAGAACACGTTAACTCCTTCTACTACAGGCGAGTAAGTCTCCAAAGGTCGAGCATCCGGTAGATTACGTAGTAACGTCGTTCGTCCAAAACCCAATCCATAACCCCGTAGTTAGCCGAACTACGGCTTGCTCTGATTCTCATTCCAGATGAGATACGTAGGCATAAGACGCGATGTCTTAGCGAGCACACATCCCCCAAACCCCTAGGTAGCCGAGCTACGAAGACTCTGATTCTCATATTCAAATGAGATACGTATGCAGTGGATGCGACATCCGCGCGAGTCATTTTCATTTAACCCCTTTTTTAGTAAACAACACAAGATAAACTCACACCCTTTAGACAAGAACTACAAAAGTGGATCCCGTAGAGTACTACGGATGCGTAGGGGTGCTAATACCTTCCCTTCGCATAACCGACTCCCGAACCCAAGATTTGGTTGCGAGACCTTGTCTTTTCCTTTCCTCTTTTCAGGTTTACTTCGAGCGTTTCCTTTCCCTCCTTTGGGATAAATAACGCACGATGGCGACTCTTCTATCATTTTCTCTCGCCGGTTGTTTTTTCGCACACTGTATTTTTCAGGTTGCGACAGCTGGAGACTCTGCTGGGGACCCGGTTTCCCAAAGCGAGTCCCTCCTAGCTTTTGTAGTTCGTTTGTTTATTGGGTGTTCATGCTTTTGTATAGTTATTTATTTACCTGCTTTACCTTATTGCATTGTGTACATATCATTGCTGTATCTGTTGGCTGGCTATGGCTGCTTGGTGATCTTTATGAGATGAGTTCTATACCCGAACTCGAGTGCACTTAGGATAGGAGAATGGCATAGTCTTGTCGACTTGTGTGGAGTTATTCCTTAGCAAGTTGACTTGCAATCCCATTCACTTGGTGGAGGTCATGTTGAGATCAATAATGTGACACAAGTAAGTTGTGGTTAGACATTACTTTTTCCAATATAGACCTTAGAAGCCGAGGACCTTAGTTTACCAAATCCATCTTGGCCTATTTGTAGGACGTAGTGCGAAAGTCGTTCAAGTGTAAGGTTTGATACGATTGTTACACGATACTACACTCATAAGAGTCTCTCTTGAGAATATTTTTGGAATACGAGTAGTCGTTCCTCCGATAATATCCAAAAGATGGGATTATGACTATGGGAACCTTTTGTAGAACATGTTTGGCAGGTTTAAACCTTAGTACACTCCTTTTGGGTGGTTCTTAACCTAAACTCCATGCTCGTGACTTGCAACAAACCCTTGATTCATGGTTGATCCGATCAGGTATCCTTAATATCAATGAAACTTGGGTGTTGATAAGGTGTAAACCATAATCCACCAAAATGGGTGGTTGATATTAAGGATAACATGATCCATCCCATGACCTTTGTTTGGTGTGCTCTTAATTTCTCTCAAGACAGTGCAACCTGACAGACGTTCAAGCAGATACAGCGATCCTGATTCCCATGCCACTGGACTGCATTCACATCATTTTGCATCACATCATTTTGCATTCATAATCATTCACACATGTTTATCCATTTCTATGGGGTTTATATCTTCTACTTGATTCTAGTCGGAATTTTCTTGGTTCTCATCAACGGCTTAGTCTTTTTTTTACATCGTTTATCTATTGAGAGACTGGAATCAAGGGGGTAGAATACCTTTGGAATTGATAAACATGTCATTGCATTTACATATTCATTAGCATGTCTTGCATAACAGGTACTGCCACAATGTTCTCAGTTTGTTTGGTGTTCAATCAGCAGGATAGCTGACCCAGACATTCACCGGTACGGTACCTGCAGAAACCAACAAAGAGTAATGGAAAGCCTACAGGCAGAGTTCGTCGAGATGAAAATCCGCATGACTCAATTCATGGATGTGGTTCAAGGGGTGGCTCAGGGACAACAAGAGCTCAGGCAGATGATACAGAGGAATCCCCCTGCTCAACTAGAGACGGTGACTGATCCCCCAGTTGGAGAGGCTAATGGACCCAATGGACTAGGGCCTATCCCAATCCTACGTGTCACCTCCGGTCAGCAGCCCGTTCATGATGATCAGGACGATCAGTTCCCCCTGCTGCAGGAAGACTTTTGTATGGGTCATGGTGTGGACCCCATGTTTAGAAGACTGGAAGAGAGGTTGAAGGCAGTGGAAGGACAGAATCCTCTGGGAGTAGATGTTGCTGACTTGGGGCTGGTCCCAGGTGTGAGAGTGCCACCGAAATTCAAGGTCCCGATATTTGACAAATACAATGGCAACTCTTGCCCGAAGATCCATGTGCAAGCCTATTTCTGTAAAATGGTTGCATACTCCGATGATGAAAAGTTGCTTATGTACTTTTTCCAGGACAGCCTAGCTGGGGCATCCCTGGAATGGTATATGAGGCTGGACAAAGCCCACATCCGTTGCTGGAGGGATTTGGCTGAGGCTTTCGTGAAGCAGTATCAGTATAATGCAGACATGGCTCCGGACAGAACTCAACTTCAAAATCTGTCTCTTAAAAGCAATGAGTGCTTCAGAGAATACGCTTAACGCTGGAGAGAAACAACTTCCCATGTTCAACCTCCTATGTTGGAGAAGGAAATGGCTAACATGTTCTTGAACACTCTGCCAGGACCTTATTTGGAGCGCCTGGTGGGTTGCAATGCCTCCAATTTTGCTGATGTAGTCTCTACCTGAGAGAGGGTGGAGAATTACCTGAGGACATACAAGACCCAGAGTGGAGGTGGATCCTCATCAGGGGTGAAGAAGTCGTTCATTCAGGGACAGAAGAGGAGAGAAGGGGATGCAAGTGCCATATCTTCTTATCAGAACAGGGATAACCGGAGGAATAACTTTCAGAACTATCATCAACAACCGTATGTTGCGGCTGTGACCATTCCAGCTGCAGCACCACTATAACAACAACAACCACAGCGTCAACCAGCTTAGTACCAACCACAACAACCGGGTAACATACCCGCCTATCAACCAAGGTCAAGGACGATGGACCGGCGTTTCGACACTCTTCCAATGTCGTACGCTCAGTTGCTTTCTAGTCTTCAACAACTACAACTTGTGTAGTTGCGCACTCTGACTCCTCCCGTTGGTAGGCTTCTGGTGGGTTATGACGCCAATGCTAGGTGTAGCTTCCACTCTGGGGCACCTGGCCACAATATTGAGAACTGTAAAACTTTTAAGCACGTAGTTCAAGACCTCATTGATTCAAAGGCCGTTAACTTTGCACCAGCTCCTAATGTCGTCAACAATCCCATGCCCCAGCATGGTGGAGCCAACGTTAACATGGTTGAAGGAGAAGTCAAATTAGTCTCTGCGGTCAACAATGAAGATGGGGATAGTGATTGCGACATTGATAACTGGGTGCGTCCGAGGATCCCGGGTGAAGTTCTCAACAATTGGTCTTCTAAGGAGATTGTCCAAGCCACTTGTCTGGAGGAGTAATTTTCTTTGTTTATTCATGCATATCCAAGTCTTACGTTCCGCCAGGGCGTAATGACTCATTGTAGGGCTCATCTATGTGACACTTGCATTTTTTATCATAAATAAAGGACGTCTTTTTGCATTCAAATATTTCGTTCCCTGTCTTTCTATTTTTGCAGTTTTTAAAAAAAATGGCAATGTTTTGTTTAGTTTTTTTTTTCACACTCATAAGCACATACCATCACTCATGCAGATGCACATCACCGGATCCTATTGATAACGGTTCTGCTATGGCTCGCTTCGACTTTGAAAATCCAATCTTTCAAGCTGAAGAAGAGGGTGATGAGGACTGTGAACTCCCTGAAGAACTTACCAGGTTATTAAAACAAGAGGAAAGGGTCATTCAACCGCATCAAGAGTCTGTTGAAGTGATTAATCTCGGCACCGAGGACGCCAAGAGATAAATCAAGATAGGGGCTGCTTTGGAAGACAATGTGAAGAAGGGGTTGATTGAATTGCTGCGAGAGTATGTTGACATCTTCGCTTGACACAAACATCGTGGTACATCGCTTGCCGCTCAAAGGAGGTTGTCCTCCGGTCAAGCAGAAGCTCAAAAGAACAAGACCAGAGATGGCTTTCAAGATAAAGGAAGAAGTGCAAAAATAGTTGGATGCAGGGTTTCTAGCAGTCACAAATTATCCGCCATGGGTTGCAAATATCGTTCTGGTACCTAAGAAGGATGGAAAGGTACGGATGTGTGTTGACTACCAGGATCTGAACAGGGCTAGTCCTAAAGATGATTTCCCCTTACCTCACATTGACGTTTTGGTGGATAACACGGCTCAGTTCTCGGTATTTTCCTTCATGGATGGCTTTTCTGGCTATAATCAAATTAAGATGGCACCAGAAGACATGGAGAAGACAACATTCATAACCCCATGGGGCACCTTCTGCTACAAGGTGATGTCGTTTGGTCTGAAAAATGCCGGAGCAACATATCAACGAGCGATGGTGACTCTTTTCCATGATATGATTCATCATGAAATCGAGGTTTATGTTGATGATATGATTGCCAAATCTCAGACAGAAGAAGAACATTTGGTGAATTTGTAGAAACTGTTTGAGCATTTGAGGAAATTCAAGTTGAGGCTTAATCCGAACAAGTGTACTTTTTGGGTGAGATCTGGAAAACTACTGGATTTTGTTGTTAGCGCAAAAGGGATTGAGGTGGATCCGGCCAAAGTGAAAGCGATACAGGAAATACCTGAGCCAAGAACAGAGAAACAAGTTCGTGGTTTCTTAGGGAGGTTGAACTACATTGCAAGGTTCATCTCTCACCTAACAGCCACGTGTGAGCCAATATTCAAATTGTTGAGAAAAGATCAGGCTATCAGGTGGAATGATGATTGTCAAAGGGCGTTCGAGAAGATAAAAGAGTATTTGCAGAATCCTTCTATCCTTGTGCCTCCGGTCCTAGGGAGACCGCTGATTATGTATTTGACAGTACTAGACAATTCCATGGGTTGTGTTCTCGGTCAACACGACGAGACAGGTAGGAAAGAGCATGCCATCTACTATCTGAGTAAGAAATTCACAGATTGCGAGTCGAGATACTCGATGCTTGAAAAGACATGTTGTGCACTTGCATGGGTTGCTAAGCGATTGAGACAATACATGTTGTCTCACACAACCTTACTGATCTCCAAAATGGATCCAGTCAAATATATATTTGAGAAGCCATCTCTCACCGGAAGAGTTGCTCATTGGCAAATGGTACTGACAGAGTACGACATCCAGTATACTTCCCAGAAAGCCATCAAGGGGAGTATTCTGTCAGACTATCTTGCTCAACAGCCGGTTGAAGATTATGAGCCGATGAAGTTTGATTTTCCAGATGAAGACATCATGTTCCTCAAGATGAAAGACTGTGAAGAGCCAGTTGTTGAAGAGGGACCTGATCCAGACGAAAAGTGGACTTTAATGTTTGATGGGGCCATCAACACCAGAGGAAGTGGAATTGGTGTTGTCATTACAACTCCGAAAGGTGCCCACATGCCTTTCACCGCTCGTCTGACTTTCGAGTGCACCAATAATGAAGTTGAGTATGAAGCCTGTATCTTGGGTATTGAGCAAGCCATTGATTTGAGAATCAAGACTTTGGACATCTTCGGAGATTCAGCTCTAATGATCAATCAAGTGAATGGTGATTGGAACACCCTCTAACCCAATCTGGTCCCTTACAAAGATTACACGAGAAGACTGTTGACTTTCTTCACGACAGTAAAGTTGTATCATATACCTCGTGACGAAAACCAGATGGCAGATGCCCTTGCTACTCTATCCTCCATGATCAACGTGATTCGGTGGAACCACGCTCCTAGGATCGATATGATGCACCTCGACAGGGCCGCGTATGTGTTTGCTGCTGAACTGGTAGTTGACGACAAGCCCTGGTATCACGAAATCAAGTGCTTTCTGAAGAATCAAGAGTACCCTGCAGGGGCATCCAACAATGATAGAAAGACTTTGAGAAGATTGGCAGGCAGTTTCTTCTTGAAGAAAGATGATGTGTTGTATAAGAGGAACTTCGACATGGTTTTGCTCAGATGCGTGGATAGACACGAAGCAGACATGTTAATACAGGAAGTTCATGAAGGCTCCTTCGGTACTCATGCCGGCTGTAGCGGTGTATTCGTCACTTTATGATTTATTGACTAAATCAAAAGCAAAGCATACAAAGATAGAGTCGCCACCGCACTTTTATTTATCCAAAGGAATGGCTAAAAAGCGAACAAAAGCCTAAGAAGTTTTACACATAGAAAACTAATGAAAAGGTCAGAGATCTGGGTAAGGGTTTAATTACGCAATGGGAAGGTGTTAGGCACCCAAAACGTCCTAGGTACTCCTAGGGAACCTCTTTTCACGCTTGTTGTACAAAAAAGTTTATTTGTTTATGACATATTGTGCAAACAATGATGGAAGGGATGAGAAAAGAATATACAATTTATTATTGTTTTTGTGTTTGAACGGATGAACCCGTTGCCTACGTACCTTTCCATGGAAGGTAAGGATCAAAACGCCGTAGTTCGGCTAAAAGATTTCCAAAATACGAGTGGGTTCATTTTAAAACAAAAGCCCTAAGGTCTTTCGTTATCCATGGGAGAAAACTCAACCTTATACAAACAACAAGTCCACCATGTGAGAAAAGCTTCAACTTGCTAGTGAGGGGTTAACCCTATAATAAGCAAGGAAGTCTTATAATTCAATCACTAAGGACAAAAGGTGAGATTAACATCAACCAACTAGGATAAATCAAACCTATGGCTAATGCATGAAAACTTATCGAGAATGGACAAAGCCACAAAACAATTGAGTGAATGAAATTAATTGATTATGAGTATTCACAAAAATGAAGTCAAAGTATGATTAAGGTTCAATTCAGAAAGAAGTATTATCAAAAGTGAAGTTTGAAAATCAAAGGCCTAAAGTCTAGGTTTCTAATTTGAAAAGAAGTGAAAATATTTGCACAATAGTTTTCAGGTTTTGGATTAGCATGCACATGAAGGTTTAAAGAAACAAAAAGGTGGGTAGGTTAGGAAGTAAAACTTCTTAGATGTTCCCCTCTTGAGATCATATGTAGATGATCCAAGTGATTCCTTTGGAATAGGCAACAATGTAAATAACAGATAAACAGAGTATCAGGCAAAGCCAACAAAAGATGGATACCGGATGCCAATCACTGGGCTTATACCAATCTCCTAAAACAAAGATGGATACCAGATGCCACTCAATGGACTTATACTAGTCTCCCAAAAGCAAAGAAGCAAAACATGGATATCAGATGCCAATCAATGGACTTATACTAATCTCCTAAACCAAAACAAAGGATGGATACCGGATGCCAATCAACTGGACTTTACACCAATCTCCTAAAACAAACATGGATACCAGATGCCACTCAATGGACTTATACTAGCCTCCCAAAACAAAACAAGAAAACCGGATACCGGATGCCAATCATTGGACTTACACCAATCTCACAAAAGAAACAAAACATGGATATCAGATGCCAATCAATGGACTTATACTAATCTCCTAAACCAAAACAAAGGATGGATATCGGATGCCAATCAACTGGACTTACACCAATCTCCAAAGAACAAAACAAACAAGGATACCAGATGCCAATATATGGACTTACTCCAATCTCCAAAGGATGATCATGGGAAACAACTGCCAATAAATGGGCTTACAATTGACTCCTCACATACAACAAGCAAAACAAATGCAATAAGCAAAAAGGAAACAAGTTGCCAATGAATGGTCTTACACTCGACTCCTAGGAAATAGGATGCCAATAAATGGTCTTAGTCCCAACTCCTCCCAGATCATAGGAAACAACTGCCAATAAATGGACTTACAATTGACTCCTCAATGGACAAACAAAGGTGTCACAAAGATATGAACAATGATCATGCAATGATGTACAATTAATGATGATAAATGCACAAAGGCACACATAAGCAGATATGCACAGATGAATCAGGCAATCAGACAAACAAGTCAATTAGCACACACTATATACAAGCAATTAGGCTCAAGCAAGGTTAGACTTTACAGTCAACTGGAATGGGGTGATTTGTGCTCTTAACCCTAACATTGAGAGTTAGGGTGAAGCAGATGAAATGGAGATGAAGGGTGTGCCTCATAGCTCTTATCCCTGGTCAGGGAGAGCTTTAAACAATAGAAGGTGTGGGAGTTCAGAAAGTTGGAACTCTTCTCCACAAGTGAATGACTCTATAAGATCTTGGGTTAAGATCCACAATGCATCAACATGTTATGTGAGCAAGGGGATGACACACTGAATAGCAGGAGATGGACTACACATCTCTTTTATCTGCCAATTGCCTCATAAGAGGACTTTTCCTGCTTGGCACAGAGTTAAACACACAAAGACATTGCCTCTTAAGGAGGGCTTCAGACAGGTGCCTGCCCACATAACAGGACAGGTCTTCCAGACTACATGAAGATTAGAGGTTATACCTAAGTGGTTAAGCAACCAAGCAAAAGCAAGTTCAAAATGAACTTAAGCAACTTATGTACCTGTGGAAACATCAAACAAATCAGTACAAAGTTCAGACAATCAAACAACAGTCAATAAGCAATCAACAATCCCAATGTACACAATGTGTAAACCAAAAGTCAAACTCAAATGAGTCAACATCAACCTACAAAACACAAAAATATTAGTAATCAAAGGTAAACATCAATGCTCAAGTGGTGGAGCATCAACAACTATGTAACTTGGATGTTCAACCTGAAATCAAAGCTTCAAACATGAGAGGCAAACCACTAGGTCAAAGCCTAGGGTCAAAGATGGAGAAAAAATTTAAAACAGAAGCTGAAAATTAACATGAATCAACTTCAAACACATCTTGAAACAATCCAAAAGGTCTCACATCAATATCAATTACCAAAAGCATTTCATGATCAATTGAAGTTCAAGGCAATTTTAAAGTTCAAATGTGACCAACCAGAATGAAAAATCTCAATTAAATCAGAAATGATTCAAATAATTCCAAGAAAATTCAAGCTCATTCAAAACATCCATGATATGCATCACACAAAAAATCAGGACAATTGGAGATCATTTGGCAAGGCAAATACATCACATAAGTTGAACAAGCAAAGGTGTGACACAAATTGTCACACCAACTTAACATGATCATAAAACAGAAACTACAAATGGTAAAAATACCAAATCAACACCAAAATGTCAAGCAAAGAGTCTAGTTTCATCATGTAAAATTTCAGAAGCATTGGATTAAAAACCAGCATTTCACAAATGATATGGCAAGGCAAGGTACAAAATGAATACATGTTCATATTCCCTAGCACAAAACAAAAACCAACCAAGCACAATTTATGGAAAAATGATCATAAAATACTAGACAAGATAAGGAATGCAATGCAAAAAACCTCATAATTTTTGGAGCAATGTTCAATTTGTTTTGATTTTTTAAAGATGGTGAAAAAATAAAAAATGATGTGAAGCATATATTGGAAATAATGGAGGGAAATAAGAAAATAAGCATGGCATTTGAAATCATGGAATGGCTGAGGATCGAACTCGGAGCCAATTTGAATGTGATTGGCGCCAGCATGAAACGCCGCGTTTCATTAAACGCTGGCTCTGGCCAATCAAAACGCGCGCATGGGCGCTGGCATGCACCAATCACGTTGTTGAGACAGTTTTTAAGTGTCGGGTTTTGTTATCGTATCCACAGAGATTGTAAGATATCACTGCCGTTCAATGGTTGAATTAATCTTAACTTAATGTAACACTAGGGTTTTGGGTTTTAATCAAGTTATCTTGCATACAAAGTAATTAATTGCGGTAAAAGTTACGTTTTGATTAATATGAGAAATATTGTCAGAGTTAGGTTTCAATGATTACATTTGCTTTGCATGTTTTTGCACGGTCAACAATATTATAAACTCCTTTAGATGATAAATAATTTCACAAAGTCCTCTCAATGCGTTTCTCTCGAACACCCATTGTGAGTTTTGTCATTTTGATCCATTGTTTCTCTCGAACACAATCTATCAAAAAGACAACGTTTTGGTTCAACCTTATGGTGAACAAAATCATTTGTTACTATCTCTAGCTAACAAACAAGTTTGGATGAAAACCTAGGTCAAGAATCGGTAAACATCTCTCGATCAAATACCAACACAAAGAGTTTTAAATAGAAACAAATTTTTCATCATATATTTACCGTTAAAGAGTTTACAAATGAGGATCCTTACATTTACACACAAAGCTTGGAAATCACCTACATCTAACCTTGACAAATGGAGACTTAGCTACTCATTTTCATGGTAGCTTGGTCGGCAAGTAAGAAAAGAGGGTTGATCAACATCCAAGTCGAATGATCGAGGTTGGATGGGAATCCACCTTCTTTTTGTGGAAGATGGTTGCTAGATGAAGAGAAAATGAAATTAGGGCATAAAATCCCCCTCCAAACAATGCTGTAAAATATCTAAGAGAAAGTACAAAAAATGGAAAAGTTGGTAAAAAAGTGGTCTCTGCTCAAAAAGTGGCACCTGCTACTTATAGACAAGTGCAGAACTGTCACGTTCGCTAGGCGAGCAGAATGGCTCGCCTAGCGAAGGCCAAAAATGGGCACAAAATGCCCCTGCGCCCAGAGAAAACTGGGCCTGTGGAACTGTCATGTTCGCCTAGCGAACAGACCTTCGCCTAGCGAAGAACTCGCTTCAACCTTCGCCCCAGCGAGGTTGAGAGGTTTTGCTACTGGAATGCTCGCTGGGGACTCGCTAGGACCTCGCCTAGCGAGCTAGTGCTGGCTGCTCTTTTCACCAAAACAGACTGAATTCGCTGCCACTTCGCCTTCAGTTCGCCTAGCGAATTAATTAACCAATTTACTGGAGCCTTTCGCCAGGAGCTCGCCTAGCGAAGGTTTTGCTTCGCCACAACCTCGCCTAGCGAGCTGGCAGATAGAATGCTTGTGAACTTGGTTCCTTTGCCAATTTTCTTGTGTCTTCATTTTCAATTAGTTCATGCCTTTTCCTGCACAATAACACACAAATCAAAGGCACCAAGCTTGCTTATCAATGTGATGCATTCTATGTAAAATGAATGTGGTTTTGACCATATTAGCAAGGAATAAGAGTGAAAGATGCCCACATATGATAGCTCAAATAAGCACTTTGGGGCATCTAACAACTCTCCCCAACTAGATTCTTGCTTGTCCTCAAGCAAAGTATGCCTCTTTGAAGAACAAGAGGATTTGCTTTTAAGAAAACGGTTTCTCCGAAGTTGGATAAACGGCTCAAACACAAGCGAAATCCGCAAATACACGTTTCCCACGGTTTTGAATAAAATAATACATAAGAACTAAAACTTAAATAGCAATGCAAAATATTTATCTATCTGCAACAATACTATTCTGAATGAATCACCCTATCTCTCCTCTTCGAATAAGGATTGAAGATTTAACGCGTTTGCAACCGCGGGAATAATCTCACTCTCTAACAAATAATGAAGAAATCAAACAGATTCATACAATGTCTAACAATTATAAGTTGTACTGTGGAAGCAAAAAGATCACTAAGGGCTTTTCGGTTGAAGCTTGGTCGGGTTAACAAACAAGGGTCATTTCTAAGGCCATTGAAACGAAAGTGCCGATGCAAAAGAGACATTCACAGTAATATTCACACTACTCGACTTTGTTTCCTTTGTTTCTTATTTGTAACCTTCACAACACATATTCCACAACTCAATTTTTATTTTTCACTATTTTTCTTCCAAGCAAGCATTCATTTTCTATTTTTGTTCTTTTCTTTCACATCAAATATACAAAACAGATGTTTATTTTCTACATTTTCTATACATATCTTTTTCTATGCTTGCTCGGTTTTTCTTTTCTTTTTCAAGAGTTGTGGAATTTACCAATTCTTTTTCGTTCTCCCCAACTTATTTCTTCCACACCCTAAGTGAATGCTCTTAACTTTTTACAGCAAAAGAACAATAATCAAGATTTTTCGGGTTGTAAAAAAAAACATTTTTGAGATCTCGCTTTATTTCGAGCCGAGATTCACAGTTTAGGCTCAAAGGGGTTAACAAATACTCTCTCTGCTCACAGGTAAGTTGTTTTTGGATGTAGTTGTGCTCGAAAGAAAACAAGTGCCTTGATCATTTCTAATTGCTTCCACAATTTCACAATAATAAAAGACAAATAATGAATCACATGAATCAACAAAACTTATTAGAATCCAGCATTTAAGTGAACAATGGAGGTTTCCTCACACTTTGTGGTTTTAGGTTCTAGATGAAACATTCATTCAATTATGTTGCACAAAGACAATATTCAATTTACCAAAAAGAGTAAAGTTCCTAATGCATTCTAAAATTCTAGCCGACGGTAACCATGTACCTTAGCTTCATTCACTTGTTATTCTTATCATTGCCATCCAAGCTCGGATGCACCTTCATTGGGTACTTCTTGAGGAGCAACCAATCTAGAAGGGTTTGCCACTCATTCAACCAAAAATTTGTTAAACACACAAAATTACCAACAAACATAATTAACATTAACTGAAAAATAAAATTTTGTTCGTGGGGGACAAAACACCCCAATAGTACAACCCATGGTCAAAATACAAAATTCAAAAGTACAATTAAAAATGCCATATAATAAAAACTGAAATTCAAAAAAAATAAAAACTTAACCCACAAAGGGCTCAAGACTCCTCCTCACTACCGGCCTCAGAACCGGTCGCCTCATCATCATCCTCATCATCATCATCAGCGTCAGCTCCCACCCCCTCAGAATAGACTGGCACGTCCACGGGCCAATTTGCATTAGCCAGAAACTGCTCCCGTGTCATCAAAGCATGTGCACCACTACCCTGCAGCTGCAAACGCTGCATCGAGTCGTGCATGTCAATCAAAGCCCTCTGCGATGCTGCCATCCACTGGAAATTGAATTCACACGCAGCCCGCAGGTATGGATCGACCCTGGGAGTAGAAGCACTAGGACCATCAGCAGCCCGAGTACTTCCCGAGGCCGCACTGCTGCCGGTGGCCTTAGCTCTGCAGTATTTTGCCACATACCGGTCATCAATTGGAGCCGAGATCCTAACCTGACCCCGAGACGGAAGTCGCACTCGTGCCTTAATGCACAGACTCATAATCAAACAAGGGAATGCAAGGGGGCAATTCACCCGAGCCCCCGACTTCAGTCCGCTCTCTATTACCGTCTTCAGCTCATTGGCAATGATCCTCGCCACATCAATCTCGACATCGGCGAGGATGGAATGTACTAAATGTGCCACTGGGATCGGCACAGTGGAGGTGTGGGATTTGGGTTGTATGTTGGTCAAAACCAGAAGTAGAATCAGCTGAGCCATGGGAGTCATGTCCTCCCGATGATATCTCATAGGAACCCCAGATGGGTTCGGCTCAACTGATTTCCCTGGTAAAAGCAGGGCGGCCGTAATTGCTGGGACATCCTTGTGCAGCCGGAGGTCAATATGGTACTGGTCTCTTTGGTCAGCACCCAGCTGAAGCGGCTCCCCGAGGATTTGGTTGATCGTATCCCTGTCAAAAGGAACTGGCCGACCGGCCACTCTAGAGACCCAAGTGAAGGGCTCATCATCATCTGGCAATGCGTTAGCGTAGAACTCCCGCACTGTAGCGATGTCATAGTGTTCCAAGGGATTTATCAACCTATCCCATTTCTTTGTATCGATCAACCCGGCAAAACTCCGATACGTGCCCTGTGGGTTAATCAGAAAACGCTTCTCAGGCAAAATTTTTCGCTTCTCCAAAGCGATGTACCGTGCCGCTTGCTTTGCACCGACAAACTTGTCGGTATCGAATTGGATCGGCACGGTTCGTGAAGTAGTTGTCGCTCCCTTTCTTTTCTTGCCAGCACTAGATCTTGACTCCATTCTGCAAAACAAGAGATAAAACAACAAACACGAAACAAACAGATTAGAACCAAAACAGTTTTTATAAGGGACTGGTTTGCTCGCTGCTGCTTCGCCTAGCGAAGTGGCAGCGAATGCTCGCCCCAGGTTCGCCTAGCGAGTGCTAGCGAACCTTACGGGTTTTGGGGTTTTCTGCATTTTCAAAATTGTTTCCCCCAAAACCCGTACATACAAGGTTTCCACAGCAAAACCCAATGATTTCCCATGACAATGAATTGTTCTTTGCTATTAGGGATACCTAATTTCATGGAAAACCTAAGTAAGAGTAAATCCCCAATTTAAAAACCTAAATGCACAACATTGCAAACTCCCAAAATTGTATGCAACCTCAAGGTTCCTATCACACCTATCCTATTTACCATTCAAATTTGGAAATAAATAATGCAACAAAAGAAACATGCAATAGGGCAAACCTTGAGGTAAACGGATTTGGAAAGGAGAAGTGGGAAGTGTTTGCAATTGACCGACACACAAATGTTGTTGATATGGATGCACAGTAGAGAATTTGAGAAGGCAAATCGCACGCTTCAGCAGAGCAGTTTAGAAGAATTTTTAGGGTAAGGGCAAAACTGCCCTGCTGAACTGTTTAAATAGAACAGTACTGGTGCGCTCGCTACTGCCTCGCCTAGCGAGCAGCCAGCGAGAGCGCTCGCTGCAGCCTCGCCTAGCGAGCTGCAAGCGAGCATGAGAGCAAGTGCTTTTGCAAATGCAGCACTTGCATGTCATCCAGCCTGAAAAAGCACACAATACTCATACAACATCAAACATAAAACAGGAAATACTTACAATGTTGGGGTGCCTCCCAACTAGCGCTTGTTTAACGTCGGCTAAGCTCGACGGTGCGATGCTCACAGAGGAGCATCGAGCGGCTGAGCACAACTCTCGCGATCCACATGACCGCCGAGATATACTTTCAATCGTTGGCCGTTCACGGTCCAACTGTCTTTCTCGTCCATATCTTCAATGATAACGGCCCCGTACTCTTTTACTTCTTTCACCCGAAATGGCCCGGACCATTTCGATTTCAACTTCCCGGGAAACAACTTCAACCGGGAGTTGAACAATAAGACCAATTGTCCGGGCACGAATTCTTTGGTTCGGATCTTTTTGTCATGATACTTCTTGGCTTTTTCCTTGTACAACCAACTTGAGTGGTATGCGGCATTGCGCATCTCCTCCAACTCAAGTAGTTGTACTTTCCTTTTTTCACCGGCCGACTCATTCTCAAAATTTAAAAATTTGAGGGCCCACAAGGCCTTGTGCTCCAATTCAACCGGCAAATGGCAAGTTTTACCAAATACCAATTGAAAGGGAGTTAGGCCAATTGGAGCTTTAAAGGCCGTACGGTAGGCCCATAATGCTTCGTCCAATTTTTGGGACCACTCCTTTTTCGAGTTAGACACGGTTTTCTCGAGGATTCTCTTAATCTCACGATTAGAGACCTCGGCTTGGCCATTAGCCTGAGGGTGGTACGGAGTTGTCACCCTATGCGATACACCATAATGTTTTAAAATTGTTTCCAAAGGTGCATTACAAAAGTGTGACCCTCCGTCACTTATCAACACTCGGGGTGTTCCAAAACGAGAAAAGATGTTTTTCTTTAAAAAATTTATCACCGTTTTGGCATCCGCCCGAGGTGAGGCAATCGCCTCAACCCACTTTGAGACATAATCAACAGCCACAAGCATGTACTCATTCCCGTAAGAGGGTGGGAAAGGTCCAACAAAATCTATGCCCCAACAATCGAACACTTCCACTTCTTGGATATTTTGGAGAGGCATCTCATCTCTCTTACCTATCCCACCACTTCTTTGGCAACTGTCACAACTTTGCGCATGGGTATGTGCGTCTTTGAAAATAGTTGGCCAATAAAATCCCGATTGAAGAATTTTAGTGGCCGTTCTAACCCCATTATAATGACCGCCATAAGGCGAGTTGTGACAATGCCAAAGGATGCTCTGGGCTTCATCACCAGTTACGCATCTCCTTAACAGGTTATCGCTACCCAACTTAAACAAGTATGGGTCATCCCAAACATAATACTTCGCATCCGAAAGGAACTTCCTCTTTTGGTTCGAAGTTAGATCGGCCGGCACACAACCACTAGCCTTGTGGTTTGCAAAGTCTGCAAACCACGGCCTAACTTGAATCTTAAACAATTTTTCATCAGGAAATTCTTCCCGGATTTCCTTTTCAGATGCGGTAACCTCGACATTAACCAAGCGGGATAAATGATCCGCTACCAAGTTTTCCGACCCCTTCTTGTCTTTAATTTCGACATCGAATTCTTGTAACAAGAGGATCCAACGGATGAGCCTTTGCTTCGAATCCGGCTTGGTCAGCAGATATTTAATCGCCGCGTGGTCGGTGTACACCACGACTTTAGACCCTATAAGATAGGACCTAAACTTTTCTAGCGCATACACTATTGCGAGTAGTTCTTTTTCCGTTGTGGCATAATTTATTTGAGCCTCGTTAAGAACCTTGCTCGCATAATGTATAGCATGAAAAGTTTTGTCCTTTCTTTGGCCAAGTACCGCTCCAACGGCATAGTCACTCGCGTCACACATTAGTTCAAAATTTTCATTCCAATCGGGAGCGACTATTATTGGAGCGGTAACCAATTTTTCTTTTAAAACCTCGAAAGCTTGCAAACAATCGTCGGTGAAGAGAAATACCTGATCTTTGGCGAGTAAATTGCTCAAAGGTTTAGCCACCTTTGAGAAGTCCTTGATGAAGCGCCGGTAGAACCCCACGTGCCCCAAAAAACTACGGATGCCCTTCACATTGACCGGAGGGGGTAATTTTTCAATTACATCAACCTTAGCTCTATCCACTTCAAGCCCCCTTTTAGAGACTTTGTGGCCTAGCACAATCCCCTCGGTCACCATAAAGTGACACTTTTCCCAATTTAGCACCAAATTAGTCTTCACACACCTTTCCAACACCGTCTTCAAATTTGCCAAGCATAGACTAAACGTCCCACCAAACACCGAGAAGTCATCCATGAAGACTTCCATTGTTTTCTCTATTAGATCGGCAAAAATAGCTTGGACACATCGTTGGAATGTCGCCGGCGCATTGCAAAGCCCAAAAGGCATTTTTCTGTATGCGAACACTCCAAACGGACACGTGAAAGCCGTCTTCTCATGATCAACCGGGTCAACCGCAATTTGGTTGTACCCGGAGTAGCCGTCTAAAAAACAGTAGTATTGTTGGCCCGATAGTCTTTCAAGCATTTGATCCATAAATGGGAGTGGAAAATGGTCCTTACGAGTCGCGGTATTCAACCGTCTATAATCTATACACATTCTCCATCCCGTGGCAACTTTAGTCGGGATCAATTCGTCTTTGTCATTACGGATTACGGTCATTCCACCCTTCTTCGGAACCACGTGCACGGGACTAACCCACGGACTATCCGAGATCGGGTAAATCATTCCCGCATCCAAAAGCTTCACCACTTCCTTTCTTACAACCTCTTTCATGGTAGGATTTAAGCGGCGTTGTGGTTGAGCCACCGGCTTGAAATCCTCCTCCATCAAAATCTTGTGCATACAATAGGATGGACTTATTCCTTTTAGATCGGAAAGAGTCCAACCCATAGCTTCTTGATTGGTTTTTAGCACAATGATTAGACGGGCTTCTTCTTCTTTGGTCAAAAGGTTGCTTATGATGACCGGCTTTGCCTCGGTCTCATCTAAAAACACATACTTTAAAGTCGAAGGTAACTCTTTTAATTCAATTGGCGCTTTCTCGTCAATGACCTCCTTCTTCAAGTTGTCTTCCTCTACTTCCCACGGTTGTAGGTCTTCCAAACTATCAAGTTCCTTTAAGCATTCCTCAAGAGCTAGCTCCTCTTCAACAGTGAAAACCTCCAATGAGTCGTCAAGAGCTAACTCCATAGGAGATATCTCATGAATGTGCTTTGAAACTTCCATAATAGCGTCTTCGATCACATCGATGCGAAAGCTATCATTTCGATCCTTGGAATGCTTCATCGCCTCGAATAGATCAAATGTGACCTCCTCATTTTGAACACGCACCTTCATTAAACCGTCATCAACATCAATCATCATTCTTGCGGTCTTCATGAATGGTCGGCCCAATATGAGCGGAGCATCATCATCTTCCTCCATATCAATTACAATAAAATCCACCGGGAAAAGAATTTGTCGACCTTCACCAACACATCTTGGGCTACGCCATGAGGATGGGTCGTCGATTTATCCGCCAATTGCAATGTCATTCGGATGGACTTAATCTCGATGTTGCCAAGCCTTTTGATAATTGACAAAGGTATAAGATTTATGCTCGACCCCAAGTCAATAAGTCCCTTTCCGACATACACATCACCAATTTTAACCGGCAATGTAACTCTTCCCGGATCAACCTCTTTCTTAGGAAGCGTCCTTTGAATGATGGCACTACAGCTCGCATCAAGGACGATGGTCTCCGGTTCCGTATACCTCCGCTTTTTGGTTAGTATGTCCTTCATGAACTTGGCATACTTTGGCATTTGTTCCAAAGCTTCAGCAAACGGAATGTTTATTTGTAATTGCTTAAAAATATCCATGAACCGGGCGTAATGCCGTTCATTTTCCCTCTTTGAAGGAGCATGAGGGTAAGGAAGATTTTGGACCGGAGTAGCGCTCACTACCTCCTTTCCTTTTGCAATTCTCGCACTTTTCCATCGAGGCTTCTTCACTACCTCCCTTACTACCTCATCATTTTTATTTTCCTCAATCTCCACACCTTTTTCTTTTTCAACTTCACCATTCTTTTTATTATTTTCAACTACTTCCTCATCACTCCACACTCCTACTTCACCATCAACATTTTCATCCACCATTTCCTCCTCAATCTCCTTTTCTTTCTCTCTTTTTTCACTCTCCACTCTTTTTTCATTTTCGCTACCCAACTCCCTTCCACTTCTCGTCATAATCGCCTTACAATGCTCCTTAGGATTTGTTTGCGTATTAGCCGAAAAAGAAGGACCGGTTTGTTGTTCAGCGAGTTGCTTGGCAAGTTGCCCAACTTGAGTTTCAAGATTTTTTATGGCCGCGTCATTACTCTTTTGATTTGCCATTGACATTTGCATGAATTGCGTCAATGTCTCTTCCAATTTAGAATTGACGACCGGCGGTTGTTGAGGTTGATAGGGATTTTGGGGAGGGTTTTGACGGCTAGAAGAACCACCTCCATAACCTTGGTTATGATAATAGTTGCTTCTAGGTTGGAACCCTTGGTTCCCTTGGTATTGTTGTTGTTGTTGTTGTTGAGGGTGCGGTTGATAAGGTTGTTGTTGTTGTTGTCTCGGTTGATAGTCCCGTTGATTAGCCATGTAGTTTACTTCGTCAAAACCGGGAGGTGGACAAAATCCGGTGTCATGTTCACCTTTACAAAGTTCACAACAAGCTATTTGTTTAGCTTTTGACGGTTCTCTTAACTCTTTGATTTGTTGCGTTAAAAGTTCCACTTGTTGTGAGATGAGCTTGTTTTGGGCAAGTATGGCATCATTCGTCCCTAACTCAAGCACTCCCGCCTTCTTCAAAGAATTTCCACGACTTTGACTTTGAAGATCATTCAAAGCCATACGGTTGATAATGTTGGTGGCTTCTTCGGCACTCTTTGACATCAACGAGCCACCCGAGGTGGCATCCAACAACGTCTTACAGTTTGGTTGAAGTCCATTTCTGAAGATATGGATTTGAGTTAATTCATCAAATCCATGCCCTTTACATTTCCTTAGCATGGACTTGAATCTCTCCCACGCTTCATTCAACGATTCACTGGTTCCTTGAGAAAACACCGAGATGGCCGTCTTTGATTCCATGAATCGGTTATGAGAGAAAAATCTTTCAATGAATTTCTCCTCTAACACATTCCAGTCGGTCATTACAGCAGGTGTTTGATCGAGATACCAATCCTTCGCTTTACCGAGCAAAGCGTGAGGAAATAAACGTCTGAACAACGGAAGCTCCTGAGCCTGATCCACTCCGGCAGCCAATGCTATCTCATAGAATTTTGTGAGAAAAGCAAATGGGTCTTCATGGTCCATTCCGGTGAATGGACTCCCATACAATAAATTCAGAGTTCCCGTCTTCATCTCAGCTTGCCTTCCTGTGTGGTTAGCAAACTGAGCGGTGTTCCTTGGACTGTTGATACATGGAGTAGAAATCGGTGGTGGTGGTTGTGGCTCCATGTTTGGTACGAATGGGTGTGGATTTGTGGTTGAAGAACTTTCTCCTTGCTCTTGGCGTTGCCTAGCCTGTTGCCTCCTACGTCTTGTTTTGCTATTGAGCCTCCTTGCGGTTCTCTCGATCTCAGGATCAAAAAGAAGTTCGTCCACAGGGATTTTCCCTCGCATAAAACGTAAGCTGCACACTAAACCAAACGAATTACAAGCACAAGTCAAAAATTTACAAGCTAAAACTTAAACAACCAATGCGATGCTCGCAATATCAATTTACAATCCCCGGCAACGGCGCCATTTTGTTGAGACAGTTTTTAAGTGTCGGGTTTTGTTATCGTATCCACAGAGATTGTAAGATATCACTGCCGTTCAATGGTTGAATTAATCTTAACTTAATGTAACACTAGGGTTTTGGGTTTTAATCAAGTTATCTTGCATACAAAGTAATTAATTGCGGTAAAAGTTACGTTTTGATTAATATGAGAAATATTGTCAGAGTTAGGTTTCAATGATTACATTTGCTTTGCATGTTTTTGCACGGTCAACAATATTATAAACTCCTTTAGATGATAAATAATTTCACAAAGTCCTCTCAATGCGTTTCTCTCGAACACCCATTGTGAGTTTTGTCATTTTGATCCATTGTTTCTCTCGAACACAATCTATCAAAAAGACAACGTTTTGGTTCAACCTTATGGTGAACAAAATCATTTGTTACTATCTCTAGCTAACAAACAAGTTTGGATGAAAACCTAGGTCAAGAATCGGTAAACATCTCTCGATCAAATACCAACACAAAGAGTTTTAAATAGAAACAAAGTTTTCATCATATATTTACCGTTAAAGAGTTTACAAATGAGGATCCTTACATTTACACACAAAGCTTGGAAATCACCTACATCTAACCTTGACAAATGGAGACTTAGCTACTCATTTTCATGGTAGCTTGGTCGGCAAGTAAGAAAAGAGGGTTGATCAACATCCAAGTCGAATGATCGAGGTTGGATGGGAATCCACCTTCTTTTTGTGGAAGATGGTTGCTAGATGAAGAGAAAATGAAATTAGGGCATAAAATCCCCCTCCAAACAATGCTGTAAAATATCTAAGAGAAAGTACAAAAAATGGAAAAGTTGGTAAAAAAGTGGTCTCTGCTCAAAAAGTGGCACCTGCTACTTATAGACAAGTGCAGAACTGTCACGTTCGCTAGGCGAGCAGAATGGCTCGCCTAGCGAAGGCCAAAAATGGGCACAAAATGCCCCTGCGCCCAGAGAAAACTGGGCCTGTGGAACTGTCATGTTCGCCTAGCGAACAGACCTTCGCCTAGCGAAGAACTCGCTTCAACCTTCGCCCCAGCGAGGTTGAGAGGTTTTGCTACTGGAATGCTCGCTGGGGACTCGCTAGGACCTCGCCTAGCGAGCTAGTGCTGGCTGCTCTTTTCACCAAAACAGACTGAATTCGCTGCCACTTCGCCTTCAGTTCGCCTAGCGAATTAATTAACCAATTTACTGGAGCCTTTCGCCAGGAGCTCGCCTAGCGAAGGTTTTGCTTCGCCACAACCTCGCCTAGCGAGCTGGCAGATAGAATGCTTGTGAACTTGGTTCCTTTGCCAATTTTCTTGTGTCTTCATTTTCAATTAGTTCATGCCTTTTCCTGCACAATAACACACAAATCAAAGGCACCAAGCTTGCTTATCAATGTGATGCATTCTATGTAAAATGAATGTGGTTTTGACCATATTAGCAAGGAATAAGAGTGAAAGATGCCCACATATGATAGCTCAAATAAGCACTTTGGGGCATCTAACACACGTGCAAACCCTAAACTAACACATGAAGAACGGTTTAGCGTGGCAAAAACGAATCAGAACCGTGGCCTATTCTCTGCAACTCGTCTTCTCCAACACGCAGCATGAATAGTGAACTATCAAGAACATCAAGAACAAATGTTCCAGATCTTAAAAATAAAAACATCATCGTGTTGCACATACATCATGGATCATGAATCAAGGCATGGCTAAGCATATAACATCACACATCAAGTGAATCGAGCAAAACAAATTTCATCATCAAAACTTTAATCTACCATATCTAACACAATAATGCATGGAAATTAATGATTCGAAGCTTAGAATGATCACAACAACAAGATCTACAACATTAGCATAAGAAATTTGAGAAAAGAGAGAATCAATTTTGTGACCTCTTGAAGTGCAGAATTGGAATTGAGTGATTCAAGGCTTTGCAATGCTCAAAAGTTCTTCTAGGAAGCTTGTACAAGTGAATGGATGAAAAATCAAAGCTCAATTGTTCTTGATTTCAACAGAATTTGGATTTGCCATTGTTGCTTCCAAGCTTGCATACACTTTAATTTGACACGAATTGCTATGGATCTATGTTCAATCTTGCTCCATGATGCTTCCAGATGATGAATCAAGTAAAGGAAATGCAAATTGTTTGAAGAAATTGAGAAAAAATTTGAGAGAAAAGTTGTGAAAAATTTCTAGATCTGAAAATTGTGATTGTTCTTAGTGAAAAACAGTTAGGGTTTCTGTTATATATGCTGTGCTAATCACCCTTCTAATCATGTTTAGCCAAATTGGAATTAGCAAAAATAGGTGTATGTACCAAAATGTGATTTTCACCTTATGCATGAAAAATGCATGTGAATAGTGCACGAATTTCCACTTAATTTCACTTAAAAACCTGTTTTGGAGCTATTGGCAATGATAGAATGTTCAAATAATGCACCAATTTTAAACTTTAATTTTCCCTCCAAAAATCAAGTGAAATGGCAAATGATTATGTGATGATAATTGATGAAATGCAATGCATGATTTGGAAATTATAGGTCAAAATGAGAATTTAGCAAAAAGAACCACTTGAATTGGAGCTATGGTTGAGAAGTTATGCCCATTTGAATCTTCAAGCATCCTTTGTCAAGTTTTGATCATATCTCCTTAACCACACATGCGAAATTGATGATCTTGGACTTTTTGGAAATGGGAGAGAAAGATCTACAACTTTAATGTTTAACAAAATTTCATTTGAAGCTTTCTTGATGATGTATTTTGAAGTTGAAGTTAGGTTAAAACTTTTCCATTTTTGGCAAATTCAAATTATAGGTCACTTTCTATTTTTGGAAAGTTTTGACCTGACTTTATTTTCTTCAATGTTGGTGTTTGAAATGTCAAATGAGACTTGTTTGAACATGAATGAAGTATTTCTAATCACTTCCCACCTCCAAATCCACAATTGACTTGGCAGTTGACTTTCTAGGCCTTCAGTTGACCTGGCAATGTTCTGATGAAATTCAAACCTCTACCACTTGGGATTCTGCTTCAAAATGGCATCATGGCTCATATGAACTCTTGTGAATGATTATGGGGTCCAAATTCTCAAGAATGGCCACCACCTATTGCTCAATGACTGCCTTTGACTGCCTTGACCTGTGATTGCTTCATCTGCAAGTAACAAGGTTAGATGACATATTTTTGTACTTTTGGTTAGTGATAAAAAGAAAAGCAATGATATACAAATGCAAAACATGCTTGGTGATCAAGAACCACTCACAAGGGCAACCCAACCACAAGGAAGCAAACAAGGTGCACCATGATCCTTAAGGCAATGAAATGATATGATATGATGCCATGAGGGATCTTAGGGACAAAATTGGGGTCTTACACCGGCGGACATACAATGGCTAAGAAATTGTTGAGAGCGGGTTATTACTGGATGACCATGGAATCTGATTGTTTCAAATATGCTCGGAAGTGCCATAAATGCCAGATTTATGCTGATAAGGTGCATGTGCCGCCGAATCCTTTAAATGTGATGTCTTTGTTGTGGCCTTTCGCTATGTGGGGCATCGATATGATTGGAAAGATTGAGCCGACCGCTTCCAATGGGCATCACTTCATCCTTGTTACCATCGACTATTGCATCAAGTGGGTCGAAGCAGCATCGTTCGCGAATGTCACCAGACATGTGGTTGCCCGTTTCATCAAGAAAGAAATCATTTGTCGCTATGGGATTCCCGAAAGAATAATTACTGATAATGGTTCTAATCTCAACAACAAAATGATGAAGGAGTTGTGCCAGAGCTTCAACATTCAGCATCACAATTCTTCCCCTTACCGCCCTAAGATGAACGGTGTTGTTGAAGCGGCAAATAAGAACATAAAGAAGTTTGTGCAGAAGATGGTCGTTACGTACAGAGATTGGCATGAGATGCTACCCTTCGCCTTGCATGGGTACCTTACTTCAGTACGTACATCGACCGGGGCAACCCCTTACTCCCTTGTGTATGGTATGGAAGCAGTCCTACCTGTTGAAGTGGAGATTCCTTCTCTAAGAGTCCTGTTGGATGTCAAGTTAGACGAAGTTGAATGGATTCGGACAAGGTTCAATGAGTTGAGTCTTATCGAAGAGAAGTGAATGGCAGCCATTTGTCATGGGCAGTTGTACCAAAGTCGGATGAAGAGAGCCTTTGATCAGAAAGTGCATCCTCGATGCTTCCAGGTCGGAGATTTGGTGTTGAAAAGGATCCTTCCTCCTCAGACAGATCACAGGGGCAAGTGGACTCCTAACTATGATGGACCATATATTGTCACCAAGGTTTTTGATGGTGGGGCCTTAATGCTTGCAACGATGGATGGTGAAAACTTCACTTCCCCAGTGAACTCAGACGCAGTTAAAAAATACTTCGCATGAAATAAACCCGCTGGACAATAAAAAGAGTAGTCCAGGCAAAAATGGGCATCCCGGCGAACCAAGAAAATGAAAAAGGTTCGGGCAAAAATTAGGAATTAAAAGTGAAAAGATTGTACACCCGGTAAGTTGAAAACCTGAAAAGGCAACTTAGGCAAAAATGGGTATCCCGGTGGATTGAAAACCCGAAAAGGGCGATCCAGGAAAAAGTTAGGGATTAAGCGAATGACTGCATTCTAAGTAGTTCTGAATCTTATCTCGTGTCAATGACTGGAAACTTTTGAAGGATAGGAAACAGTCCAATCACTCCTTCAGAAAGCTGATCATCTGGAGGATCTTGAAGACGAGCAAGTCATAGCAGAATTGGAACCCAATAGAAATCCATTTCACATTGCCATTAGATTAATGTCTGTTTTTATCTATTGTGCGATTACCTCTTTCCAGGGATTGCTTCCTGATGTAAATGCCTATTCAGAGGTCGTTCAATCAATAAAATCATGTTATTCAGTATATCTCTGTTTTTATTTTCATTTTTCTGTTTTGTTTGCAAAAATGACGTCCGAATTTTTGATAAACATTGCATCATGACACATAAGAGCTTTACAGATACATGCTTAATAAACATTTAAAATTGCTGTAAATTTTAAGTGCTTTGGATCGTCTATTCAGAACAGGTACCCTCGGGGCATTTCCTTAAAATCCCCTGCAGATAATCGTGAATGTTTTCCCTGCAACAGACGAATTCAGTATCTTATCCCTGTAGAGCTGATCAGAGCGTTGGATTCTTCAATCCCCAGCAGGTTCTCACCACTGTACCTCCCCCAAGCGGTGGTTTCAGATTATACACTCCCCAGTAGAGTTGACAGTGTCAGACTATATACCCCCATCGGAGTTAACAGTGTCAGGCTGTATCTTCCCACTAGAAGCGGCTGCTCCTCAGAGTTCGAGGCCAGATTGATAATCCCAATGCCAGATCCATGGTTTCTTTCCTTGAAGCAGAACCTCGGTACCGTATCAGTGTTTGCTTCCCCTGCTGAGTCATCTCTCGCAGATCATGGTTGCCAAAACCACTACCGCTTTCCCCAACAGCAGGTTTTCAGTGCCGTTCTCTCCCCAGTCAGAATCTCGGTATTTTGTCATTTCTAGAACACCGTGTGGTGGGTCATTTCCCTACAGAATTCTTTGCGCTATGCATCTCCAGCAGCCTCGCCAAGGTCCAGAAGATGGTGATCATTTCCCCAGCAGATCCCCTTGCCTCAGCTTGGCATTCTACCCAGCATTTCGCATCCCTGCATGTAGAATCATATTGCATTGAATCCTCCCAAATCGTGTAGCATTTCCATTTTCATGGAGCATTACGCCATTGAAAAATTCAAACATACGCATGTAAGCATAAAACATTCTCGGTATCCCAAGTGATAAGCCAGAAGTTGTTTCCAGTACTCAGACTGAAGATTGTTCATGACTTACCTTTGTTATCCCCAGCAAGTGTCATTGGCCCATGCGTCGCCTCTATTATTGTTCCCTATTTCTGCCGATGCTGACAGGCATGAAGTTTCCGGTATTCAGACCGAAGTGGCGTTCAGGCCAGTTTTCCGATGTTCAGATCGAAGAAGTTTCCGACGTTCAGGTCGATGCAACTTATGGCATTCAGGCCAATTTTCCGATATTCAGATCGAAGTGGCATTCAGGCCAAGTTTCCGGTATTCAGACCGAAGTGGCGTTCAGGCCAGTTTTCCGATGTTCAGATCGAAGAAGTTTCCGACGTTTAGGTCGATGCAACTTGTGGCGTTCATGCCAATTTTCCGATGTTCAGATCAAAGAAGTTTCCGACATTCAGGTCGATGCAACTTGTGGCATTCAGGCCAATTTTCCGATATTCAGATCGAAGTGGCATTCAAGCCAAGTTTCCGGTATTCAGACCGAAGTGGCATTCAGGCCAGTTTTCCAATGTTCAGATCGAAGAAGTTCCCGACATTCAGGTCGACGCAACTTGTGGCATTCAGGCCAGCCTCTCGGTGTTCAGACCGATATTAATAATCTCATATCTCCCGATGTTCAGATCGAAGTCATTTCCAGTATTCAGACTGATGAGCGACATTCACGCCATGGTTATTTCTGTGTTACCATTTATTTTGGTATCTAGGTTAACATTCTTTTTCGGTATTCAGACTGATGAGCGGCATTCAGGCCATGGTTATTTCTGTGTTACCATTTATTTCGGTATCCAGGTTAACATTCTTTTTCGGTATTCAGACTGACTCTCACCGTACCAGACAGATTCTTCTTTCAAGACCACCTCTTTGCCAATTCTGACAGGCATTGTTACTTCACTTCACTTCAGTGCAAATTTTCGGGCTTTTATTGTATTCACTCCCTTGATACCTCGAAAGCACGAAAGCCGCTGCTATCTTCTTTCCAGGTCTCCAGTTGATTGAATAGGGGCAGTTGTAATACCCCAAAATTTACCCTTCATTTTTCCTGGAAGCATACACTTTACACCTCATGCATGCATTCATTTTTAGGTCATTTAGCATTTGCATTTCATCATGGCAATCGGAATCGGATCCAAGAAGCTTGAACATCATCCAGGATACTTTGTGGGCTCTATTTAGATGATCAGTCAACACAAGGGAAAGACTTGAGTTACTTCCAACAGGGGTCTATTCGTCAGTCAAAACGTTAATCTTGAAGGAGCAAAGGTTTGTTCATGAGCTGTCATGCTCGCTAGGCGAAGCCCACGTGTTTTGAAAAGAAAAAAAAAACGGAAAAAAAATAAATAAATAAATAAATAAAAGAAAAAAATCTTGGACTTGGACCTCTCTCATTTGAGCCCATGGGTCCACAAAAATCATGTTATAAATTCAGAGTTTCAGTGAAACAAAAGGCAATTCTATTCCTATTACCCTGGGGGGAAAAGATAGTGAGAGAAGAGCTAACAGAGTTCAAACCCTAGAGAGAAACCTAGACAGAGAAAGTGAGAATTAATCTGCAGCAACCTCCAGGCAACTCTGAAAGGTTCATTCTGACTCACACACTTTCAGCTCAAGCAAACCCTAACATTGGTTTGCAAATCCAGCCGTGCCATTCGATTTCAACCGATCTCTCCAATCAGGTTTGCCATATATCCATCATATTTATGCCTTTAATTTGAATGCTCTAAATTTATGAGGTATTATGGGTGAATTTGATACCCTTTTGATGCATGTGTTTGACAAGAGGTTTAGGCCTCCTACCCTTGGTTGCTTTTTGTGAGTTTTTTGTGAATTTTAATGGCATGATTCATGTGGTTACATTTTGATTTGGGGGCAACTCTTGGTTACCCTATTTTGTTTCTCTAACCTGTTTGTTGAGTTTTGTTTTGTGAGGGCTCATATGACTCTTGCAGAGATGGTTTGCCTGGTGTTCCACTTTATTTGTGGGATACCACCTGGAGGTTTCATTCCGATTACCTGTACTGACTCATTTTCTTTGATGGTGTTAGCTTGGAAGGATCTCAGGGTTTCCTTGTTCCGTTAATTACTGTTACTTCGGATCTTTATCCGTGTGGTACTTTTACATTTTCCCGTATTTTTACCGCTTTCTTAGCTGGAAGACCTCGATAGGAGGCAATGTTTTGTGTGTTTACTTTATGCAGGTTCCTTCGTCTAGGATTTCCCTTTTTCCTGAGCGTTCCTAAAATGCAAACAAACTCATTGATTTTTCTTCTCCTAAGAACACGTTAACTCCTTCTACTACAGGCGAGTAAGTCTCCAAAGGTCGAGCATCCGGTAGATTGCGTAGTAACGTCGTTCATCCAAAACCCAATCCATAACCCCGTAGTTAGCCTAACTACAGCTTGTTCTGATTCTCATTCCAGATGAGATATGTAGGCATAAGACGCGATGTCTTAGCGAGCACACATCCCCCAAACCCCTAGGTAGCCGAGCTACGAAGACTCTGATTCTCATATTCAGATGAGATACGTATGCAGTGGATGCGACATCCGCACGAGTCATTTTCATTTAACCCCTTTTTTAGTAAACAACACAAGATAAACTCACACCCTTTAGACAAGAACTACAAAAGTGGATCCCGTAGAGTACTACAGATGCGTAGGGGTGCTAATACCTTCCCTTCGCATAACCGACTCCCGAACCCAAGATTTGGTTGCGAGACCTTGTCTTTTCCTTTCCTCTTTTCAGGTTTACTTCGAGCGTTTCCTTTCCCTCCTTTGGGATAAATAACGCACGGTGGCGACTCTTCTGTCATTTTCTCTCGCCGGTTGTTTTTTTGCACACTGTATTTTTCAGGTTGCGACAATATGTCGCAGTCGACACGGCTTCTCCCCACAATTCTTTGGGTAAATGCTTGCCTTTCAACATACTTCTAACCATATTCATAATGGTTCTATTCTTCCTTTCTGTGACTCCATTCTGTTGTGGAGTGTAGGGTGGCACCACCTCATGCAAAATCCCTTCTTTCATACATAATGCATCGAAGTCTTTCGACACATATTCTCCACCATCATCAGTTCTCAAAATCTTGATCTTTCGACCGCTCTGTCTTTCGACTATAGATTTAAACTTGGAAAATACCTCGATCACTTCACTTTTTTTCTAGATCAGGTAAGACCACAGTTTTCGACTGAAATCATCTATGAATGTAACAAAGTATTTGTTACCTCCAATCGAATCCACCTGGAGAGGACCACATACATCAAAGTATATGACTTCAAGAATTTCCTTCGACCTGCTTCTTGCATCCTTACTGAAGTTGTTCTTATGCTGCTTTGCCTGCACACATTTTTCACACACTTCGTTTGGAATGTCAATTTCTGGTAATCCTGAAACCATATTTCTTCTCTTCAAATCTCTGATGTCTTTGAAATTTAGATGGCCAAGTCTGTAATTCCATATCCATTCATCTCTGTTGGTTGCTGTTGCAAGGCACTTATGCTCTATCACATTTAGTTCAATCTTGAAGGTTCTATTCTGAGACATTGAAGCCTTCAAGATCAACCTTCCATTTGAGTCGAGAACTCTCATCATCTTTTCTTTGATTGACACCTTGTAGTTCTTTTCGACTAACTGCCTTATGCTGAGCAAATTACTCTTCATGCCTGGTATGTACAACACATTTGAAATTACTAACCTCTTGCCATCTTTCCTCATAATCAGAACATCACCAACACCTTCAGCTGCTAGAGTGTTGTCATTTGCAAATTTCACCATGTTATTCATTGAGGGCTTTATGCTGACAAACCAATCTTTTCTTCCAGACATGTGTGATGAGCATCTTGGCTCAAAGTACCACTGGTCCTTGAATCTCTCTTCTTCTCGTGTTGTAACCATCAAAAACATCTCTTCTTCTTCTTCGTGTTTCGCCAGCTTTGCATAAGTTTCTTGATTCTTTTCCTTTTCTGGACAATCACTAGAGTAGTGACCATACTTCTGATAATTGTAACACTAAATGTGACTCTTGTCTGGCTTTGACCACCACCTTTTTCTCTACCTGCAACACCACCTGTTTGGTTGCCTTGGTTCCAGGGTTTTCTCTGATTGGACCAGTTTCCTTCTTGCTGATTTCGACCAGTCGAATTGTTGTAGCCTCCTCTGCCTTTGTTACCATTCCAACTACCTTTGCCTTTTCTTTCTTTCGCTGATTGAGTCTGCAAAGCCATATCACTCTTCGACTTTCCTGCAGCTATTTCAACCATTTTTGTTCATGAGATTCAAGCGTCCCTTAAAGCTCTTCCTTTGTCAATTTTGACAAATCTTTTGACTCTTCTATGGCTACTACCAGGTGGTCAAACTTTGGAGCCAACGACCTCAAGATCTTTCCAACAACAAATCTTGATGTCAACACTTCTCCATATACCTTGATTTGATTCACCAGTTTCGTAACCTTGGTGAAGAAATCAGTTATGTTTTCATTGTCTTCCATCTGAAGCAATTCATACGTTCTTTTGTGAGTTTGTAACCTCACTTCTTTCACCTTATCCGTGCCTCCAAATGATTTCTCCAGAATTTCCCATGCTTCTTTCGCTGACTATGCATCACTAACCTTTTCAAAGTTATTTGCATCAACACGTTGATGGATTATAAAGAGAGCTTTATAATCTTTCTTCTTCAATTCTTTATGTGTGGCCTTTTCTTGATCCGTCGCGGCTTCTACAAGCGTTACTACTCCTTCCTTCACAAGATCCCAAAGATCTTGATAACAGAACACAACCTTCATCTGCTTGCACCAATTCTCATAATTGTTGTTCTTGAGAATTGGAAGATTTGCTGGAAAATGCCCGTTTGGATGATTCATTGCCATGGTGATTTTCTTCCCACGAATCGATTAACCAGAGCTCTTGATACCAGATGTTGGAAATCCCCCAAAACCTATGGAGAATTTCAATCAATCTTGATGAACAAGATTGTTATTACCCACACAATAACAACGAAAAGAGAAGAACAATGGAGAAAGAAAATGTATAGAATGATGAAGGAGAAGAGTAATATAGGAGATGAGTAATATGATTTTGCAGAGTTTCTCTCTGCCCACAAACTGTGGAAAACTTGTTATTCACTTTGCAACTGCAAAATATTGTGAATTACAAGTGTTGTGAATACTCTATTCACCTCTATATGAAAATAAGGGTTACTCCCTCTATTTATAGATTTAGGTTAACTTGGACCTCAAGCCAAAGCCCAAAACTATAACAACCCAAAATTATAAAAGCCTAAAATAGCTAACACTACTTAACACACTAGGTGGTTGACATTTCCTTGCTCTGTCGAGCAACCTGCTTCGACACAAGTAATTACAATTCAACATTCATATCAATTGAGATCAACTGAGTTCCTATATGAAAGTTGTCAGTAGGGACAAATAGAGTAACTAGTGAATTCATATTGACTTAATTAATATTCTTTGAGACTGACCTTTTATTAATCGGTACAAAAAGGGACATTTTGATAACATTAATAATAGGTCAATTGCTCTAGTAGAGAAAATATTATAATGTAATACTACATAAGATATTTTCTACTACCTTTTTTTTTATTTTTCAATCACACAATTTTTCTCTTATTCTTGTCAACTCATTCCAACCACTTGTTTCTACACATTTATTTCCTCACCTCCCTTCAACATATCAGTAAGAGGAAGCACAAAAAAAGAAACATAGCAGAGAAAGGGAGAAAAAGGCATTTGGGAGAGAAGAAGAAAACTTAGGACAAAGAATAATAATAAGTATCTTGAAGAAGGAACAAGAAAAGCTTGGATTCATTCATCTCATCTCATCTCAAATCTCCTAACATCTTTATCTCTATGGTGAGTTCCAGTTAGATCATTTTTCTTTGAGATAAGGATTATGGTTTGGGTGTTAATGTCATATGATTCATTATAACATGTTGTGTGTTCTAACTTAAGCATGAGAGTTGTCATGAAAGATGATTTAATTATGGTTTTTATGATTATTGTGATGATTCTATGGTGAAAGTTGTTGTTGTTGTTACTATGATTACATGATGCATATGTGGTTGTATATTGAAGTTATATCATAGGATCTTTTGTTTTTTGTATGTTGAATCTTGTTTGAATGATCAAACGTTGAGGAATTAGGAAGAAGAGAAGTTAGAAACATGATTTTGGAAGAAAGTACATGAACCAATCGATTGGTTCTGGACTCCCTACCAGCTATTTACTGTGGAAATTGGTAAACAACCGTTGGTCCTCCCTAGGGCTTAAAACTAAGGGTTACTTGCAGGATCGACCAGTTGATCCTAAGACATGTGCTAGTACAAGTGTGGCTTATTCAATTCGACAGAACAACTTTGTGAGGAACGGCTCCTGACAAAGTATTGAACAAGCGCAGGTTTTTTCCACACGAAAAAGGTTGAAATGATGTTATAGTCTATGGGTGACTCGTGACCGACAACACTATAACACTCAAAAGATGTACACGACGAACACGCTTTTGGTGAACTCTATTATCGTAATAGAATCAGTGTCGACAGCGTAGACGACAACGTAAAGTGATAACTCAAAAGTAAATGAAATTAAAATAAAATGTTCAACGGGAACAATTGGAAAGTAAGGAAGTTGCATTGAAATAAATATGGTGATTCACGTACATAGCACTCTTAAAACTCTTGCTTCCTCGCGCTGGGAATGAGAAGTTTTTTACAAGTGATTTTGGTACAAAGTGAACACCCTGAGCCCCTCGTGGGATATCCTATTTATACTAAACTAAAGAAACTGCCTACAGGCCAAAAACTCCTGAAAAATAGCAGACGTCGTGCCACACGATCTACAAACTGCTCTATACACGTTCTACAAACTGCTCCATATTTTGGCGCTTTATTCTTCTTGTAACTGCTAGTCATTTTCAATTTCAAACTTCTCCCGCCCAGGTACTTAGGGCGACGCTGTCTTCTATGTGTTTGGCACAACCCAAAATTCCTTAAGTCCCAATCTTCATTTCAGTCGACGGAATGGATTTTTGACCAAATATGTTTCTTCTGTCGGTTTCATCCCCTGGTGACTTACGTTCTTCTCAACTCTTGCTTATCTCAGGCACATCTCCACCCCTTGATGGGGTATAAACCTTAAATTCATAAGACCCTTTCATTAATTACGCCTTCAACATGCCTTAGAGATTTCTTGTGGTAACAAAATGCCCCCCAGAGATGCCATTTTTGAATGTCGACGTTTGTGAGATAATGGCATCTTTGAGATGTCGACTTGCTCCTTACTGCTTCCGCTTCTACTTAGTAGGACACATGTTTGCCCCACACTGATGACGTCATTTAATCATGACGAACGTTTCCTTTTTTCCTCGAGACGTACAAAATCACGTCTCCATCACTTCACGTCTTTACGACTGAAACGTGCTTACCGTCATAACTGCCTTCTTTCCTCCACGTGTCTGCAGACGTGGGAACATGTGTATACGTGTCGAAACAGAAGATCAAACGATTACTCTTCCTTTTCCCAGGGTTTAACCCTTATAAAACCCTTGTTCCTTCTTCTTCTTCTTTCCTTTTTTCGCCCTTTGCTTCTGTAAACGATAATCACCTGCACTCTGTTTTAGTAAAAAGAACAACCCTTCTTCTCCAAAAAACTTCAACTTCTTCCATGGCTAGCTCAAGTAAAAGTAAAGCATTTCCCTCCGCTGCTAAGCTCACACGTCCTCTCACCATTAATGGTAAAGAGTACGTTCCTGAACCTCCATTTGCAGAAGAGAAGGCAAAAATATGGCATTCTCAGGTATTAATCCCTTTCTCCTTGGCTGACGAACCTTTAGCGTTTTTAGGTCCTCTTCCAGAAAATCGTCACCCTGAGATAACCAAAACAGATTCCCTTTTCCCCACCAGTCATCTCTTTGAACCTTTGGTTTCTTCCCAAAAGCCTTTTTCCCTTCGTTATGTCGACAATAATTTTAGGACTGCTCCTCCCAAGAACTGTCCTAAGTTTTGCGCTTGGATGGATCGATTAGAAATAGAGAAAATCGACCATTGGAAAAGGACAGGTATCTACACCCTTCTACAGATTGCCCGTTGTGGCCCTCCTCAATCTTGTGGCATGTTACTGGCTGCCATCCAATTTTGGGATAGTTCGACCAACTCTTTCCATACCAAGTGTGGCATGATTACGCCGACACTCTTGGACGTTGCTGCCATCACTAGCTTAAAACCGACTGGCGAAGTCTTCGACTGCGAAGCCGTAGCACCAATCTCTCTGCGGGTTGAGGTTGGTGACTCTCGCAGGCCGACCTACAACAATTTTATCGATCACCATGCCACCTCTTCAGGCCCTGTGACCACTGAAGAACACATGGCTTTTCTGACTCTGTGGCTATCTCGCTTCGTTTTCTGCTCCAGATCCATGCAGATAGCCAAACATTTTGCTCTCCTGGCAACCCAGCTGCACCAAGAGCGCGACATCGCTCTAGGCCAATTAATTTTGGCCTCTCTTTATGAATCCATGTCTGAAGTTGTTTGTCAAATCAAGCTCTTTGACCCTGAGAATTCAAAGAAGAAAAATGTTTTGGTCCATGGACCCTTTTGGCTCTTACAACCGTGGCTCAATGCCACTTTCTCCAAAGACATAACACCCTATGGGATGAGGAGGGTTGTGTGTCCCCTAGAAGAGAGACACCTCATTTGGAAGCGCCTGATCCCTTTGACGCCCATCGACAAAACTTTTCCTGACGTCAAGGTATTCCTCCTCTTGTTCACCATCATGCTGACCCGCGCCGACTTTCTTCCTTCTATATCCCCTTTTAGTCGTCGAACTGAAGGTCCTGCATGGTTCACCAGGGCTTTTCCTCCAACTAAAGATGAGCATAGTAATGAAACCTTCCTTATCTAGAGACGTCTTCTGGTCCCTCGATTCCTATTGGCTGAAACCTCCGGTAGCAACCCTGGCCTAGTTGCTTACCAACCTAACTTGGTAGCGAGACAACTTGGCCTTTGTCAATTTATTCCCAAGTCCCTGTATTCTTCTCCTGACTTACTCACAAATATCCTTTGCGATCAACCCTGGAGTATGATCCAGGAAGATCTTTAGACCCTCTGGGAAAACCGACCAAAGCTCCATTCCACTCCCTTTCGACCAACTTTCTACTGCACCAAAGAGTTTGATGATTGGTGGCAGTCGTATCTTGCTGTTTACATTGGCGCTCCTGAGGCCAAATTATCTGAACTAACTCAGGCTTTTGTTTATTTGCAGGCGAAATCGACCAAGTGTAAGGCTCTCCATGTCAAACAAATTCGTGCTTTTCAGCACTATTTCCAAGTTGTGTATCGACCTGATAATCTTCGTCGGACCATCTTTGAGGCCGCGTCCGAATTAAAGGAGAAGGTAACCGACAGGCTCCCAAAACTCAAAATCCCTGGTTACGTGAAAGACAAGTATCTTTACGCCCTTCATTTTGGAAACATCAAATTCCCTCCTTTGCCATCTAGCCCATTGGGTTTGGCCTTTGGCAATTCGGTTCCAGAGTGGTTTTATTGTCCTGTTTCACACGTACAAAATGCTTATAAGAAAAAGGACGACAGAGTGGTACCAACGAAGCATTATTTGCCCTACTACTCAGGGCCGCTTCATATTGATCCTCAATATGTTAGCGTGTTCGAATCCACCCAACTTGGTAACACTTTTCTGGAAAGCTAACACCTCCTTTTAGTTGGTTTTCGCCACTTACTTGCTTTTTTATGTTTCTTTACAGCGATCCTTCTAGACCCTGTGGATCACGCTCCTGCCAATGAACCCACCCTTTCGACATAAGAGACTCAGGTTCGACTCTGGCTGAATTGTCGTTTTCTTTTGCCTCGGTCTTTATTCTTAACCGTCATTTCCCCTCTTGCAGGCTGCTCCTGAGAAATCCTCTGATGATGATGAGCGCCCTATTGCTCAAGTTTTTAAAAAACCCAGTTCTTTGGTATGCACCTACATGAAGCAATCTCACTCATCCTTGTGATTTCTCTAAGGGAAACACTACGTGGTCTCTAACTTCTTACTTATTGTAACACCTCAAAATTTGCCCTCCTCTCTTGGGGCTAGCATAACATATTGCATTACATTTTTAGGTCATTAGGCATTGCATATTGCATATCATGTGGTTACATTGTGCAAGCCATACTCCCAAGTCTTGATCAGAGGATGAGGAGGTCAAAAGTGCAAGCCTAGGGTTTATTGACTGATCATTGGCCATCTGAGAATTGGGCTATAAATTAGGGTTTTGTGGTTCTCAGAGGATATTGGTCTTCATCTTGATTTAAATGATTCATCATTATCATCATGGTTTGTCATCATCAGAAGATTGATCAGATTTCTTGAGATTAGGGTTTTGACCACTGGTCAACCCTAATCAGCTGTATTGGGCCAGGCAGGGCATAATCAGGAGATGGGGTCTATGATGTGTATGGGGATCATCTTACGGTTGTATGGAGATTATTGAGGCTAGGGTTTCACCCTTGAGCCATTTCAGTTGAAGATTGGAGCTCAGTGGATCAATGCATGGCCAAATTCATCTGTCAGTCAGAAAAGTCAATTGTGGTCAACTGTGCCTGGATTGATGGATTTGGAGGAGGGAGAAGGCAAGAGATACTCCATTCATGTTCAAAAAAAGTCTCATTTGACATTTAAAATACTCACATTGAAGGATTTGAGGTCATACCAAAGGTTTCCAAAAGGAAACATGACCTATGGTTTCAAGTTTCCAAAAGCATGGCAAGTTTTTGGAACGACTTCAACCCAATTTTCCACCATCAAAAAAGCTTCAAATGGAATTTTGTTGAACATGAAAGTTGTAGATCTTTCTCTCCCATTTTCAAAAAGTCCAAGATCGTGAGAATCGGATGAACGGTTGAGGAGATATGGTCAAATTACCACCGGGCGTGCATGGTAAAATTTTCCATGTATCGATGCACACGAATTTCGTATCGATGCGTGCAAGGCAAAAGAGGGCCATGTATCGATGCACACGAGTTATGTGTCGATGCACACTGTTAAAAAGTGCCTTGTATCGATGCAAACAAGTTATGTATCGATGCATACTGTTAAAAAGTGCCTTGTATCGATACAAACAAGTTATGTATCGATGCATACTGTTAAAAAGTGTTATGTATCAATACATAACTCTATTTTGAGCTCTCATACAGTACTGTTCATGTCCATATTACTTCATGCACCATCTTCATGCACAAGAGTGAAAATCTCATTTGAGCCAACACACTCCAAATATCAATTGAGAATGTATGAGCTGTCAATGAGCTGTCACAGGGCTTGAGTGAAAAGGCCATTTTGCCCTTGCTTAAGTTAAACCATATTATGCTAATTACATTTGGTTTGGTTAATTAAGGTGATTAAGTGTGGATTAAGTTGAAGTATATATTCATAATCATCATCTAATCATAACAGATTTTCATATTCACCAAAACCAGATCTAAAACCTTTCCAATTCTCTCAATTTCCTCAAGAACACCAAAACTTCAAATCCAAAATTCATCATCAATTCTTGATCAATCTTGAGAATTCTTCTTGCATTGAACTCCTCTCATCATCTTCTCAAACTGTTTGTGGAGTTTGGATTGGAAAAAGCTCGGAATCGTGACTGTCCAACATAGCCTCATCCATGGTGAATCAAGATTTAGCGCGGTAGGAGCAATCTCTCTCGAACCTGAGCTTTGTATGCAACTTCTTGTAGCTTCTAGGCCATCTGTTTCAAGGAATTAAGCATCGAAACTCCACGAATCGCGATTGCCTTCGAATTGAGGTTAGTATTCGAGTAACACGATTTTTCAATTGGTTATAGGCGTTTTGTAGCTTGTTTATCATAGATCGTAGTGGTGCTGTTGGTTTTAGAAATGGATAACCGTAGGTGGAGAACTCTGAACTCGAAGCTTTGAATGTGAAACTTTAGTCGATCGATCCGTGAGATTTAGGAACTTGTAGGTTAAATCATAGACATAATTGAGATCCTGAGAGTGAGACCTTTCCAACGGTTATTCATTTGTGAGATTTGGTTGAGTTTTGAGCGAAACCGATTTTGGACTTGGAGGTTGAGTTGTGCGAGGAAGACGATGGAGTTTGCTGGCCTGTTACTGTTTGATCTTCATTTTCATTTGAAAATTCAAATAACTTGTTTCCCTCCCCCGCGCATTATAATTACAGATCTGCCATTGGAACTTTTAATTAATTTAGTTAATTCATAAACACCTTAAAAAATTTCATAAAAAATAGTAGAAAATTCAAAAAATATGGAGATTTTTTCTATGACTTCCTTGTTGACTTTAGGACTTTTTTGACCTATTGGTCAAAGTTGTGCTTGGTAGAAATTCCATTTGACTTAGGGTTTTCTCACATGTGTCCATTTTTGCTACACTTTGCCAATTGATTCATGAAATGCACATAATGTTGAATAAATTCTTGAAAATTTTTGTGATGATTGTAGACTCATTGAGGATTATTTATATGTAAATTTCATGAATTTTTGATACCTGGTTAGAGAGCAGCAAATTCTGGAACATAGGTGTGACAATTTGTGTCACACCTCTTGATGTCAACTTGTTGAATTTAATTGGATGACCTATGCATGTTGGAATTGGCTGAAATTTTGCATGATGACTTGTTGACATGTTAGGATGCTTGATGAGTTTTTGTAGGATTTTTCACTGTATTTTCAATTTGATCATGATTTTTCATTTCTGGTGATTGAAATTGCAAGCTCATGTGATACATGTTGGTAGATTGATTGGGAAATCCTCATATTGTATTGTATGGCCATGAAATTTGATATGCATGAACTAGACACATTGTGTGACCTCCCTGTTTTGGTCTCATCCATTTCTTTTTTGTTTTCAATGAGATATGAATTTTTGAATTGGATGTATGCATTGATGGTGTGAATTGAAGCATGAAATTGTGTCTGTTTTTGTTGATTTTCATTGACATGGTTCCATTTGCCCAATTGAGCTCAAATTTGACATGGTAGACCTTGATTAGGTTCTGTTTAGGTGTATTTAATTTGAGAATTTTTGGATTTATTTTGATAGGGATTTGAATGCAATACTTCTGTTTGTATGCTTGGTGGTTCATTTGACCTCATATGGATTGTTTTGTGCATGAATTGAACTTGATGGATGATATAAACATGAGACCAAGGATGTTTGCTCTTGTTTGATGTTAATTTGATGTTGGATGGTGGATACCTTGCTGTTTTAATTTTTTTCTTGCTTTGGGACCCTAGGCTTGGCCTAGTGGTCTAGTTGCTAATGTTTGCTTGGTTTTTCAGGATCAAAAGCATAATGTACATGGAGAATGATACAAGTTGATTTTAATTGATGTTGTGGATGTTTGTACACTAACATAACATTGTTTTGTAGGTGTTGGAGCTTGGGCTTAATCCTTGGGCTTGCTTTGTGTTGTATTGTTTAAACTGTTTGATTGTTTGCTGTACAATTTGTCTGATTGAATACTGACTAAGTTTGATTGTTTCCAGGTACTTTAGTTGCTCAGTTCCTTGTGAACTATTGCTTTGCTTTGCTTTGCATAAGCAATTTGCATTGAGGTAACCTACTAATCTTCATGTAGTCTGGAGACCCGGCTGTTACCGGGCCGGGCAAATTGTCTGAAGTCCTCCTTAAGAGGCAATGCTTGTGTATGTTTATTTTTAAGCCAAGCAGGAAAAGCCCTTCAAGTAAGGCAATTGGTGGAAGGTAGGGACAAGCAACCTGTCCCCCACTATTCAGTGAGTCTTCTCCTTGCTCCCATTACATGGTTGTAGCATTGAGATCAAAAGCCCAAGATCCTGTGCAGTGCACATTGAGTCAGAGTCATCGAGTATAGAAGGGTTCCCCTATTCTGGACCCATGCTCATTTGTCAGCTCTCCCTGGTTAGGGATAAGAGCTGTGAGGTCTGATCCTCACTTCACCCATCATCTGCTTCACCTTAGCCTCGTAATGGCAAGGTTAAGAGCAAATCCAGCCCATACAGACGATTGCTTAGGCAGTCAAACCTGATTGATTGAGCCCCCTTGTTTGGCTATAGTGCGTGTTATGTGGATATCTGATTGACATGCTTGTTTGAGATACCTGTTCTCATTTGATGATATATGATTGTATGCTTGTGTGCTAGCTTCTTTCCTGGTTAGGTTAGTTTGCTTATGCAAGTAGGATAGAAAACCGAACTTAGGGTTAACGATGCATGACAACATTAGGCTCGAGTCTCAGCTCCCTAGTTGTGTATCTTTCCCCGGTTTCTGGTTAGCAATTTAGTCCCTTTCAGGGGAACTACATCGCCCTGATCCTCGTTCCAGACGAGGTATGTAGGCAGGTGGTCGTGCGAGACCACTCCGGGTAACCTTTTTCTTTTTTGCGTGCGTTTACTTGTTATCTGACTGCGTGTTTTGGGCTCGGATGCCGACGTAAGTCCAGTGATTGGCAGTCGGGCTCCACGTTTGCCGTTTTGATTGTGTTTTGGCTCGGATGCCGACGTAATTCCGTCCAGTGGTTGTCGGGCTCCATGTTTGCCACCCTTGTGTGTTGGTTTGTTTTGTGTTGTTTGGCGTGCGTAAGCCGAACTACAGTGGCTCTGATTCTTGTTCCAGACAAGATATGTAGGCCTAAGGTGCGATACCTTATCGAGCTCGTTTCTCTTAACCCCACCTGCGTTCCCTGTGTGTGTGTGTGATGTTTAGCAACCTTTTCTTTATTCTAGGACGTGGATCCCTAGGAGTACCTAGGACGTGAGGGGTGCTAATACCTTCCCCTCGCGTAACCGACTCCCGAACCTTTTCTCTCTGGTCGCGAGACCATGTCTTTCCAGGTTTCTCTGAGCGTTTCCTTTCCCTATCTTGGGATAAATAACGTTTAGTGGCGGCTCTGTGTGTTTTTATTTTTAGGCTCGCCGGTTGTTTTTTCGCAGGATGCGACACTTATGTGCAGGGTTAACCACGTTCGACAGACCCAACTGTCTCCTCTCACTCCAAGAAATCCAAAAAAACACAAACGCTCTGCTGCCACAGGATCTGAGGTATTTCTTGTCGGCTTGTCTGATCTTCTGACTAGAATCTCTGCTTATAACCTCTCTTCATGTCTTCAGCCGACTCCCCAGTCGACCCAGCCATCTTCTCACCACTCCCACAAATCCAAAGGCCATCAGGGCCACAAAAGGAAGAAGCACAATTCTCCCTCTAGGAGTGGTGAAGCCAAGAAAAAAAGACACCACAAAATGCTCACTCCAGAGGCTCCTGCTTTAGATACCAACACTATTGTGGTCGACACTTCCATCCTTAATAAAGCCCCTGGTCCATCTGTGGGGGCTTCGCAGTCGACCAGCACCCCCGCTGCTGCTGTCTTGGGGGAAGACAATCCAGATGCCATTTCCCCTGCACTGACACAGGTAATCACTTGTTTTACTATCTTTTCCCTTGAATTATTGGACTTCTTCTTACAAACATCTTTTTCCTTACAACAGGCCGATGCTTCTGATGAGCCATCTCATCCTGTCGCCGACTATACTCCTTCGTCGCCGGCTTCTTCTCCAACTCACCAAGCACCTTCTGTCGACACTGCTGGTGAGTTCATTGGCTTCCCTATCCAGATTAGTGATAGTGACTCTGACTCAGTCACTAGTCCTGCAACGTACACGGATTCCAGTTCGACTAGTTCTGACTCTAGTCTTTCTTCAGCTTCCTTGCCTTTGCAGGATTCAAGGGGACCAGTGGATGTCGACACCACCAAAACCCAACCTTCTCAAACTACTCCTCTATCAGCTACTTCTCCTTCATCTTCCCAGGGGCTGGCAATAAAGCCTTCTGCTCTGGCAGCAATTGCTAGGCTTCGTAGCCTAGTAAGGTCATGTGATACTTCTTCAGACTCTAACCAGTGTGTATCTATATTTGCATTAATACTTGCATGCATCATACTATCATGTTGTTGCCGTCCTCTGCAGGTGGTTCTGTTGTTTGGGGTGGGTGTTCTGAGTGGGGCTAAAACCCAGGCCCGAGTATACACCTAGGACTAGTGTGGTCTCACGTTGCCTCTTTCATGTTAGATCAACATGTGCCTGGCGGCGTGATGTGCCACAAGCCGGACGAGGCTCATTTGGTAGTGCTCATCTCTGTGGATATTCCGCTTTGTTTGAGTTACTCCATCTGAGTTGTTGACTCTGGTGACCGATCATTCCCGGATCTTTGGTTTAGACGGTTTTAAGGGAGCTACAATGGCACACCCGAAAGGGCAAACCCATTGAGTATCTCCGCCCGATTGTCGAGACTATTATCCGTCTTAGGATGACCTGTTTAGAACTTACCTGTGAGGGGAGGGTGATCCGTTCAGATGCATAATCAGATGGTGACTTTGTGTTCTGTGATTCAGAGACATATTTATAAGTCGGATTTATGGTCATTTATCGCCGTGACGCCGGAGTGCTGTCCGTGATTTATCAGTGGGGATCCGTTTATTTCAGGATTCCCCGGGCCGAGATATTTATCAGTGGGGATCCGTTTATTTCGGATTCCCTGGGCCGATTCAGATTGTGGTGGTATGTCTGCTCAGAGACCAGTGATGATGATGATGTATCTATCTTCCGTTTATTTCGGAACCCGTGGGTCGGATTGATGATTGTACTTTCCTCAGATGGTTATGATCAGTTCAGAAACCAGATTCAGTGCAGATGATCAGATGGCTTGGAGGATGGCAACGCATTGCATTCATTCATCAGCATCATTACATCTTGCATTAATTGCATCTAACACATGTTTACCCATATGCAGGGACACTTTTGATCGAGATCCTGGTTGAGAGACTTTCTGTTCAGAGATGAGGACCGGCCTGAAAGACAACATTGCCTACAGTTTTTTCGATCCAGAGATTGGTGTGCTGAAGGAGATGATAGCATTGATTACTCCTGACCATGTGGGGATGTTCAGAGAGGCATACGGTAGTATCCTGAAGATGGTTTTCAGACTCACTGACAGTGATAGGAGTGCCATTCATACTCTTCTTCAGTTCTATGACCCTGGGTTGAGGTGTTTCGTTTTTCCAGACTATCTGTTGGGACCTCTGATGGAGGATTATGTCAGCATCCTGGGTATTCAGATCCACGATCAGATTCCTTTCCGTGTCACTAGATCAGAGCCAAATGTCCTTGGAATTTCACGCGCTCTTTATTTGAGTCCGGAAATGGTCAAGGAAGGTTTGAAAGAGAAGGGAAAGTTACCTGGTTTTCATTTGAGTTTCTTGGAGGCCAATGCCAAGGAACATGCTGCTACGGGTAACTGGAAGACGGTTTGTGCTCTGACCGCCGTGAGCATTTATGGGATTGTTCTGTTTCCTAATCAGAAGAATTTTGTGGACCATAACGCTATTAGATTGTTCATGCAGAGGAACCCTATTCCTACTCTGATTGGAGACGTGTACTACTCAGTGCATAACAGGAATGAGAAGAGGCGTGGTGGCTTGATCAGATGCTGTTCTCAGTTGCTTTTCCGATGGTTTATGGGGTATTTGCCTTCTCGGGGTGCCTTTGTTCAGATTGATCCCAGTGTCAAGTGGTCCTTCAGATTGATGAGTCTGCGGGCTGATGACATTGCTTGGACTCATAATGGTCTGGCTGGTCGAGACTTTATATGTAGCTGCGGGAGATTCCCCAATGTACCCCTTATAGGAATTCAGGGTTGCATTAACTACAACCCAACGCTTCTTAGGAGACAGATGGGATTTGCTGTGGAGGTTCCTCCTCTTGAGCGGGAGATTCAGGAGTCCTTTTACTTCTCAGCTGAGGGCTATCAGGTCAAGCTGGTGCAGGTGTCTGGGGCATGGCGCAACATCCAGAGAAAGGGCAGGGTTCCCTATGGCAAAGTCAATTGCCGGTATTTTCCTCTTTTTGAAGATTGGTTGCGAAAGAGGATTGAGCTCACATTTTTACCATTTCCTGGAGGTGATTCTGTGTGTCCTAGGATCGAGGGTCCAAGTTCTTCCGTCAGCATGGAAGAATTCCTTGAGATGAAGAGGGCCAGAGATCAGTTGCTTACAGAGAAAAGCTGAATTGGAGAGAAGTGTTGCTCGTTTTCAGGCAGCTAATTAGGAGATCAAAATGAAGATGGAAGATCAAGACAAGCGACATGCCTTGGAAGCCAAGCGCTTTGAGATGGATACAGCCTATTATGGGAAGATCAGTCAGGCCTTAGCATCGTCCAACCGGGAGCATGACATCACTAAGGAGAAGCTGTTCAGAGCATTGAAAGTCATTGAAGATGAGAAGAGGAGGCAAATCCTCGTCAGGGATCAGAGAGATGAGAGAGCCAGAGTAGTTGCTGCAGAGTGGGAAGCGGAGAAAGCAAAGATCAGGGCTGAAAGAGATCACTATATGGCTGAGAGAGACCATTACTTCAGGCAGATGAAGATTCATCAGAAGGAAGTTGGAAGACTACAGCAGGAGAACACCGAGCTCAGGTTCGCCGCAGAGTTCGCGAGGATGGAAGATGAGATAGGGCCACCTGCGGGACCCTCATCCAGATAGATCTTTCATTTGTGTTGAATTACCGTCAGGCTTGTTGACGGAATTCACTTGCTTGTATCGCTTTCCTATTCTGGAGGATTGTATTTGACTTTATCTGAGTTGATGTATGACTATGGCACTGATTGTGCACTCTTTTGGTTATGGATGGTGATTTTCAGTCAGTGATTGATCTTCAAGCTTTATTTGCTTTACCGTATGCACTTACACAAGCACACACATGGTTGGGGGTATTCATGCCAAATCACATATCTCCGATCTGCACGATGAGATTGAATGCTGAATATAAGAAGTTTGCCGCCGGATTGTTATATGTCTCGATGATGCCAGGATCGAGAGACAAAGTGTCCCCCATATGGACAGACATTGCATTCATGCATAATGACTTGTTTTTTGTTTTGCAGGTGTCAGTTTCTAACCTGTTTGATTGACACAGGAATGATGAATTCGTCCAACGCTGATATTCTCGAGTTGAAAGAGAAGATGGGAGAGCTGATTAATGTCATGCAAGAGTTCGCCCTGGGGCAGAAAGTAATTGTCGAAAGGGTGGGAAGGATTGAAGATTGGCTGAAGATGGGGAACATGCAAGGAAACGCTTCGTCATCTGGACCGAAGAAATCCTTTGGTAACGACCAGCGCAAGGATGAGGGTGGATCGAGTGCTGTGTACGCCCAGAGAGGACACGATAGGGGTCGTTACTACCAGCACACTGCTGCAGTAACCATCCCTGCTGGTAATCGGGCAGTCCGACAGCAACCTCAGACTAATCCCCAGAAGGTACAGGGAGCTGGGAGTCAAGTGAAAGGAAAGAGGGTTGATCGTCATTTTGACAAGCCACCCACGCCATATGCTGCTCTGTTTAAAAAGTTGATGGATCTGGGGATGGTTCAGCCAAGGACGTTAGCTCCATTGAGAGCAGATCAGTGGCCACCAAACTATAATGAGAACGCCAGGTGTGAATTTCATTCTGGTACGCAGGGGCATGACATTGAGGGTTGTAGAGCCTTTAAGCATACTGTTCAAGACCTGCTGGAGTCCAAGGCCCTCCATTTTTCACTATTGACAGATGTTAATGCTAATCCCATACCGGCGCATGGTCAGGCGATGGGGAATGCAATTACTGAAGATTCAGATTACACCCGGGCAGTGGGTAAAGAAACTAACAGTGACTGGGGAATTGATCAGTGGATAAAATCGTGCGTGCCAGGAAGCTGGAAGGCTTAAAAAGATCAACACTGTTACTCGTCTGGAAGAGTATTATTTCTTGTTTTCAGTTTATTTGCATGAAAGCCATACGTGTTGCCCGACACGTAATGGTCCATTGTAAGGGCCACCTCATGTTTAAATTTGCATTTCTGCATCATTAATAAATGGATGTTTTTCAGTCAAAAAACGGTGTTCCCTGTTTTTCATTTATTTTGCAGTTTAAAAACAAATAAAAATGGCAATGTTTATTTTCATTTTTTATCTTTTTGGTTTGTCTCGTCCCAACTTCAAAAATAATTCTCCGGATCTCGTTGATAACAATTTGGTTACACCTCTATATGACTTCGACAAACCGAGCTATCATGCCGAAGAAGAAGGCGAAGAAGATTGTGATCTGCTGGAATTAACCAGATTGCTAAAACAAGAGGAGAAGGTGAGTCAGCCGCCCGAGGAGCGGGTTGAGATTGTTATTCCACGCACCGCCGAGGTCAGAAAGGAAGAAAAAATTAGAGCCGCTTCAGAGGCGAGTTGAAAGCAGAATGGTAGCCCTGTTGAAAGAGCATGTGGATACCTTCACCTGGTCATGTCAGGGTACGCCGGGGTCGGATACTGGTGTCGTTGCGCACAAGCTATCGTGGAAAGGAGACTGTCCTCTAGAGAAGCAGAACGCCGGTGCTACTTATCAGAGAGCCATGGTGACTTTGTTTCATGAGATGATTCATCATGAAATCGAATGCTATGACATGATAGCAAAGTCCCAGTCAGAAGTGGGGCATCTGGCGGACCGGGGCAAGTTGTTTGACCGGTTGAAACAATTCAAACTGAGGTTGAATTCAAGTCAGTGCAATATCAGAGTGCAATCCGGTAAATCGTTGGGGTTCGTTATAAGAGAGGAATCGAGGTTGATCCTGCTAAAAAAAAAAAAAAAAAAAAAAAAAAAAATGCCTGAACCGAGAAAGAAAAAGAGAGGTCCGTGGTTTCTTAGAAGGATTGAACTACCTGTCATGGTTCACATCTTATCTAACAGCCACGTGTGAACCTACACTTAAGCTGAGAAAGAAAGATCAAATGGTCAGGTGAAATAATGATTGCCAAGGGGCATTGAAAAAAAAAAGAATAAGTTGCAGGAACCTCTGATTCTGATATCTCCTATGGAAGGAGCAATTGTTAATCTGTACTTGACGGCCTTCGAGGGATCTACGAGGTGCGTACTGGGGCAGCATGACGAGTCTTGTCGAAAAGAGCATGCAATTTACCTTAGCAAAAAGTTTATCGACTGTGAAACAATACATTCACTGTTCGAGAAAACTTGATGTACTTTGGCATAGGCTGCTCGCCGACTGAGACAGTATATGCTGGTTCATACCACTTTGTGGATTTCAAGATGGATCCGATCAAGTATGGGTTTGAGAAGCCAGCATCGACCGGGCGGGTTGTGAGAGTGCAAAAGAATATTGACTGATCAGTATACTCTCAGAAAGCCATCAAGGGATGTATTGTCTGATTACATCTCTCCGCAACCCATGGTGGGTTATCAACCGATGAAGTTTGAGTTCCCTGAGGAGGACATCTCGAGGTACTCAAATCGAAAGATTGAGAGTGACCGATCCCGGAGGAGGGGCCTGACCCCAAATCCGAACGGATTCTGATGTTTGATGGGGAGGTTAAGGTGAATAAACTTTCGTTGCCCGGATAACGTTGGGATGCACCGACGGTGTGATTGTGCAGAAAAGGGTGGTAACCTACAGAGACTGGCGTGAGATGTTGCCGTTTGTATCCTGGGTATCGAACGTCGGTACGCACGTCTACTGGGGCAACTCCTTTCTCATTGGTATATGGGATGGAGGTTGTATTACCTGTTGAGGTTCAGATTCCCTCTTTGAGAGTCCTGATGGATGTGAAATTGCAAGAGGCTGAATGGGTAAGGGCCCGGTACGAAGAGTTGAGCCTGATTGGGGAAAAGAGGCTAGCAGCCATCTGTCATGGGCAATTATACCAGCAAAGGATGAAGCGTGCTTTTGACAAGAAGGTGCGACCTCGGGTATATCACGTGGGTGATATGGTGCTGAAAAGGATCCTTCCTCCTCAGAACGATCGAAGGGGCAAATGGACACCGAATTATGAAGGTCCATTCGTGGTCAAGAAGGTTTTCTCTGGCGGAGCCTTGTTGTTAACGACCATGGATGGTGAGGATTTTCCATCCCCTGTGAATGCGGACGCAGTTAAAAAATACTTCGTGTAAAGAGACCCGCTGGACGAAAAGAATAAAATAGTCCAGGCAAAAATGGGCATCCCGGCGAACCAAAAACAGAAAGAAAGGTTCGGGCAAAAATTAGGGATAAAAATGAAAACTGTACACCCGGCAAGTCGAAAACCTGAAAAGGCGACTTGGGCAAAAAAGGGTATCCCGGTGGACTGAAAACCCGAAAGGGCGGTCCAGGCAAAAGAGGGACTGAAACGAACAACTGCGTCTGGCATGATTGTTTGCGCTTTGGTTGAAGCATCATGGATAATACCCGGTAGGGATCAATCAGAAGCGTCTTGTTCAGAAGGCAGAAAGCATGGAGAGTCTGAGGACATATGGGGTGTAACCGAGTTGGAACTTGATGAGATCACGAGTTTCACATTGCCATTAGGATAGATTTTTCCTTTTGAGCGCAATTATCTCTTTTCAGGAATTGTTTCCTTTTGTATTGCTCATTTGAGTCACACTTTTCCAATCAATAAAATGCATATTCAGTCAAATAATTTTGTTTTTGTCTTTCATTACCGCTTTGATTGCAAAAACATCCAGATATTTTTGATAAAGAATCTTGCATGTTAAGACATACAGGTTCCTTCCAATGCATGTTTATAGGATTGAAAGCTTGAAATATTATTTGGAAGGATGAGTGACCCAGGTGCTGAAATCTTGACACGCCTGGGGCACGGTTTTATCTGACAATCTGTTTTGCAGGGACTGTTAGATATTTTCACTCACTTGCAGGTTGTGATGTGTGAGCATTGACAAAGCAAATCCCCAGAGAGTTCGCTCAGGAACGAATCAGTGAAAGAATGATGAAGACGTTGTGGCGTACGAAGATCCTTGATGGTAATCAAGAAGACTCTTCAAAATCGGAAGATTGGAAAGTATGTAAATCCCCGCAGGGTCCAATCAGGGACGAATGATGGGTAGAGAAGCGACGAAGTGACGTTGAGACGTCCGACGACCTTTGGAATTAATCAAGAAGACTCTTCAAAGTCGGAAAATTGAAATTTCTGTATAACTCCCAGGAGTACGTCTCTCGTCGAGCGCGGAGCGATTTGAAATACAAGATGATGGAGCAGAAAAGGTCCAGACGAGTCCGGGAGTTCTCAAAAGTGGAAAGCTGATACGAGATTGGGAGGTGGATACCGTGGTTCGACGAGTCGATGGGTGTGGTACCAACTTTTCTCAGTTCCCGGCTAGGTCCCCAAGCAGGAGTAGAGGACCAAATCCCCAGCAGATCTAAGGTCTGTGGTTCCCAGCCGAGTTAGGATGGTTATTCCCGGCAGGTTTACAACGGTGTTTCCTCAGCAGCCGGGCCTGAAGGTTGTTACTCCCCGAGTGGAGCGGGTCTTTTTCAAAGAAATATATCTCCAGCAGTGTTCATCCTACCAGAGGATTGAGTAAGTGCCCGTAGTGGACAGATATCAGCGTCCCCAGCTGAGCTGATTCTACCTATGGATGGCGTGGGTTGTCCCCAACGGAGTAGTATGCATTCCCTAGCAGGGTCAAGATGGTTATCTCCAGCAGGTGATAGAATGATGCTTCCCCAGTTGAGTCTGGAGGTTGCTATTCCCCAGCGGAGTATTTGTGAGCATTTCCCCAGTGAAGTCAGCAGGTATCTGTGAGGGTTTCCCGAAGCAGAGTCAGGATTGATATCCTCAGCAAGTCGAAGACTGTTGTATCCCCACAGAGTGTTGGTGGTGCTTATCCCCAGCCGTTTCTCGAGTGGATTGTGTGCAAAGGAGGTTCTTTCCCAACAAGGGTTGCCTTATTCCCAGCAGCAGTGCTATTCCCCCAGCAGGGTGGAAATCGGAGCGGTGACGAGTTCCTCAGCAGAGAGTCTCGTATTCCTTAGAAGAGTCCCTTGAGGGGGATATTTCTTTTTTATGCATTCATCATGAAAAAAATAGCATGGCATATTGCATAGAAAAATAAATAATCGCGTAGCATTTCCATAATTATGGAGCATTACGCAGAAAAATCAATCATGCATCATTAAAAGCATCTGCTAGTCTCAAGCTGTGGTTACCGTTTGAGAGGTGATGTTGCATCAAAGTTTCTGTCGAGCGAAGTGGCATTCAGGCCAGTTTTCCGGTATTCAGACCGAGGCGGTATTCAGACCGAAGTGGCGTTCAGGCCGATTTTCCGGTGTTCAGACCGAAGAAGTTTCCGACGATCAGGTCGATGTACTTATGGCATTCAGGCCAGTTTTCCGGTATTCAGACCGAGGTGGTATTCAGACCGAAGTGGCATTCAGGCCAGTTTTCCGGTATTCAGACCGAGGCGGTATTCAGACCGAAGTGGCGTTCAGGCCGATTTTCCGATTTTCAGATCGAAGAAGTTTCCGACGATCAGGTCGATGTACTTATGGCATTCAGGCCAGTTTTCCGGTATTCAGACCGAGGCGGTATTCAGACCGAAGTGGCATTCAGGCCAGTTTTCCGGTATTCAGACCGAGGCGGTATTCAGACCGAAGTGGCGTTCAGGCCGATTTTCCGATTTTCAGATCGAAGAAGTTTCCGACGATCAGGTCGATGTACTTATGGCATTCAGGCCAGTTTTTCGGTATTCAGACCGAGGCGGTATTCAGACCGAAGTGGCATTCAGGCCAGTTTTCCGGTATTCAGACCGAGGTGGTATTCAGACCGAAGTGGCGTTCAGGCCGATTTTCCGGTGTTCAGACCGAAGAAGTTTCCGACGATCAGGTCGATGTATTTATGGCATTCAGGCCAGTTTTCCGGTATTCAGACCGAGGCGGTATTCAGACCGAAGTGGCGTTCAGGCCGATTTTCCGGTGTTCAGACCGAAGAAGTTTCCGACGATCAGGTCGATGTACTTATGGCATTCAGACCAGTGTTCCGGTATCCAGACCGAAGTGGTATTCAGACCAGTTTTCCGGTATTCAGACCGAAGAGGTGTTCAGACCAAAGTGGTGTTCAGGCCAAGAAAATGAAAAAAAGAAGAGAAAATTTCAGGGTTCAAGAAAATAAAAAAGGGAAGAGAAAATTTCGGGGTTCAAGATAATGAAAAAGAGCGGAGAAAATTTTCGGGGTCCAAGAAAAGCATAGAAAGAAGAAAGAATAATAATCCCGAGTGGATGTGTGGTGATCAGCCCATGGTTATCCCTGTTTTACCATTTATTTTGGTATCCAGGTCAACGTTTCCGAGTTTGTTTCTTCGCCGATGCTGACAGGCGTTGTTAATTATATCCCGATCAGAGTGCAAATTGTTCGTCTGTTCTTGGTATTCAATCACTCTGCATCCTGATCATCCGAAAGCCGAGGCTGTTTCGTATCGACAGGTTCACAGTGGATTGAATAGGGGCAGCTGTAACACCTCAAAATTTGCCCTCCTCTCTTGGGGCTAGCATAACATATTGCATTACATTTTTAGGTCATTAGGCATTGCATATTGCATATCATGTGGTTACATTGTGCAAGCCATACTCCCAAGTCTTGATCAGAGGATGAGGAGGTCAAAAGTGCAAGCCTAGGGTTTATTGACTGATCATTGGCCATCTGAGAATTGGGCTATAAATTAGGGTTTTGTGGTTCTCAGAGGATATTGGTCTTCATCTTGATTTAAATGATTCATCATTATCATCATGGTTTGTCATCATCAGAAGATTGATCAGATTTCTTGAGATTAGGGTTTTGACCACTGGTCAACCCTAATCAGCTGTATTGGGCCAGGCAGGGCATAATCAGGAGATGGGGTCTATGATATGTATGGGGATCATCTTACGGTTGTATGGAGATTATTGAGGCTAGGGTTTCACCCTTGAGCCATTTCAGTTGAAGATTGGAGCTCAGTGGATCAATGCATGGCCAAATTCATCTGTCAGTCAGAAAAGTCAATTGTGGTCAACTGTGCCTGGATTGATGGATTTGGAGGAGGGAGAAGGCAAGAGATACTCCATTCATGTTCAAAAAAAGTCTCATTTGACATTTAAAATACTCACATTGAAGGATTTGAGGTCATACCAAAGGTTTCCAAAAGGAAACATGACCTATGGTTTCAAGTTTCCAAAAGCATGGCAAGTTTTTGGAACGACTTCAACCCAATTTTCCACCATCAAAAAAGCTTCAAATGGAATTTTGTTGAACATGAAAGTTGTAGATCTTTCTCTCCCATTTTCAAAAAGTCCAAGATCGTGAGAATCGGATGAACGGTTGAGGAGATATGGTCAAATTACCACCGGGCGTGCATGGCAAAATTTTCCATGTATCGATGCACACGAATTTCGTATCGATGCGTGCAAGGCAAAAGAGGGCCATGTATCGATGAACACGAGTTATGTGTCGATGCACACTGTTAAAAAGTGCCTTGTATCGATGCAAACAAGTTATGTATCGATGCATACTGTTAAAAAGTGCCTTGTATTGATACAAACAAGTTATGTATCGATGCATACTGTTAAAAAGTGTTATGTATCAATACATAACTCTATTTTGAGCTCTCATACAGTACTGTTCATGTCCATATTACTTCATGCACCATCTTCATGCACAAGAGTGAAAATCTCATTTGAGCCAACACACTCCAAATATCAATTGAGAATGTATGAGCTGTCAATGAGCTGTCACAGGGCTTGAGTGAAAAGGCCATTTTGCCCTTGCTTAAGTTAAACCATATTATGCTAATTACATTTGGTTTGGTTAATTAAGGTGATTAAGTGTGGATTAAGTTGAAGTATATATTCATAATCATCATCTAATCATAACAGATTTTCATATTCACCAAAACCAGATCTGAAACCTTTCCAATTCTCTCAATTTCCTCAAGAACACCAAAACTTCAAATCCAAAATTCATCATCAATTCTTGATCAATCTTGAGAATTCTTCTTGCATTGAACTCCTCTCATCATCTTCTCAAACTGTTTGTGGAGTTTGGATTGGAAAAAGCTCGGAATCGTGACTGTCCAACATAGCCTCATCCATGGTGAATCAAGATTTAGCGCGGTAGGAGCAATCTCTCTCGAACCTGAGCTTTGTATGCAACTTCTTGTAGCTTCTAGGCCATCTGTTTCAAGGAATTAAGCATCGAAACTCCACGAATCGCGACTGCCTTCGAATTGAGGTTAGTATTCGAGTAACACGATTTTTCAATTGGTTATAGGCGTTTTGTAGCTTGTTTATCATAGATCGTAGTGGTGCTGTTGGTTTTAGAAATGGATAACCGTAGGTGGAGAACTCTGAACTCGAAGCTTTGAATGTGAAACTTTAGTCGATCGATCCGTGAGATTTAGGAACTTGTAGGTTAAATCATAGACATAATTGAGATCCTGAGAGTGAGACCTTTCCAACGGTTATTCATTTGTGAGATTTGGTTGAGTTTTGAGCGAAACCGATTTTGGACTTGGAGGTTGAGTTGTGCGAGGAAGACGATGGAGTTTGCTGGCCTGTTACTGTTTGATCTTCATTTTCATTTGAAAATTCAAATAACTTGTTTCCCTCCCCCGCGCATTATAATTACAGATCTGCCATTGGAACTTTTAATTAATTTAGTTAATTCATAAACACCTTAAAAAATTTCATAAAAAATAGTAGAAAATTCAAAAAATATGGAGATTTTTTCTATGACTTCCTTGTTGACTTTAGGACTTTTTTGACCTATTGGTCAAAGTTGTGCTTGGTAGAAATTCCATTTGACTTAGGGTTTTCTCACATGTGTCCATTTTTGCTACACTTTGCCAATTGATTCATGAAATGCACATAATGTTGAATAAATTCTTGAAAATTTTTGTGATGATTGTAGACTCATTGAGGATTATTTATATGTAAATTTCATGAATTTTTGATACCTGGTTAGAGAGCAGCAAATTCTGGAACATAGGTGTGACAATTTGTGTCACACCTCTTGATGTCAACTTGTTGAATTTAATTGGATGACCTATGCATGTTGGAATTGGCTGAAATTTTGCATGATGACTTGTTGACATGTTAGGATGCTTGATGAGTTTTTGTAGGATTTTTCACTGTATTTTCAATTTGATCATGATTTTTCATTTCTGGTGATTGAAATTGCAAGCTCATGTGATACATGTTGGTAGATTGATTGGGAAATCCTCATATTGTATTGTATGGCCATGAAATTTGATATTCATGAACTAGACACATTGTGTGACCTCCCTGTTTTGGTCTCATCCATTTCTTTTTTGTTTTCAATGAGATATGAATTTTTGAATTGGATGTATGCATTGATGGTGTGAATTGAAGCATGAAATTGTGTCTGTTTTTGTTGATTTTCATTGACATGGTTCCATTTGCCCAATTGAGCTCAAATTTGACATGGTAGACCTTGATTAGGTTCTGTTTAGGTGTATTTAATTTGAGAATTTTTGGATTTATTTTGATAGGGATTTGAATGCAATACTTCTGTTTGTATGCTTGGTGGTTCATTTGACCTCATATGGATTGTTTTGTGCATGAATTGAACTTGATGGATGATATAAACATGAGACCAAGGATGTTTGCTCTTGTTTGATGTTAATTTGATGTTGGATGGTGGATACCTTGCTGTTTTAATTTTTTTCTTGCTTTGGGACCCTAGGCTTGGCCTAGTGGTCTAGTTGCTAATGTTTGCTTGGTTTTTCAGGATCAAAAGCATAATGTACATGGAGAATGATACAAGTTGATTTTAATTGATGTTGTGGATGTTTGTACACTAACATAACATTGTTTTGTAGGTGTTGGAGCTTGGGCTTAAGCCTTGGGCTTGCTTTGTGTTGTATTGTTTAAACTGTTTGATTGTTTGCTGTACAATTTGTCTGATTGAATACTGACTAAGTTTGATTGTTTCCAGGTACTTTAGTTGCTCAGTTCCTTGTGAACTATTGCTTTGCTTTGCTTTGCATAAGCAATTTGCATTGAGGTAACCTACTAATCTTCATGTAGTCTGGAGACCCGGCTGTTACCGGGCCGGGCAAATTGTCTGAAGTCCTCCTTAAGAGGCAATGCTTGTGTATGTTTATTTTTAAGCCAAGCAGGAAAAGCCCTTCAAGTAAGGCAATTGGTGGAAGGTAGGGACAAGCAACCTGTCCCCCACTATTCAGTGAGTCTTCTCCTTGCTCCCATTACATGGTTGTAGCATTGAGATCAAAAGCCCAAGATCCTGTGCAGTGCACATTGAGTCAGAGTCATCGAGTATAGAAGGGTTCCCCTATTCTGGACCCATGCTCATTTGTCAGCTCTCCCTGGTTAGGGATAAGAGCTGTGAGGTCTGATCCTCACTTCACCCATCATCTGCTTCACCTTAGCCTCGTAATGGCAAGGTTAAGAGCAAATCCAGCCCATACAGACGATTGCTTAGGCAGTCAAACCTGATTGATTGAGCCCCCTTGTTTGGCTATAGTGCGTGTTATGTGGATATCTGATTGACATGCTTGTTTGAGATACCTGTTCTCATTTGATGATATATGATTGTATGCTTGTGTGCTAGCTTCTTTCCTGGTTAGGTTAGTTTGCTTATGCAAGTAGGATAGAAAACCGAACTTAGGGTTAACGATGCATGACAACATTAGGCTCGAGTCTCAGCTCCCTAGTTGTGTATCTTTCCCCGGTTTCTGGTTAGCAATTTAGTCCCTTTCAGGGGAACTACATCGCCCTGATCCTCGTTCCAGACGAGGTATGTAGGCAGGTGGTCGTGCGAGACCACTCCGGGTAACCTTTTTCTTTTTTGCGTGCGTTTACTTGTTATCTGACTGCGTGTTTTGGGCTCGGATGCCGACGTAAGTCCAGTGATTGGCAGTCGGGCTCCACGTTTGCCGTTTTGATTGTGTTTTGGCTCGGATGCCGACGTAATTCCGTCCAGTGGTTGTCGGGCTCCATGTTTGCCACCCTTGTGTGTTGGTTTGTTTTGTGTTGTTTGGCGTGCGTAAGCCGAACTACAGTGGCTCTGATTCTTGTTCCAGACAAGATATGTAGGCCTAAGGTGCGATACCTTATCGAGCTCATTTCTCTTAACCCCACCTGCGTTCCCTGTGTGTGTGTGTGATGTTTAGCAACCTTTTCTTTATTCTAGGACGTGGATCCCTAGGAGTACCTAGGACGTGAGGGGTGCTAATACCTTCCCCTCGCGTAACCGACTCCCGAACCTTTTCTCTCTGGTCGCGAGACCATGTCTTTCCAGGTTTCTCTGAGCGTTTCCTTTCCCTATCTTGGGATAAATAACGTTTAGTGGCGGCTCTGTGTGTTTTTATTTTTAGGCTCGCCGGTTGTTTTTTCGCAGGATGCGACACTTATGTGCAGGGTTAACCACGTTCGACAGACCCAACTGTCTCCTCTCACTCCAAGAAATCCAAAAAAACACAAACGCTCTGCTGCCACAGGATCTGAGGTATTTCTTGTCGGCTTGTCTGATCTTCTGACTAGAATCTCTGCTTATAACCTCTCTTCATGTCTTCAGCCGACTCCCCAGTCGACCCAGCCATCTTCTCACCACTCCCACAAATCCAAAGGCCATCAGGGCCACAAAAGGAAGAAGCACAATTCTCCCTCTAGGAGTGGTGAAGCCAAGAAAAAAAGACACCACAAAATGCTCACTCCAGAGGCTCCTGCTTTAGATACCGACACTATTGTGGTCGACACTTCCATCCTTAATAAAGCCCCTGGTCCATCTGTGGGGGCTTCGCAGTCGACCAGCACCCCCGCTGCTGCTGTCTTGGGGGAAGACAATCCAGATGCCATTTCCCCTGCACTGACACAGGTAATCACTTGTTTTACTATCTTTTCCCTTGAATTATTGGACTTCTTCTTACAAACATCTTTTTCCTTACAACAGGCCGATGCTTCTGATGAGCCATCTCATCCTGTCGCCGACTATACTCCTTCGTCGCCGGCTTCTTCTCCAACTCACCAAGCACCTTCTGTCGACACTGCTGGTGAGTTCATTGGCTTCCCTATCCAGATTAGTGATAGTGACTCTGACTCAGTCACTAGTCCTGCAACGTACACGGATTCCAGTTCGACTAGTTCTGACTCTAGTCTTTCTTCAGCTTCCTTGCCTTTGCAGGATTCAAGGGGACCAGTGGATGTCGACACCACCAAAACCCAACCTTCTCAAACTACTCCTCTATCAGCTACTTCTCCTTCATCTTCCCAGGGGCTGGCAATAAAGCCTTCTGCTCTGGCAGCAATTGCTAGGCTTCGTAGCCTAGTAAGGTCATGTGATACTTCTTCAGACTCTAAGCAGCATCACCATTCTGGTAAGATGGGTTCTGAGGCGACGAAAACCAAAGCTCTAATGGACAAGGTTCACTTTCATGCTTTGAATCCTGACCTCCCTCATGTGCTTATGGATGAACCTGCTGTCGGCCCAGAGATCTTGCATGCGCTTGCCCAACTCAAAGAGCTTCAGATTGCAGAATATGTTAAGTGTGCAACTGCCGCTTTAGAAAAACTTCTGGTTCCCATGCTGCGTCATCTCGACAACGTTAGGGAAAATGAGCGCCAGATCGTAACTACTGAGGCCTTTGTGAAGGAAAAGTGGGAGTTGGTGATGAATGCCGACGCAGAGGTCACCAAATTGCTGAGGACTATTGAGGAGAATAAAAAGGAATTGGCCTCCAAGCAAATAAGGGTTGTTGAGATACGCCAGCAAATTGATGCCCTTCGGCGTCAAATTGTTGCTTTGGATAGTGCGTTGGAGTCAATTACTAAGGAGGAGTCATGCTTTGTCGACGAAGTTATAAAACCTGCCCAAGCCACTGTGGAGCAGACCACCAGCAATGCCTTAGCGGTAGCTGAAGAGCTTTCCACCGTTGAGAAGAATCTTGAACAGCTTAAAGTCCAGACCGACACCTTGGAACCTACGTCTCTCCACTACAACTTTGAGCTTCAATCCTTTCGATCTAGATTCGGCCAACTTTGACCGATTTTAATTTTATGTAACACTTGAACAATGGCTTTTTGCCAATTTTTTATGTTATTATTTTACTTTAGCACCGTGTATATTTATTTTCTGTGCCTTTTATAGCTGGTTTTAAACATAGTTTTCTCCAACCTAGTTTATTCGACAGTCATTTAGTCTGTCAAAATCTTGACCTCTTAAAGGAGAGGCCTATACTTTTTCAAGTATTTTCCACTTACCCTCAGGATTCAACTATCTAGTGCCAACTCTTCGACCTCGTAGGCGTTATTTGAGAAAACCTGCAAAACCTTAAACGGTCATTCCCAATTTGGGGACCATTTACCCAAAACTCTATCATTTCTATCCATAGGCAAGATCACTCTCCAAACTAGATCGTCGACATCGAACATTTTTCCTTTCACCTTCTTATTGTAGGCTATGGCGACTTTTTCTTTCTGCCTTTGTAGTGAATCCAAGGCTAACATTCTCTCCTCATCTAAATCGATCAGTTCGTCCGTCATCATGCTCCAATAATCTTCAGAAGGTATTTCATATTGCCTTTGGGTTCTGACTGCCTGAACCTGAATCTCTACTGGTAACACTGCATCGTGCCCATATACCAGTCGAAATGGAGTTGTTCCAGTTGCTTCTTTTGGCGACATTCGACATGCCTACAAAGCTTGATCTAACGTCTTATGCCAATTTCTCGGCTTTTTGCCTATGTGTTTCTTTATTAGGCTGATGATCACTTTATTGGCCGCTTCGACTTGGCAATTTGCCTGTGCGTAATAGGGGGTAGAAGTTAATAATTTGATTCCCACTTCTTTTTCAAAATCTTGCATTTTTCGACCAGTAAAGACTGACCCCTGGTCGGTTGTAATTGTTTCTGAGATACCAAATCTGCAGATGATATGGCTTTGGACAAAGTCTATCACAGCCTCTTGGTCTACATTTGTCAATGCTACGACTTCGACCCATTTTGTGAAATAGTCGATACCGACCAAAACATACCTTTGTTGTTTCGACGAAGCTGGTTTTATTTCTCCAATAACATCCAGTGTCCACCCTCAGAAAGGCCAGGGCTTCACAATTGTATGCAACTCGCTTGCAGGCACATGTTGTATGCCCCCATGCAATTGGCACTCCTGACAGCTTTTAGCAAATTCAATGCAATCTTTCAACATTAAAGGCCAATAAACTCCTGAGCGCATCAAGAGCCATTTCATCTTCAGTCCCGCTTGATGCGCCCCACACGCTCCACTATGTACATTAGACACAACCACATATGCCTCACTTTCTCCTAGGCATTTTAGTAAAACTCCTTCAACTGTCTTTTTGAATAGTTCACCATTCACCAAGATGTAGCTAAGGCCCCTATATTTTACCTTTCGATTTGTCGACCCTATAGGATTACGTAAATAATCGGCTAGCGGTTTACGCCAATCACTTCCTCCTTCGTTGTCGACGGTCAGAATTTCAAAATGATATTTATCTACGACTCCCAACTTTATAGTCGACAAATCTGATGGTGATAACAATGTCGCTCGTACCTTCTCTCTTACTTGGACCTCTTCTTCATCCTGGTCTTTCGATGCTTTGTACCCTGAAGCCTCCTGCGCCAAATCATTTGCTCTCTGGTTCTCTTTTCGTGGTATATGTTGGAGGTTGACTTGCTCAAACCTCTTGAGTAATCTGATGGTAACCACAAAATACATGATTAAATTTTCTTTAACACACCTGTATTCTTTTGATACCTGCTTAATTACTAACTCAGAGTCTCCCATAATTTCGACATTCCTTGCCCCCAATTCTAGCAGTAGTTCAAGTCCTGTAATCAATGACACATATCCTGCTTCATTATTTGTGCATACTCCTTCAATTCTGTATTTGAACTCTGCTGGAATTCCATCTAGAGAAATTATGACTCCTCCTATCCCAGATCCATGCTTATGCCTTAAATCGTCGAAGTATAATCTCCATGGCACTACGTCTATGTAGTTTTGCGCCATTTCGACCATTGAATGGTCGACAAGGAAATCTGCCACTACTTGCCCTTTCATTGCTTTTAAAGGCATGTATGTCAGAGAGTACTCAGTTAACGCTAAAGCCCATTTACCAATTCGACTATGCAAAATTGGTTTAGATAACATGTGTTTAATAATATCAAAGTGAGAAGATACGTACACATCAACAGGCTTAATATATTGCTTTAGTTGCATACAAGAGAAATACAGGCATAGACATAGTTTTTCTATATCACTATACCTAGTTTCAGGATCATTAAGCATTCGACTAAGGTAATACGCAGGTCTTTTGACACATTTTTCGTCCTCTTGGACTAACATACTTCCTATAGTCAATTCTGAGGCTGCAATATACAACCTCATTGGCCTATTCCTAACAGGAGGGGCCAATACTGGAGGCTTAGTCAACTACTCTTTGATTTTGTCGAAAGCCTCTTGGTGCTCTTCTTGCCACTTAAAGTTCTCATTCTTCAGTCGAAGTAGTGGTGAAAAGGCTTTAGTTTTGCCATTTAAATTTGATATAAATCTTCTAAGAAAATTGATTTTGCCCAACAGGGATTGCAATTCCTTTTTGGTCATGGAGGCTTGACGTCCATAATGGCTTTTGTTTTGCTTTGGTTTACTTCGATACCTTTTTTATGCACCACAAAGCCAAGGAAATCACCTGCCTACACACAAAAAGCACACTTTAATGGATTCATTTTCAATCCACATTTCCTCATCCTTAAAAAGGCCTTTCGGAGGTGTTCGACGTGAGTAAGTCGACCATTTAATTTTATCACAATATCATTAATGTATACTTGCATGAAATCTTCAATAAAATCATGGAACATTGAGTTCATTACCCTCTGATATGTTGCTCCGGCATTTTTCAAGCCGAATGGCATGACAACCCACTCATATGTTCCCAAGGCTCCTGGGCATCGAAACGCCATCTTCGGCACATCTTCTTCTGCAATAAAAATTTGGTTATATCCAGCATAACCATCTAACATACTCAAATATTCAAAACCAACGGCCGAATCGACCAACATTTCCGCTATGGGCATGGCATACTCATCTTTTGGGGTAGCAGCATTTAGATCTCTAAAGTCAATACATACTCTTAAAGACCCATTTTTCTTAATTACTGGCACAATATTGGCCAACCATTCGACATACCTTGCAGTTTGTATAAACTTGCTTTTTAGGAGCCTTTCTACTTCCGCTTTTATCTTTGCCATGATCTCTGGTGCGAAACGCCTAGGCGTCTGCTTTACTGGCTTTCTTCCAGTTTTTATTGGTAGTTTTAGTTCGACCAAATCCCTACTTAAACCAGGCATTTTGTTATAATCCCAAGCAAAACAATCTCTAAATTCTTTAAGTAAAGATATTACCTCAGATTTTAGTTCTTTGTCGATGTTGGCGCTGATGTATGTTGGCATTTTATCGCCATTTTCGCCAAGGTCGACTTTTTCTAAGGGGTCTTTTGGTCGCATTTTCTCTCTTGCCTTTGGGTCTTTTTCAAACCCTAAAGGTTCATCGTTGTAAATACAGTCCAAGCGTTGCATGTTGACGTTTCCCTTAGCCAAAACTGGCTTATCTGGAGGCTCTGGCTCGATAGCCAAATTATCTTCTTTCTTTAACACATAGGCTTCGACAACCATGTTTTCTTCAGCCTCTAGAGCGGATTTTATTTTGTTCTCGGCAACGTATGCCGAAATCCTTTTTAGAGCTTCTAGCTCAGTCGTCATCAGTGACATCCCCCCAGCCTGTCGGTCAGATACCTGTATAGGGTGGACCATCTAAACGTTCCACATCCCAAATGAAGCCATGAGTCTCGTGCAGAGTCAGAGAAACAAAAGCTCCACTCAGATTAGCGTACACATCCTCAGCTGGAAAACAAGGAGAAATGTTGGCCAGCTTTCTCTCGAATTCCTTCTTGCCGACATTGTTCACGTCAACCATAAAGTACCCTTGGTCAGCTTCGATATTTTTGACCACTCCATCTTCTCTCCAAATCACCAATCTTTGATGTGCTGAAGATGGTACGGCTCCGACACCATGGATCCATTCTCTGCCAAATAGCAAGTTGTAGCTTGGCTTGGCATTTATCACCATAAATAGTGTCGATCTAGTTATTGAACCAACCGTGATATTCACCATGATCACACCTATGGTGCTTTTTGTTTTGCCCCTGTAGTCGGACAAGACCACGTTGTTGGATCTAATATCAGTATCATATTTGCCAATCTTCCTCAGAATATGATGTGGCATGATGTTGACAGTGGTGCCACAATCTACCAACACTTTGTTGACAGTTACGCCTTCCACTTTGGCCCTAATCAGCAACGGTTTCAAGTGATTTTTCATAGTCATCGTGGGCCTTTCGAAAACCGCTTCTTGGCTCTCATTAGAGCCATCGTTCAACACAAAGTAGCATCTTGGCTGATGTAAAGCCATTTCTTCAGCGTCGACATCATCCACCGACTCATCCACCTCAGTCACGCAATTATATTCTTGTGGTAGAATTGACACCACGTTGACTAAGATGTCCAGACTTACTTCAGATTCTGAATTGAAGTCATCAGTAACTTCATCAGAATATTTCTCAGTTGGTCGACGGACATACTCTCTGATCCGTTCTTTTGTTGCCGTGTCGACCTTCACGACAACTTTCTTTCCAGCATTCTCCCCACTCGCCATGCCTTTTCTAGCTATTCCTCTAGCAACCTCTCTTTCGGCCTGCTTACGCCTCTGAAAGCGTTGCCATTGGGTCCTCGACATGGGGTTCTTCCCCAAATAATTTTCAGAGACATGAGTCCTTTTCTCAGATTTGAACTCACGCCTATAATTAATTGTTAGACCTCCTCTAGCAGCAGCAACAACCCCTTGTGGGGTTTCTTGTTTTTCCTGAGGCTTGACCCAAGTGCCTCTAGGAACACTTGCCCACGGTACGAAGCTCCTAGGCCTCGCCTGAACACTTTCCACAGCCTTCTTTGGGACTCTTTCAGTCTGGCGCCCTCTGTTTAGCCCATTTCTTTTGCTTTTGCCCAACTGTAGCTTCTGGAAATTTTCAGCAGCTATTTTGTCGGTGACAACACCACATCTGGGGTAAAAGCATACTTGTGAACCCTTATTCTTGCAGCGATAGAGGAAATCCACCAAATCTTCGTCAGCCCTTGGGTAGACTTCAGCTATGTCGATATTTGGGCTTTCACCAGTTTGCTCCAACATATCGGCCTCATCGTATTCGATGATTTCGACCATGTTAATCTCGACTGGATCCACGAATAAAGCTTCCTCCTGGTGGAGAGGGTCAGCGTCGATCTTCATTCTGCGGCCAACACATTTCAGCCTGCCTTCTTGAATTACTTTATGAACTAGATCCCTGAAAAGGTAACAATTAGAGGTATTATGACCAAGATAATTATGATACTTACAAAATCTTCTTTTCTGTCTTTGTTCTAATGGTGGTATTTTAGTACCAGGTGGCACCACCATTTGGCCATCTTTAACTAACAAATCAAAAATTTCCTCACACTTTGTCACATTAAAAGTATAAGTTTTCGAAGGGAATTTTGGATTGTTTTCGACAGGATTTTTTCCCTGCACAGGAAGTAATGATCGACACTCATAAGCAGATCCTTGCTTTAACTCAGCCACGTCAATTTCTAATTCGATCGATGAGGCATAATTGGCCTCATATATTGGATCTGTCGCGTCATAGTCGACAAACACTACTTTTTCTTTCTTACCCTTATTGTGTCTAACCTTTTCTAACCTTAGCCGTTCGAGATGTGGAACTCTATCAACCAATTGTGACATACTCTTCATAAAAGTTGGGTCTATTTTCTTCCTAATGGAATAATCTAACCCCCAGCAGCCATCTGAATAAGTTCATGCTCTGGTACTTGCGTAAAGCACCTGGCCTTTAATGATCTGAATCTATTCAGATAATCGTCGATGCTCTCAGCAAACCTTCTCTTAATACTAGACAACTCTGCCAAACTAATTTTGGAGTGTCCTTCGTAAAATTGTTCATGGAACTTCTTTTCTAACTTGGCCCACGAATCAATTGAACTTGGGGCCAAAAAAGTGAACCATGTGAAGGCAGCCTTAGTCAGAGAGGAAGAAAAGTTTTTTACCCTCAAACACTCATTATGAGCTAAATCTCCTAACTCTGTTAGATATCTGGCAATATGCTCTATCGTCGACTCACCAGATTCTCCCCCAAACTTAGTGTACTTAGGCACTTTCATTCCTCTAGGTGCCTCAGTTTGGAGAATAAACTCCGCCAACGGGGAAGCATACAATGGCCTTTGCAATGTGACACTCATACCATTCCTAGCCATAATCCTTTCGACAATAGTTATCAAATTATTCTCTACTGCTAAGTCTTCTTGTCGATGTTGATCGACAATTTGATCAATGTCTTGGTGTCGGTTAACCAACATAATCTGGTTTCGTCCTACTACTCCTGATTCGACGCCTTGATTTTGCTGGGGTCTAAGGACTTGTCCCTCGTGGACTGTCTCATCTTCCGCTGCCCCTATCTCCATCTGAACAGGAATGGTTTGCCTAGCCACTTATGCTATCTGTCGAGCCGATGCCCCCAGAAAATTACACAAGCACGTCAATTGATTCACCACCTGCCTATTTGTTTCAGCAGATTCCTGTATCACAGGATTAAAAACAGTACCCATTTGATTAGTTAACATATTAACCAACTCATGGTTATTATCATCCATTTGCTACCTCAACGCCGCTATTGAAGTGTTCGACAGCGGCATGGCTCTAGTCTGAGTATTATTCCTATTCTGAACATTGCCCCCTTGCGTTGATCCTTGCAAGGAGGGATTAGTATTTTGGGCATTGTCTGAAAATAATGATGCACTTGATGTCGACTGATATCCTGGCATTAAGGAATACGACATTCCATAAAGAGGATCTGTGGTGCCAAAACGAGGCACATAAGGTCTGAACGTCGTTATCGTTGATCCTGAACCTCCCGATGGAGGTAAAGGAATTGATGTTCCAACCGCACCCGTAGTCGACATCGTTGAGGTTGCACTTGTCATCGGCGGCAAAATGGTAACCTGTGAGATTACTGTTTCCGTAGTAGACAAAGTCCCTTGTGGCACTTCATATGTATTGGAGTTTGACATTTTCAAAGTTTCTCGTGGCTTATTGTATAGTTTGCCACTTCTAAGTTTCATGCAATTTCGTAACTGCACTAGCACCATCCCACTGGGCATGCCATTTTGTTTACTGTGGAAATTGGTAAACAACCGCTGGTCCTCCCTAGGGCTTAAAACTAAGGGTTACTTGCAGGATCGACCAATTGATCCTAAGACATGTGCTAGTACAAGTGTGGCTTATTCAATTCGATAGAACAACTTTGTGAGGAATGGCTCCTGACAAAGTATTGAATAAGCGCAGGTTTTTTCCACATGAAAAAGGTTTAAATGATGCTATAGCCTATGGGTGACTCGTAACCGACAACACTATAACACTCAAAAGACATACACGAAGAACACGCTTTTGGTGAACTCTATTATCGTAATAGAATCAGTGTCGACAATGTAGATGACAACGTAAAGTGATAACTCAAAAGTAAATGAAATTAAAATAAAACGTTCAACGGGAACAATTGGAAAGTAAGGAAGTTACATTGAAATAAATATGGTGATTCACGTACATAGCACTCTTAAAAACTCTTGCTTCCCCGCGCTGGGAATGAGAAGTTTTTTACAAGTGATTTTGGTACAAAATGAACACCCCGAGCCCCTCGTGGGATATCCTATTTATACTAAACTAAAGAAACTGCCTACAGGCCAAAAACTCCTGAAAAATAGCAGACGTCGTGCCACACGATCTACAAACTGCTCTATACACGTTCTGCAAACTACTCCATATTCTGGCGCTTTATTCTTCTTGTAACTGCTAGTCATTTTCAATTTGAAACTTCTCCCGCCCAGGTACTTAGGGAGATGCTGTCTTCTATGTGTTTGGCACAATCCAAAATTCCTTAAGTCCCAATCTTCATTTCAGTCGACGAAATGGATTTTCGACCAAACATGTTTCTTCTGTCAGTTTCATCCCCTGGTGACTTACGTTTTTCTCAACTCTTGCTTATCTCAGGCACATCTCCACCCCTTGATGGGGTATAAACCTTAAATTCACAAGACCCTTTCATTAATTACGCCTTCAACATGCCTTAGAGATTTCTTATGGTAACACCAGCGCAATCGATTGGTTAAGTACTTTATTGAAGAAGAATTGATTTTCTTTCTCCAACCAATCAATTGGTTCCAAAGCACAATTGATTGACTCCTTTTGGATTTTTGAAAAAATGGAAAACAGAAGGTTCAACCAATCGATTGTTCCCACCTCCACAATCGATTGGTTCAATGCAAATTTTGTGAAAATTTTGGGCAGAGAGTTCAACTAATCGATTGGCTCCCCCAACCAATCAACTGGCTTATGTGTTTTTGCTTCATATCTTTGTTTTGGATGATTCTTGAAGTGGATTTGTTTATCACTTAGAATATGAAATCCACAAGAAAGTAGAAGTATAATACAAAGAGGTGAATTTGTTTATCAATTAGAATCTGAAATCACAAGAAAGTCTAAGTATGATACAAGTATCTTTGACCTATGTTGATAATCCTAGACGTAGGGTTGGCCGGAGAAAGATACCTTGGTACGGTTTCTGATTAGTGATTGTTTGAGTTAGATGAACTCAAGAAGCATGTTTCCATACATTGCGATAATTCTCTGTTACTTGAGTATTTTCCTCTTTTTGACTTAAGTTAGAAATCAATTAGAAACATTATAGAGTTAAGTGGACCCATAAGATATGGAACCCACTAGGATTATTATCACACCCATTAATTGTTGTTACTTTTCAGGAAGTTCTGTTCAAATGAAGGGCAAAGACAATATGGTTTGATGTCCTGGACTACTCGATATTTTGGATGGCATTCCGCTGTGCAGATATCTATTTTGAGATCATTTAGAGAATGATAAATCTCTTTGTTTTATTTTAGGCACCTTTGTATATATTGTGCCATAGTTTGTAGTTCTTTTTAGGCATGTATATATGTACACTGTTGTCGATAGACTCTTATGTATTTTAGTATCAAAATTACACTATGTATAATATATACTATTGACATGTATTACACGTGGGTGTTACAATTGGTATCAGGGCAGGTCGATTCCTCTACCTAGCCATAAAATATCATAAGTTATTATTTATGTCTCACATGCGTATTGTCATCATTATTCTCGATGTAATATTCTTAGTATTGAGCCTGATTTTCTTAACTCTATTTGTTTGACATTTAGGATCATGGATGACAGACGCAGAGGTCCTGGTAGGCCTATAACTCAGAATCCAAATCCAGAACCAGTAGTTAGCAATAATGGTGTTCAGTAGCTTCAATTTGTGCAACAGATGCAATAGCAACAAAACCAATTCATGCAGCATATGATGCAATAATTGAATGGTGGTCTTTACCCCCAAGTGATTCCACAAGAAGTTGCAGGTGGTAGTTTCCAAGATTTATTTCGCATTAATCCTCTTGAGTTTCATGGTGGGTTATATCCTTTAAAAGCTCATGAGTGGGTAACCTGCATAAAAATAACTATTCAGATAGTGCACTACAATGAGGAGAATAAGGTTGTGTTTGCTTATCATATGATGAGAGGATCTGTTGTTAGATGGTGGGAGAGTGCTTTGACTCTTATGACTAATCAAGGAGTACCCAGCGAACATTTTAAGACTACCTTTATAAATAAGTATTTCCCAAGCACCTTGAGAACCCAGAAGGAGTTTGAGTTCTAGCAGCTTAGGCAGGGTAATATACCAATGGTAGAATATGCTGAAAAGTATGAGGACATGATTGCTTACTCTAAGCAAGCCATGTATGCACTAGATGATAAGTGGAAAGTTGATCAGTTTCTATTTGTATTAAGAGGTGAAATCTCTCATAGTGTTTCCTAGAGAAAGTTTACTACTTATGCAGAATGCAAACTCTACCCCAGATCTTTTTCGTCAGTTGTGTAAGAATACTTATTTCGGGAGATGTGTTATGGGAGGACTGAGATGTTATCAGTGTTAGGGAGAAGGTCATGTGGGTAGAGATTGTCCTAAAAATAAGGTTTAGATGCAAGGGAAGAGTACCGGTCGGGTTTATACTTTGGATGCAAAGAAGTATATAGGTAAAAATGTGTTAATTGTTGGTACGTGTCACGTAAATGATCTCCTTGTTTTGTATTGTTTGATTTTGGAGAAACACACTCTTTTGTATTGATTCGATGTATGAAGTGTCGTGGTTTGAAAGAAATTACCTTATCTCCTCTTATGGTGGTAACTACCGCCATGGATGATGTTATGAAAACGCCATTGATTTGTGAAAATTGTTTGTTGTAGGTAAATGCTAGAGTTTTTAAGATTGATCTCATATGTTTACCCCTTAAGAAAGTTACGCGGTCTTGGGAATGGATTGGCTTTCTGCCAATTCGATGTTTATTGAATGTGAAGAGAAGATAATTATCATTCCATCTAGTGAAACTACTTTTAAGGGTGTACTAACTACTATCTTGGAAGGTACGGTTGGTATGGTTGATTACCTCTTTGAGAAGGAAAAGTTTATTCTCTTGGTTCTCACCAAGTATCAATCGAATATCTGAAGGTTACACAAATTCCAATAGTTTGTGAATTTCTAGAATTTTTCCTCGAGGACGTCACTTCCCTCCCTTCTAAAAGAGAAATGGAGTTCTTTATCAATTTGATGCCTAGGACGACCCCAATATTCGTCTCTTTGTATCGTATGGCACCATTTGAATTGAGAGAATTAAAGAACTAATTGTAAGAGCTATTGAACAAGCATTTCTTCGGCCTAATGTTTTACCATTGGGAGCTCCAACGTTACTAGTAAAGAAGACGCATGGCGGTATGCATTTATGTATTGACTATCGCTAGTTAAATAAAGTTACCATTAAGAACAAGTATCCCCTACCAATGATAGACGATCTGTTAGATCAATTGAAATGAGTATGTGTGTTATTGAAGATTTATTTGTGATCGAGCTATCATTAAATTCGGGTTAAAAGTACTGATATACCAAATACCGCATTTAGAACCCGATATGGCCAATATGAATTTCTTGTAATGCCATTTGGAGTGACGAATGCACCTGATGTTTTCATGGATTATATGAATCAAATATTCCAACCTTATTTGGACCGGTTTGTGGTGATTTTAATTGATGGCATTCTTATTTATTATCGTACTTCATAAGAGCATGGGGAACATCTAAGAATTGTTCGGTCGGTACTGAAGGAAAAGGAACTATTTGCCAAGCTGAGTAAGTGTGAATTCTGGATGACTGAAGTTAAGTTTATTGGTCATATCATATCACAAGGAGAAGTAGAAGTGAATCCATCTAAAGTTGAAGAAGTTATTAATTGGGAAAGACCAAAAACTGCTTCTGAAGTCAGAAGTTTCTTAGGTTTAACAGGTTACTATAGAAGGTTCATTTAAGGGTTTTCTCAGTTGGCTTTATCAATGACTTGACTTACCCAGAAGGAGATTTATTTTAGTTGGGACTCAAAGTGTGAACAGAGTTATATGAGTTTAAAGGAAAGGTTAACGACTGCACCTGTTTTAATTATTCTAGATCCTAGTAAGCCTTATGAATTCTTTTGTGATGCCTCTAAGAAAGGACTAGGTGGAGTGCTAATGAAAAGTGGTTAATATATGGCATATGCGTCTCGTTAATTGAAGGCTCGTGAGGAGAATTGTCCAATACATGATCTTAAGTTAGCAATTGTTGTCTTTACCTTGAATATGTGGCATCACTACTTGTACGGAGTACAGTTTGAAATGTTTAGTGACCATAAGAGTCTGAAATATTTATTTGATCAAAAGGAGTTAAACATGCAACAAAGGAGATAGATGGAATACTTGGAAGATTTTGACTTTGAGCTAAAGTACGATCCCAGAAAGCCGAATAAATTTACAGATGTGTTAAGTCGAAAAGATACACAAGGCTGAGTTGATGATGTTGGAGTATGCATTGTTAGAAAAGTTTCAAGATCTTAACCTTTAGTTTGCTTGGACTCAAAATTGTGTGATGATGGGAAATTTGATTGTTACTTACAATCTAAGAGAATAATTCTATCAAGGGATATTTTTGGATGAGAGTTTGCAAGCGATGTTACTTCAACCAAGTTTCACTCAAGCCACAAACAGATTTTTCCTTTTTAATCAAATGATTTATGGTCCGAATGATGCAGAGTTAAAAAGAAAAGTTTTGCAAGAGATGCGTAAATGTGCATTTACCATTCATCCAGGTTCGTCAAATATGTATCAAGACTTGAAGAAGCATTATTGGTGGTCTGGCATGAAAAAGGATATTGTTGAGTATATGCCTGAATGTGTGGTATGTTAATAGGTAAAGATTGAACATCAAAAGCCAAGTGGATTGTTACGACCCCTAGAAATTCCAATGTGTAAATGGGATAGTATTTCCATGGACTTTGCAGTTAGGTTACCATATACGCAAGGTGGTTATGACTCTATATGGGCGATTGTGGATCGATTAATTAAGTCTGCCATTTCCTAGTTGTAAAAACTACTTAAAAGGTAAGCAATCTTGCACGGTTGTTTATTTAGGAAATTGTAAGATTGCATGGTGTACACACTAGTATTGTGTCAGATAGGGATCCAAAGTTTACTTTAAGATTTTGGGGAGTTTTTCAGAAGGCCATAGGATCAAAGTTTTGTTTGAGTACGTCTAATCATCCTTAGATGAATGGTTATACTGAGAGGATGATGCAGACTTTTGAAGATATGTTAAGAGCTTGTGTGCTTGAAAGTGGAGGAAATTAGAAGGAGCTCTTACCATTGATTGAATTTGTATACAAAAATAGTTACCATGCAAGCATAAGAATAGCTCCTTATGAGGCTTTGTATATGAGAAAATGTAGAACACCTCCTTGTTGGACGGAAGTTGGTGAAGAAAGGATTTTAGGACCGAAGATTGTTCAAGAGACCACAAAGAAGATAAGAATGGTTAGTGGGAAAGTGAATAAAGCCCAAGAACGTCAGGAGAGTTATGCAGATAATAGAATAAGACCATTAGAATTTAAGGAAGGTGACCACGTGTTTTTGAAAGTTACTCCAAGGTTGAGATTGAATTTCCCTTTTAAGTTGCATAAGTTAAGTTCGAGATATGCAGTACCATATCATATTATTGAGAGGATCGACGAAGTAGCTTACATATTAGCCTTACCACCTTCTTTATCTGATATGCGTGATGTTTTTCAAGTATCTCAGCTTCGAAAATTCATTCTTGATTCCATTTAGTCCATTCTTCTAGATTTAGTAAAAGTGGAAGCATAACTAACTTTTAAGCCTCAACCAAGTTATGTTGTAGGACGAGAAACTATGGTATTAAGAAATAAGTAGATTCCTCTTATTAAAGTTCAGTTGGACGAATCACATTCGGGCGATGCTACTTGGGAGCTTGAGTATATATTGCGAGAAGCTAATCCTCATCTCTTCCAGACAATCTTTTAAATTTGAGGATGGATTTTTATTTAAGGGTGGGGGGGGGGGGTGTAATACCCTGTGTTTCCCTAAATACTTAAATTCATATCAGTTGAGATCAACTGAATCCCTATATACTCTGAAAGTTGTCATTTGGGACAAATAGAGTAAATAGTGAATTCATATTAACTTGATTAATATTCTTTTAGACTGACCTTTTATTAATTGGTATAGGAAGGGAAATTTTGATAACATTAATAATGGGTCAATTGCTCTAGTAGAGAAAATATTATAATGTAATACTACATAAAATATTTTCTACTAACTTTCTTTTTTATTTTTCAACCACACAATTTTTCTCTTATTCTTGTCCACTCATTCCAACCACTTGTTTCTACCCATTTATTTCCCCATCTCTCTTCAACATATCAATAAGAGGAAGCACACAAAAAAGAAACATATCAGAGACAGGGAGAAAAAGACAATTGGGAGAAGAAGAAAACTTAGGAAAAAGAAGATGAAGTATCTTAAAGAAGGAACAAGAAAAGCTTGGATTCATTCATCTCATCTCATCTCAAATCTCTCAACATCTTTATCTCTAGGGTGGGTTCTAGTTAGATCTTTTTTCTTTGAGATAGGGATTATGGTTTGGGTGTTAATGTCATATGATTAATTATAACATGTTGGGTGTTCTAACTTAAGCATGAGAGTTGTCATGAAATAAGAAGAAGTATTTTGAAGAAGGAACAATAAAAGTTTATTCGACCGAGTGTTTCACCATGGGGAGCGCTAGCGTTGCTAGTCAAGAAGGAATATGGTAGCATGAGGTTGTATGTTGATTATTGACGGTTGAATAAAGTGACTATCAAGAAAAAGTATCATCTTCTGAGAATTGATGATTTGATGGATCAATTGGTTGGTGCTTACGTATTCAGTAAGTTTGATTTGCGGTTATGTTATCATCAAATTCAAGTGAATATAGAAGACATTATGAAGAATGCATTCAAAATGAGATATGATCACTACGAGTATTTAGTGATGTCGTTTGGTGCGTCTAATGTGCCTGGAGTGTTCATGGAGTACATGCACACAATTTTTTATCCATAGTTAGATTATTTTGTGGTTGTGTTCATCGATGATATTTTAATATATTCTACTTTGGTGAAAAGCATGTGGAGCGTATCAGAGTTATGTTGCAGACCTTGCAAGAAAAGAAGTTATATGTAAAGTTATCCAAGTGTGAATTCTTGTTGATAGAGGTGAGTTTCCTCGGGCATATAATTTCTAGTGGTGGTATTGTTGTTAATCTATCAAAGATAGATGTAGTGTTGTAGAGGGAGACTCTGAAATCCATTACATAGATAAAAAGTTTTTTTGGTTTAGCTGGTTATTATAGGAAGTTTTTTGAAGGATTTTCGAAGCTCGGGATGCCTTTGACTCAGTTGACTTGAAAGGGCCAAGCTTATGCGTGGGACGTTCAGTGTGAAGATAGTTTCAAAAACTCAAGAGGAAGTTGACGTTTGCTCCAGCTTTGATTTTGACAAGTCCAATTGAATCCTTTGTTATGTATTGTGATGCTTCATAGATGGGTCTAGATGATGTGGGGGCAGAATAGTTAGGTTATGACTTATGCTTATAGACAGTTGAAGGTCCATGAGAGGAATTGTCCTACGCATGATCTAGAGTTGGCAGTCGTGGTGTTTATGTTAAAGATTTGGAGACATTATCTGTTTGGATCCATATTTGAAGTGTTTAGTAACCACAAGAGTTTTAAGTATCTATTCAATCAAAAGGAGTTGAATATAAGGCAGAGGAGGTGGATTGAATTTCTGAAGGATTATGATTTTGGCTTGAGTTACCATCTGGGTAAAGCCAATGTCGTAGCCGATGCTTTAAGCAGAAATTCGTTGCACATGTCGATGCTGATGGCTTGGGAATTAGAATTGATTGAGCAATTCAGAGACATGAGTTTAGTGTGTGAAAAGACTCTTAACAGTGTGAAATTGAGTATGTTGAAGCTGGTAAGTGGTATCCTCAAAAAATTAGAGAAGTTCAAAAAATTGACTAGGGATTGATCGACTAGTTAGTGTTAATCAATCAAGGAAAATGAGGTGATTTCAAGATCGACAAGAATGGTGTGATGAGATTCAGAGACAGGGTTTATGTACTAGATGTATCAGAACTCAAGAAAAGTATTCTTGAGGAAGGTCATGGGAGTGGTTTGAGTATTCATCCTGATGCCACTAAGATGTATCAAGATTTGAAGATAATGTTTTGATGGCCAAGAATGAAAAAGGAAGTGGTTGAGTTTATTTACGCTTGCTTGACTTGTCAGAAGTCGGAGATTGAACATCAAAAATCGTTGGTTGATGCAACGTTGAGATTTCTTGAGTGGAAATGGGATAACATTTCCATGAATTTTGTGAAGAGTTTACCAAATATAACGAAAGAGTGCGATCCCATTTGCATCATTGTTGACGGACTGACTAAATCAGCTCATTTCATTCTAATTAAGATCAGTTATCCTTTGTAGAGGTTAACTGAGTTGTATATTGAGAAGGTTTTTAGCTTGCATGGTATTCCTTTGAGTATTGTTTTGGGTATGGATTTGAGATTCACATCGAGGTTTTGGTAGAGTTTTTAGGAAGCCATGGGTACTAAACTGAAGTTGGGTTCTACTTATCATCCACAAATGGGTGGTCAGATGGAGAGAACTAACCAGTCTTTGGAGGATTTATTGAGGGCTTGTGTGATATATCAAAGAGGTGCTTGAGATAGCTACTTGTCGTTGATTGAGTTCACCTATAACAATAATTTCCATTCTAGTATTGGAATGCCATCTTCGAGGCTTTGTATGGTAGAAGGTGTATGACGCCTTTGTGTTGGTATGAATCAAGTGAAAGTGTAGTGCTTGGACCTGAGATTGTACCCCAAACTTCTAAGAACATCAAGATTATCCAAGAGAAGATGAAAGCTTCTCCGAGTCACCAGAAGAGTTATCATGATAAGAGGAGGAAAACACTTGAATTATAAGAGGGAGATCATGTGTTTTTAAGAGTTACTCTGGTAACTAGTGGTGGTCAAGCTTTGAAGTCTCAAAAGCTTACGTTGAGTTTTACTAGTCCTTACCAAGGTGTGAAGCGAGTAGGAGAAGTGTCCTATAAAGTTGCATTACCACCATTTCTTTCAAATCTTCACGATGTCTATCATGTATCTCAACTGAGGAAGTATATTCATGATCCGTCTCATGTGATTCAAGTGGACGATGTGCAAGTTAGAAAGAACTTGACTGTTGAGACATTTCCCTTGAGAGTAGAGGATCACAAGTGAAGCACTTGAGAGGAAAAGAGATTGCGTCGGTAAAGGTGATATGGGGAGGATCTGCTGGTGGAAGCATGAAGTGGGAGATGGAGAGTCAGATGAGAGAGTCGTATCTGGCTCTGTTTCTTTCAGGTAATTTTCGGGGGCAAAAATTCTCAAAGCGGGGGAGAGTTGTAACACCCCAAAATTTGATTAATTTATTTAATCAAATTATTCATATTTTATTTAATTATTTAGTATTTGACGTGCTTTTAATCAAATATGTGTATTGAGTGGTATGTGTATGTGGAGCCTTGACGGGGTGTAGTGAGAGCTTTGGTAGGATGGTAGAAGGAATAGAAGGATTACAAAAATTAAATAATTATAGTTAATTGGGATAAATAATTGTTTTTAATTAATTACTTAAATAAGCAGAAATATGAGTTTATGAATGGAAATAGGAACTAAACGGAAATGAGGGAAGTGATTAGTATTTTTAAAAAGAATTGGGCTTTGGTATAATTACCTAAAGATTAAAATTAGATTTAGAGATAAATAGTAGTTAATGGAGTTTTGGAGAAAAACAGTACGTGAAATAGAGTTTTGGAGGAAGAATGCTAGGGCTTAAAGAGGGAAGAACACAAACATCAACCTCAATCTAATTTTAAATTTTTGCAAGGAATCTATGGTAAAGGTGAGAAAGTGCTTTGATATGGGAGTTTTGCATGAAATGGTAGAAAATAGAGACCCCTTACTCTCTTTAGGGATTGTGTGAATTGTTCATGAATTGTTTTTTATTATGTGTGGCTCTGAAAATTGACGAATGTATGTGTAATTATCCAATTTTTGTAACTAAATTGTATGTGTAATATTCTATTTTGTTACGTATGTGTTTATGCCATTGATGGGATTTTGAAGGTTTGAACCTAACATGAAAAATCATGAAATTGATGAATGATTTATGTAGTTTTGTGATTTATTACGTTGGTATGATGTTATAACATGTGATATAATTTTCTGGGCATGTTAGGGTGATTGAATATTGAATGTTGGTGTCAAAGGGACTCCCGTGGCTGAAAATCATATTTTTGCCTTCTGTTGTAGGGTGACGGGTGTCACCCAGATGAATGGTTACTTGCCATGCACCTGAGACGCTGGCGGGGAGACCGTCATGGCCTCCAGACTTGGTTTTCCAAGTCGATCGTCATCTTGATGATAGATTGGGGTTTTAAAGCAGATGGTGGACGTCACCAGGGTGATGGGTCACCCGCCATGCTGTCAGAATGGGTGTTCTTGTCCATGTTGCTTGATTTGAATTGTCAGTTTGGATTTTTTAGGTGTTTCCATTGTTTGGGGGATGAGTGGCTACTATTTGACTGCTTTGATGTTGTTAATTAATTATTTCGAACTAATTATGTTAGAATTATTTGTTGTTAAATGGTAATGGCCTTGCTTACATGTTTTCATCTATGGTGTAACTATGGTGTGAATATATACTGTGTTGTTTTGTGTTGTTAGCTAATGAGAAAATGATATGTTATTGAACTACATGATTATATGGTGATTAATTATATATTGTTGGTATGCATACATTGTTATTATTGGTGGATAGTAATTCAGAATGAGGGATTACTATTGTGTGTCAATGCATGTTATTTATGGTTAGAAGAAGGGGGGATTGCTATTGTGTGTCAATGCATGTTATTTATGGTCAAAAGGGGGCCGGAAGCATTATTATTATTGTTGCATTGATTTGTATGCACATGCATCATTTTGTTATGTCGTTGAAAGATACATGTTCGCTAGTTCAGAAGAGTGGACTAGTGGCTTGTCCCAAGCTCAGAAGAGAGGGCTCATGGGTTCAGAAGGGGGGACCCGATTCTAGAGAGAACCAAATGTTGAGTTGGTACTACATGGATAAGTGCACATTGTGTCTTGAGTTGCATTACGTATATGATTGCATATTGTTATGATTGGATGTGAGATTATAGTGATGCTGATTGTGTATTTGATGCATGATATGTGTGTATTTCTTTGCCTTAAAGGCACATTGGACGTTGTAGCTTAACAGGTCCACCTCAAACTCAAATACCATAATTTATAGGGATAACTGGCAATCATCAACGTTGATCTTGAAGAAGAAAAAAGAATCTACCATGTGCTCCAACGAGACCAATGAGTGTGTGTCGTCATGGAGATCAATGTGGCATCACTGACTGGTAAGCTCCAAAACATGAACATCGGCCCACCAAGACGTGGGTGAATCGTAAGAAGGAAAATAGGGAAAATAAACGGCAGCTAACCTACCCAGTTATGTTTTATTTCTTGTTCTGTACTAAATGTTATACTTGTATAATCACCATTCTCATGTACAAGAGTTGTTTTCAATTATGAATGAAATATGCCAACTCCCTAAACATTTATTTCTTTCTGATTGTACATGTTAACAATAAATATGGTGTACGACCGATGAGATCGAGGCCCAACGTAAAGAAAACGGGGGTGTTGTTGCAGACACTTTGCACATGCGACTATAACAATCAACTCATCTGCAACATAAAGCACACACTAAAAAGCCAGATGCGTCATCGTAGAAGTTTTTCACGTGTGACTACAACAATCAAGCCCCCACCAAAAGTCAAGGGTGTTGTTGTGGACATTTTGCTAGTGTGTCTAAAGCAACCAATCCCCCGACAAAATTTAGGGGTACTGTCGTAGACGCTTTGCTCGTGCAGCTAAAATAATCAATTCCCCACTGAAGGTTAGGAGTGATGTCGTAAATGATTTGCTTGTGCGACTAAAGCACTCAATTTCCCATAGGAAATAACAACCTATTCCATTATGGCAGCTATCCACTCTAGAGTCCGCGGTGGGTTGACCACTTGTCTACCCCAGGTTGGGTTTTCACCATGGGGAGAGGAACCAACCCTTTACCAGGAACATCCCTAGTGATTTCCAACAAACCTCAAGTGAAAACCTTATAAGTTTGTGTGAGATCCAGAGTCCTGCACTTAAGATCACACATATACACCTCATGCAGGTAAAAGAAAGCAGTAATTCTAAATATGGTAATATATACACATATATTATTCACTTAGAAAATACTCAGCATACATTGCACCAAAAAAGTGACTGACAAGGCTGCTCTAGTAGAGAGACAATCTTTCCATCTTTGAGCATTTGATCCGGTCGAATATGCTCCCACAAGATTAATAGAGGATAGTGAAAATGTTCCACTTACTGCAAGGCATTCTAAAATGATTATGACATTGCCCTAACACTTGAGGTTGCACAATTATCCAGACTCTGAGTTAGAGAAGCGTTATCAAGACGTAGAGATTCCAATCCCCTATAAGATGTTGTAAGAGATGTTTGAGCATACAATAAATTTCCCTAAGCAGCAACTAGAGCTTGGTTTTTCCTTGCCAGTGCCCTCGCCAGATGAATCATCTGACCGACCAGAGAGCTAGGAGATTGAGTGGGAGCATAACGTCCTTTATATCAACAAAAGAGGTAGAAGTTATCTAGATTTTCTGCAGATACATATCTCGTTGAAGTGTCAAACTACGAACACTCTCTTCCAACCGATCCTTCTCAACACGTTCTCAGTCAGACCAAAGAGTGTCCCAGCGGCCAGCCCCCCAAGGGCGTAGGCAAGAGAGGAACGTCGGGTATATTGAGCAAGAGTTATCAATTCTTCCTCCAAAGCGCGCCTCGATGAATTAGCTAAATACAAACATTTTTCCTCCGGGGGGAGAAGCTTGATGTTCTCCATAGGAGTGAGATTCTGACCCTGAAGCACCATGTGACCTCTGAAGGGAAATTAAAGCAGTAATACTTCTAAAAGTGTCTAAAGTACCAGAAGGGCTTATCTCAGTCCCTGCTGACAATATCCTTTGCCTCAGGATCCGAAGTTGTACTTAATTCTTCATTAAATCTACACATAACCATGACAAAAGCAAATATGTCGTGAGTAAGAAAATTAAAGACAAAAGAAGCAAAAAGCTTCTAAAAAAATTACCAAAAATAACTTTTCTTTCTTCTCGAAAACATGTCTCCATCAGCGATTGGACATTAATGAGGCACTGTAAGCGTTTCTGGCCGGCCTTGTCCGAGGGTATGCCACTACCGAGGTAACCTAAATCATTGATGAAGCTCATCAACCGTTTCTTATGATACAAATCTTCTGTAGTGAGGTCCTTCTCTTTATATACATACACCCTATTTCCTATAAGGAAGTACTCTTCATCCAAATACTTAGGAAATAACTCAGTGCATCTGCCTTCCACCCCAATCCCAATAGTGTAAATTATAAAGTGAGGATCCATGTGGACAGAGGTAACCAGAAAGAACCGATCATTGAAAGGATGCAACTCAGGAAGAACCTCAAAGCCTTAGACGTTTGGCGCCATCAAAATTAACCCCATACTCAGTGATCGAGTCGTAGAACTACGTTAGCATCGAAAGATATGAAATAAAAGGGTCACAAAAGGATTTCCCTTTAAATATTCACATCAATATTGGTAGACTTTCATGTACGCCAAACTTGTTGGATGAAGTTGTGAAGGAGTCATAACCAGGTGCTTCAGTACTTTCATCTCAAAAGTAGTGAAAGGAAGACGAATACCTAGAACGAAGAAAGTGAATTCATAAGAGGGAATGACATAATCACCATACTCACTGCATATACTTTCATCCTCGTTAGGAGTTAGGACACCCCAATTCAAAGACAGACAAATGTTAAGAGAGATCCCATCAAGACTACCATCTTTGGAAAAAACATAAATGATAGAATAATATAAATAGTTTACCCAAGAAGATAGAATAGTCTTGTGAGGTTTTTTTTGCACTCTTCTCTAATTTGTTTACCCGTAATGCACTAACTTTTTAGATGCAGGAAAACAAAGTGTGAAAGAAGAAGATAATCGCTAAACTGAGAAAATGACATAAAGAAAAATGATGCTGACTCTTCAAGAGCTATACTCTAACATACAAAAGGAAGTAGACTATTTCAAATGTATCAAATCACTCACACGTAATACTCAAGTGTTTCAGTTTCCAAAAGTCGTAATGATGACATCTTTGAAAATATGTTTGAAGTATGGCACATTAAATGCGAGAATAAAAAAAAACAAGAATGTCTCATTCTTCTCTTCCAAACGTAGATGCAAGAGTGGTCGACAACCGAGTTTGAAGTAACAAACCCTTTCTTTGCTATGCATAGCCACCGACTTGAGGGGTAACAGTTATGGGTCAACCATAGTGACCCCGACCGACCATATTGAAGGAATTATAATCCTTCCAGAACCTTCTCAGCACATGAGGACTCTCCTCTTGATGACCACAAAGGATCTAAACTACAAGTGCATTCAATGACTCCACAACTTACTCCTACAAAATAACGAGTTTGTTATTCACTCTCTACTATATAGAGAGAGAGAAGACGTCAAATTCAATTAACAAGTTTCAAATTCAAATTCAATTCATTCTCCTCTCCACCGCGTCAGAAACTTAGATCCATCATCACTTCCGATTCTCACTCTATTTTTAACTCCAGGATGGAACAATTTCATAAATAATTTTTTAAAAAAGATTGGCTTAAAATGCACTTTTGATCCTCCTAATTTAGATATTTTAAACAATTTATTTCCCTATTACAAGTTTAAGCCCAAGAAAACATTAGATGCTGCATTGTTGACCTTTATAAACATTAAAATTATTTATGAAAATAACAATGTGGGACTATAGTGCAATTGCAAGCTTGTACCATTTCACCCTCTTCTTTAACTTCATCTTTCAAGTGATTCTTACCAAACATAACAATGTTTAAAACTTTTCTTTTTGAATATTTAAGCTATAAATGCCGGTTATAAATGTCAGTTCATCATTTACAATACTAAAGGATGGAGTGTTAAGTGTATAGGGTATCGGTTGTTCCATTAGGGTCGGTTGGAAAATGGTGTAACTCGCTTTTTAAAGGCTATGAGAAGGCTCTAAAGGGACAAAGGGAAGTAGTTGACTCAATGCAGCTCGGTACTTACATTTCACTGAAGGATTTGGACAATATTCGTGTGCTTACGAACAAATTGGAACTACAGCTTGAATCGTTATTGCAGAATGTTGATTTTGCGCTGAAAGCTTGCAATCGACGAGATTAAGAAGAATATAGAAACTTTTTTAGAGACGTTGGAGACTCTAAGCGCAAATGCTGATAAATACAGTCGACAGATACGAAAAGCAAGGACGGTGGTTATACAAAATATAATCAAAAGACCTGGTTGAGATTAAGTAACTTTGAATTATTCTGATTACATGCTCATGATGCCAAGGCTACAATTGTGAAGTATGATTCAGGAGTAGCAAGATCATAACTTCAACAATATGCCTTAAATAAAGAGAAATGAAGATATAATTTGTGTAGAACGTTTATATATTCATTGTTGTCGAGCTATATAAATTAGTTGTAAAGGTATAGATATGTATCCGGTACCCGGTACGGGTGCTGGTACAGAATACAGTATTTTTAGAAAGATACGCGAGTATAAATTCATATGTGTTCCAATTTATCTCAGCAAAAGATGAAGAATTTGGTTGTGTAAGGAGTTTCAATGCAATGGATTGAAGTTTAGAGATTGAAAATCCATAAATTATTCACCATTGCTTTATTTTCAAGATCACCGATCTTGCAACGAATCAAATTGGTCAAACTCTACATCAACACTTGAAAATCCCATTAAAAAATAGTCTAAAACTATACCATTAGAAAAAGAAAAAAAACTATATCATTAGAAAAATAAAATTGAATTCGTGTACCCAATATGTATTCAATATGTACTCGTTGGAGTACTGACTTAAAAAAAGAATAGATACGGTATCGGTATATACCATACGAGTACCGTATGTGTACCAGTATCCGGTACGTATCCAGTACCGATACTTTGTCTAAAATGGAGTACCCATCTTTCAGAGGTTATTTCAAGTATATATATTTTAATTATTAAATTAATTTAAATAATTAAATTCCTTATGATGTTGATAAATTAAGATCTTGGTATCTTGATACTTGTTAAAATTATATTATTGGACATAAAGACTGATTATGTGATTCTGATGCAATAGTTAAGAGTAACTTTGGCGGAAGGAATTTAGAAGGCAATGATGAAAAGGAAAAATGGGAAGCCACCACTTAATATGTGACAAATTTATAGAATAATATTTTGAGTTTTGAACAACTACTAGAAAAATTATTCACAATGAAAATGGTGCAAATTTTATTTGAGCATTCAAAGTGAATCTTTATGTAATAAAAGTGCATTGTTTCTTATTTTATAGATTAGATGGTGAAAATTAGGGGTGTGAAAAAAACCGGTTATCCATAATTAAATTGGTATCCAAATCAGATTCCCTTTAAAAAAACAAAACCAAATGCTAAAATAAAAATTGGTTTTGTTATTGGTTATCCAAATATCAACAGTTACCAATTATAAAACTTTGGGTTTGTTATTAGTTATCCAAATTTTACTATGTGTTAAATTTTTATTTTTGGTATGTTTTCATGTTTTATCACATTATAAATTAATTTTATATTTTAAATTTTTTTAAATTTTATAAAAAAATTATTTTAAAAATAAAAATCAGTTTTTTTTTTCTTTTCACCAAAAATATTATATTTAGATTTTTTTTCGAAAAAAATATATTTGATATTTTTTTAAAATAAAATTATTATTTTTTTCTAAATAAAAAAGATTTTTTTTATCAAAAATATTTTGTAACTTTTTCAGTAAAAAAAATGTTTTTTAAAAAAAATAGATTTTTTTTAATTTTATTTTTATTTTTATTTTCAGAATATAATTTTATTATTTTCAATTTTTTTTCTTTTTTCAGAATATTTGTTATTTTTTTTCTTAAAAAATTGTTTTTTTTTATGTTTTTTAAATTTTAAAAGAAAAAATATTTTAAAACCTCATAAAATTTATTTATGAACAATTATGAGAGATTTTAGAAATTTGAACAATTTTTTTGATGAGTTATTTATTTTATGAACAATTATGATTTATAGAGATATGATTCATAATTATTTTATTTTATGACCGTTTTTATGTAACACATCATACTTTGAGATTGTTTTTAATCGAGATATTATTTAAGGTGATTATAAAAGTCAAATTTAAAGTAATTTGTTAAAATAAATATTTTTTTATATAAAATAGTTTTATAATTAGTGAAAATAAAAAAGTTAGTTAAAAGAAAATAAAATTATTTTCGATATAAAACTGATTTTTTAAAAATATAGTTTTAAAAACTATTTTTTTTATAAAATTGGTTTTAAAATTGATTTTTTTAAGAAAATAAAAAATTGGTTTTAAAGAAATTGATTTAAAACTGTTTTTTTTAAACTATTTTTTTTTTGAAAAACCGGTTTAAAACCGAACCGATCCACTTATAAACCGATTTTTAAAAAATAAATTGATTTTATAAAAATGGTTTTATGAACCAAACCGAACCATATATATGGTTCAATTTGGTTTGGTTCATGATCCATGCACATTCTTAATGAAAATGGTTATGGCATTATAGATTTTGGCATATTAACTTCCTATGCTTTTCCTAGACATTTGTAGCTGGCATTTGTAGCTGACATTCCCCGTACACTTAACACTCCATCCTTTAGTATGGTTAATGATGAAATGACGGGTATTTATAGCTTAAATATTCAAAAAAGAAAAATTTTAAACATTGTTGTGATTAGTAAGAATCACTTGGAAGATGAAGTCAAGAAAGAGGGTGAAATGATACAAGTTTTTAATTGCACTAGAGTCCCACATTATTTTTTTCATAAATAATTTTAGTGTTTATAAATGTCAACAATGCAATATCCCATATCTTCTTGGACTCAAGCTTGAAATAGATGAAATAATGAATTGGGCCTTGGAAGTAGATTCAAAATTTTAAATAATTAATTTCTATTCATCTCCTTCTTCGTCTACCTGCAACGTCACAACAACAATCCGGTTTCAGCCATGGAAGTAGATCTTCAAGTCGTTCTAGGCAGGTATGATAGCATGGACATCTAAATCGTCGTTTCTATGGATGTGGGACATATAAAATATGTATAAGGATCTCCATTGATGTTTACAGAGGAAGATGAAAGTGAAAATGTTAGAAGAAGAAACAGTTGAATGTTGTTGTTTGAAAACTGATATAATTTTAACTCAAAATACTATCAAAATGAACATTAATATATAACCAATATACTTAATATTGACCTTGCTTGAACATTAATATATGAACATCCAAAATAAAACCCAAGACAATACTCGAGTCAAAATGAAACTACTTAAGTCATAAACTAATTAAGTCATACAATACAACCAAAATAAATCATAAACTACTTAAGTCTTAATGAAACTATTCTTGAGTAGGTTGCGGAGCTTGTGAACTTTGTGCAATTTCTGTTTGCTTTTCTTTGGACTTTTTTGTTCCATTTCCACCTTTCACTTTCTTAGTCTTCATTTACCACCTTTGAAATTACTCTGTAAGCTGTCCTTTTACCTTTACAACTCCTCTTATTTTGTCCTATAACACCATATTTTGCACATGTGACAGTTGAAAATCTATTTTGTAGTATATGGGGATTTCTAGGTTCATCATTCATCTTGTTCCTCTGTTTTTTTATCCTGTCTATGACTCTCCTCATCAATGGTGGTGCCATTGTATTTAGATCATCTACAGGCCACAATTGCAGTACATCTTGATCATTGTTCAAGGGTCTAAGACCACGAGAAAAACTCTATGCAGGGTGCCAATACCACAAGCACTTTATATTTACATAACCCCCACTCTTAATCACATCCTCTAACTCCATGTAAGACATATAATCAACATCCCAACTCCAATTCATCTCAATTACTTTCCCATTCACATACCACTTTACAGGTGTCTCAACTAATTTACTCATATGTTGTATTCTCAACCTAATCTTATTACTCATAGCAGGTCTGAAATTTTTTGACAAAAATTGAATCAAACAAACATAAACTAACAGCAGGGACCACAAAGACCACAACAATACTTTAGCAATACTAAACTAAGAGGACAACAATATGTACCTTACACAATATTTGACCTTCTCCTTTTGACTTCCAGAATTCTTCATCTTCGTAACAAAGTGCACGATTTTCATGATGTATACAAAACGCACACAACAAACGATGGAGATGATTGAGATATTAGGGGTTGCCAAAAGGGGATTATGGTTTCAATTTCGGAAAACAAACAAAGTGCATTGAAGGCAATGAACGAGGAATAATTTATTTCCTATTTCAACAATTTATAATTTATTTTTTCAATTTCCAAAATGTTTTTTTAATATTTTCTACATTAAAATATCCAAGTGGGAATTAAAATATCTGAAAATGCTTACATAGATCCAAATAGTATATGCCGCGTCATTAATGAATGGACACATAATCAAAATTGGATAGGGGACCATGCAAATCCAAACGCAATCAAATTTAAGGGACCAAAATCATAAATTTTGTAATAAGAGATCAGTTATTTAAAATGTCAAAATTAAAAAGACCAAAAATGTATTTAAGTCTAAAATAAATGACCATCATATAGAAGTGAAGCTTCTAGGCCACCAAAAATTACTTTCACAGGCCACATTAATAGTTTTGTTCTGAATTTTGAGTTTAATCCATTGTTAAATAATACTAAATTTTATAAATAATGTTGGTTCAATTTTATTACTTTTTCACATAATTTTTTTTTACCAGAACATTCAGCGGGGCATAAATACTTCATAGTATAGTTTGATTGAAATGAAATTTTAGTGTTTGGAAACTCAGCCAATTGCCATTACCTCACGTTTAAAGGCTATATGTACCGTAATACTAGCTTCTATCAAACTTGAGGTATAAATGTGGTTTTGGAGTAATACCAAACATAGGCTAATCTCAAAAGAGTTAGGAAAAAATATGAACTGATTTTGAAGAAAATAAATTCTGAAGAGTTAGGACTGTGGCTTGCGAAGTAGTTTAGACAGAGCCAAAAGAAAACCAATACACTATGAAGAACAACAACTCCATATCTCACTAACTACACTATTGCAAAAACAAAACTCTAGATTTGAGCTTAAGTTTTCTCCATTCAAACAAGTGTGATAGTGTGCAAACAGTCAACATAAGAGAAAGCTAAATTAGAAATATAGAGAAACAAATTTAAAACAAAATGGAGATTTTCTGGTATTATAAGAACAACTAAACACTAGTCATTACATAAGGGAAAGTAATAGAGTTTGGTAGAAAAAGATCTGAAAAAAAATGTTTCAGTTGAAAAGTTAAGGAGGTATATTTATTTGTTGGGTTTGAAAAGGTTGAGACATGGAAGCAAAAGGTCGTGGAAGGGAAGAGATGCAAATAAGAGGGAAGAGGTCGGCGGATGAAAGGGGTACCTTCATGGAAAATCAAACTAGAGATCTAATAAAACAGCTTAATCCAACTGTAAGGTACAAGATCTATCTATCTGTTACACATTAGATACAACCTACTGATGAAAAAATTCTTCATAAAAGTGCAAGACGAAAGTAACAAATGGCTAAATATAATCATGATAATGGACCAAATATAAAAATGTCATATTAATTCACCCAGCAAAGATGACAAATTATTAAAAAACCATGTCTTGCATCCTTTACAAGTATGATTTGAAAGTCAAACAGGCATACAGATGCAGGCTTATTCTTGAGATCTGTACTGGGAAAATGGGAAAACTATCTTTGCTTCACAAAAGGAAGGAGATGATGACTATGACCTCTGCCTGCGATCCTTTAAATTTTAAAATCCAATGACGAAATTCTTAGAGCCTGCAAATTCTTCAGAGAAGAATATGAGAGATACCAAACATATAACATTCAATTCACTAAATGCAATATAACAGGCAATAGAAATGCTCAAAAGCAAATTAAACATTTCTAACATAATAAATCACAGTATAGCACAACCATACATCACCAACATGAAAAACATAAATCACCAACATGAAAAACATCACGTCCGGCTTCTTTATATAATGATGTAAAAAAAAATTCCAAGACTTAATAAAATATAAATGATCAGTTAGCAGAGTATGTGTAGCTGACTAGAGTACAACAATATCTTAAATAGATCTAGAAGCACATTTCTAATATGACTGGCTCTGGATAAACACAATCCTCCATCACCTGTTGTTTCAATGAAACAAAGAGGTCAAATTAACCATAACAACCAACGTAGGTACATCATTTCCAATGATGTAACAAGGAGTTAGTTAACTACACAGCGCATAAGCCCGGTAGTTTCAGCTACAAAGAAGCACATCCAAAGCTAGCCCTCCCACACATAAAAGAAAGTTACTAGAGCCCAGATTTTGAGCTTTTGGTCAATCTCGGTAGCCAACCTGGCTCACGTGAAAGGCCATTGGGAGAGTCTCCCTCTCATGCACAAATTTGCTAGAGTTGGAAAAAAAATGCAGTGCAATCATTGCACTTAGTGAGTTGGGGCTATTGGATGAAGACCAATTGACCCGCATTCCAATATCAGCAAACCAAATTCAAAACACAATCTTAACATGTGAGACATAAGATTTTTCATGCAACAAACTTGAATTAATTAAATTACCAAAATCCATGTTTTCCGACAAGAATAAAGACACCTTAGATTCTATACAATCACAATTTCAGTAGTTATGGATCTAAGTTATTGGATGAAGATCTGATGACTAGCATTCCAAATTGTATTTTAAATTTAAAACAGATTTGGGGAATTTAAAATACAAGTAGACCAATCTTAATCCAACAATAAGTATCCATTAACACAACATCAGGGTTTGGCAACTGGAGATTTGCTGCAACAAAAAACCAATGATTTCACTTCTGTTCGATGAAGTCTCACTTCTGGCTTCCGACAAGAATCATGACTCAAAATTCTCTAGACACAATTTCATTAATTGCGGATCTAGGTTGTTTGATGAGGAGCGATTAACTCACGATCCAAATTGTATTTTAAACTAGATTTGGAGGAAGCTAAAATACTAGCAAACCGATATTCATCCAACAACATAGATCCACTGAACCCAGCGTAAGCAAGGTTTGGCAACTGCAGATTTGCTGCAATAAAAACAAATGTTCGAATCGGTCTCTATCAAATTGAAGGCACTACACGAAAACCGGATCAAGAACCCTAGACCCGATCTTCATCTAGTAGCTCCCATTTGCTAAGAGTGACTACATTTATTACCTGCATCAAATGAGGGTCCCCATGATCACAACCTGACTAGGGCATGGGGAACCCCCATTTGTGCGTACCATATAAACATCCTAAACCCTAGACACAATATCCAACTTCCAAACAGCTAAATTCATCTACAATCAAAGCACATGGCATGTGAATTTTCAAAAATAAAAACAACTGAATAAATAACAGTAAACATTAACACACCAAAATAATGTAATCAAAACAGACAAACAAAAATCACAAGATAGCAACAAAACAAAAGAAATAGAATTGACAAAAAAAAGTACCTGGGAGGAGTGGAACCAATGTTGAGATTGCGATGAAGAATCCTACCAGGGGCGGGATTGACAACACCATCAAACAAGTCCTTCAAGCCCATATCAACCGCTGCATCTACTCGAGGCGGTGTGGGAGTACACTCCTCAGGCACAATCCTCTGAAAGTAATTCCCATAGATATACTCAAGAGAAAACTCATGGTCTTCAGTGTACCTCGGAATGTGACCATGCCATTCCCACACAATATACTCCCCTTCTTCTTCCGCATGAAACCCAACAGCAATGCTACTTTCACAAATTATAACCGTTTCACCAGAATTAGGCTTCAGCGAATGCGATTTCCCATTGAGAATTCGGTAAACGACTTCAGCTTCAATCTGAGATTCTTCTTGAAAGGTTGCGCTTAGTCCATTGTCTTGGTAGGGATGGGGCTCGTATTCTAGTTCTTCTTCGTCGTCGTCGGAAATGAAATCCTCGTCGGTAAGTTGGTTGTCAGAATTTTGAACCTGAAGGCTGCGCATTAGATGGTGGAGGAACATGGTATCGAGGCGGTTGACGGAGGAGGAAGAGTTGTTTGGAGGGGAGCTCATGGTGTTTGATGAAAGTTCTCCCTGAAAATGATTGGCTGGGTTTTGCGAAACCGAAACGGGTTTTACAGGGTTTATGAAAACACAACACATCCTATATATATTTTACAAATGCCACATTTTAAAAAAACTTTTAATACCAAACATATTTTTAATTTATAATAATATAATCTATACTTATATATAATATAATGACAAACACATGCTTTTGATATAGTTTATTGAAATTTTTACTCAACTAATCCATTTTTAAAATCCCAAAATAACTCATTTTTCAAGATTAATTTCTAAACTATCTCACTTTGAAGAGATGACGTCAGATGAATTGATGCATGCTCCCTAAGTTAAAGAGGTGGCGCCAATTGGATTGGCTAGTGTAGCCGGTGTTGTCAATACAATTGGCGCACATGTGTAAAAAAAGAGAGGAGACGCCAATTGATCTGGCGCCTCTGTGTATTGCGTAATTTTTTTTGAAAAATAATGTATGTTTTAGCTAAAAGTCGAAATCGGACCAATTGATATTAATATTAATATGCGTTTACATATAAATACCATAAAGACTAATGTCGTTAACCAGGATGACCTAACCGACCTCCGGTACCACATCCCCTAGCTATCCGAACGCGTGACCTTAACCCACGTTGATGCGAGTTGGTTCGTTGGTTAGACAGAAATATACCTAAAGACAAAAAAAATAGAAGTATTGAGAGACTCGATGTCTTACGTGGATGAGTGCGAGTAAAAAATGATAAGGATGTTATGGAAGTGATGTTTTGACCAAATGCTATCGGTTTGATTGTTGTAATCAGATAGAAATGTTGTTTTTAAATGTTGTGGTTGTCGTGCAAAAAGTCAATTGTTGACCAAAAGTCAACTGTTGTATAAATGGTCACTTTTGTACTCTTTGTACATGTGTGAACTTTGAATGTGATTGTATGAAATGATATTTGATATTTGAATGCATGGACTGTTTGAAATAAATTGTATGGATATGAAAGATATTGAAATGAATGAACATGAATCAACATGGAATAGACTAAGTCATGAACTTGATGAATACCTAATCATGGATCAATGGAGATGACCATAACTTGGATGAACAATGCCAAGCATGAAACAAAAACTCTAGCAAGGCCCAAGATGTACAATGAATTAGGTCATAATCAAAGATTCATGAACCAAACAACAATAGCAATGCAAATGGCATGAATGACATTGGCCAGATGAAATAGGTTAGGCATGGACTAAGCATGAGCATATGATCAGGTGCAATGCTAGGGATGAGTTGAATCAAGTGGAAGTTATGATACCATGGAAATGGGCTTTGATCGGTCACCATTTCCATTGAATTCCCGCCGTTAATCCGACATATTTTCATCACTTTGGTAAGATTTATGTTTGTTTTCAGTTGCTTTGGAGTTATTTATCATGTTTTGTTGATTTGGTATCGCATTGCATTTGATTACAAGTTTATGTCAAAAAGATCTCGTTTATGCTTCGTTTGGTAGTGTCATTGTTACAGGCTATTGCACAGGTTTAAAAGCAAGAATGGTGAAGTTATGGACACTCTGAAGGACGAAAATATGAAAGAACAGCAGAACAACACGGCCAACCGTGTGCCACCACACGGCCGTGTTGTTGATCAAGCAGAGCAGAGATGAAGCAGAAAACAGAAATCAACACGGCCACCCGTGTGCCACCACACAGCCGTGTTGATTAAAACAGTGCATTAACACGGGCACCCGTGTGTAGGGACACGGCCCGTGTTGTTGCCACTGTAACTTATGCTGAAAATAATTAATGTTGAAGAACAACACGGCCACCCGTGTGCCACAACACGGCCGTGTTGATTGGACGCAGCATGGAAAACCTAATTTTTGCTTTGTGAACCGATGCTGCTCATTAAGGGTAGTTTGGACCTTTTGCTTGGAAGAGAGTGATCTGAAACTATAAGAAGGCCTAGAAGAGAAAGAAGAGGGGACTTTTTGACAGACGAATGAAAGCATTACAGTGGAGGAGATAGCGAATACGACGGATTCGAAGACGGCGAGATTCAAGGGTAGCCACCATTGAAGATCAAACTCTCCTAATTCTTTGTAATGTTTAATCTTTCCTTTATGAGTTCTTTAAGTACTATGAGAGGCTAAACCCCCCAATGCTAGGGGGGTGGTCCTGATTTGATCTGATGTTATGAATTTGAACAAATGATTTCCTTATTGCTATGTTACTTATTTCAATTCGATTATGTGATGTTATTATGCTTTTGTATCGGACAAATACAAATTGATCTATGACTATCAATAACAGGACCGTGATTGTTAGGGTTTTCACACAATTAGGTTTATGATTGCATCACCTAGGACTAGGAACTTTTATAAATCACCGTAAACCTTGATATTGTTTATGATTAAAACCAATGATTGATTGAATGGACATTTGAGCAAGAATTGGTAGTTTAATAGTTTCTTTCTTAAGGACTTAAGGAAGAACATTCTGAGGTTAGGTAATTGAATATTTCATATGTATTAAGGAAATCTTGACTGAATTCATAATTGGTTAAATCAACCACTTCCCCTAGCATGCTTTAACTTAATCAATTCCATTTTTACTATCTTTTGTTTTATTACTATTATAAATTCCAAAACAACCAAACCATTATCGTTTTGTTCTGAGAGAATCAAATTAAAATAAGTATTTCCTACGCAATCCTCGAGATCGATACTTGGAAATAAAACTCCTTATTACTACATCGGTAAAAATAATACACTTGCTATTTTTCCGATCAAGTTTTTGGCGCCGTTGCCGGGGATTGCCAAAATACCTATTTTAATTTTTATTCTATTGAAATTTTGTTGCTCGCCAACCAAAATTTTATCTGTGATGACCTTGTTATTCAATTCAAATATTTGTCTAACTTGTTTATGCGAGGTAAGCCCTCAGCGAATTTTTCTTTTGACGCAGATCCAGAAAGAACTCTTCGCGCTAGACTGAGACAAGCTAAGAGAAAGAAACTGGAATTAGCAGAGAAAGCGGAGGGAGAAGTTGTTTCAGTGCACTCAGAGAATTCAGATTCAGACACGGAAACAGTTCCTGAAATCATGGCTGCTAATCCACCACCACCACCACCACCACCAGAGAGACTTCTCGGTGACTATGGCAGAAACAACACTCCGGGTGGTCGTATGACAATTGTAAACCAACCGGTAAATGTCGACCAATTTCAGTTGCATCCCAGCACCATTAATCAACTTGAAAGGCGGTCCTTTTCTGGAAGAGTGAATGAAGATGCCAACAAGCATCTCCAAAGGTTTTTAACTATGAGCACAACGCTGAAAATGCCTGGACATAACGAAGAAGCAATAAGGCTTGGTATGTTCCCATTCACTTTAGCAGATGAAGCCGAAGAGTGGTTCTATTCTTACCTACTGGCAGTATCACTACATGGGAAGAGATGGAAACAACATTCTTGCATGAATATTTTCCTGCATCAGTGTCACTGAGAAAAAGATACGAAATCCTAAACTTCAAGCAGAAGGAGGGTGAGTCACTAGGAGATACCTATAAAAGATTCAAGAGAATTCTAGTGGCTTGTCCTACTCACAACATGGATGAAACTAAGCAGATGCAAATGTTTGTTAATGGTCTTCAAATTCAAACGAGGAAAATCCTTGATTCAGCAGCTGGTGGCTCAGCTAACTTTGCAACAGCCACAGGTATGAAGAAGATAATTGAAGCAATTGCCTCAAATGAGCATTTAGAGTTATATGACAGGGTATCAAGCAAATCTGCAGTTATCGACTTGAAGCTTGAAACAAACAAACAGGTGAAAATTGAAGAAGCAGTTGCTGCGGAGGTAGAGAAAAGGTTGAAAGCACTAAACATAGGTGCTCAGAAAGTGGCTCAAGTACAACAGGCACCAAACGATGTGTGTGGCATTTGTAATGGACCACACAATACTGTTCATTGCTTTGCAACACCACAGCAGATAGAAGATATCAAGTTTTTAAAGCAAAACAATCCTTACTCCAACACATACAATCCAGGGTGGAAGAATCATTCCAACTTTGCATGGAAGGATCAAAACGGGAATGTGCAACAGCAGGTACAAGGTCAATATCAAAACCAATATCAGCAACAACAACAACAGGTCCCTAAGAAGGCAGATTGGGAGATCTCAATTGAAAAGATGGCAGCTCAAAATATGCAATTTGAAGAAGAAACTAGAAACAATCAGAAAAATACCACCGCCTCCCTAAGGAATCTCGAAGTGCAGCTGGGGCAGATAACACAACACTTGGCAAGTTCTCGAACACCAGGTTCCCTACCAAGTGAAACAGTTCAAAATCCGAGAGGTCAGGAGAATGTTAATACTGTCACGACGACAAAGAAAGAGGTTGCTAAAAAGAAAAAAATTATATCACCGAGCGAGCTGACTAAAGAAGAAACTACAAAAGGAACTAAACCGATGATTAAGTTTCCCTACCCTCAGAGAGTGACTGTAACACCCCGATAAAATAAGATAATTATTTAAATTGAGTTAATAATATATTTATTAATTTAATTAAATAATTGGAATTATTATTATTATTGGAATAATAATTATTGGAATATTATTGAGATTATTATTATTGGAATAAAAGTAGAAATCAGTAAAAAGGTTCCATTTAGTAAAAAGGTCCATTTTCACGTGAAAAGGGAAAAGAGACAGAAAAGTGGAAAAGGGCAAAGAGAGCCAGAGAACAAGGGTTGAAGAGAGGAAAAGCTTGAAGCTGCAGGATTGCCGGATTAACTCAGGTAAGGGGGGTTTATCATCGTTTAATGGGTATTATGGGATAATATGTACTGGGTAGTGATAAACCATTGATTTACCTCTGATTGGAATGATGTATGATGAAAATTGTGAAATATTGGATGAACGAAATTTGGATTATAAATGAAGGAAATTCATAGGAATTAGATGTAATAATGTTAGAGTTTGTGAAATCGAATAGGGTATGATTTGTGTTAGAGGATATGAACGAATAATGTGTAAAATTGGACTGTGGAAGGTTGAATTGGATAGATCTCGTAGCAGAGAAAGCCATAGCAGATCTGGAAGTCTGGTTTCTGGTCATACGCGTATGAGATGGCATGGTACGCGTATGGCACTAGGCAATACGCGTATGGATGAGGAAGATGATGTTTTGAACGTAGTTTGGTCTCTGTTGGTACGCGTATGGGGAAGTGGTACGCGTAGCATACGCGTATGAGATGGTGTTACGCGTATGGGATTTGGCTGAGGAATGGGCCATACGCGTATGGGACTAGGCAATACGCGTATGGGCAGGATTGTGATTTTTCTGTGCTGTTGTTGTGCAGTTTTTGGTTGTTCAGCTGAGTAATGTAAATTAGCTGATGTATGATATATTAGGGATCATTTCCCGTTGTTTTGAGTAGTATAGGTATTAGTAGAGTGTGCTAATACTGTGGTTGTTATTTGGCATGATATGATATGCTTATGTGATAAAATACTGCTGATGTGTGATAGTATGCGTGATGCTGTGAATGTATCAGTTATGTGTGCATTGGTGAATAGACTGTTTTATGGCTTAGAGTGTGAGCATATATCTATTCTTGAATTGTTGTTGATGATGTAGCATTGCTAGGTGATTAGCATGCATGTTGTGGCCTTTATGGTGGTAGCTAATTCCCATGGTGAGGAATTAGTGATGAGTTATTGTGAATTGTTGTTGATGTTTGCATTGCTAGGTGATTTAGCGTGCATAGCATGGCCCTTGGGGTGGTAGCTAATTCCCATGGTGAGGAATTAGTGATGTGAGTCACTAGGTCTCAAATGAGTGGGACTAGTGAGCTTGGTAGCCGTACCTGGATTTGGTCGGTGAGGTTGAACTATATGTTCACGAATAGTCGGTACCGCATGCATGGAGTCTCATTGCATTTGTATTGTATGGCGTATAATATGAATGGATGTATTCCAATATTATACGTGTGTTTTGTGGTTGAGTTGAGTATGATTTTAGTTGATGTTGCCGCTGCTGAATGTATGATCTGATTAGGGTGATGAATGTGTGAAATTACTTGGCATTACATGTTAATTTATAATGCTTATTATATCGATTGAGAAACTCACCCTTACAACTATTTTTCAGGTAACGAGCATTGATTGAGTAGAAGCTAGTGCTTGGAGTCTAGTGTAGTCTCCTTAGTGGGTCGTGCTCTGATAGATGTAACATCGGGATGGGATGTTTTACCTTATTGAATAATTTTACATGCAACATGTTACATGTTTTACATGATTGATGAGATTTATATCCGCTGCGTTTTATGCAAAAATGCTTATGTTTTGAATTAACAAAAGAGCATGACAGTTATATTGTTGAATGGTGTGAAATATTGTGTGACACCCTTAATTGCATGTTTACTCTGATTGAGATATTTATTATTTTAATTAAATATTTGGGGGTATTTTAAAAGGGTGTTACATTAGTGGTATCAGAGCATAGTCGGTCGAGTCGAGTCGTAATTATTCTGTTCCCCTGTACGGGATAGGTGTTGTGTAACCCTATCAGTACTTATTGTTTTAGCTTGTTGGGTTTTCAGAATAGAGATGGCTGGAAGAGGTAGAGATGATGCTGCAATTGCTGAGGCTCTGGGTATGCTAGCTGGAGTACTTGGAGGAAATCCGAATGTTGTGGGAATGGGAGCTGCTCGTCAACTGAGTGAGTTCCAGAAGAACAATCCTCCAATGTTCAAGGGAGCATACGATCCAGATGGCGCTCAGAAGTGGTTGAAGGAGATCGAGAGGATCTTCCGAGTGACTGAGTGTGCCGATAACCAGAAGGTCAGGTTCGGTACGCATATGCTGTCAGAAGAAGCAGATGATTGGTGGGTTGCTACCCGCACTGAGTTGGAATCTGCTGGGAATGCTAAGATCACTTGGGCGGTGTTCAGAGAGAGATTCCTGAGGAAGTACTTTCTAGAGGATGTCAGAGGAAAGAAAGAGATAGAGTTCTTAGAATTGAAGCAGGGTAACAGGTCTGTTACTGAGTATGCTTCTAAGTTCACAGAGCTGTCAAAGTATTACACTCCCTATGCTGAGGCTACTGGGGAATTTTCAAAGTGTGTGAAGTTCGAGAACGGGTTGCGTCCCGAGATCAAGCAGGCTATTGGATATCAGCGGATTAGAGTGTTTTCTGATCTGGTTGACTGTTGCAGGATTTTTGAACAGGATACCAAGGCCAGAGCGGAAAGCTATCAGCAGAGGGTTGATAGGAAAGGCAAGAATCAGAATGATCGTGGGAAACCGTATGCAGCTGGCAAAGGTTTCCAGAGACAAAGTGGGATGAAGAGGTCTAGTGGGGGGAGACTCCAGTGCCCCTGCTAAATGTTTCAGATGTGGTCAGGCTGGACATCGTATCCATGAGTGTACCAGTAATGAGAAGAAGTGTTTTAAGTGTGGCAAGGGTGGTCACTTGGCTGCAGATTGTCGGTTGAAGACTGTGACTTGTTTCAACTGTGGAGAAGTGGGTCATATCAGTCCACAGTGTCCTAAGCCGAAGAGAGAGAACCAGTCGGGAGGCAAGGTCTTTGCTTTATCGGGTTCTGAGACTTTTGCAGACGATCGTTTGATCCGAGGTACGTGTTATATTAATGGCTTTCCTCTTGTAGCTATTATTGACACAGGTGCGACTCATTCCTTTATATCTTTGGATTGTGCTGTGAAACTTAAGTTAGAGATATCTGAGATGTATGGTAGTATGGTGATTGATACTCCTGCGAAGGGTTCAGTGACTACTACTTCAGTTTGTTTGGATTGTCCTTTGAGTATTTTTGGTAGAGACTTTGGAATGGACCTCGTGTGTCTTCCACTAGTGCAGATTGATGTTATCCTGGGTATGAACTGGTTGGTGTTTAACCGAGTCTATATCAATTGTTTTGATAAGACTGTGATTTTTCCTGAGATTGAGGAAGGAAAGAGTTTGTTTCTGTCAGCAAGGCGGGTGAATGAGGCAGTAGCAGATGGGGCAGAGTTGTTTATGCTGTTAGCGACTTTGGAGGCTAAAGATAAACTTGTGATTCGCGATCTAGCCGTGGTGTGTGATTTTCCTGATGTGTTTCCGGAAGAAGTGAATGAATTACCGCCAGAGCGTGAAGTTGAGTTCTCGATTGATTTGGTACCTGGTACTAGACCGATATCGATGGCTCCGTACCGTATGTCTGCTGTTGAGTTAACTGAATTGAAGAGTCAGTTAGAAGATCTGTTGGATAAGAAATTTATTCGTCCGAGTGTGTCACCGTGGGGTGCACCAGTGTTATTGGTTAAGAAGAAAGAAGGTACTATGAGGTTGTGTGTGGACTACAGGCAACTGAATAAAGTGACGATCAAGAATCGGTATCCTTTGCCGAGGATTGATGATTTGATGGATCAGTTGGTTGGTGCGAGTGTGTTCAGCAAAATAGATTTGAGATCTGGGTATCATCAGATACGTGTGAAAGCTGAGGATATTCAGAAGACTGCTTTCAGAACAAGGTATGGACATTATGAGTATTCTGTAATGCCTTTTGGTGTGACTAATGCGCATGGAGTATTTATGGAGTATATGAATAGGATTTTCCATCCGTACCTAGACAAGTTTGTTGTGGTGTTTATTGATGACATTTTGGTGTATTCGAAATCTGAAGAAGAGCATGCTGAGCATTTGAGAGTGGTGTTAGGAGTTCTACGAGAAAAGAAGTTATTTGCTAAACTGTCCAAGTGTGAATTTTGGTTAGAAGAGGTTAGTTTTCTTGGACATGTGATTTCAAGAGGTGGTGTTGCTGTTGATCCTTCTAAGATAGAAGCGGTGTCTAAGTGGGAAGCTCCGAAGTCTGTTGCTGAGATTCGAAGTTTCCTTGGATTGGCTGGTTATTATAGGAAGTTCATTGAGGGATTTTCTAAGTTGGCGTTACCGTTGACGATGTTGACCAGAAAGGGGCAAGCGTTTGTTTGGGACTCAAAATGTGAAGAAGGTTTCCAAGAGTTAAAGAGAAGGTTAACTACTACTCCTATTTTGATATTACCAAGTCCGTCAGAATTATTTGAGGTTTTCTGTGATGCTTCATTGTTGGGTTCGGGTGGTGTGTTGATGCAGAATAAGCAGGTTATAGCTTATGCTTCGAGACAACTGAGGGTTCATGAGAGGAACTATCCGACGCACGATTTAGAGTTGGCAGTCGTGGTATTTGTTCTGAAGTTATGGAGACATTACTTGTACGGGTCAAGATTTGAGGTTTTCAGCGACCATAAGAGTTTAAAGTATTTGTTTGATCAGAAAGAGCTGAATATGAGACAGAGGAGATGGTTAGAGTTTTTGAAGGATTATGACTTTGGTTTGAATTACCATCCGGGTAAAGCAAACGTAGTGGCTGATGCATTGAGTCGGAAATCATTGCATATGTCTATGTTAATGGTTAAGGAATTGGATTTAATTGAGCAGTTTAGAGACTTGAGTTTGGGGTGTGAGAGTACCCACAATAGTGTTAAGTTGGGAATGTTGAAGTTAACGAGTGGTATTCTGAATGAGATTAGAGAGAGTCAGAAATCCGATGTGCTTTTGGTTGATAAGTTGACTTTAGTGAATCAAGGTCAAGGTGGTGAATTCGGAGTTGATGAGAATGGTGTTTTGAAATTTGGTAATCGGGTGTGTATTCCGGATGTTACCGAACTTAAGAAGAGTATCCTGGAGGAAGGACATCGTAGTGGCTTAAGTATTCATCCTGGAGCTACGAAGATGTATCATGATTTGAAAAAGTTATTTTGGTGGCCGGGAATGAAAAGAGAAATTGCGAGTTTTGTTTATTCTTGTTTGACTTGTCAGAAGTCGAAGATTGAGCATCAGAAGCCGTCTGGGCTAATGCAACCGTTGGTTATTCCAGAGTGGAAGTGGGATAGTATCAGTATGGATTTTGTTTCTGGGTTACCAAGGACAAATAAGAATTTTGAAGCCATTTGGGTGATTGTTGATAGATTGACGAAATCGGCTCATTTCATTCCGATCAGAATGGATTATCCGTTAGAGAGATTAGCTGAGTTGTATATTGAGAAGATTGTAAGTTTGCATGGTATTCCGTCGAGTATTGTTTCGGACAGAGATCCTAGATTTACATCGAAGTTCTGGGAAGGTTTGCAGAGGGCTTTGGGAACTAAGTTGAGATTGAGTTCTGCATATCATCCGCAGACTGATGGTCAGACTGAGAGGACGATTCAGTCACTGGAGGATCTTTTGAGGGCTTGTGTTTTGGAAAAGGGAGGTGCTTGGGATTGTTATTTACCTTTGATTGAGTTTACCTACAACAATAGTTTTCATTCGAGCATTGGTATGGCACCGTTTGAAGCTTTGTATGGTAGGAGATGTCGGACGCCTTTATGTTGGTATGAGTCCAGTGAGAGTGTTGTGGTTGGACCGGAGATTGTTCAACAAACTACGGAAAAGATTAAGATGATTCAGGAGAAGATGAGAATTGCTCAGAGTCGTCAGAAGAGTTATCACGACAAGAGGAGGAAGTCACTTGAGTTTCAAGAGGGAGATCATGTGTTTCTTCGTGTTACTCCGATAACTGGGGTTGGTCGAGCTTTGAAGTCGAAGATGTTGACACCTCGATTTATTGGTCCTTATCAGATTTTGGAGAGGATATGAGAGGTAGCCTATCGTATCGCTTTACCGCCGTCACTTGCGAATTTGCATGAGGTTTTTCATGTGTCTCAGTTGAGGAGGTACATTCATGATCCGTCGCATGTGGTCCAAGTAGATGATGTATAGGTGAGAGATAACCTGACTGTTGAAACATCACCTATGAGGATCGAGGATCGAGAGTTGAAGCAGTTGCGGGGTAAAGAGATTGCTTTGGTAAAGGTAGCTTGGGGCGGACCAGCAGGTGGCAATGTGACTTGGGAACTTGAGAGTCGGATGAAGGAGTCTTATCCTGAGTTATTCACTTGAGGTATGTTTTCGAGGACGAAAACTCTTTTAGTGGGGGAGAGTTGTAACACCCCGATAAAATAAGATAATTATTTAAATTGAGTTAATAATATATTTATTAATTTAATTAAATAATTGGAATTATTATTATTATTGGAATAATAATTATTGGAATATTATTGAGATTATTATTATTGGAATAAAAGTAGAAATCAGTAAAAAGGTTCCATTTAGTAAAAAGGTTCATTTTCACGTGAAAAGGGAAAAGAGACAGAAAAGTGGAAAAGGGCAAAGAGAGCCAGAGAACAAGGGTTGAAGAGAGGAAAAGCTTGAAGCTGCAGGATTGCCGGATTAACTCAGGTAAGGGGGGTTTATCATCGTTTAACGGGTATTATGGGATAATATGTACTGGGTAGTGATAAACCATTGATTTACCTCTGATTGGAATGATGTATGATGAAAATTGTGAAATATTGGATGAACGAAATTTGGATTATAAATGAAGGAAATTCGTAGGAATTAGATGTAATAATGTTAGAGTTTGTGAAATCGAATAGGGTATGATTTGTGTTAGAGGATATGAACGAATAATGTGTAAAATTGGACTGTGGAAGGTTGAATTGGATAAATCTCGTAGCAGAGAAAGCCATAGCAGATCTGGAAGTCTGGTTTCTGGTCATACGCGTATGGTACTAGGCAATACGCGTATGAGATGGCATGGTACGTGTATGGCACTAGGCAATACGCATATGGATGAGGAAGATTATGTTTTGAACGTAGTTTGGTCTCTGTTGGTACGCGTATGGGGAAGTGGTACGCGTAGCATACGCGTATGAGATGGTGTTACGCGTATGGGATTTGGCTGAGGAATGGGCCATACGCGTATGGGACTAGGCAATACGCGTATGGGCAGGATTGTGATTTTTCTGTGTTGTTGTTGTGCAGTTTTTGGTTGTTCAGCTGAGTAATGTAAATTAGCTGATGTATGATATATTAGGGATCATTTCCCGTTGTTTTGAGTAGTATAGGTATTAGTAGAGTGTGCTAATACTGTGGTTGTTATTTGGCATGATATGATATGCTTATGTGATAAAATACTGCTGATGTGTGATAGTATGCGTGATGCTGTGAATGTATCAGTTATGTGTGCATTGGTGAATAGACTGTTTTATGGCTTAGAGTGTGAGCATATATCTATTCTTGAATTGTTGTTGATGATGTAGCATTACTAGGTGATTAGCATGCATGTTGTGGCCTTTATGGTGGTAGCTAATTCCCATGGTGAGGAATTAGTGATGAGTTATTGTGAATTGTTGTTGATGTTTGCATTGCTAGGTGATTTAGCGTGCATAACATGGCCCTTGGGGTGGTAGCTAATTCCCATGGTGAGGAATTAGTGATGTGAGTCACTAGGTCTCAAATGAGTGGGACTAGTGAGCTTGGTAGCCGTACCTGGATTTGGTCGGTGAGGTTGAACTATATGTTCACGAATAGTCGGTACCGCATGCATGGAGTCTCATTGCATTTGTATTGTATGGCGTATAATATGAATGGATGTATTCCAATATTATACGTGTGTTTTGTGGTTGAGTTGAGTATGATTTTAGTTGATGTTGCCGCTGCTGAATGTATGATCTGATTAGGGTGATGAATGTGTGAAATTACTTGGCATTACATGTTAATTTATAATGCTTATTATATCGATTGAGAAACTCACCCTTACAATTATTTTTCAGGTAACGAGCAGTGATTGAGTAGAAGCTAGTGCTTGGAGTCTAGTGTAGTCTCCTTAGTGGGTCGTGCTCTGATAGATGTAACATCGGGATGGGATGTTTTACCTTATTGAATAATTTTACATGCAACATGTTACATGTTTTACATGATTGATGAGATTTATATCCGCTGCGTTTTATGCAAAAATGCTTATGTTTTGAATTAACAAAAGAGCATGACAGTTATATTGTTGAATGGTGTGAAATATTGTGTGACACCCTTAATTGCATATTTACTCTGATTGAGATATTTATTATTTTAATTAAATATTTGGGGGTATTTTAGAAGGGTGTTACAGTGACAAAGAAGGAACCTAGTGAGTCAGACTTGGAGAAATTCATGACAATGTTTAAAAGGATTGAAGGTCATATGGCTTTGTTTGAAGCACTTGAAAGGATGCCCATGTACAAGAAATTCGTGGAAGAGGTAATGGCTGAAAAGAAACCAACCACTGAAGAACAGGTATCCGGTAAGGAACAATATAATGCAAACTCCCTGGAGCAGAACATTCCTAACAAACAAAAGGATCCAGGAACCGTCACAGTACCATGCACAATCAAAGAAAGAACCTTCAAAAAGGTACTAATAGATTCTGGAGCTAGTGTGAATCTAATGCCATTATCGATCTATCACAGGCTGGATATTAAAAATATCAGTGATATAAAGACCAATCTGAAGTTTGCGGATCACTCAAGAAAAGATGCATATGGTATAGTTGAAGATGTGCTGGTAACAATAGCGGACTTGACTTTCCCAGTCGATTTTGTAATCCTAGACATACCTGAAGACAATGAGGCACCCATCATTCTGGGTCGACCTTTCATGAAGACGAGTCGATGCAAGCTCGACATGGATGAGTGCACGTTAACCTTGAAAGTTCACAACAAGGAAATAACATTGAATGCTATTGAAAACCAGGAGATGGAGGAAGATACAAAAGCTCAGTATCAAGTAGGCTTAATCAAGACATTGAATACTATCAAAGGCTCACCACTGCCAGTAGCCACCCGAAATGGAAAGATTCCTAACACTGAAAGGATAGTTAAAAAGGAATCGTGGCACAAAAGAGTCCACACTGATAAAAGAGACAACGTCCGTGTTGTAGACAAAAGGTGCAACAAGGTTTTCAACCTGAAATACCCCCCATGATAAGGGAAATGAACCGTCGAGCCATGCGACGTTAAACGAAGTGCTTCGTGGGAGGCAACCCACGCGTTTGATTTCTAATTTATTTCGTTTTTATTTTTCTGGGTGTGTGCTAAAATTTTGTGTAGGGGAGGAGGAGAAGTAAAAGGGCAAAGTCACAAACACCTCCAAATGGAAGGAAACTACACAAGTGCAGTAAACCAACAGTAGTCGCTGTGAGTCCCCTTTGTATCTGGATTTAAACATTGAGGTCAATGTTTAGTTCAGGTGTGGGGGGGTTTTTCCTTTCATGTTTTATTTCCATCGCTTTTGTTTTTGTTGTCGTCGTATTGTTTTTGTTGTTTACTTGTGTGTACAGGGTGATGAGAAATGGTTGGACGAATCCGAGATCAATGGTAGTGGATGAAAGACACCCCTCAAACTTAGGCTGATAAGGTACCCCGGAAGTTGATGCAACCTTGAGAAAAGAAGTCAGACACATTTTGGGGACACCGGACCAAGAAAGCGGTATGGAAAGACCAAGTCAGGAAAGAACCACATAACACGAAGAGACTTTCAGAGCTTGCAAGCTAACCAACATGGTGAGATCACAAAAAGCCAAACACGAAATATCAACATGAGAGTTCAGCCAGGTATGACTTTATCACTCTGATTTTGCGTATGTTCTGTTGACACGTCACAACATGACAACACACACTGAGGCAAGTTGTTTGTTTAGCCAGGGCCTTTCTAGCCATCCCTATATGTATGTTTCCCTTCGTAAACCCCGTTGAGCCTTAGCCATTTTATTCATCGTAAACACCATCTTAACGTTTAAGCATTATTCATCATAAACCCCCTGTTAACTTTTAATCATCCATTTCCTTTTGTGTCATAACTCTGTATGATTGTGTGAATTGCAAGATGTGCAATAAAACTAAGTTTGGGGTGGAAATCTTGAAAGAGAAGGCAAGTGCATAAGATGAGATCATACAAAAAGAAAAATAGTATGTATTTTCTTTAAAAGAAAAAAAAAGAGAAAAAAAAAAGAAAAAAAGAAAAGAAAAAAAAAAGAAAAATGCACTTGCCGAGACCTTAGATTCTAACAGATATAAAATGCTCGGAAAATTTGAGTAGAAAAAGAGTCAAAAGAGTGAAATTAACCCCCAGAGTATATGTGATGCACAGAAAAAAAAGAGAAAGAAAAATCACACAACATGACTACCGAGTTCAAAGCCCTTTGTTATCCAATTTTTTTTTTGTTTATCCGACCGTACCCAAGCCCCGTTACAACCTAAAAAGACCTCAAAAAGTGTGTGGAATCTGCTGTGGTAGTGACATTAGAATGTATTCAAAGTTAAGAGTTTGGTATTGCATACTGTGTTGTGAGTGTACACACCTAACCCTGAGAGATATTGTGAGTGTGTGAAAAGCTTGCAGGTGAAGAGGTTTTTGATGTGGAAATGTGGTAAACTACCTGAATCAGAGAGACCTGAAACTCGATTGGAAAGGAAGAACACAAAGGGTGAAAGACTAGGTTGCATTGTGGAAAGCGAATTCGGGGGTGACCTTTGTTTGGACTCAATACATCACTTGAGGACAAGCAATGAGACAAGTTTGGGGTTGTGATCGGTCACCATTTCCATTGAATTCCCGCCGTTAATCCGACATATTTTCATCACTTTGGTAAGATTTATGTTTGTTTTCAGTTGCTTTGGAGTTATTTATCATGTTTTATTGATTTGGTATCGCATTGCATTCGATTACAAGTTTATGTCAAAAAGATCTCGTTTATGCTTCGTTTGGTAGTGTCATTGTTACAGGCTATTGCACAGGTTTAAAAGCAAGAATGGTGAAGTTATGGACACTCTGAAGGACGAAAATATGAAAGAACAGTAGAACAACACGGCCAACCGTGTGCCACCACACGGCCGTGTTGTTGATCAAGCAGAGCAGAGATGAAGCAGAAAACAGAAATCAACACGGCCACCCGTGTGCCACCACACGGCCGTGTTGATTAAAACAATGCATTAACACGGGCACCCGTGTGTAGGGACACGGCCCGTGTTGTTGCCACTGTAACTTATGCTGAAAATAATTAATGTTGAAGAACAACACGGCCACCCGTGTGCCACAACACGGCCGTGTTGATTGGACGCAGCATGGAAAATCTAATTTTTGCTTTGTGAACCGATGCTGCTCATTAAGGGTAGTTTGGACCTTTTGCTTGGAAGAGAGTGATCTGAAACTATAAGAAGGCCTAGAAAAGAAAGAAGAGGGGACTTGTTGACAGACGAACGAAAGCATTACAGTGGAGGAGATAGCGAATACGACGGATTCGAAGACGGCGAGATTCAAGGGTAGCCACCATTGAAGATCAAACTCTCCTAATTCTTTGTAATGTTTAATCTTTCCTTTATGAGTTCTTTAAGTACTATGAGAGGCTAAACCCCCCAATGCTAGGGGGTGGTCCTGATTTGATATGATGTTATGAATTTGAACAAATGATTTCCTTATTGCTATGTTACTTATTTCAATTCGATTGTGTGATGTTATTATGCTTTTGTATCGGACAAATACAAATTGATCTATGACTATCAATAACAGGACTGTGATTGTTAGGGTTTTCACACAATTAGGTTTATGATTGCATCACCTAGGACTAGGAACTTTTATAAATCACCGTAAACCTTGATATTGTTTATGATTAAAACCAATGATTGATTGAATGGACATTTGAGCAAGAATTGGTAGTTTAAGAGTTTCTTTCTTAAGGACTTAAGGAAGAACATTCTAAGGTTAGGTAATTGAATGTTTCATATGTATTAAGGAAATCTTGACTGAATTCATAATTGGTTAAATCAACCACTTCCCCTAGCATGCTTTAACTTAATCAATTCCATTTTTACTATCTTTTGTTTTATTACTATTATAAATTCCAAAACAACCAAACCATTATCGTTTTGTTCTGAGAGAATCAAATTAAAATAAGTATTTCCTACGCAATCCTCGAGATCGATACTTGGAAATAAAACTCCTTATTACTACATCGGTAAAAATAGTACACTTGCTAATTTTCCGATCAGGCTTGAACCAATGAACATAGACAAGCAAAAGATTAACATGTAAGGCCAAGAAGTGAATGCTAAACAGACCAAAGAAACCTTCATAATAACGATGAACAAGTGGGCTTTTAATGGATCTTAACCAGGCAAGTGAAGCATACACAATGGATGATGTAACAACCATATGGCTACCAAACAACACAACAATCATTTCAACCTTTACTCGACGCATCATTCACACCAATGTCTCCCTTCAATCGTCCTGGTCGTCCTCTAATAACTCAAACGCATCTCAACTACTCTGGCATGGATCACGAACTCAGCTATGGCGGTAGCGCTTCATTGCAGGTGATGGTGATGTTCCTGAGCCCTCAAATCCTCAAACACCTGGGATGAATCATCAATGTGGGTTAAGGTCATGCGTTCGGGTAGCTAAGGGATGTGGTACCGGAGGTCGGTTAGGTCATCCCGGTTAACGACATTAGTCTTTATGGTATTCCTATGTAAACGCATATTAATATTAATATCAATTGGTCCGATTTCGACTTTTATCTATAACGTACATTATTTAAAAAAAAATAATTACGCAATACATAGAGGCGCTAGACTAATTGGCGTCTCCTCTCTTTTTTTACACATGGGCGACAATTAGATTGGCCACACCAGGTGCACTAGTCAACACAATTGGCGTCACCTCTTTAACTTAGAGAGCAGACACCAATTCATCTGACGTCACCTCTTCAAAGTGGGGTAATTTGGAAATTACTCTGAAAAGTGGATTATTTTGATTTTGATTTTAAAAAAATGGGTTAGTTGAGTAAAAATTTTTAATTTATTTCTTATTTCATAAATATCTCTTTATTTAAATAATATATATATATATATATATATATATATATATATATATATATATATATATATATATATATATATATATATATATATATATATATATATATATATATATATATATATATATATATATATATATATAAACAAAAATATGATTTTGATATAACTTAACTTTTATTTTATAAATATCTCTCTATTTAAATGAAATACCTATATATAAAGATAAAAAAAATTGATTTTAATATAGCCTATTTTTATTTTATAAAGATCCCTCTATTTAAATAAAATACCTATATACATTAAGGGAAATGATTTCGATACAATCTATTTTTTATTCCACAAATATCCCTCTATTTAAATAAATACCTATATATAAAAGTAAAAACATGATTTTGATACAATCAATCTTTTATTCTAAACATATCCCTCTATTTAAATAAAATACCTATATATAAAAGTAAAAACATAATTTTGATACACTCTATTTTTTATTTCATAAATATCTCTCTATTTAAATGAAATATAGGTAAAAACATGATTTTGGTATATTGTATTTTTTATTCCATAAATATCTCTTTATTTAAATAAAATACATATATCTTTACCTATGTATAAAGGCAAAAACATAATCTTAATATAGTATTTTTTTTATTCCATAATTATCCTCTATTTAAATAAAATACCTATATAAAAAAACTCGATTTTGATATAACCTAGTTTTTATTCCTTAAATATCCCTTTATTTAAAATAAAATATCAAAAAATATGGTTTTGATATAGTCTATTTATTATTCCATAAATATTTTTTATTTAAATAAAATACAGGTAAATATATGATTTTGATATAGCTTATTTTTTATTCCATAGATATTCCTCTATTTAAATAAAATTCAGGTAAAAATATGATTTTGAAATAGTCTATTTTTTATTTCATAAATATTTTTCTATTTAAATAATATTTAAATAAAATGATGGTTAACTTCTTTTTATGATTTTTTTATATTTTAAATAATTATTATTTTCAAAAATAATATCAAAATAACTTACTTTTCAAATTAATTATCAATATAATTATTTTTCAAACAAAAATAGTTACACGTCTAAAGTAGTTGCCATATCAAATGGAGTTTGCTTGTTGCACTAAGGCCCTACTATGCATGGCTACTGCATGCACCTTAAGCCAATGCAATTGGCGCATACATTATGCCATTAAGAGCATGCGATATTGCAAGTGGTGCATGCTTTGTTTTTTTTTTTTTTTTTTTTTTTATTTTGAAGTTATTATTATAAAAAAATAAAATAAAAAAGATGGAAATAATTAATAATATTATGTTATAAAATTAAAATACATAATAATTGACAAGAAAATCAATGACCTGTCCAATCGAAACACCCATTTGTTCCACATCCCGGTGCATTAGTCTGTCTTCGAGGTCTTCCACGATTTTCCTGTGGTGTTTGGGGTCTTTGAATGTTAACATGATGCAATGATGGTTGGTGTAAAGGTCTTGCGGAATGTCGTATTTGACAAATTTGTCATTATTTCTCCCCAATAGTTTAGGGGTTGCCGCCATCGAACCCTTTTCTCTAAAGGAAATTTTTATTCTAGTTATCTATATTGGGGGTAATTTTAATTCCATTTTTTTAATATGGTAAATATTAATGAAAGGAAAAGGTACAAGGTGGGAAACGGTATTATTCAGTTTCTTTCACTTTAATAATTCCTAATAGAATACAAGGTGGAAATAATTAGAAAAAGAAAGAAAAAGTTTTGCCGCAGGATGCATAAGTATATATATATAGGAACCAAACATTCTCACCTTTCTTCTTCATCTATTAGGAACCAAACATTCTCTAAATATCAATCGATAAGCTAAAATATGTGCCTATACTTACAAGACAATCATTCTCATTCTTCCTCGTTCAATTGTAAATTTCTCACAATAAAGGGAAAATAGAAAAAGTCAGCATATTTATTCATTAAGTAGAGTACTCTTGTTGTGCCACTCTTTTTTGAAATGTAGTGTGAAAGACGAAACTATCACTTAGAATTGAAACAATTTAAAATATATAATTAAACTTTTAGTTTTCTATATAGCATTTACATTTTAAAATATATTAACATTTTAAAGAATATTATTTTAATCTTGAATAGTCTTTAAATTATAATGACAAATTAGATATTGTTGAATAAAACAAAAATATGAAACTAAAAATTATAATATAAATAATACAAGTTGAAAGTGATGAATTGTTTTTATTATCAATTAAAAATATATGTTAAATAACATCGATCACAACAATTTTAATGAATTAAATTTGCATTAAGAAAATAACAACTTATATATAAATATAATATATGGTAAAAAAAAACTCTCAGCATAATTTATTTTATTCCTCAACATATATGGGTTAATTTTGAAAGAATGACAATTTTACTTAGCATAACTCTTGCAAAATAAAAGCGATATTTTATAAAGTTATGTACCGTTAATAAATCTTCTAAATATTATTAAATAATAAAAATATAAAATATGTTTTAGTATCTTATTTTATTATTTTACCATAAAAAATAAATATATTATAAGAATGTGCATTTTTAATGAAGCGAATCATAAATTTAAAAAATCACCTGATATTAGTTATGATGTCGACTTTGTATCTTAAAATATTGTATTTATGATTTTTAAATTTGAATCAAGACATAAATATGATTTTGTTCATAGTTTAAAAAAACTTATTGAAGAAACAACAAAATAAAACTAATATAGAATTCTATTAAATGATTAAAATAGGGTATATTGATAAAAAAAATGATTTTTTAAATTTATTAAATAATAAATTTATTAAATTTACTATACATTTAAATACATTGATTATGAAATAAACTTGAAAAAAAAAAAATTAATTAAAGAAACATATAAATTCTTGAATAAATTTTTAATATGACGGTCAAGTACTCAAATAGAATGAACCACGTACAACCCGACTTGATCTGGAACATTTTTTTGAAGCAAAAAAAGTGAATAGAAAAGAGAGCGGCGTTTCAATTGGGATCTTGTTGGGAAGGAGAAGAAGAAGTGCTTGAAGATTAATACTATTGTATTTTGCAGGCATGATTTGGTGCTGATTTGCAATTTATTTATTTTTTAATAGAGGTTAAAGGTAGTGCATTGTGCGTGTGAAGAAATATTACACTGACATCTAATCAAAATATTTTATATTGTCAAATTATAACAATATTTTAAAAATAAAAGTGTGATATGTCGGAATACACGGATCTCGTTGATTGACGGTGTAAAAATATTTTACACCGTCAATGCATATTCCTTTTTCTCTTTTTAATATTTTATTTTGTTGAATCAGTTTACATATAATGAAAGTTGTAGTGTTTGCATATTTTGTAACATTGGAATTGTAGTTACTATTTTCTTTGAGTGTGTTGTAGGCTTGTAGGAATGAGAGGAAATATAATAGAGCCAGGTTTTTCCTGTTTTGGGGTATGATATTTATGGCTAGAGCTTTAAGTTAGCAGCATGAGGCAAATCAGTTGCAATCAATGAATAGTCATCCTTTAGAGTTTGGTTGGTGCTTAATGTAGATAGAAATTATTATTTACTGGTGTCTAGTAGTTAAAATGAAATGACATTGTTGAGAAAGAAAATATGTTTGGAAGATATAAGTTGTTCATGCCAATTTGACGCATGTTGTATTGCCTATTTTATGATCATTTGTTGTTTGGTTCGTTTGGTCATGTAAAGAGAAGACCTTTAGATTATGTGATAAGGAAAATAAATCAGATAGAGAGGGGTCAAATAGTTAGAGGTAATGGAAGACCTAGGAAAATCATAAGAGAAATTATTAAGAAAGATCTCAAACTTAACAGTTTGGATAAAAGTATGATCCTGGATAGTATATTATGGCGGAAGTTGATCCATGTAGCCGATCCCACTTAGTGGGATAAGGTTTGGTTGTTGTTGTTGTTGTTGTTGTTGTTGGTCGTTAGGTTGTTCAAAATTGGCACCATGTAATTGTGCAAATTAACTTATCTTGGTTCTTATTGAACACTTGGGACTTCCTAACTTTCTTTCACGAACTTTAATTTTTATGTGCTTTTGTGAAATGGTTTCATGCTGACATTTTATAATGTCTCTTCAGGTGTTGCTCGCCCTTTCGAATCATTTTGGGATTTTGGTGTTGACAGTTTTGTATGACATTTCACATGATCAGGTATGTATGACGTTCATTAGCTTGTAGAAATCTTAGTCTAGATACTATTGACAATATTTTGTGTTGCCAGCTAGCACATGATACAATACCTAGTCTAGTTGCATGTTTTTGGCTGGCGATTCATACTTTGTCTTTTAATTTATTTTTCTTTTGTTGATCTGAGTTGCCAAATAGGATTGCAATTACATAGTCTCTTACAATATCTGTTTATTTTCCTTTGTAAGATTCTAATATTTACTCAGTCATGAATGTAGAGTGTTGTTATAACTGTTTTGGCCTTTGGGGAATGGATTGGTTGTTTACACCTACTGTTAGTGTCTGTGAACAATGTTTAGCAGATCAAGTAGTTCCAGTGCTTTTAGTATATTCAAATGGAAAAAGAAAAGTCATTCATCTCTGACAAGAGGTTTACTTAATGATTCGCCAGAGATTGAATTATCCGCTTAATATGGGATGAATGCAGTCGAATCTGGAATTAAGCCTTGTGATCTTGGCAAAGAAGCTCTTCATCAACACCCTTTAACCCCACTAGCACTTACCAAAGCTATTATTGTTGGATATTTGGGAATTTTTTTCGATCTATTGGATATTTTGCTTTTTTAGATTCTTTGTTCAACTAAAGGATACTCTAAAAATTTGTCTAGATGGATGTTTAGGGAATTCAATGAAGTATCGTTATTCATTTTCTTGGTCTTCCTTTTTTTCAGCTCATATGTCGTTGCCTTAAGCTCATTTTGTTGCTTTCATAGTGTCCATGGACACTTTAATAGAGTGTCAAAGACCAAGTGCTTATTTGATTCAGCTTATTTCAGTTTATTTCAAGGAAATAAATGGCAACATACATTCAACAATTATCCAAAAAGCTTTGATAGATGCCCATTAGTGGTTGTGTATTTATTCCATGCTTTCTCTGATCATATCTTGAAAAAATCACCATCGAAGAAAGATTTGAAGTTGTACACAACGATTGATGAAAATCCTTATTAGAGAATTTAGGGAAACCGCAAGAAAGGAATTCTTGATAAGAAAAATATTTAGTTTAGGAAAATTTGACACTTAACGAGTTGATTATGTTTTAAAAGTGGTTAATAAGTGACCATGTGATGGTATTATTATAGCCTAGTCACCCATCTTAGCTGACTTATTACATATTTTTTTAAACAGGTTGGACATTGATGAGAATTTTAAGTTTCTTTAAGGATTAATACCTTTTTTCGTCATTTATGTTTTGTGTAGGGTTCATTTTGGTCCCTTGATTTTTAAAAAGACCATTTTGATCTCTCACTTATTCAAAGTGGTTCACGTTTATCCTCCTTACCGTCCAAAATGTTAGTTAAAGACAACTGAGATGCAAAGGTGACATACATGTATATTCGTTTATGATGACCTGACAATGTAATATATAAAAAAGGTATACCCAAATTTCTCATCTCTCTCACATTTCTCTGAAGTTCTCTCAAACATCACTCTGTAGAACGACAAACACATTCTTTGGCGAATGAAGTGAATTGTTGAAGAACGAAGAAAGCATGAAGAAAAAGGATTTTGATAACATGAAATTATATCACATTTTAAGACTTAATTTAATTAGATTATATTATCATTTACTTTAATTTATCCCATTTTATCAGATATTATGCAGTATTTCTTTTCTATTTACATCAGGTACCCATTTTGAAGCAAAAGTGAAAAAGGGAAGAAAAGGAGGTGTAAAAAGCAATAAAAAGGAAACAAATAACCAAGACCAAGCCCAGCCCAAAAGAAAGCGCATGTTGCCCCTGTGACGGGCGTCACAAGGGTTGTGACGAGCGTCACGCGAAGTAGCCTTGTGACGGACGTCACACATGGTGTGACGAGCGTCACACCAGTCCACTAGCTTTTTGGCGCAAGTTACGCTCTCAGAAGAATGGAAGTAACGTTGAGGACTTCGTGTCCTATTCCCAAGCCGTGTATTTAGCCATGCTGAAGACTCGTAGGGAACGGAATGCAGTTACCAAGGCTATTATAAATAGCCATCTCCTCTCTTTGTCGGGAGGACAGTTTTTGCACGCTCAGTTTTGCGGAAGCTCTGCCAAATTTTCCTTTCACGCCTTTGCTTATTTTTCTTCCTTTCCAGCATTGTTCATTTTATTTATTTCTTTTGCAAGCTTTACTTTCTCTTTTCCCTTGCAATTTATCTTTCCCGTTTTTAGCTTTTAGATATTTTTTCGCGTAATAGTTTCTACACCGGAAACTACTGTGCAACTTTATACCGGATTTAACCTTACGTTATATTCGAGTTTTATTTCCTTGATTTATTTTACTGCTTAATTGAAGAATCGAAGAACAAATCCTACCGGCTTGTGGTGGAGTGTTCAAGACCATTGTATTACGCATTCAGGTTCTTTAATTGTTATTTAATTTTTAATGTTTTATTCTATTATTTATTCATATTGCCTGCCTGGAATGAGTCTGTTTATGCATGATATAAATTCTTGTTTATTTAGCATGTCTGGCTAATTTGCCTAGGTATCGGTATGTAAAGTAAGCAGAATAAGGGATCGAGACTGAGTCGGTCTATCTAAACTTAAAATCAAAATCAATCTTTTTATGGTCTCAACTTACAGGTTTAATAACAAGATTTTTTACAAAAGTAAAAGACATAAAGAAGTTAAAATCAATAGAGCGAGAGTTTGAGATTTTAACTGGACAGTGTAAGTTAGGCATTAATTCTAGATCAGGGCGAGAGCAAGTTTTAGAGTTAATTAAATTCTGACCTTTTCCAAAAAGTATTTTTAAAGATTGAATGTGAGGACGAGAGTTAAGCATTTGGATTTAATTATATAACCTAAGTCAACAGAGCGAGAGTTTGAGATAAGGGTGTTTAAAACGGTCAGTATTTTCTTAAAAAGAGTTTCTGCAACTTTATTGTTTTCAAAATATGGTTTTTGACTTAATTATAAGTGACAGCAACATTAATATAAAATCATGGTTTATTCAACAGAGCGAGAGTTTGAGATAGAACCTTTAACCAATAAAGTTAACCGAAACGATTCATTTTAAAACCAAGAAACCGACAAAGACTTGATTCCCTAGTTTTGACGAATTACATACCGATATCCGTTTTATTAATATTTTATCTAGACATTAATTTAGCTCTTAGTTTTTCCCCAAACAATCAAACATCTTCACCTTAGATTTACGTAGTAATTTTAGATAACGGTATATCGATTCATAAGTCCCTGTGGGATCGATATCTTTTAAAACTACGCGATAGAACTGTGCACTTGCAGTTTGTATCCCATTCTCGACTCACCCAGTCGAGCGATCAAGTTTTTGGCGCCGTTGCCGGGGACTTTTATTCAATCGATATCGTAACTCTTCCGTTACGCTGTAGAGACTAAGGTTTCTTTTTCTTCTATTTTCTTTCTTTCGTTGATTTGTATGCCACGCACTCGCTCTCAAGGCGAACCGCTCTATTTACGAATCAACGATATCGAACTATATCTCCGAGTCTTACGACGAATTCGGGAATATCGTGCTGAAAACAATCTCCCTCCTATAGACCTTCCTGATCTCAAAGATTTTCCTTCTTTAACCGAGATGGCAGAACCAGCTCGTGCTCTTAGAGATTACGCCGCTCCATCGCAAGATGAACCGCATTCAAGTATTGCTCCGCCCGCAATCGAAGCAAACAACTTTGAACTTAAACCTTCGTTGTTGCAGGCTGTGCAACAGAACCAATTCTCTGGAAATCTTACTGAAGATCCAAACCTTCATTTATCCGTATTTGTCCAATACGCTGATACTGTTAAAGCTAATGGTGTCACTTCAGAGGCAATTCGACTTCGTCTTTTTCCTTTCTCATTAAGAGATAGCGCTAGAAGATGGCTTCAATCTCTTCCTTCCAACTCAGTCACCACATGGAACGAGTTGAAGAAAGTTTTTCTTGCCCGATATTTTCCACCAAGCAAAACAGCTATGTTAAGAGCCCAGATAAACGGATTTAAACAGAAAGACAACGAGTCTCTTTTCGAAGCATGGGAAAGATACAAAGACATGATGAGACTTTGCCCACACCATGGTTTGGAAGACTGGTTAGTAATTCACACATTTTATAATGGTCTCTTATACAACACAAGGTTAACAATAGACGCCGCTGCAGGTGGTGCACTAATGAACAAACCTTATGCTAATGCTTACCAGCTTATCGAGAGCATGGCCCAAAACCACTATCAGTGGGGAACCGAACGAACAACAGTGGAAAAACCTCAACCGAAAACTGGCATGTACGAGATAAGTAACCTTGATCACGTCAATGCAAAAGTGGATGCTTTGGTCCAGAAGATTGAAAGTTTAAACGTATCACCTCCAGCAGCCGTGGTTGCTATAACTCAGAATTGCGAGGTCTGTGGAATCCAAGGCCACACTCCTGCGGAATGTCAACTCTTGACTGGAATCCAAACAGAGCAAGTAAACTATGCTCAAGGAAGCCCCTATTCGAATACCTATAACCCAAATTGGAAGAACCATCCAAACTTCTCATATAAGAGTAATAATGCTTTATACGCACCTGGACAGTCTCCAAATCAAGCCCCATCTATACCTCCAGGATATCAGAAACCGAATTCTAACAATAATACCCCTAGAAAATCCAACTTGGAAATCATGATGGAAAACTTTATAGCTTCCCAACAGCAAACCAATAAAGACTTCTTAAACCAGAACATACACACTGGCGAACAACTTAAACAACTAGCAAGCAAAGTAGATGCCTTGGCTACCCATAACAAAATGCTGGAAACGCAAATATCTCAAGTAGCTCAACAACAAGCACCTACCGCTGCACCAACTGGTACATTCCCTGGACAGCCCCAACCCAATCCGAGAAGCCAAGCTCATGCAATTATATTGAGAAGTGGAACGGAAGTGGAAGGACCGTCTGACCCAAGGATAGAAAACCAAAACCCTGAGAAATCCACTGAGGAAAGTGAACCTAAGGAAAAGGAAGAGAGTAATAAGGAAACCCTAGAAAAGAAGAAACCTTATGTACCTCCACCACCTTACAAACCACCTATACCTTACCCTCAAAGGCTTGTTAAAACCAAAGATGTAGGCCAATTTAGAAAATTTGTTGATCTCCTTAAACAATTAAACGTTACAATTCCGTTTACCGAAGCTATTACGCAGATGCCCTCATATGCTAAATTCTTAAAAGAAATTCTTTCTAATAAGAGGAAACTTGAGGATAGCGAAACCGTTACACTCCCTGCCGAATGTAGCGCTATAATCCAAAACATGCCCCCTAAACTCAAGGATCCGGGTAGCTTCTCTATACCCTGTCACATAGGAAAATTTGTCATCGACAAAGCCTTATGCGATTTAGGAGCCGGAATTAGCGTTATGCCCTTATCCATATGTAAGAAACTGGAGATGGGAGAATTAAGACCGACCAAAATGTCTGTGCAATTAGCAGATCGTTCCATCAAATATCCTGTAGGAATCCTTGAAAACGTTCCCGTACGCATAAGTCAGTTTTACATTCCCACTGACTTCACAATTATGGACATTAGAGAAGATGATACGACACCTATTATACTAGGAAGACCATTCTTAGCAACTGCCGGTGCAATCATAAACGTAAAACGAGGACGACTCACCTTCGAAGTAGGTGAAGAAAAAATTGAATTCATTCTTTCCCAATTCTTGAAAGCACCTGCAATAGAAGATACATGTTACTTCATGGATATCATCGATGAATGCATAAAAGAAGCAGAGTCAGGAGAAGACAAACCATCAGACTATCTTTTAGAGGACAAATCTAAACAATGCCTAGCAATAACACCAGATCCTACGCAGTGTCTTAACAAACCAACCCCTGATTTGAAAACACTTCCCAAAAATCTGAGATATGAATTCCTAGACTTAGAACTTGAACGACCTGTGATAGTTAATGCAGATCTAGGAAGACTCGAAACAGAAAAACTCCTACATATCTTAAGAAAATATCCAACTGCACTAGGATACCACATCACCGATCTTAAAGGAATAAGCCCTTCTATTTGTATGCACCGCATCATGTTAGAAGAAGACTGTAAAACCTCTAGGGAACACCAGAGAAGACTAAATCCGATCCTAAGTGAGGTAGTAAAGAAAGAAATAACCAAGTTATTAGAAGCAGGTATTATATATCCTATATCTGACAGCAAATGGGTTAGTCCTGTACACGTTGTACCAAAGAAAGGAGGCATAACCGTTATTGAAAACGAAAAAGGAGAAACTATAACTAAACGAATCGAATCGGGATGGAGAATGTGCATTGATTATAGGAAACTAAACAAAGCAACCCGAAAAGATCATTTCCCTTTACCATTCATTGACCAAATGTTAGAACGATTAGCTAAACATTCACATTTCTGTTATTTAGACGGTTATTCAGGCTTCTTTCAAATACCAATTCACCCTGATGACCAAGAAAAGACAACATTCACATGCCCTTTTGGTACCTTCGCGTATAGACGAATGCCGTTTGGTCTGTGTAATGCCCCTGCAACTTTTCAAAGATGCATGATGGCAATATTCGCCGACTTTCTCGAAAACATCATGGAAGTATCCATGGATGACTTTTCTGTATACGGACAAAGTTTCGAAGAATGCCTTGAAAACCTGGAAAGAGTTCTGGAGCGATGTGTAAAAGTAAACTTAGTACTTAATTGGGAAAAGTGCCACTTTATGGTACAAGAAGGAATTGTTTTAGGACACATCATCTCGAACAGAGGAATTGAAGTAGACAAAGCCAAAATAGAGGTAATCGAAAATCTTCAACCCCCAAGAACCGTGAGAGAAGTACGAAGCTTTTTAGGACACGCCGGTTTTTACCGACGATTCATCAAAGACTTCTCTAAGATAACTAAACCCTTAACCGGACTGTTGATGAAAGATGCTGAATTCATATTCGACGATAACTGTTTAAAAGCATTTCAAACTCTTAAACAAGCATTGATCTCCGCACCCATTATGCAGACACCAGACTGGAATGAACCATTCGAAATAATGTGCGATGCCAGTGATTATGCTGTAGGTGCTGTTTTAGGACAAAGAAAGGATAAAAAGCTTCACGTTATATATTACGCTAGCAGAACCCTGGATGAAGCGCAGATGAATTATGCCACAACCGAGAAAGAACTCCTAGCAGTGGTATTTGCGCTAGATAAATTTCGTTCTTACCTGGTAGGAGCCAAAATAATAGTTTACACTGATCACGCTGCTATCAGGTACCTTTTAACAAAAAAGGATGCTAAACCTAGACTCCTAAGATGGATCTTGTTACTACAAGAATTCGACTTAGAAATCAAGGACAAGAAAGGAACTGAAAACGTAGTAGCAGACCACCTCTCTAGACTTGAGAACCTTGAACCAGAAAGAACATCCATTAATGATGATTTCTCGTATGATAAACTCATAGCTACTTTGGAAGAGAACAACTCCGACATGCAAGTAGAAACCACCTTAGCTATATCTGTCATACCATGGTACGCTGATCTAGTCAATTATTTAGCTGCCGGAATAGTTCCACCTACTTTATCTTACCAGCAGAAGAAACGATTCTTCCACGACATAAAACACTATTACTGGGATGATCCCTTACTTTTCAAAAGAGGCCCCGATGGTATTTTCCGTCGATGTATACCCGAAGAAGAGGTAGAAAATATAATCCAACACTGTCACTCTGCGCCTTATGGTGGTCACACAAGTACATCCAAGACCTGCTCTAAAATCCTACAAGCTGGCTTTTATTGGCCAACTATATGGAAGGACGTACATGCGGCTATTAAGGAGTGTGACAGATGTCAACGCACGGGAAACATATCTAGACGTGACGAGATGCCACAAAAAGGTATTTTGGAAGTAGAGATTTTTGACGTGTGGGGGATAGACTTCATGGGACCCTTTCCATCATCTTTCGGTAACAAATACATACTCGTGGCAGTTGACTACGTATCAAAATGGATCGAAGCTATAGCTTCTCCAACAAATGACACCCGAGTAGTAACTAGACTCTTTAAAAATATAATATTTCCGAGATTTGGCATCCCAAGAATAGTAGTCAGTGATGGTGGATCACACTTTATATCCAAGGTACTCGAAAAACTACTACTTAAATATGGAGTGAGACATAGGATAGCAACACCTTACCACCCTCAAACCAGTGGACAAGTGGAAGTATCTAACAGAGAAATCAAGCAAATACTAGAAAAAACGGTCGCCACTTCAAGGAAAGATTGGTCATTGAAATTACCAGAAGCTTTATGGGCATACCGAACTGCTTATAAAACTCCCATAGGGACGACCCCATTTAAGCTCATTTATGGAAAATCCTGTCACCTCCCGGTAGCATTAGAACATAAAGCCTATTGGGCTATTAGAAATTTAAATTTGAATTATAAAGCCGCCGGTGAAAAGAGAATCCTTGACATAAACGAATTAGAGGAACTCAGAAGAGACGCCTATGAAAATGCCAAAATCTATAAAGAAAGAACAAAACAATGGCATGACAAGCGTATATCAAGGAAAGTCTTCAAGCAAGGCGACGCAGTACTTTTATTTAACTCTAGACTAAAGTTATTCCCGGGAAAACTACGATCCAGATGGTCAGGACCTTTTCATATCACTAAAATCTTTCCCAGTGGAGCGGTAGAAATAAAAGGACAATCTACAGAACCGTTCACCGTAAACGGGCAACGTCTGAAACATTATCACTATGCGGAAACCAACGAGGATTCGCAAATTCTACACTTAGACGAAACGCCCCCAGGACTCATAGACTATATTTAACAGTTTCTTTGTCGAGCTTGCGACATTTAAACAAAGCGCTTAGTGGGAGACAACCCACAAATTAATCTGTTATTTTATTATTCTATTATTATTATCATTTCCCTATTTTTCTCTTAATTATTTCTTTTAATTTCTATTTAGTATTCATTATTGATTTATTCAAAAAGAAAAAAAAAATATATATAATAATAATAATTCTTTTCTTCTTTCGGCATTTGGCCAAATCCTGACTTAAACTCATGTTTCTTTTCTCTAGTTAACACTAACCAGATGGGACATTTTGATCGTATGGGTATCAAGTTCAGAGGAATGGCTCAGAAACGAAAGTTTGAAGAACTAGCCGCTAGAGAGATGCTACCTAGTTTATATGCTGATGATTGGGCTATGACTGCCCTTGGACTGAGACAGAGTGTCCTGTTTTTGCTGAATCAGATAGGATGGGAGACCTCCCCTATCCTGAGACATTTCACCACCTACCGGAGACTCACACTAGAATTTCTTAGTTCATTAATCTATCTACCTAGCCATGGAAAAGGAATTAGCAGAGGTTTTATCCAGTTCAGAATGTTCAATATGGAGTACCAATTTAATATTAGAGACTTCACCAACCTTTTGGGTTTTCCTACCTCCTTTGATACATTCACTGTAAGCCAGGAAGAACTTTTTGAATATAGAGAGCTTGAACACTTTTGGGGTAAGCTGACTGGAAATGATGAGCCCGAAGAACATGAGTTTCTCTCTAGAAACATACATAACCCGGCTTTTCGCTATTTCCATAAGATCCTGACCCACACTTTATTTGGGAAGAAGCCAAATAGTACTTCAGTTTCACGTGATGAACTCTTCATCATATTTTGTGCTTCCCAGAACCGTCCAGTAAACGGTGCTACTTTTATGTTAGCTAATTTGGACCACCTTATCCAGTATGAGCGAGCACCCATTAGAATAGGCGGTTTGATCACTATGATAGGTAATGCTATTGGACTACGTCAGCCTATGCTTGACCTTAACCCTTTTTGTGGCATTACTACTATGAGTATACCCTTCCTCTTCAACACTATGTTTATAGCAAACATAGGGTCTGATGAGTTCGAGCTTATTATTGATAACCAGGTTCTCTGCCTATTCACCATGCCCGATCCTAGAACTAGTGTTCATAATCAAAGGAACTGGCTCTATAACCTGAATGAAACCCCAACTCCGGCTGGATCCACTGAATCCATCCAGGATTATGAGATTTGTGACGACTATGAGCACTATGTTGACCATATCTCTCTTGCTGAATCTGACCCTCAGACACCTTCCGGCTACTATGATATTGATCCTCCTCCTCAGCCTGTCCTGACCGAAGAATCAGTCATGCCTGATCTCCGACATCATATGCCAGGAACAAATATTAAAACAGTCATTGAAGCCTTGATGTCAGAGCAAGACGCCCTCAGGGAAGATTTCCATAACTTGAGACTTGAAATCCTAGAATACATGAGCAGCACGGCAAGTCAGTTACGTATGTTACGGCATCATGTTAACTCTTTTACTCCTCCGGCCAGAGATCCGAAGATAGATGGAATTTAGTTATATTTCTTTCTAAGTTATTTAGTTTTAGGCTAGATTTTTTTCATTAATGTTGTTTGAATTCATGTTTATTTCTATTTCATTTCATTATTTTCCTTCCCTGTAATACATTATGATCATTTTTATTGAAGCTGTTTAATTAATTTTATTATGCAATGGCTATTATGCTCTACTGTTGTTACCTATTATTATTATTATACAAAGCAAGTAAGCGTGCACAATGCATTAAAATTGCATACTAAAAATGATCATAAGCAAAATGAAACATTAAAATACGCTACCAAAGTAATTCTGTGAAGCGCCACTGAAGCCTTGCCAAAAAGGAGGTGTGACGAGCGTCACACACTCCATGACGAACGGCACGCAAAACGCCTGTTACGAACGTCACACCCCTGTGACGAGCGTAACGCCCTTCAGACAAGTGAACGTTAAGGAGCCGTTGGAGACAAACGTTACACTTTAATTTTTTACATTCCCCATTCATTTTTCATTTACCACACTTAATTACTTTTCAACCACTTTTTCTTTCTACCTTCCAATCCTTCTCCTATAAATACCTACCAAAACTTCCTTCATTCACCACAAAACAATTCTCTCATATCAAATACACTTCTTTTCCTTTCCAAATCATCCCTTCAAAAATTCATCACAATGGCGGGAAATCAAAATTTCGGAAATATCATCTTCCGATCCGGAGATGACAACTATCAGCAAGAGCAATTCGAGCGCTTCCAACAGCGAGGCGTCGCTTCCACCAGGTACCCCGATTTAACTTGTTTACAACAATTGGGCTTACTCCAAGGTATCGAGTGGATGCTCCGTAAAGCCGATTTAACCTTCCTTTGCACCCATAACCAACCCACCTACCCTTCCCTAACCTTAGAATTCCTAAGTTCTTACGACTACACCACTCCCGTCGGTGAAGGTGAATTTCTGACCGGTACCGCAACCTTCCGTATGTTTAACACCGAGTACTCTCTAACCCAACGCCAATTGAGTGCCATGCTACAATTTCCCACCGAAGGTCTGCTGCATGCCAGAATCCCTCCAACCTCAAACTGGAACACAGTTCTAGTTTTCGATCTTTTTAAGAAAATTTCCGGTATAAATACCTACAACTGGGAAGAACTCCTTCTCTCCCACATCCATAACCCCACCATCCGTTATTTTCTCCGTATCCTGCAAAACACACTTTTTGGAAGACCAAACAACAGTAAGGTCAACTCAAAGGAGTTATTTTTCCTCCAGTGCGTTTTCGAATCGGATGCTCAGGTAAACGCCGCCTCTTTTCTCTTTCATCATATCCGCACCTTATGTGCTAGAGGCCGGCAACCCTTTATAGTTGGTGGATTAATAACCTCCATAGCACTTGGCCTGAACCTAGGGGATAAACTCCAAACTTTAGAATCCCTACCTCCCCTGTCTATGGATATCAGCTATTGCCGCTCCAGCCGCCTGATTAAAAACAGAGTAGGCGGAGGCTATTATCTTATGGTGAACAACCAAGCAGTCCCGAGTGTTGTGCTACCCAATACCACCCTAACTGATGTCACAAACCCCGACCGCCACCTCTACGATCTTAGCGCTCCTGAAACCACCGAGCCTTCACAAACAAACCAGCAAACAGATGAGTTTGAAGAAATGGAACAAGGTGATCATCCGCCAACACAACAATCAGTCCCGCTAAACCCTTCCAGTAATGCAGCCGGCCCATCCTCCCAACGTCGTCGACGAAGAAGGCCTGCGACCAACGATGACATTATGGATGCTATCGATGGAATGCAGGCACAGAATACAGAGATGATGCAGATGATGCGTCAAATGCAACAGCAACAGGATGCTCAGAATGCCATAACCGACCAGCGATTTACTGAGTTGTTTAGCAGGTTCAACAACTTAGACATACGTCAAAGATCACCAGGTCCAAGAACCAGAGGCGGAAGGCAGCCTTAGTTGTTATTTTCTTTTTCCTTTCCATCTTGTATTTCATTTCCTTAAAACATTGAGGACAATGTTTAGTTTAAGTATGGGGGGGAAACAATATTCTTTCCATTCTCATTTTTCAAATATGTACTCTCCCTTTCATTGTTATTTCCCTTTTTTTTTTCTTTCCCTATATATATAAAAATATATATATATATATATATATATATATATATATATTTATTTTAAGTTAAGTTCCTAAGTGTGAAAATTTTCTATTATCTATTCCCCTCAATTTCCTGAGCCATAACAAAAATTTTAACACACCCAATAAGTATAAAGGTTGCTTACTTTATAAAACTTGAGTGAGATCAAAACAAAATTATTACCATAACAACGCTCTGAGAACCTCAATATGTTAGATCAGGATAAAGTACCTATTATACCAATTCCTTGAACTTTTAGTTCTATGGCAACCCCAAGTAGTTTATACAGAAGTCAGCACCATCTTAATAGCAAACTACGTGGAGAGCCGATGAATATAAGTGAATGATCCCCAAAGTAACCTAAAATATATAAATATATCAAGAAATGCACTAATTAAATTAGGTGATCCTTACCAGATCATTTAATCTAAAGGTTGCAGATCATGCAAAAGCACAATACGAAAGATCCATTATGAGTTGGTTCAGTAGGAATCTGGTACTGAACTTGGTAGGGCGGACTACGGTTCGATCCCCCGCAATTTGCAATGGACTGAATAATGAAGTTATCCGACTTATATACCAGAACTTCTAGCTAAAAGCGGATCATAATCACTAACCGGTTACTCCACTATGTGCGCGAAAAGATAAAGGGCTTAATGTGATTTCGCTAGAATGAAAACGGGTAAAATAAGACTAAAGGAACCAGGATAGCTATCATAGGGTACTTGAAACTGATTGGCATAAAAATAGGGTTATCTAAGTTGTAACGGTGGTTGTTGATGTCAAGATTAAACTCAAGTCCTCCTAAACAAAAATGCATTCGCAACCTAGTACGAATTGATGTGTGCTTTGAAATTTCATCTGGCTAAAACTTTTAACAAGTTCTATACTGAATTTTGCTTGAGGACAAGCAAAGATTTAAGTATGGGGGAGTTTGATAACATGAAATTATATCACATTTTAAGACTTAATTTAATTAGATTATATTATCATTTACTTTAATTTATCCCATTTTATCAGATATTATGCAGTATTTCTTTTCTATTTACATCAGGTACCCATTTTGAAGCAAAAGTGAAAAAGGGAAGAAAAGGAGGTGTAAAAAGCAATAAAAAGGAAACAAATAACCAAGACCAAGCCCAGCCCAAAAGAAAGCGCACGTTGCCCCTGTGACGGGCGTCACAAGGGTTGTGACGAGCGTCACGCGAAGTAGCCTTGTGACGGACGTCACACATGGTGTGACGAGCGTCACACCAGTCCACTAGCTTTTTGGCGCAAGTTACGCTCTCAGAAGAATGGAAGTAACGTTGAGGACTTCGTGTCCTATTCCCAAGCCGTGTATTTAGCCATGCTGAAGACTCGTAGGGAACGGAATGCAGTTACCAAGGCTATTATAAATAGCCATCTCCTCTCTTTGCCGGGAGGACAGTTTTTGCACGCTCAGTTTTGCGGAAGCTCTGCCAAATTTTCCTTTCACGCCTTTGCTTATTTTTCTTCCTTTCCAGCATTGTTCATTTTATTTATTTCTTTTGCAAGCTTTACTTTCTCTTTTCCCTTGCAATTTATCTTTCCCGTTTTTAGCTTTTAGATATTTTTTCGCGTAATAGTTTCTACACCGGAAACTACTGTGCAACTTTATACCGGATTTAACCTTACGTTATATTCGAGTTTTATTTCCTTGATTTATTTTACTGCTTAATTGAAGAATCGAAGAACAAATCCTACCGGCTTGTGGTGGAGTGTTCAAGACCATTGTATTACGCATTCAGGTTCTTTAATTGTTATTTAATTTTTAATGTTTTATTCTATTGTTTATTCATATTGCCTGCCTGGAATGAGTCTGTTTATGCATGATATAAATTCTTGTTTATTTAGCATGTCTGGCTAATTTGCCTAGGTATCGGTATGTAAAGTAAGCAGAATAAGGGATCGAGACTGAGTCGGTCTATCTAAACTTAAAATCAAAATCAATCTTTTTATGGTCTCAACTTACAGGTTTAATAACAAGATTTTTTACAAAAGTAAAAGACATAAAGAAGTTAAAATCAATAGAGCGAGAGTTTGAGATTTTAACTGGACAGTGTAAGTTAGGCATTAATTCTAGATCAGGGCGAGAGCAAGTTTTAGAGTTAATTAAATTCTGACCTTTTCCAAAAAGTATTTTTAAAGATTGAATGTGAGGACGAGAGTTAAGCATTTGGATTTAATTATATAACCTAAGTCAACAGAGCGAGAGTTTGAGATAAGGGTGTTTAAAACGGTCAGTATTTTCTTAAAAAGAGTTTCTGCAACTTTATTGTTTTCAAAATATGGTTTTTGACTTAATTATAAGTGACAGCAACATTAATATAAAATCATGGTTTATTCAACAGAGCGAGAGTTTGAGATAGAACCTTTAACCAATAAAGTTAACCGAAACGATTCATTTTAAAACCAAGAAACCGACAAAGACTTGATTCCCTAGTTTTGACGAATTACATACCGATATCCGTTTTATTAATATTTTATCTAGACATTAATTTAGCTCTTAGTTTTTCCCCAAACAATCAAACATCTTCACCTTAGATTTACGTAGTAACTTTAGATAACGGTATATCGATTCATAAGTCCCTGTGGGATCGATATCTTTTAAAACTACGCGATAGAACTGTGCACTTGCAGTTTGTATCCCATTCTCGACTCACCCAGTCGAGCGATCAGATTTCTAAAGAGAATACCAGTGATGTTCTTTTTCTTCTTTTTAATCTTCGTCCAATTCTATTTTATGGTTCATCTGGGTTTACATTTTAGGGTTTGTCATGGATTTAGGGTTTTGTTTTCCTGATTCAAAATATTGTAATTTTTAGGTATATTACGGATAAATATGTGATGAGTCAAGTTATTAGGGTTCAATTGCTAAGGTGAAGTCTGATGTTGATAAATGGAGTTATTTTGAGGTGTTAGAGATTGTTAAAGAACTGTGATATGAGGAATCTGGAACAATAATATACAAGGACCCAATAATTGGTTTGTTTACTTTAAGTGATGATAAAGGTGCCCAAGATATAGTTGATTTATGTAAGGTACATAAGAGTGTTCATTTGTATGTGCAACATTCAGTTTCTCAACCTGATTATTATGATGGACCTATAGAGGATGAAACTGAAAACATAGTTAAGGTTATAGTTAGTGTTGATGAAACTGAAAATGTCATTGAAAGCCTGGTTGAAGAAGTTCTCAATGGTAAAGCAGATGATGTAAGTGACTTGAATAAGGTTGAGGTTGGAGGCACAAATGTTGATGCTAATGGGGCTGAGGATATGAGTGAGGGTGAGGTAGGAGATACTAATGTTGATGTTAATGGGGCTCGGGATATGAGTGAGGGTGAGGTAAGAGATAATAATGTTGATATTAATGAGGCTGGGGATATGAGTAAGGGTGAGGTAGGAGGTAATCATGTTGATGTTAATGGGGCTGATCATATGAGTGATAATGATGATGTGAGTTTTCAGTATGACAGTGCCTTAGATGTTGCCTTTCAAGACTCAAATGAAGACAATGATGGTTTAATGGAAGAAGATATTACACATTTACTGGGTTATGATAAAGAGGCAGAACGTAAAGGGAAAAACATAGTGAGGAATCTGAAGGTGCTAGTGAGGAATTAGAGAGTGAGTGTGAAACTGATGATGAAAGTAACTATTATAGGAAGAAGTATTTTGTTTTCAAAATGCCCAAAAACATGTCAGACTACAAATGGGAATTAGGAACCTATTTTGCAACAAAGAATGATTTTAAGGAGGCAATTACTTCATATGCAGTCCAGTTAGGAAGGGATTTGAGGTTCTCTAAAAATGATAAACAAAGGGTAAGAGTGATATATAAAGAAAGGTGTGATTGGAATGCATAATGTGGCAAGTTATCATATGAAGATTCTTGGCAATTGAGGAAATTGGTGGATAAGCATAACTGTAGTAGATCATATAATGTGAAGCTCATGACTACAAAATGGTTAAGTAAAAGAATTAAAAACTCTTTGAAAGATAATCCAAATCTGAAAACCAGGGACATCAAGGAAAAAGCCCAAAGGAAATGGAATGTTGGTGTAAACAAGACTAAGGCTGTTAGGGATAGGTGTGCAATAAGAGGATTGGTTGATGGCTCCTTTTTAGAACAGTATACAAGAATTTATGCATATGCACATAAAATCCTTAAAATAAATTTTAGTTCAACTGTCAAGATTAATGTTCAACCTGTTCCAGATAATGCAAGTGACAATAGGCATCACTTCCAATGGATTTATGTATCTTGCAAAGAGAGTTTCAAATAATGTAAACCTATAATTGGGCTTGACGACTGTTTTTTGAAGGGCATACGTGGAGGACAAATATTGGCAACTATAGGAACAGATCCAAACGACCAAATGATGCCAATAGCCTTTGCCATTGTTAAAGGTGAAACAAAAGACAATTGGATATTGTTTCTAGAACTATTGATTGAGGATATTTGAGGTAAAAGCCATTATTGTACATATACCTTCATATCAGACCAACAAAATGTATTGAATTTGTGATAATTAATCTCGTATTTATTTTGTGCATGATTATAATGTTTTGAATTTGTGATAATGACTCTTGTATTTATTTGTTAGGGTCTCTTGTCAGTTACAGATGAACTTTTACCGGGTGTGGAACAGAGGTTTTGCGTATGCCATTTGTACAACAATTTTAGGAATAGATTTTTTGGAAAGAAGTTGAAAGAGATTATATGGAAATTTACTAAGTCAACATATTCATAATCTTGGGAAAGGGAAATGAGATAAATGAGAGATGTTAATGAGGAAGCGTTCAAGCATATGACAAAAACACCTCCTAGGTTTATGAACAAATCTTAATTCAAGACAACCTCTAAGTGTGATAGCATGTTGAACAACATGTCAGAGGCCTTCAATAGTGTTATTATTGAAGCAAGAGCTAAGCCTATAGTGACAATGCTAGAAAAGATTAGAACATACATAATGGAAAAGTGGGTAAAAAATAGAATGAGATTTGCAAACCTTACTGATGATGACATCTTACCTAACATTATGAAGATGTATTTTACAAACTGCTATGTTTTGGTACTTTATAAACTTATATGTTATGTATACTCATAATGTAATGTTTTGGCTATTAGGATTGCAAGGATTAATGACTACACCAACATGTGGATTGTAAGGTATACTCATAATGTTATGTTATTTATAGTAGGTATCTGCGAGCAAAGTAGGAATTGAACTCCGAATCAGAAACATATGGATAACATTAATGTTCACAAAGTTGTCAACATTAAGGAACAAGACTATGCCACAAATAAGCAAAGCGATAGCAACTTCGAAAGCAACCATACTCCCAGCACTAGTAAGAGTAGTAACCTTTTTCATCAAGAATTTAGCAGGTATACCAAAAACACCTCCTTTAGTCACAAGATTAACATCAATCTCCCATTTTCTAAAATGCATAGCCTCTCCAATGACATGAGACTCAGGAATCTCCTCTAAACCATTAAACGATATCTGATCTGATACAAGTAAGCCTATGTAATAGGAATACTCCTCCAAAGTAGGTGCAAGCTGATAATCAGGAAAAGTGAAACACATATACGCTGAATCATAGAACTGTACCAAGGTGTCCAGGACTTCGTCTTCTACATCAGTATTCAACATATTCAAAAGTCTGCCATACCGTTCCTTGAAATCAGAAGGACAAGCCACCAAATATCCTAGCTCCCTTAACTCTTTCAATTCAGGACGTTTGAAATGGAACTGATGAGTGTTTCTCCTTCCAGGGTCCATACTCAAATTACATGTGATGTTTGCAAATAAAGTTCATAAGTTCCTTGAAAACCAGATGAAAAAGATATGTTCATGAATGCATGATTATGCCACAATCACAAACATGGGGGTTCAAAGGTTCAACATCACGAGCATGAAGTCAGGTGGACAGTGTGACAACCATCCCACAGGGTGTTCTATAGCTTTGGATGTCACAAACAGTAACCAGGTTCTATAAAAGTTCCTAGAGTCGTAAATCCATCTTTCAGATATTATCGGTTTAACTACTTGTTCGTAGACTAATAATATTCTCAAGAGAACCTCGTCTGAGTGTAGTATCGTGTATAAACCAGACCAGGCATACGCCAGAAAGGTTACCACACTACATCCTAAAATGCCAAGAGGGGTTATAGTGTTCTAAGGTCACTCAGAATCTCAGACTCCTAGGTCAAAAATATTAACGCCATTACGACTACTCGCAAGACATTAATACCTCCAAAGGGGTCTCATCTGAGCGGGGTTCTCATGCTAACCTAACAAGGCCTAACGCCAATAGGGTCAACAAGACTATACCACCATCCTCACTCAAGTGCACTCAAGTCAGGGTAGGGGACTTATCTCACCACACAGAGATCACCAAGCACACACAAACAAAAACAGCAAACAAAAAGCAATAACATAAATATAGATAAACAAGCTAGGCTTAACCCACTTAGAGACTACTCCCCAACAGAGTCGTCAGCTGTCGTAGTGGGAAAATTTTGAGATTAAGTTATTGATTAACTTAACTCAGAAAAGCAAGAGTTGCCACTAAACTTTATTTTTTCCAAAGGGAATGAGAAAAAGGCCGAACAAAACCCATAAAAGGTCAAACAAAATAGAGATTTGGATATGGGGGTTGGTTATGCAAGGGGAAGGTATTGACATCTCTCACATCTATGGTACTCAATAGGAACCACTTGCAAATTTGTGTTTATAAAAAGGTTGGGTTATTTGTTGATTAATTTTAATTTGAAAATACATTTTGTCGTATTCAAGTGGAAAACTCAGCTTACTACCCACAAGTATGAGGAAATAAGCATTTACATCATCTTTATATGGAAAACTTTTACTTGGACTTTCTCACAAGCACGTCTCAATATTCAGGTGAAAAATGTCAATCATTTCTCAACATATTGTAGAACTATAGTGGTTTGCATCACTATGAGAATAGACTAATATCCAATCTTTTCCTAAAAAAGCCCTTAAAGGAACGTGCACAAAGGCACAAAAAGAAGTTTGATGAGGTTTGTCCTTTTTTAGAAGTTTGAAAAAAAAAGAGTCTAAGTATGCTTAATTGTTTTAGCATTCACTGAGAAAAAGATTTTCTGAATCACTTGACAAAGCCAAGATTTATTAAGAAAATGTGTGAAGTTTGAAAATAAGAGGTTTTTGAAATAGGGGGCGTTTTGAAAATTGAAGAAGTGGGAAGGAGATGAAGAGACTACCCTAAAGCATAAAGTAAATGACATGAAATAAAATGTCTCATTGTAAGGCAGCTCAAGAGAAAGCCTTTGTGCGTGCAAGTGTACTAACCATAAGATGGAGCAAACATTTAACATTTGGTCAAAAAAACATTCCTTTCCATTTGGATTGATCCACAAGATGAAAAAGCACAGAAGTAGGTGAATATCAGAAGATCCAGATGAACAACAAAGTCACAAAGAAACATCCAAGTCTTGAATTGAAGATCAAAGGGTCCACAGGGATCACAAGGTCTCAAATGAATCACAAAGCATCAAATATACTCCAAGCAAGGAGAAAGCACTAAGTCCTAAGGTCCAAAGTCCAAAATACTCATCAGGCAAGGGATAGTAACACAAAGTCCATGAGACCAAATTAAAGTTTTTTAGGGTTTTTAGCCATTTTATAATGTTTTTTTTTTCTTTTGAAATAAGAAAGCAAAAAAAGAAGAAGTAAAAGGCAAGAATGTAAATGACATAAATGTAAAAACATAAAAGTAAATATTAGATGTTAGCATAATTAATATGTCAATGTTAGTATTAATGAGGATTCAACCGATTCTAGACAATTTAGCGCTATGTTAAGTAATCGTAAGTGAACTTATATAGAAGTCACACCTATTTGAGGTCGGCCAATAACAATTTATGTGTCATACATGCTAGAGAAATGATACAAAAATCATTCTCCTAAAACAATATAACACAATAGTTAAAACAGAAGAAGAAAAGAGAAAAATGGAGAACAAGAGAGATGATCAACCACAATTGAAACAAGGCAAGGGATCATCTATCATCAACTTTAATCAACTAAGTTCACAATGCAGTGGGATCAACTTATCATTAGTCCAAAGTACCAAAAATGATCAAATGATCATTTAAATGATAAGTTTGAAATTATGAAATTTAATACAAGCATTGGTCAACCTAGTTATGATCCAAGTCAACAAAAGTCAAAATAGAAATGATTTTAAAATGGAAAATGGAAAATAGAAATGATTTTAAAATGGAAAATACCAAAGAGGCATCAAAACATCAAATAAAATGCCAAGAAAATTTGAGAAAGTAAAAAAAACTACAAGAAATTAAATTCAAACACGCACGAAGAGCCACTTATTTAAAAGTAAAAAAACTTTTGGTTGAAACTCCCAAATAAAAATAGAAAATATTTTGAAAATGGCGCCAATTGGAGCATTGTCGTGGCTTGAAAATACCAAAGAGCAAAGGAAATTTGAATTTCCCTCAAACACGCGCGAAAACACTCGTCTTCAACCTTTGAACCGGATCTTTGGCAAATCATGAACTCTGAGTTTTAAGCTCAAACAACACATGTTTAAGCATCAACTCACATCATCGTTCGCGTCTCTTTGCTTTAAAGCCATTGATTGACTATGACCAGAGAGAATTTACTCAAGAACACGAAGAACCCTAGTTCTTAAAAGTAAAATTAAATGACTAGTATGCATTATAAATTCAAGGTAGGTGATGGCTTTTGATCAGTGAATCAAGACGAAGAGAATGGTAACTTGCTTGCTCATAAATTTAACTCGTATCTACCTTTCCAATTGAAGCTTTAGAGGTCAACAATGGTAGATCTGGAAGTCTGGTTCCAAGGAGTTTCAAGCCACGACAATGCTTCAATTAGCTTCAGAGGAGGTCGATGAAGAGTTCTGGGCGATGATTCGAAGCTAAAAGAGCTTGAATAAAATAAATGGTTAGTTTTTTTTTTGAGATATCGGGTTCAAATGGCTTCAGAGTTTACTTGGCTATCAAAGCTTGGAAATAAAGGCAAATCAACCCTATATTTATAGTAAATGAAGTGAGATCATGATATGTGTGAAATGGAGGTAAACTCGTGTGAATTAGGGTTGAGTTTTGGTGTTTTGTAATCCGTGTGAAATGAAACATGAAATGTGTAAGTTGATGATGAAACCAAGCCGTTTTGCACTTGTTCAGATGCGTTTTGCTTTGCCAAAGAGATTGGACATGTGCAGGTGGTCCCATTTTGAGATTGGCACAAATTTCATGACCTGAAACTTGCGCAAGAAGTAGAGCTTGAGGTACCATGTTGGAGCTTAGGCTAAATGAAATTCACTCATGCGTTTTGAGATATTCTTTGTACCAAATGATCTCCTCATGGTAAAAAAATCAAATGCAAAAAGAATCAAATTAAAATGATGCTTGAGTTGAAAATGGCATGGATGAAAAGTTGGGATCGTGACCTGAATTCTAGGCTAGGAATTAGGTCGACCAGGTCTAGGGCCTACTTTTATGCACACATAGACATCTTAGAAAATTCCAAAGTTCATGGACTTAGATGCAAAATTGATGTTTGACCCTTGAAGCAAAGTTGTAGGGGAGATTCAAATGTGACATTTAGCTCAAAGTAGATTCCAAAAATATTGAAAAATGAGATAGTTATGGTGTTTGGACCAAGTGACATGCCATACTTGATTTTAGGTCAACCAAACATGTACCAATTTATGATTTATTGCCATTTCTTGCATCTAAAGGCCCAATGATGAACACTTGAATACCAAATGAAGGAAGCTTGATTGTCCATTGAATAATCTTGATAATTGCTTGAAAACTGGATGGAGATGGCATGGAAATAAACACATGAACTATACTTAAATAACCTTTGAAATCATGTACCAACTTGAACTTCTCTCGATAAAATGATGTTGAATGAAGCTTAACATGAATGTGACCTAAGATTATACGTGATGCCTTGAAGTGAAAGATCTTGTGAACCATTTGTTGATCAAAGCTTTGACTTTGAGAATCAAAACCCTAATTTAGAAACCAAGCTTGATCCTTTGATTGCAAGTCCCTACCTTATATAATAAGAAAAAGGAAAGAACACATATTTTTGTATTTTGAATAAGGTTAGCAAAGTTAGAATGTAGGCAAGCAAAAAGGTGAAAAAGAAACACAAAGGGTGCTCGATGATCTCCCACAAAGGTAAACCCAAAAAGGTAAAGTTAGGAGGATACCATGCTTGTGATCTTAGTTGAAATTCAAATGATATGATAGGTGGAATATAAGGGGTAAAATTAGGGTATGACAGAGACTACTCGCCCGTTTTAATGAGGCCACTATCAGGGTCATCACACCAAACCAAGAAATGTTTGTGAGCATGTTCCAAAATGGACTCAATACAAGATACTTCAACGAGTCTCTCACCTAGAGTGTTGATGGCCTACCACCAGCCTGTTCAATATACGCCAGGGTCCATTAGAGTCGCTGAGGGACTACCACACCCAGTTTAACGAAGCCACCATCAGGGTTTTCCCACTAAATATATAAATGTTTGTGAGAGCGTTACAAAATGGACTTAAGGCAAAACCCTTCAATGAGTCTCTTGCCTAAAAGTCAGCGCCTTCGTTAACAGAAGCGGTCACTAGAGCAGAATGTTACATAAAGGGCGAGGAAAGCAAAGCCGAAAAGAAGCTACATGATGTAAAAAAGGAAGAGTAATTATACCTCTCCCATAAAAGACAAGATTATGTTCAAGAGAATGGGCAAGATGACAGAGAACTTTGTGCCCCTAAACACCCGCCGTGAACAAATTTAGCGTGAGGTTCTTCACCTGCACAACATCTCTACGTCGCCCGCTCCGAAGGTGAAGGTAATATGTACTGAACCGGGAGGATGGTGCAAATTCCATAGAGTCAAGGGGCACCACATTAAAGATTGTTACTAACTTAAGAAAGAAATCAAGATACTAATCCGAGAGGAACACCTAAAGAAATATGTAAAGGGAGATTCTTCCCATCGGTCAGACAAGTCAAACTTGTGAGGGTGAGACGACGTAGGAGGCCGTAGGCCCAACAAAGCAAAAGAGGCATCCTAGGGAGAGGGTAGCAAAGCAGTGCACCACAAGCTCAACACCATAATAAAAGGATTCACCAGGGACGAGGAAAATAGCTTTACGCTCGCCAAATCCTAAATATAGAAGACTTCCCTGACGTCAAAGGTGAAAGTGAGATCTAAGATCTAGAAGCCACAACCGCCTTCTCTAAGAAAGATGCAGCTGACATCCACCCTCATAATGATGACCCCATGATCATTACCGTCATATGTGACAAATGAGAGATTTAAAGAGTTCTCGTAGACCAAGGAAGCTCTACAAACATTCTCTATTGGGAGGCATTTGAAAGGCTTCACCTTGACGTAGATAACCTAAAACCCTTTAAGGGTTCACTGGTTGAATTCTCTAGTGAGCAGGTACAAGTAAAGGGATACATCACGCTGAAGACCACTTTTGAAGAGCATGACCAGACCAATGAGATAAAGATCATGTATCTGGTTATTGACACCCTTCTTTTTATAATATGATTATAGGGCGACCTACTTTTAACTAGCTAGGCGTTGCCTTATCCAATATGTATTTATGCATGAAGTACTCACTCCCGAATGGACGGGTGGATGTCATCCAAGGAGATCAGGAGATTTCCAGAAAATGTTACGTAGAGAGCCTCAAGCTGAAAATGGTCCTCACTCTAGGCACGAAAGCCAAGAAAGTGGGTTCAGGAATAAAATTGCCAAGATGAAGCTACAAAAGCGAGGAGGCTGAAGATATCGAAGATTGAAAGGCTAAAAGAAATGCCCTCTAGAACCACACTCATCGTTGTCATCCATTTGTTTTTCTTTACTGCTGTTTAACTAGTTTGTTATTGATTTTTATAGACGAGTATTACATCTCTGAAAATTGTAAGGACAAGTTATTTCGGAAGATTCACTATTTTCCCTCTGTAGTTTCCATAGGGTGGGGTTTTTTAATGAGGCATGTGATTTTACTATCTTAGTAGATTTGTGTTTAATGGTCATTACCTTTTCTTTTCTTCAGGAAATCAACAAGCTGGAGAAAATATTGCCCATAGAGGTGATCAAAGCACTGAATCTATATGTGACATCCTTGCTAGCCATAGAGATGATCAAAACGCTAAATCTCTACGTGAGATCCTTGCCGCCGGATCAAGATGCTGAATCCTTATGAGGGATCCAATCCGTCTATAAAGGCGATTAGAATGGCATATTCTTAATCAAGATTGTTGCCACCTCTTGAGATGGATAAAACATTAAGTCCCATTATAATTCTTAAAACAATCAAATTATTGCAAGGGAGACGATGATAGTAAACACCCTCAACCAAGAGTTAAGAGAATTAATTATACATAAATAACTACAAAAGAGATTAAAATCTATTACACTTATAAAAAAAAACTCTTTTACAAAAATAAAGTACCTATTAAACTTCTCACTTATTTTTTAAAGAACCAATGAATTAATATAGCTCATATAAAAATAAATTATAAATGAGTTATTATATTTATATAATTGAAACACAAAATTGAATCCAATGATACTCTAGACTTAAATTCATAATAATTTAGTCATTAATTTAAGAAATTAGAAATAAAAGAATAAAATTATGAAACCCTTACCCCCAATTCAATTCAACGCCCGACCGGTGCTGACGTTACACGCTTTCCCTCTTTTCATTCTCACATTTCCCGTTTAGATCTTAACTTTCCTCTTCCTCATCTTCTCTGGTAATTTCCACTCTTCTCTTCAATCATCCATTCACCACTTCACCAATTATTATCATTATCATTTCAATATGTATAATAATCATGTAAACATGTTTTCGATTTTTGAAAATTTTCCACTTTTGTGATTGTAGATTAACGCTTGCAGAGGGATAGTGTGTTGTTTGCTTCGATGGCTGCTCCTCCTGCTAGAGCTCGTGCTGATTACGATTACCTAATTAAACTTCTCTTAATCGGTGATAGCGGTACGGTTTGTTTCACTCCTTTAGGTTTCTTCAACTATCGTCTTGATTTTTCTTATTCTGATCTCGTTTATGTCAATCATAGCTTCTGATTTGTTCGTTCAGCAAAAGGGAATGTTAAGATTTGTAGGGTTTCCAATAGCTTCTAGATTCAACTTTGATTTTGCGGTTCGATTTTCGAATTAGAAATTATACTTTTTTGTATTCAAGTTTTGAAATTTGAAGTTCAAATCAACTGCATCTATTTTTATTTTTACTCCGGGTGAGTTTTATTTTATCACTTAAACTGTCTTGCATGTGTCCAAGGAATGTATTGTAATGAACTATGAAGCTGGACACCGGAAATATGACACTTACACTGACACGTCGACAACTGTAATAATTTGAATAATCAATAATTAAACGTCATCACAAGTATGAGTGTTGGTTTCGGACACCGACAGTGACACAAACACGTCTTTTTCAGAGGTGTCAGTGTTAAAAGTTAGAGGTAATGAATGGGGGAAATTTTGGAAATTGGGGTTTATTGTTATGTTTACTGAATTTGTTTGCTATTCAAAGTGATGGTCATCACAAGTATGAGTGTTGGTTTCGGACACCGACAGTGACACAAACACGTCTTTTTCAGAGGTGTCAGTGTTAAAAGTTAGAGGTAATGAATGGGGGAAATTTTGGAAATTGGGGTTTATTGTTATGTTTACTGAATTTGTTTGCTATTCAAAGTGATGGTCACATTTTAGTGTTTCGGATTTGATTATGATTTTTAACGTATTCGCAGGTGTGGGTAAAAGTTGCCTTCTATTACGTTTCTCTGATGGGTCTTTTACAACTAGTTTTATCACGACCATTGGGTAGGTTTTCTATAGCTCAATTATGCTTTATTGATTTCCCTTTTCTTCTTTGTCTCTGTGTTGTGCTGAGATGGCTTTGTTGTCACTAGATTAATTTGTTTTTATTCTTCAGCATTGATTTCAAAATAAGGACCATTGAGCTTGATGGAAAGCGAATCAAATTGCAAATATGGGATACAGCCGGTCAAGAGCGTTTCCGAACTATCACAACGGGTTAGTGATTTTTCATGTGCAAATTTATTATATCTACGGCAAAACTTTACTTTTAAAAGGTAATATCAAATTATTATGACTGTTTACCTATTTATATCTCCTTTTTATTCATTTAAACTGGAAAAGTAGAGTTGTATCTTTTGAAAACATTTTAACGTCCTTAACAATCATCATAGAGTATATATCTCTCTCTCTTGTCAACTATTTAGTTTGTTCTTGGTGCTATGATCGGCAGGATGTGTTGCATAACTCTAAAAGGAACTGTATTATCTTTTAATCAGATAACTCTGGCTTGTGTTGCATATTATTGATAGAAGAAAACATATTTCTATTTCTTCTCAACTTTATGAAACCATTTAGTGTCAGCTTTGACATGGTTCGTTAAAATTTCTGTTGCCAATTCAAATCTCACATGTAGTTTAAAATTTTTCCGTTCTCATTAAACGGGTGTCAGTGTTGTCCATGGCAGAGAGCCAAAATGCTGCCATGCCGGATGTTTTGTGGCGCCGTTATAGTGAAATATGGCAGAAAAACCCGCAATATCGGATATTTACCGTTGCGGCGAGCCCAAAGACCATCATGTATATCCGCCATAGCGCCGCAATTGCGGATATTTGATAACACTGGCGGGTGTTATTGAATGGTCACTAGATAGTTTTTTATGATCTTTAGTTCGCTCCACATTTTCTTACTGTATTGAGATGGCATGCTTTGTTTATTTGATTGTCTACGCATGATTTCTTCAAAAGATTGGTTTTAGGCCAATATTGAAAATCTGTGCAATATTAGACTTATCAAATGATTGGATTTTTCTCATTTTTTTGGCACTATTTATGGATGTAGTTGTATAGTGTAGAATCTGTCAGTAGAGGTTATTTATGATAGGGCATTATGGTGGTATTTTTCTATGTTACTGATTCCACCTAATGGAAAAGGCCATTGTTATAGTAACATTTAGTTGTAAAATGTTGCGTAGCCTTTCAAATTTGAATATCAATGTGCTTCTGCTACCATTTCCATTTTCTAACTGTATTGCGATGGCATGCTTTGTTTATTTGATTGTCTATCTATGCAAAATTTCTTCATAAGGTTGGTTCTAGGCTAGCCTTTAAAATATAGGAAATATCAAACTTATAACATGGTTGGATCTTTGTCATTGACCTCACTGTTTACTAGTTATAACTTTCTTTGGAACTATTTATAGGTGTAGTAGTATAGTGTCGAATCTGGAAGTAGAGGTGATTTATGATAGGATATTATCATATTATGGTGGTATTTGATCTACATAACCGATTCCACCTAATGGAAAAAGCCTTTGTTGTTATTGTAATACTTTGTTGTAGAGTATTGCCTAGTCTTTTAAATTTAAATATCAATTTGCATCTGTTACCATTTCAATTTTCTTACTGTATTGAGACATGGCATGCTGGTCTATTTGATTGTATATGCAGAATTTCTTCAAAAGGCTGGTTTTATGAAGCCTTGAAACATGTGCAATATTATACTTATCAAATGATTGGATCTTCGCATTTACCCAATGCTTATAAGTTATAACTTTTTCTTGGCACTAATTATGGGTGTAGTTGTATAGTGTAGAATCTGCCGGTAGAGGTGATTTATTTTGGGATATCATGGGGGTATTTGATCTATGTTGCTGATTCCACCTTAATGTAAACGACCTTTGTTGTTATCGTAAGATTTTGTTGTAGAATGTTCAAATTTAAGTGTCAATTGGCTTCTGCTACCATTTCATAATATATGCAAATTGTTGATCTTATGTCACAAAAATTATTCCCTCTTTTGCAGCTTACTACCGTGGAGCCATGGGTATTTTGCTTGTATATGACGTTACTGACGAATCTTCTTTTAACAGTAATTTTCTCTTCCTAACACTCTCGTGTTGTATGCTATTCCTCTTTCATCATTTCCACTCTTTAAATCCGGATTTACTTAAATTTTAATGTCTTAGTAGAACACCCATTATATTCAGCCAATTCAATTATTCAACAGTTCAATTGGACAATTTGGCTTGCAATGTGTTTTAAGTTCTTTTACATGACAATACGACTTATTTTATTGTGTCCAGATCATGTGCTTCAAATGTATTTTTATTTCTTTTCTACATGGCAAATAGTCTTATATCATCTTGTGTCCAGATATCAGGAATTGGATTCGTAACATTGAGCAGCATGCTTCTGACAATGTTAACAAGATACTGGTAGGCAACAAAGCTGATATGGATGAAAGCAAACGGGTATGTCATCTATCATCCTTACTTATACTCTTGCCATTTTTTGATGTGCTTATACGCATTGGACACAACTTTTTAAGCTGTGCATATGATATCCATCAATGTTCTATTTAGGCTGTGCCAACTTCTAAGGGTCAAGCGCTTGCAGATGAATATGGTATCAAGTTTTTTGAGACTGTAAGTAGCTCTAAATGCTCATATTGAAATTGCACACGTAAACTGCTCATCTGCTAGTACTGAGAGTTTGCTTGTACAGAGTGCAAAAACGAATCTGAATGTGGAGGAGGTTTTCTTTTCAATAGCTCGGGACATCAAGCAAAGACTTGCAGACACTGACTCAAAATCTGAGGTTTTATTTTGGATTGTCTCCTAACTTCTTTGTTTTTGAATCCTTTTTTGATTTCATTGTATTGATGAAATGCAAGACTTCATGTTTAAAATGAGATCATTGTGGCCCGCTAAGTTTTCCATTTGGTTCTTTGCAGCCCCAGACAATCAAGATTAACCAACCAGACCAGGGAGCAGGGGCTTCTCAGGCGGCCCAAAAATCTGCATGCTGTGGTTCTTAATGGGGGAAGCTTGAGGGCATACATTTGACTGAGAAGTTTAATTTTGTCAATGACTCTGTCATTAGTGCCTGTATGATTCATATTATTTTTACAGTTGCTACTCATTGGGTGTGAATGGTAGATTTTCCCTGTGTTGGGAAATTAATTATGTCAATTTGTTGTTGCTTAAACTAACTATTTCAGGAGGTTGCGGTCATGCACAATCGCGCCTTTCTTGAAACCAAGAAGGCTCAAAGCAGGAACCACAGACTGCCCCTGGCTTATGGTCATGGTGTTTGTTGTTAACAACTATGGTATTCCTAAATTTCTGAATATGTGTGAATATAGATCAAACCTATGTTGTTGTGACATCCACATCTTCATTCTTCAGTTTGGAGTTTCCATAAAAATAGCTAAATACCCATTGATTTCAAAGACACAGCACCACTAACATGTTGAAATGAGAAACATTAAGGGTCTATTTGAATGAGTTTTAGTTTTAAATTTTTAAAAACTATTTTCTAAATCAATTTTAGAAAACAATTTTGAAGGAAAAAATGTTTGATAATCTTACTTTTAAAAGTTGTTTTAACAATATTGCACATTTGTTATTTATACAATTAAATTTTTTATGAGTGTTGGTATGTCTTCCATGAGCTAATATATATTTTTTATTAATGTTAAAAATAATTTATTTCTTAAATTATAATTATGTTATCTGGAGATGATGAAATTCATGGAGATGATGAAATCCATCTCTTACATATTTTTCTTATCTTTAATGGTTAATTTTTAAGAAATCTATTGAGTTTTAAAGACTACTACGTAGTTTCTACAATATCATGTCATGTTTAACCAGCCATCTATATTTTGTTCCACAATATCATGTCATGTTTAAACAATACGATGCTATGTCATATTTATGCGGTTGATACGCATTTTGATCAAGAATACACTATTCAATCGAATTAATTAAATTCAATATATTGGATACTAGTGGTGAAAAAAAAAACTCTCAAGAGTCTTAGATGAATTAATATTATAAAAAGTATTGACAAAAACTAATTTTCTATATCACAATAGACAATTTATTATGTCTAAAGTCATTATCTATTAAAAAATTATTCTAGGTCTACTAAATGATTATTGACAAAATTACTGAGGTTCTTTAAGATATCTTTTTAAGTCATTTATTTTTTTTAAAAAATTTTGGTTCTTTAAGTTAACATGTTACTTTTTTAAGGTGTTATTTGTGAATGTAATTATTTTGAATAATATGAAAATGATAAAGTGTTATCAGAAATATAATAATCCACATATTTTTTAAATGTTCACGATATAAAAAAAAAAAGAAGGTAGAAATCACCTAAAGGACCTTAAATTTTTTTTTAAATGACCAAACAAATTATTAAATGGATTCCAATACTTTAGACAAAATTTATTTGAAATTTTAATTGACTTTAAAATAAATTAAGTCTTTTATATATAAATTTTAATTGACTATAAAGATAAGAATAATCCAATGTGTTCACCACTATCTTCTTTGGGCCCGGAGGACTACAAATGGTTTCATAGTCTTGCATGATAAAAATAAGTTGAAAGTGTAAAGACATAGAAGATATAATGTTCTTTTTAGATAAACTAAAGAAAAATAATATATCAACACTACTCACAATAGTGCCAAAGTCTCTATAAGTCTAGGGGATTTATCTCTAAGTAAACAAAATTTTATTTATTTATATAAAATTTGTATTAATGACTATAAGCTCACAAAATTACAAATTCATGTTCGGTATGTAGTATTGAAATATTAATATTAATGTAAGATCTAAGTGGGTCAAAAATAGTTGCATGCAAATAAATGAAACGCACGAATGAAACGGGAGATCCTAGCATAGTACTTGGAATCTTTGATATGTTTGAAATTTGTTGGCCACAATAAAGATGAAGGTGAACATCTCATGTGTGACACGTCGGAACCCATCCATCAACCAACATGGGCCTTTCTTTATACGAATAATATTTGTCTCTTGAAACCAAAAATCTAAACGTGAAGAAAAGATTTTTAGCGGTGAAGAGCCATACATTTAAAATTCGAAAATATTCTTGTCTTATTATAATAAAACTTATGTATTTCAAATATACTTTATAATCATTCATTCTATTTTATTTAAAAATTATTTAAAAATATACTTTTATATTTATAAAGATGTGATCTTGTATGCACACTTCTCTAATATTCTTGGACACATTTTAAATTTATTATAACCATTTTTTTCAATTTTTTTTTCTAAAATAATTAATATTTCGGATAAAATACCAAAATAACCACGTTTCAAAATAGATACGTCAGATGAATTGGCACACCCATTTTAAACCAAGAGGAGGCGCCACTGATGCTGGCGCATGCTTTCAAAGCATTGCATGGAGGCGCCAACAACCATGACGCCTATGCTTGGGCTTTGGTGTATCCGTCAATTCATTTGGCGCATACACCTTTGTATTATTATTTTTTAATTTTCTTTTAATAAATAATGAAATATAATAATTTTTTTTATTCATGATATAATAAAAGTTACATGAGATTGACAAAATTTTAATGACCGACCCGATCGAAACGTCACCCTGTTCCACATCCAGGTGCGTTAGTTTGTCTTCGAGGTCTCCCACGATTTTTCTAAGGTGTTTGGGGTCTTTGCATGCTGACTTGATCCAATGATGACTGGTGTGAAGGTCCGGCGGAAGTGCTAGCAGTATTTGATAGATGTGTCATCATTTGTCCCCAATAGTTCGGGGGCTTTGGCCAAAAGCGCTTCCGTAATGTAGTTCGGTGCCCATGTTGTCGTAGTTGGGTCGATGTGGTTGGGTGAATTATGGACAGTATAGTTTCCAGAATTGGGACATAGAATCGTTTTGGAAACGAAGCAATGATTATTGGGGTGTACTATAGTTAAACAATGGTTGAGTGTTTTGGTGATGGGATGTTTGGATGGTCATTGGTGGGGGGCTATGATGAAGTGACCCATATGAATCATCTGGGATATAGACGCTTGTGGTTGATGCGTATGGTTGTTGGTAGGTAGGGTTTGATTCTTGGTTTTGTGGTTGGGTGGGTGACATGAATGGATTGCGAGGTTGGGTGTTTGATTGTTGGGTGGGTGGCATGAACGGGTTGCGAAGTTGGGCATTTGGTTGTTGGGTGTATGTGGTAGGTTGATGGTGTGAGGTTGGTTGTTGGGTTTGGGTGGTTTGACATTGGTGTTGGACGGGGACTTGTTGTTGGGCGTATGATGACGAAACTAGTTGGCGTGGATCAATCAAATACCGTGGTTCAGACACAAATTGTTGCGTTGTTACTGACCTAAACCATGTCATATATTGTTGAGTTGGTCTAGCACCATGTATGACTAGTTCGTTTAAGATGTGTTGTCGTCGATTCCTCCAATGACGATACATCTCTTTTGCGAAGTCTCTCCAGTCAGAATAATCTCATTGGGCATCGACTTTTTTTTGATGCCAATCTCCCAAACACGTCGAAGGTTCTGGAATCTGTTGTTGCATGCCGAACTGCAGTTTTACCCAGTCACTCTGGTGCATCTCCACAGTAGTGAACCGAATAATTGGTGTCTTTACTGTCCAAACTGCAGCAGCATCATGGTTAACCTGATGATTAAGACCCAGATATGACCTCCAGATAAACTGTACAACAATACAACACGATTAGATGATAAATAATTTGCTAAGTATGTTTAAATTAAAACAGAGTTGTGTAGGAGTATTACATCGTCTGGTCCAATGTGATCCAATAGATTGCGATAGACTACTATAGCGTGTTTCAGACCCTATTGTAGTTCATCCCTCTAACTGACCACCTAGATCATAGACCATTGATAAATATCATGTACAGTTAATAGTAATATAAAGTCTAATTAATTGTATGGTAAAATTTTAAACTTACTTTGTTGCAAACAGGAATATGAATGGCTTCTCGTTTACCGGGGACGAGTGATGACATTCTTGACCAACCCCATGCTTGTGGCAAATACGCACATGATTAAAAAGTACAAGTATTTTTTTTTGGAATTTTTACATATTGCACTATATAGATGGGCCAACACAGCTGAACTGCAACTATATGTGCTTACCTTATTAATGTTGCGTAACAACGATAAATACATAATATTTACTGTATTACTGGTAATTTCTAGAAATAAAAAATTACCAAATAAAACCATAATATAACACCGAACTTTAATTATTTTTTCGTACTCGGTTGATTCTTCGGACAATATTATATTCGCATAATATTGTTTAAGATATTTTAAATTTATACCTTTCCCCCTAGCTTGACCGGATGACTCTCCCTTAGTTTGGTCGTCACACAAAGGGGCACCCAATAATTCCACCGTCTCTTCTGGGCGTATCAACCATGCATCAAAGGTTTTTCTTTCTGTAAACCTATTATACAAAGTGATGGTACATGGTTGTACGCGAAATACAAAGGAACGTTACTAATGGCAGTGGCACAAGATGACAATAACAATATTTTTCCAATTGCCTTTGCCCTTGTTGAAGGGGAGATTGCTAAGGGATGAAGTTTTTTCCTAAGAAATCTCTGATTTCACGTTGCATCCCAACGTAACTTATGTTTGATCTCCGACAGATACCTTTCAATCATCAGTGCATATAATAACATTGATAATGACTGGCAGGATCCTCCTTGGGCGCATGTCTTATGTAATAGACATATTGCTCAGAATTTTATGCGGGAGATCAAAGACAAAACGTTACAGAAGAAGGTTGTCAAACAACACCAGTATTCGAACCGAAATGGATATGGCGAACAAAATGGTTAGATTGTGTAGTTCATGCTGTCAGCCAGGTCACAATCGTACTAATTGTCATAGTGTTGGAACGAGCACAACAAGATAAATTCACATGTACCTCTGTTGCAATATATAAAAAAACTAATTTTATTTCATATTATAAGTTTGTGAGGAAATACCATTACATAAACAACAACACAAACAACACAAACAATTAAAATACCATTACAATAACTAAGCGATTACAACCATCAAATAAATTTTGAACATGTAATGCATCATCCTATGAACGTCTCTGTCAGTCTTAATACCCACTGATTCACGCACTTCTCTATTTTGGTTGAACGTGGACACAAGCCATTGGATTCTTCTAATCCTTTCACCATCTCCAATTTCTCCATCTAACCAACTGTTCAACGTCCGATTAAGACGTTCAAACGAATCTATATTGCAAAGTCGAATCTTTATCGGAGATGCAACGACGGAAAAGAGTAAATCGACATTTCGCTTGTGAATGTATTCAGACATGGTTAAAACTCAAAAGCTTGAAGGAGATTGAAGTTGACTGAAAGAAAATATGGTTATAGGGTAAAAGTTGTGTGAAAAATATGGCTGAAGGGCGAGGTATTTATAGAAGAAGTATGAAAATGCATGCGCCAAAGGGCTAGGCGCCACACATATCAACACATGTAGGCGCCAGAAGCATGGGCGCAAGCACATGCAAGTACATGTATGAGCTAACACCCTTGGAGCCACCATGCATTGCTTTTAAAGCATGCGGCAGTGGTGCTGGCGCCTCCTCTTGGTTCAAAATGGATGCGCCAGTTCATCTAGCACATCTGTTTTGAAAGGTGGTTATTTTGGATTTTTTTTGAAATATTGATTATTTTAGATTTTTTTTTTTGAAAAAAGTGGTTATTTTAATTTTTTTTCTCTAATGCCATTATGTAACATGTAGAGGATGTAGTGAAGTGTCATACGAGTCTCCTCTAAAAACCTCAGGAACAACATCATGAATGACACCATCGACATCATGTGCATCAACATGGACTAGTGGGACTTTTGGGGCAACAACAAGTGACACTTGCCTCTAGGAATATGAGGTCGAAGACAATTGAAATTTAGAAGTGGACACTTCCGTATTAAATGAATTGGCACCAACAGGTGGTCGTAAGAGTCTAGCTCTCTCCTTACGAACATATATTTCCTGGGACATTCTATCGTGCCTCAATCAATCTTAGTTGTTAACCATTTTACCTATAGTTAAACTAGACAAATAATACAAAGCAAAAAAAAGCAAACCTATATGACAAACATGCAAAAATCAACCAATGCAGACATAATACGGAAGTGCATTCCATAGCTCAGGAAAGTTTTTAACATGCAAAAATCAACCAATGCAGGCATATTTTTGTCAAAGTTTTTAACTCGAGATCTATTCACCCTCATCTAGATCTAAGCCTATCGTCTAACAAGTGGTATCACGAGATCCAGTTAATTCTATGCTTAAGATTTGCTTATTATAAAATGGCTATCGAACATAAAAGGGTGTACAATAAAGCACCAATTTTCACCGGCAAAAATTATGGCTATTGGAAAGCTCATATGTGTATCCATATCAACTCAGTTGATAAGGGTGTATGGGACATCATCATCAATGGTCCTAAATGAAATTACAATGACCAATGGTGAAGGCTCCGTCGTACCAAAACCGGAAAATCAATGAAATGATAATGATAAGAAATTATGGTCTTACGATTGGAAAGCACAAAACATTCGCATATCAGCACTCGATGTTGATGAATTTTATAGTGTTTCCCATTGTAAAACCGCCAAGGCTATGTGGGACGCATTACAAGTTACCCATGAGGGAACTAATAAGGTCAAACAATCTAGGATCAACACATTGAATCAAGAGTTTGAACTCTTTCGTATGAAGCATGGTGAAACCATTGTCGAAATGCAAAAAAGGTTCACACATCTTATTAACCGCTTGAGTGATCTAGGTAAGGCTATTTCCAATGATATTGCTACTAATAAGGTTTTGAGGTGTCTTAATAGGGAATGACAACCCAAGGTCACCGCAATCAAGGAGGCGAATGATCTTAGAGTACTTGATCTCACTACTTTGTTTGGAAAATTGGAAGAATGTGAGTAATAACTCTCTTGCTTGGAAAAACATGAAAAAAACATGAGATGAAGGTAAAGAAAGAGAAAGGTAAATACAAGGTGGAAAAGAATAAGTCTATTGCTCTAAAGACTTAAATCTCAAAGCCTTCACATATTGAGCAAAGTGATTATGAAAATAAGAGATGACAAGAACTCCGATGATGAGGACATGTGATTGTTTGTCAAAAGGTACCAAAGGTATATAAGGAATAATGGAGTCAAGCACTTAGAAAAGAACCTAACCAAGTTTAGAAGGGTGGCTAAATCCTCAAAGGAAGATGAGAATAAGAAAGGTAAACTTAGGAGTTCTTGCTACAATTATGGAGAACTTGGACATTATAGATCGAAATATCCTAAGATTAAGAAAGACAAAGAGAAATGCCATCACAAGAAGTCTAACAAATCTAGAAGAGCCTATGTTGCTTGGGAGAGTGCAAGTAATGAAATCTCTACTTCAAGCGTAGAATCGGCCCGAATTTGCCTCATGGCAAATAGAAAAAAGAAGAAAAATGTAAGTCTTTCTAAGATTGAATCTATTAATGATTTATCTTATCTTCAATTATAAAAAGCTTTTGAAGATCTTCATAGAGAGGCCTTAAATGCCTTTAACAAATTAACTTCACATGAAAAAGTCTGTTTACACTTAGAAGCTAAGGTGTTAGAATCAGAAAGGAAGTTGGAAGCTATGAAGAAGTATATGATATATTTTAAAAATGACAAGAAAGAGGATGAAAAACCTTCAAGGTTTGGTTGTGAATCTTGTCATTATTGGCAAAAGGAGATAAATGCTCTTCAAGTCAAATTGGACAAAGCCTTACAACCAAATATTGCATTTGCTATTGATCCATCAAAGTTTGGAAGTTATTTGAACGATTCATATAAAATTATAAATTTGTCAAAAAGGAGTCAAATAGAAAAAACACATCTCATCAAAACTTATCTTGTCACTATTGTTGCAAGAAAGGTCATACTATTAAAAATGCAAGTTTAGAAAACTTTTTGTTCCTAAAGGATCTTTTCAATGGTTGCCAAAATGCAACCTTAATTTCGCTCACACTCAAGGACCCAATGAAAATTGGGTACCTATTTACCTTGTTTGATTCTATAGGTAGAATGTCTTGACTCTACGAAGAAGATGTGGTTTCTTGATAGTGAATGCTAAGACATATGACGAGTGACATATCTTTTTTCATTGACTTTGTGCCAAAGAAGAAATGTTACATTACTTATGGATATAAAAACACGGGATCAATACTTGGAAAAGTCAGTGTAGGTAATCCCTCATCTACTACTATCTCCGATGTTATGTTTGTTGATGATCTTAAACATAACCTCCTTAGCATTAGTCAACTATGCGACAAGGAATTTAAAGTTACTTTTACAAAATCTTGTTGCTTGTTTGAACATAATGAAAAGAAGGATTGTATGTTTAAAGGATTAAGGTTTAATAATACCATATGCTTAACTTAGATGATGTATCCTTGGTTGAAACTAAGTGCTTAGTATCCATGAGTGAAAACTCCTGGTTATGGCATTGACGCCTAGTGATCGGGAAAACAGCAAGTGTACTATTTTGCCTTTTTTAGTAATAATGGGGAAATTCCCAGAATGTCGATCTCAAGGACTGCAAGTTAATATTGAGTTTAAATTATCATTCAATTAAACAAAAAATATTAATTTGATTTTTAGGTGTAAAAATGTAATAATAAAAGTAAAGATAAAGAAGGATGAAAATAAGGGTTTATAGAGAAAAAGGAACAATGTCAGGGAAGGTGTATGATTTATCCCTGTAACAATTTTGACTCACTATTGCATCAACAAATATCAATTACTACCAGTTCTTAAGGGTATTTTCTCCCAAGTCCTTGGTGAGAAAACCTTTAATCAATCTACCCTAATTTCCATGTCCATAGCCAATTAGGGTGAAATTAAGCTGTATAATATCAAGAATACTCTGGTTCATATAGGGTATCCCTAGTCCTAGGTGATATCTACTGTAGAGTAACCTTATGAAAACCTTATCAATGGAGGTCCAGCCTAATTGATAACCATAAAACAATCTCGATTGGTCCGAAAGAGAAAGCAATAAACACATCAAAAGGTTACCATAAAAACAATATTATAAATGCAAATGTAAACTCAAATTCGTTACAATTCTAAATCAGGGACACCCCCTAGCATTGGGGGGTTTAGCTATTCATATTGTTTAAAACGAATTCAAGATAAGAATTACACATTACAAGTAATTGGATGACTTTGATCTTCAATCTCTCCCGCTCATGAACACCTTCAGCTCTCCGAATGCCTTGATCTCTGTAATCCTTGATTGCTTCACAATACTGTGTTTTTCCGTATTCCAAGATGATTTTTCCTTTGGCAGAAGATCCTCTTTTATAGTGAAAATTCCAAGCAGCAGTTGGACAGGTCCAAAAATATCTCTAAAAAGCCCGACGAACAAAAGCCTGAGAAAAACTGAATTTTTGGGCTTGGGCTGACACGGCCTGTGTCAGTTGACACAGGTGCCGTGTCAGCCTACTGTTTTGGCTGACACGCCCTTGGAAGGGGGTGACACGGTTGGGGATGATGCCTGACACGGGTGGCCGTGTCAGGCTACTGTTTTCTTCAACATGTCCTCCCTTGCCTAACACGGCCCGTTTCAGCTGACACGGGTGGCCGTGTCAGGCCTCCTGTACCGGGGTTTTCTGCTCCTCTGCTTGCCGGATCTCGCATTGTCTCGTTCTGAGTTCCCTGGTTCTTCTACCTGGACCTGTCGGACAAAAACACAACTATCCCACGCATAAGTCACTAAAATAAAAGTAAAACATAACAATGATTAAAATGGATTAAATAAAATGACGGAAGTAAAACTAACTCGAAATGTACCATAAATGCTTGCACAGTGTGTCAAAAGCCTCTGTTTTGTGTCGGATTAGTAACGAAAACTCAATGCAAATGGTGACTGATCACAACCCCAAACATAGCTCATTGCTTGTCCCAAGTAATGTTTCAGACACATTGTCACTCCCCAGAATTCTTTATGTTTTCCACCACTGCTGAGATTATTTGCTAACGTCTTCCCTTTTCCTTCCACAAGTCCTACTTTTCTTTGTAAGTCTTTCTTCGTACTTCCACTTCAAAGCACCGTTTCACCTGTCAGCTTATATCACATTCTCACCAATTCTCTCGGGGTAAACTGTTTTCACTCATAATTCAAAGTATGCAATATCACTCACAAGTTTGAATAGTCTCTCTTTTCCTATCACCTACACACAACACACACACTTTTGAGGTCTTTCGGGTTGTAAGTTGGCTTTGGTTAGGGTATGGATTATAAAAAAAAGAGGAGAACAAGTGGCTTTTGGTTCAGAGTCGATGTTACATCCTGTGTTTGTTTCTTTTATTTCCTCGGTTTTCTTTTCTTATTATTATTTTTTCTTCACCGAATGCCCTTTTCCGTGCTTCTTTTTGAATCTTCGAGTTATAATTTTTCTCTTTTTATTTTTCTTTCTCTCGATTCATTAATTTTTTCTTTTTTTTTCTTGCACTTTCTTGGGCTTTGGGAGCTTTTGGGGTTTTTACCCCAAACTTAGCTTTTCACACAGTTTGAATGTATTGTCAGACTCTGAACAGGGTAAGGAAGTGTTTTTGGCCAAGGGGTACATTTATGGGGTTTAAACAAACAAATGGATACAAACTCAAATGGGGTTAACGAGGGATATAATTATTCAGGATGGCTAGAAAGGCTCGGGGTTAATTTCAAACAACGTGCTTCAGTGTGTGTATCATGCAGTGACAGTCCCAGAGAGTCTACACAAATTTAGAGTGATAAAGACAAACCTGAATGTCGCTCATGATGATCAATATGTTTGGCTTTTTATGACTCACTCTGTTCGGTTCAACTTTGACAGGATCCATAGTACTCATTAGTTTGGTGCGATTTCTTCCTTACTTCGGAATATACAGAATACTCATGTCGGTTAAGCTGTATAGTTGCGTCCGATCTTACTTTCAGCAGTGTCAACTTCCTGGGGAGATCCTTTACAACAAGCCATAGTGAGAGGCGTGATCCTTTCATCCACTCTCAATCGTGATCATTACTATTTCCGACCTATCAACACAGACTTGACACACTCGCAGCATAATGTACCTTCAACAGAAAAATCAAATCTAGAATGCACAAAAGTAAAATAACACAATAACAAAATACTAAGAATAAAATACCAATAAAAGACATAAAATCTTCCCCACACTTGAACTCAACATTGTCCACAATGTTTGTGAACAAGAGCGAAGGAGGGCACTCACAGTAGCCTACTGAGGAGGTGCTTGAGGATCTTCTTCTTCTGCTTCCGTTCCTTCCACCTGGTCATCCATAAATTGCTCACCTGTAGTAAAATGGTCAGTTTCGTGGTCTTCATTCGCGTCGGGGTCAGCGCTCACATACAAATAATTAGCACAGTCAGTAATAGCAACTCTGTCCGAATCCGGTAGAGCGATAATAAACCTCTTATGGATAAGTACGTAATAGTAAGTAGGGGCAACATCAATCATACCTTGTGAAATTAGAGCAGAAATGTCAATTTTTGTGTTACCTGCAATTGGCGTGTCTTCGAGTAAAACAGCTTGATACCCGAAATACTCAGCGATTTGGGTGATCATTCCCCCTACGGATATGCCTCCGGAGTTTGCTCAGCCGACTCTGCCCAGATAGTCTGCTGCAAAGGTAGCTACATTGATGGCTTTGTTTTGAGCCATCGAGTACATAAAGAATAGCTCTCTCTGAGTAGCTACCCCTGTGCTATCGCCTCTTCCAAACAAGGTATAGGCTAAACCCTTATGAGCGTACCTGAAACATGGATTCTGGATGCCCGAGGCTTTCGCACCTTTGGAGGAGTAATCCGTCCTCCCAGTGATGGCAATCCAGAAATCCTTAGGTGAGAACCCGTCTATGACCGCTCCTGGTTCGTTCAGAGGGAGTCGGAGTATTGCTGCTAACTCCTCAACAGACATCTCATGATAATTATTAAACAACCGGAAACGCAAAGTGCCGAAATAATACCTGGTCGTGTCTATCCACCATTTTTCAAGCTGGAATTCCAATGTGCTGAGGAATTCGAGAGTAATGCGCTCGTATGTCGGCGCTTCCAAACTCATGAACTCGAGCATTCCTAAAACATGGAACATTCGATATACCTCCATTTTGAGCCCCAGAGCATTCAGAGTATGCTCACACATATACCTTGTCGGCGTGAGTTTGCGCTTCCGGTGAATTTGGTATCTCCGTTCTTGTTCCAGATTGTCAAACACGATGTTGTATGCATTTGGATTCCGACTCGGCGCTTCCGTGACTTCGCCATTTCCGCGAGTTGTTGCTTTCCGGTGAGGATTCTCCGCGGGGGCATTTTGGACCTGCAAAAAAATAGAAATTATTTGAACTTTTGAGTTAGGAAATTCCGAAACTGTGGTTAGGACCGGGACGACGAGTGGAGTAATATTAGTGAAGGGTGTTTTGGTGATAGGTGAGTGGAAATGGGGGTTATGGAAGGTTTTAGGTAGTGAGGTTTATGAGTTTTAATGGAAGTTGAAAGGTTTTGAGAGAAAGAAATGAAGAATGATGAGAGAGAATAATGAGTTGTAAGAAAAAAATCTGATAATGATAGGGTGAGTGGGGGAAAGTTGTGATTAATGGTGGATTAAGTGTGTGGGTCCCATAAAAATTCAAATTTAAAAAAAAAAATAAAAATTTTTGCCTGCCTGACACGACCATGTCAGGCTATTGGTTTCCACATGGTTTAGACATTATCTTTAGCGATCCTGACACGGCCGTGTCAGCTGACACGGTCGTGTCAGCTGACATGGTCGCCCGTGTCAGGCTACTGTTGATAAAAATTTTCTTTTACTTTCAGTGCTCCTGACACGGGTGGCCGTGTCAGGCCACTGTTTTCCATCTTGTATGTCTGTTTTTCCCCCTCCTGACACGGCCCGTGTCAGCCTGACACGGGTGGGCGTGTCAGGCTGTCCTTTTGGCCGTTTTTTTGGTTTTCTCTCCGGTTCAATTGCTGGTACCTCTGGCTATGTTGATCTTTCTTTTTCATGACTTAGACATTTGTTGACGTGATGTTCCTTCCTTGTAGAGCTCCTGTATAAACCTACAAACACACAAAACTGATTAGATATAAAAAGTGTGGGTTGCCTCCCACGAAGCGCTTCGTTTAACGTTGCATGGCTCGACGGTCCTCCGTTTTCTTAGGTGAGACGGATTTTATCGATTGGACCACCCTCCTGGTCTTGTATGTACGGTTTAACTCTCTTCCCATTCACCTTGAACGTGTCTCCGTTTGCGGGCTTTCTTAGCTCAACGGCTCCATGCGCAAATACTTTTTGTATCATAAAGGGTCCCGACCATCGTGACCTTAGTTTCCCTGGGAATAGCTTCAACCTTGAGTTAAATAATAAAACCAGTTGGCCTTCCTGAAGTTCTTTCTTCTGAATGCGCCTGTCATGCCATGTTTTGGTTTGCTCTTTGTATATCTTGGCATTCTCATATGCTCGATTTATGAATTCTTCCAACTCTTGTAATTGGAGGATCCGAGATTCATCCGCTTTGGAAAGATCGTAGTTGAGGAATTTGGTAGCCCAGAACACCCTATGCTCAAGTTCTAGTGGTAGATGATAAGCTTTACCATAGACCAATTGATACAGGGACATACCTATTGGTGTTTTGAACGCTATTCGGTATGCCCATAGTGCGTCATCGAGCTTGATTGACGAATCTTTTCATGAGGCACTGACGGTCTTTTCTAGGATTTGCTTGATTTTCCGATTGGATACCTCAACCTGTTCACTATTCTGGGGGTGGTATGGTGTGGCGATTCTATGTTTGACATTGTATTTCCATAGTAGGTTCTCCATCAACTTATTTAGGAAGTGGGTACCTTCGTCACTAATCAGTGCTCTTGGTACCCCAAACCGCGCAAATATACAATTCTTGAGGAAATTGATTACCACTTTTGCATCATTCGTGGGCAATGCAACTGCTTCCACCCATATCGACACATACTCAACCGCGACCAGAATGTATTGCTTTCCAAAGGACGGTGGGAAGGGTCCCATGAAATGTATCCCCCTATACATCGAACAGTTCGACCTCTAACATGACATTCTGAGGCATCTGATTTCTTTTGGATATGTTGCTTGTTCTCTGACATCTGTCGCACTCTTTTACCACTACTTGTGCGTCTTTGAACAGTGTGGCCAGTACAATCCTGACTGGAGAACTTTTGGTGCGGTTCTGTCTCCGCTAAAATGTCCTCCATATTCCGAGTTATGACAGGCTTTTAAGATGTCCTTCTGCTCTTCCTCTGGAACACATTCCTGACCAGACCATCTAATCCCTTTTTGTAAAGCAATGGATCGTCCCACACATAAAACCTGCAATCATGCAAAAACTTTTTTCTTTTTTAGAGTCAAAGTCATCACGTATTAGTCCACCTACCAAAAACTTCGCGTGATCGGTGAACCATGGGATATGCGTAACGGCTAGAATACGTTCGTCTGTGAACTCATCTTTGATGGTGTGCGTTTCTTCTGTTTCTTGAATCGGAGTCATCCGAGATAAGTGATCAGCAACAATGTTTTCACTACCCTTTTTGTCTCTGATTTCCAGGTCGAATTCTTGTAGTAGTAGGATCCATCGCAGCAGCCTTGGCTTTGATTCCTGTTTGGCAAAAAGGTATTTTAAAGCAGCACGGTCAGTATACACAATTACCTTTGATGCCAACAAATAGGATCTGAACTTGTCAAACACGTATACCACCGCCAGGAGTTCTTTTTCTGTGGTTGCATAGTTCATTTGAGCAGGGTTCAGTACGTGGCTTGCATAATATATCACATGCAAGAGCTTCTCTTTGCGTTGCCCTAGTACTGCCCCCACTGCATTATCACTCGCATCGTACATCATCTCAAAAGGAAGAGACCAATTGGGGGAAATAACTATAGGGGCTGACACCAGCTCCTTCTTCAAGGCCTCGAAGGCTTGCCTACACTCCTTGTCAAATAAGAACGGGGTATCTTTTACCAGCAGACTGGTCAGTGGTTTGGCAATCTTGGAGAAATCTTGTATGAACTCGCGGTAGAAACCCGCATGTCCTAAGAAGCTTCGGATTCCTTTTTCATTTATCGGTGGTGGTAAATTTGCTATTAACTCCACTTTTTCTATGTCCACTTCGATACCTTTGTTGGAGATCTTGTGTCCCAAGACTATTCCTTCCCGTACCATGAAGTGACATTTTTCCCAATTCAGGATCAAATTTGTTTGCTGGAATCTTTCTAACACAAGTGACAAGTTAGTCAAACAATTATCAAATGAAGAACCGAATACTGAAAAGTCATCCATAAATACTTCCATATGCTTTTCGAGCATGTCAGCAAAGATTGAAGTCATACACCTTTGAAAGGTGGCCGGTGCGTTGCACAATCCAAATGACATTCTTCTATAAGCAAAAATACCATAGGGGCATGTGAATGCAGTCTTCTCTTGGTCTTCAGGGGCAACAACAATCTGGTTGTACCCTGAGTAACCGTCTAGGAAACAATAGTAATCATGTCCGACTAACCTTTCCAGCATTTGATCAATGAATGATAACGGGAAGTGATCCTTCCTTGTTGCCACGTTTAGTCTTCTGTAATCAATGCACACTCTCCAACCTGTAACATTTCGAGTTGGAATCAACTCATTCTTTTCATTTTTTATTACCATCGTGCCCCCTTTTTTTGGTACCACGTGGACTGGTTTTACCCAAGAGCTATCGGAGATAGGGTAAATTAGGCCCGCATCCAAGAGTTTTACAACTTCTTTGCGTACCACTTCTTTCATGGCTGGGTTAAGTCTTCGTTGTGGTTGCACTACCGGTTTGTGATCATCTTCCATTAAGATCTTGTGCATGCAAACGGTCGGGCTTATACCTTTTAAGTCCTCAATTGCCCATCCGATTGCACCCTTATATTTTTTTAGCACTTGAATGAGTTCTGCTTCTTGGACACTCTGTAGACTAGCATTGATGATAGCTGGGCATTTTTTTCAGTGTTTAGAAATACATACTTCAGATTTGTTGGTAACTGCTTCAGATTCACCCCTGTTTTTGGTTCTTTAATGACATCTGATGGTGGTGGTCTTAGATCTTCCCACCAGTGTGGTCTAGATCTAATCCATTCAGGTTGTTTTTCCATCATAGCAAGCACCTCAGACTCTCCTTCATCTTTATTACTTTCAAAAATGGATAAGCTTAAGACCCGGTTTAGTGGTGACTAGGGTCTATTCCGTTCATTTTCTTGAGCAATTACTTGGTCGATTATCTCTATAGTGTTGCTTGTGCCGATATCATCTTTGTATTGCATTGTATTCCTTACATCTATTTTTAACTCTTCATCATAGACCTTGAGGGTCATAGTTCCTTCCTCAATGTCTATCATACACCAACCTGTTTCCAAGAAAGGTCTTCCCAATATGAGAGGAATCTCCTCATCTTCCGGCGTTTCCAGAATGACGAAGTCAACTGGGAAGACAAACTTGTCAATTTTTACAAGAACATCTTCCACAATACCATAGGGTCGCTGTAGCGGGGTTTTCGTTACCTTTAGGTTTATTGACTAAACCAAAAGTAAACATACAATTCGAGTCGCCATCACACTTTTATTTGTCCAAAGGAAAGGCTAAAAAGCGAACAAAAGCCAAGTAAGAAGTTTTATCAAATCAAAAACTAATAAAAATGTCAGAGATCTGGGTAAGGGGGTTGGTTATGAAATGGGAAGGTTTTACGCACCCAAAACATCCTTAGTACTCTAAGGGAACCTCTTTTTGCAAACATGTGTTGTAGGTTGGTATTTGTGAAAATATGTGCAAACGATTGGAGGGATGAGAAGAGAATAGATTATATTTACAAATTTGTTGTTTGAATGGTTGAACCCATTGCCTACGTACCATCACAAAGGTAGGATCAAAACCTCGTAGTTCAGGGTAAAAATCACAAAGATTGGTGAATTTATTTGACCAAAAGCCTTAAGGTCTTTTGTTATCAAAGTGAGAAAACTCAACCTAAACCAACAATCCACCATGTGAGGAAAGGCTTCAACATGCTAGTGAGGGGTTAACCCTATAGTAAGCATGGAAGACTATAATCCAACCACTAAGGATGAGGTGAGATTTACATCAACCACTATGATAACTCAAACCTATGACTAATGTTTTTGAGAAAGTTTTAATAAGGTGGCCATTGGAACCACAAAAAACAACTTGAAGTGAGTTATATTTACAAGTTAGATTTATTTACAAAATGAAATCAAAGTTGGATTAAAGTTCATTCAGAATGAGTATTTATGAAAAGATTTTGCAAAGTCAAAGGTATAAGGCCTAGGTTTCTAGTTTGAAACAAAGTCAAAGTTTGAAAGAAAAGATTTTGGCTTGGTTAGAGTGGGGAGAAGAAAAGAAGGGCTAGTCCTAAAGCATATAAAGATAAGAGGGAGCAGATAAAACCCTTGGAGTTCCTTTTCTTGAAATCATAGAGATGATTCAAGATGCTCCTTTCCTTTGGACTTAGCACACAATCAAGCAATCAAACAATTATGGATTCAAGCTCCTAGGATCTCCATTTGGTTTGTCTCTCTTAACTTGGCTATTCATGACAATGGTCCTCTTTACTATCTCAAGATGGAATCCCTATCACACAAGAACAAACATCAAAAAGCTCACAACACAATAAGGGGAATGGACAAAGAATAAGTTTAGATGAGAAGTCCTTTAAAGTCAACTTTTGAAATTTAGCATTCTAAAGGCATGAGGCCTAGTTGCTCGTCAACAAGTTTAGCATTCTAAAGGCATGAGGCCTAGTTGCTCTTGAACTCCTTTAAGCATAGGTATGTCCTAATTCTAAGTCCTTTCTCCTTTTTGCATTAGGTTCACACAAAACAAAGACAAAACAACAATATATTTATATACAATAATGAGCTCAAATGAGCAAAAGGAAAATGACATAAACATAAAATATGTGCTCAAGTGAGCAAAATAAAAAGCAATATGAATAAACGGGCAAGAAATAAATGGCATTAAAAATAAAGGGCAAGAAATTAAATGCTCAAATTAAAGTTAGTAATTAGTGAAGTTATGTTAGTTTGTCATAAGACAATGTAGCGCTATGTTAAGCAATCGTAAGTGGACTAATGTAGTAGTCACACCTATCTGAGGCCGATCAATAAAACTATAGGCAAATAAACACAAGTTAGAGATCATGACTAGTAAGCCAAGCTCCACAAACTTGCCATGCCAAAATAAAAGGGGAAGGGCCTTGTATGGACTTTAGGTTTTTTGCTTGACCAAGAAGCAACCTATCTCGGACACAAAACAACTCACTTGATCTTGGATCAAGTTGAGTTTGGTTGGATCAAAGAAGGTTAAACCTCTCATTTGTCAAGACCAACCATAAGACATTAACTCATTGGCCAAAATAAAAAGAAATGGGATGAAGATGAAATGGATGGAAAGAAAATTCAAGTATCAAACTCAATTGATCAAATGTGAACCAAGTCATCATCAATCAATGCCAAACAGAAGAGAAATGAATATTACAAGTCTACAAGTCAACCATAATTTTTTGGTAATTTTTGAATTAAAAATAAATGCAAAATAAAATAAACAAAATATGGTCAAACCTCAAATTTAATTCAAATCAACTTCAACAAGTCCAATTAAATTCTCATAGGTCTAACATGGTCAAACAAACTTTGACAAATTTTCTCAACAAATTTTGAAATCAGAAACTATTTTAAAATAATTAAAAACAATAAAAAATAACACAATATGAATTAAAATCTCAAATAAATCTCAAACCAACTAAGAAAATGATGAGACTATTTTTCATTGACTTATCATGATCCATAGGTGTTAGGAAAATATTTTTGGAATTTTCAAATATTAGAAAGTAATTAAAAATAAATTAAAACTATTAAAAATCAAATAATTCACAAAAAATATTAAATGAAGTCACAAAAATAATTAAAAATCAAAATATGAAACTAGATTTTTCAAGAATTTTTTTGGCATTGGTCTCATATTTTTGTGACTTCAAATAAAATATTGATGAACTTTTGAAAATAAAAGTAATTAACTGAAATTAAAAGAAAATAGGAATAATAGAAAAATCCAGCGTCATTAGATTATTTCATTAATTGACGTGGCAAGGGATCAACAACTCAGAGGCGCAGATGCATGGTGATCTCAAGTCAAGTGTGCAACACATGGCCTTAAAACAAGTAATCACAATGGATGGCCACGATTATAACGTTTAGACACGATCCAAGGGCTGAGACTCAAACACGTGGGGATGGTGGTGGAAACCACAATCTTCTCCGGTGATCTAACCATTTCCGGCCACCACGCGCAGGAAAATTAATGAAAATGAAATGTAAGGACATCAAAATGAAGCTTAGGTGATGTACATCACCACTGTAACCATATATCATCCTCACTCTTCCTATTTAAAGAGAAATGTGAGCTTGAAGGTCATGGTGTGTCAACTCGAATGGCACGATTTGAACAATTAAGACCACCACTGGCCTGCCTCAAGTATGAGGACTTCAGAAAACAACATAAAACAAAGAAAATCACATTGTATTGCAAGATCTAGATCAAAAAAGTTTAAGGTTCTACCTCTGAAATGAAGCTTCAAATGCCACGAATCCTTCAGGATCTTGATCTGCTTTTGCTCTGGAAGTGTGATGGAGATGATACGTTAAGGAATTGAGCTTTGAAAATAAATTAATGATGTTGAATTTCAAGCTTGAAAAAGAGAAAGAAAACTGAAAATTCCTTTAGTGAGGGTTGGGATTTCAATTCAGCAGTAATTCATATCTCCACTTGGTTGCAAAATGAAGGAGATTGAGCTCTTATTTATAGTTGAAAAGGGTTGCAAGACATGGTTCCCTCGTGTGCATGGGATTTGAATTCTCCTTGAATGGGCTTGTACATGCGCATGTAAGGCCCAATGATGGGTGATACATCAAGCTGAGGTCAACTGGAAATGAATTGGACATGCATAATGATCTTCACAAGCTTGCACATCAAGTTATATCATGAAATGCCAAAATGGACATAAAGAAACAACTCTTCGAAACTCACACATGGAAATTCACAAAAAGTAATATGAGTAATGGTTGGAAAGACCTTGAAATAAGGAACAAAAGTCATGTTGGGAAAAAATTCATTTGATATTTGGAAATTGGTGAAAACTGGCTGTGAAAGTTTGGGCACAAAACATGTCTAAGTCACCCTTTGAAAATTTTCACCAAAAGCAAGCATCTTCAAGCCCTTATGTTTCAATGATGCAAGATTAGAATGAAACAACCTCCTACATCAAAGTTGTAAATCTTTTCAAGATCATCAATTTAGACTCAAAATTTGCATAATTTGGATTTTTCATGAGAAAGTTATGGGCATTTGAAGTTGGGCATTTTTCAAATTCAATGACTTAGGTCCAAAGTGACCTATAATGTTTTGTATTATCTCATGTATTTATTTTAGAATTATGATGATTTGTCCAACATAACATTTTAAGTAGACATCTTAAGATTTACAATTCATTTTTTCTAACCTCAAAATAATAAAAATTAAGGAAGTTAGGGCCTTGGGAAGTTGACCTAAAATTAGGGTTTCAGTCCAAATAACCTATAATGTTTTGAATTGAATGATGACCTTCCACGTTTCAAATAGATTTTTGATGAACATGAAAATTGTTCATATGGTTCTTAAGAACATTGTTTCTCTTGGGGTCATCTTTATTTGACAAACACATCACAAGTTGTATCTCAGTGATCCTCAACTTAGTCAGATGACTTGACTAGTCAACTTTTCAAGGCCAAACTTCCAATCTTGATGAATAAATGATTGAGGGGCCTCACATAGGCTCACATATGCATAAAATAATGAATTAAAGAACTTCCCTTGATTAAATTTGATCATAGCTTGAGATTGCTTCATCGGCAAGGCACAATCAAAGCACAGTTGAATTAGGGTTTCCTTGGAAAACAATCCTCAAGCCCTTTAGGTTATCTTGATCAAATTGGCAAATTGAGATACTTGGGAGGCATATATGATGATTAGGAGCTTTGTGGACCATTGTCATGCTTTTTCTCATCTTCATCTAGCCACTTCATTGAGCTTAGGAGCCTCCTAGGAGCATTGGAGCACATGATCACTTGAGCTTCAAAACAAAAAGAGTTAGTGACATATTTTTGTGCTTTTGGTTAGTAATTGAAATAAGAAAAGAAATAATATACAATACAAGCATGCTTGGTGATCTCAACACACTCAAACAAGTCCTAACCCTAGGGTTAAGGAGCCAAACATGCTATGATCCTTGAGGCAATGCACTGAGCAAAGTTATGATGCCATGAGGGATCTTAGGGTCAAAATTAGGGTCTTACAGTCGCCTCACAGAGTGATCTGCAAACTGAAGTGTCATTCGAGTATCTTGAACAGAGTCGATGCCTAATTTCTTATAGATGGACAGTGGCATCAAGCTTACACTTGCTCCTAAGTTAATAAGAGCTTTCTTGAATTTTCTATCACCAATGGTGCATGAAATAGTAACCGATCCCCTGTCTTTCTTTTTTAATGGGATTTTCATGCCTTGGAGAATGGCACTGCATGTTTCAGTTAGGATGATCGGTTCCGTATCAGTGGAACGCTTCTTGGAAATTATGTCTTTCATGAACTTGGCATATATTGGCATTTGTTCCAATGCTTCAGAAAAAGGGATGTTGATTTCGAATTTTTTGAACATTTCCAGGAACTTCTCAAAATTCTTTTCATGTTGATTTTTCTTTTTCTGTCTTGGAGGGTAAGGGACTTTGATCACTGGTTTAGGAACCTTCTCTTTCTCCTTGGCAGAAGGTGGTATTGCTTCTTCATCTTGGTTTTTTGTTTCCTTGATTTCTAAATCCACCTCTATCAATCCATCTTTTTCTCAATAATTTTTCCTTTGTTGACTTTCCACTTCGGGTTGTGACAGCGTTAACAGTGTTATGTTCCCGCGGATTTGTCACCGTACCACTAGGTAGGGTACCCGGGGCTTGAGAGTTTGAAGCTAACTGTTGTGCTATCTGTCCCATTTATACTTCAAGATTTTTAATGGAGGCCTTGGTGTTTTTCTGATTAGTCCTTGCTTCTTCTTGAAACTGTATGCTGTGGGCTGCTAACTTTTCAATGGCAATTTCCCATTCAACCTTTTTAGGTGCCTGTTGTTGCTGCTGTTGTTGATACTGAGTCTGATATTGCCCTGTACCTTGTTGCGGGGTAGTCCCTCTCTGATCTTTCCAGGAGAAGTTTGGATGATTCTTCCAACCTGGGTACCTATCTGTTGAGTACCTATATTCATAGCTTCAGCTTTTTGTCTACTTCGGCAGCAACTGTGTCTTCCAGACGGATTTTATTTGTCTCTAATTTTAGATCAATCACCCCCTCTGGCTGACTAGTACACCTGTCGTATAGCTCTAGATGCTCATTGGCAAGTATTTCTTCTATAATCCTCTTGGTACCAGTGGCTGTTGAGAAATTGGTTGAGCCACCGGCTGCTGTATCAATCAATTGTTTTGTTTTTATTTTTAGCCCATTAACGAACATCTGCATTTGTTCGGTCTGATCCATATTATGAGTTGGACACGCTACTAAGATCCTTTTGAATCTTTTGTAAGTGTCTCCTAATGATTCACCATCCTTCTGTTTGAAATTAAGAATTTCATACCTTTTTCTCAGGAATACTGATGCTGGAAAGTACTCATTTAAGAATGCAGTTTCAATCTCCTCCCAGAATGTGATACTTACGGCAGGAAGAGAATAAAACCATTCTTCCGTGTCTTTAGCTAAAGTCAATGGGAACATTCTTAATTTTTTTGCTTCATCAGTATGACCATCAATTTTTAGGGTGGTGCTCATGGTCAGAAATCTTTGTAGGTGTTTGTTGGCATCTCCATTAACCTTTCCGGTGAAAGGTTTTGTTTCCAATTGAATGATCGTGCTAGGATGTAGTTGAAAATTTGTCACATTCACCGGTTGGTTGAGAATGGTCAGTCGACCGCCCGGTGCATTTGCACCTCCATAGTCACCCAGGAGTCTTTCCGGAGGTGGAGGAGGTGGAATTGGAGGAACTTTAGCCATTGGTTCCTTGACTTCTGAGTGATCAGAGGTATTTTCTTCTGTAGAATCCACTCTTTGTTCTCCACGTCTTCGGTGAAGGGTTCTCCCGATCTCTGCGTCAAAAGAAATTCAGCTGAGGGTTCTCCTCGCATACCCAAATTAGTAAGTTATAAATGACAGAAAAATAATTTTACTACAGAGCAACAAAATTTTAATTGAAATTAAAATTAAACTCTATATTTTGGCAGTCCCCGACAACGACACCAAAAACTTGATCGGGAAAATATCAATTGTACTATTTTGCCTTTTTTAGTAATAATGGGGAAATTCCCCGAATGTCGATCTCAAGGACTGCAAGTTAATATTGAGTTTAAATTATCATTCAATTAAACAAAAAGTATTAATTTGGTTTTTAGGTGTACAAATATAATAATAAAAGTAAAGGTAAAGAAGGATGAAAATAAGGGTTTATAGAGAAAAAGGGACAATGCCAGGGAAGGTGTATGATTTATCCCTGTAACAATTCTGGGTCACTATTGCATCAACAAATATCATTTACTACCAGTTCTTAAGGGTATTTTATCCCAAGTCCTTGGTGAGAAAACCTTTAATCAATCTACCCTAATTTCCATGTCCATAGCCAATTAGGGTGAAGTTAAGCTGTATAATATCAAGAATACTCTGGTTCATACAGGGTATCCCTAGTCCTAGGTGATATCTACCGTAGAGTAACCTTATGAAAACCTTATCAATGGCGGTCTAGCCTAATTGATAACCACAAAAAAATCTCGATTGGTCCGAAAGAGGAAGCAATAAACACATCAAAAGGTTACCGTAAAAACAATATTATAAATACAAATGTAAACTCAAATTCGTTACAATTCTAAATCAGGGACACCCCCTAGCATTGGGGTGTTTAGCTACTCATATTGTTTAAAACGAATTCAAGATAAAAATTACACATTACAAGTAATTGGATGACTTTGATCTTCAATCACTCCCGCTCATGAACACCTTCAGCCCTCCGAATGCCTTGATCTCTGTAATCCTTGATTGCTTCACAATACTGTGTTTTGCCGTATTCCAAGATGATTTTTCCTTTGGCAGAAGACCCTCTTTTATAGTGAAAATTCCAAACAGCAGTTGGACAGGTCCAAAAATATCTCTAAAATGCCCGACGAACAAAAATCCGAGAAAAACTGAAATTTTGGGCTTGGGCTGACACGGCCCGTGTCAGCTGACACGGGTGGCCGTGTCAGCCTATTTTTCTGGCTGACACGCCTATGGCAAGGGGCGACACGGTTGGGGATGATGCCTGACACGGCCCGTGTCAGCTGACACGGGTGGCCGTGTCAGGCCTCATGTACCGAGGTTTTCTGCTCCTCTGCTTGTTGGAATCTCGCATTCTCTCGTTCTGAGTTCCCTGGTTCTTTTACCTGGACCTGTCGGACAAAAACACAGCTATCCCACGCATAAAATCACTAAAATAAAAGTAAAACATAAAAATGATTAAAATGTCTTAAATAAAATGACGGAAGTAAAAATAACTTGAAATGTACCATAAATGCTTGCACAGTGTGTCAAAAGCCTCTGTTTCGTGTCAGATCAGTAACGAAAACTCAATGTAAATGGTGACTGATCACCTAGCTCATGTCAACTTTGATTTACTAACCAAAGTGACTTCAAAAGATTTAGTAATCAGTCTACCAAAAATAAAGTTTTCAAAAGACCATATATGCGATGCATGCCAAATGGGAAAGCAAACGAGAGTCTAATTTAAATGAAAAAACATTGTTTCTACTTCGAGACCTCTTGAGCTTCTTCATATAGATCTATTTGGTCCAAAAGAACTAAAAGCATAGGTGGTAACTATTATGGTTTTATGATAGTATACAATTACTCAAGATTTTGTTGGGTCATGTTTTTGTATAGTAAAGATGAGACTTTGTCGACTTTCACAAAGGATACATCGGATAAAGATTCGGACTTAGACAGGGATGTCCACAAAGGACCCAAGCTGAGGAATAAATAACGAGATATTACCGGTTACTGGGTAATAAACTCGAAGAAAAACATGTCATCAAAACACTGGTTACTGGGTGAGAGAACATCACGCCCAGGGAGAAATTTGACTCCCACAGGGGACAAAAGTCATAATAGGGAGCAGAAGAAAGGAACACCAGGGATACTGGTTACTGGGCATATAATAGGTGACCAACCGGGCGTGAATTGGGAACATATCCAAGACACTCATCATCCGAAAGGAGGGCTAAAAAAGCAAACTCGACTTACAGGATGGACATTCGATTCCATAAGGAAATACGAATCTTACTCAACTGGGGAAGAAAAAAGACTTCGACTGAAGAGCGCATGAGATATATTATCTATTATCGTCATAACATAGATAACATACTCGCATGGAATATTATCCACAACCAGTTATTGGGTTAATAAAGGATAAATCGACCGCAAAGAAAGGACATCGGGATACCGGTTACTGAGTATAAAATGATGACCAATCAGAAGGAGAAACAATCATTACCAAACAAAGGGAAAATGAAGGATGACTCGCAAGGGATAAATCGCCTAACAAAAGCAATTACCCAAGAGATATATCACCGGTTACTGGGTGGTATACTCAAAAAATGAAGGAATATCAATACTGGTTACCAGGTAAAGATAACCAACAAAGAGGGGATTACATCTATCGGTTATTGGGTAGAAAACCACAGAAATAGGACTTACAACTACCGATTACTGGGTAGAAGGCCACAAGATCCACTAGGGAAAAGATGGATAATTACTGGTTACTGAGCAATTGAACAACTAAATCACAGGAAACTGCAGGGGATAACAAGAAAGGAGTCAATCTAGGAACAAACTAGAAAGACACAATTAAACAAGACTCAACCCAATGAGGATATAACTCAGGGGAATAATTCCATCCCGATATATAACTGGGAAGGAAACTGAAACAATAATCATCCACAAGGACTTAACTTAGTGGAGAATAAAGAAGGAAAGATAGACACTTTCTGCCTATGAGGATGACTCTAAATGGAGAGATCAGACCCAAACATCTGCTTGGGGAAGAACATTTCACCAATAGCAGGAGATAACAAACAAAGATATATGACAAAGAATGCAACATGAATATCTGAATGCTAAAATTATGCATGTATATGCATGATTTGTGTATGATTAATGTTGACAAACAGACATATCTAACACAAACAAGTCCGAGAATCAAGAATAGACATCCGACACAACATCTCAAAATGAAGGGCAAGGCCTACTAGAGAGCTCATCTCTGGTAAGGATGCAACAAATACCGAAAGACATCGATCATCGCTGGGGATAGGCGAAGTCACAACTTCCAACTGCCAGGGACTTCTTGTCCATTCTCGGGAACAGGTGGCTAAAAATCGATAAGATCCGCCGTAGAAGAAACTCTACCGGGGAACTTATCAAGGCAAGATATAAAATTTCATGGGGCTCAACACCAAACAGATATCCATCAATCCAGATAAGAGGGAGAAAGAACAATTTGCTCCGCTGGGGAAGGAAGCAACACATTTTCCTCAGCATCCCTCAATTAGAAGAAATCTTCAAACACGAAGGAGATACAAATTATCAAACTCGGGTCAGGCTATCTTGCAGGGGATAAACTGTAGGCAACCCTCAAAGGAAAACATGTCTTGGCTGAGGGAGTCGGAAATGAATCCTTCGTCAATACGTGACATGCTGGGGATAGAAGAGAAATAGATCCTCCACCAACTACTCTAAACCACTTCCTGCTAAGGAGACAACATGAAAGCTGATGAAAAGGACATAAACATGCTAGAATGTGAACAAATGTCTTACCTTTTTGGAAATCGTACTATCCTTGGGAGAGCACTGAAGACATTTCGACTATCCTTTCAGTCATTGTGAATGTTCATTTTGTTTAAAACAGTTTATAAAATTTTATTTATTTAAAACAATGATATTTATCAATTAAAACATGCAAACATTTGTTAAACATACACAAGTAAGAGTGCCAAGAATTGGATAAAAGCTCAAATTTATTTAATGGAATGGTAGTCCGCAAATGGTAAGACTCCGTGGATCTTTACAAATTTGAAACTGGTGATATTCATGGAAAAAGGGCTACATTGAACATAATGACCGTTTCTCCACCAACTCTGAATCCACTGCATTTGAAGCTTTAGTTGATGATGACTAAAAGAGAATCTTTGACAGATGACTGTTGTAGAGCAAAGTCTTGTCAGGATGCAGTTACTTGCAAAATCCCTAATTTTTGCCTAAATTGCCCCAGGGTGAGGTACTCAATCTAGCGGGATATGTATATGCATCATTTTTTTTTCATGTCTCTAACTTTTGCCTGGACCGTCCTTTCGGGTTTTCAATCCACCGAGACGCTCATTTTTGCCTAAGCCGCCCTTTCGGGTTTTCAACTTAACGAGCTATTCTGTTTTTATTTTTAGGCGAAGTATTTCTTGACTGCATCTGAATTCACAGGACGAGTGAAATCCTCCCCATCCATAGTTGTGAGCAACAAAGCACCGCCTGAAAAGGCTCTCTTAACAACGTATGGACCTTCATAGTTTGGAGTCCACTTGCCCCTAGAATCGGGCGCAAAAGACAAGACTTTCTTGAGCAGAAGGTCACCTTCTCGGAACACACGAGGCTTGACCTTCTTATCAAAGGCTTTCTTCATCCTTTGCTGATATAACTGACCATGGCACATGGCAGTTAATCTTTTCTCTTCAATCAAATTCAGTTGGTCATAACGACTCTGAACCCATTCAGCCTCAGTCAACTTGGCTTCCATCAAGACTCTCATTGACGGGATCTCAACCTCTACGGGGAGCACAACCTCCATGCCATATACAAGAGAGAAAGGGGTTGCCCCTGTTGAAGTGCGGACGGATGTACGATAGCCATGCAAAGCAAATGGCAGTATCTCATGCCAATCCTTATACGTAACAACCATCTTCTGGATAATTTTCTTGATGTTCTTGTTAGCAACTTCAACAGCCCCATTCATCTTGGGTCTATAGGGAGAAGAATTATGGTGTGCAATCTTGAACTCGCTACACAGCTCTTTCATCATCTTGTTGTTCAAGTTAGATCCATTATCAGTAATGATCTTGTCTGGCACACCATATCGACATATAAGTTGATTCTTAATAAACTTCACAGCCACCTACCTGGCCACATTCGCATACGATGCCGCTTCAACCCACTTGGTGAAGTAATCAATAACTACGAGAATAAAACGATGATCGTTCGACGCCTTTGGTTCAATCATGCCAATCATGTCAATTCCCCACATGGAGAAAGGCCATGGTGAGGAAATAACATTCAGAAGTGTCGGGGGAATATGAATCTTATCCGCATAAATCTGACACTTGTGGCATTTCTTCACATATTTGCAGCAGTCAGACTCCATTGTCAACCAATAGTAGCCTGCTCTCAACATCTTCTTTGTCATAACATGTCCATTGGAATGAGTACCTAATGAACCCTCATGGACTTCAGTCATCAACATGTCTGCTTCGCGTCTATCCACGCATCTGAGAAGAACCATGTCAAAATTCCTCTTGTAAAGCTCATCACCATTAAGGTAAAAACTACCAGATAATCTCCTCAAAGTCTTCTTATCTTTAACAGATGCCCCAGGCGGGTAAGTCTGACTCTGAAGAAAACACTTGATATCATAATACCACAGCTTATCATCTTTCACATCCTCAACTACAAACACATGAGCTGGTCTATCCAAGCGCATCACAATAATATTGGGGACTTCATTCAAATACTTCACTACAATCATTGAAGTGAGCGTAGCGAGAGCATCTGCCATCCGATTCTCATCTCGAGGAATATGATTGAAGTCAACCTTAGTAAAGAAAGTTGAAATCCTCCTCGCATAATCCATGTATGGGATGAGGCCATGTTGATTCGTCTCCCATTCACCCTTAATCTGATTAACAACAAGGGCCGAATCACCATAAACATCAAGATGTTTGATCCTAAGATCAATACACTCTTCCAAACCCATAATACAGACCTCATACTCCGCCATATTATTCGTGCATTTGAAAGTTAGCCTTGCTGTAAAAGGGAAATGTGTGCCTTAAGGAGTAATAATCACTGCCCCAATACCATTTCCATACTGATTAACAGCACCATCGAACACCATACCCCATCGGGAACCAGGCTCTGGCCCTTCATCAAGCGTGGGCTCATCACAATCTTTCATCTTCAAATACAGAATTTCCTCATCAGGGAAGTCGTATTGCACAGACTGATAATCTTCAATTGGTTGATGCGCCAAATGATCAGCCAAGATACTACCTTTAATAGCTTTTTGAGCTCGATACTCAATATTATACTCAGATAACAAAATCTGCCAACGAGCAATCCTCCCAGTTAAAGCAGACTTCTCAAAGATATACTTGATTGGATCCATTTTGGATATCAACCAAGTCGTATAATTCAACATATACTAGCGTAAGCGCTTAGCAGCCCAAGCCAAAGCACAACATGTCCTCTCAAGCATTGAGTAACGAGACTCACAATCAGTAAACTTCTTACTCAAGTAGTATATGACATACTCTTTCTTTCCTGATTCATCTTGCTGACCCAATACACATCCCATGGAATCATAAAGCACAATCAAGTACATAATCAATGGTCTCCCTTCAACCGGCGGAGACAGAATCGGAGGCTCAGACAAATACTCTTTAATACTGTCAAAGGCTTTCTGGAAATCCTCGGTCCAATCATGACGCTGATCTTTCCGGAGGAGCTTGAATATAGGCGCACATGTGGCAGTCATGTGGGATATAAATCTCGAAATGTAATTCAAGCGACCAAGGAAACCTCTGACTTGCTTCTCAGTCTTGGGCACATGCATCTCTTGTATTGCTTTGACCTTGGCAGGATCAACTTCAATACCTCTTTCACTGACAATAAAGCCCAATAACTTTCCGGAACGGACTCCGAATGTACACTTGTTCGGATTCAGGCGGAGCTTATACTTCCCCAAATGTTGGAAAAGCTTCAAGAAGTGTTCTACATGTTCAACTTCCATTTTCGACTTTGCAATCATATCGTCAACATACACCTCGATTTCCTTGTGCATCATATCATGAAACAAGGTAGTCATAACACGTTGATACGTGGCTCCGGCATTCTTCAAACCGAAGGGCATCACTCGATAATAGAATGTTCCCCAAGGTGTGATGAATGTTGTCTTCTCCATATCCTCGAGTGCCATTTTAATCTGATTATAATCGGAAAATCCGTCCATAAATGAAAAGACATTGAATTTAGTTATATTGTCTACCAACATATCAATGTGTGGTAGAGGAAAATCGTCTTTTGGACTAGCTTTATTCAAGTCACGGTAATCCACACACATTCAGACTTTTCCATCTTTCTTAGGCACATGCACAATATTGGCCACCCATTGAGGATATGTAGAAGTCACCAGAAACCCCGCATCAATTTGTTTATGAACTTCTTCTTTAATCTTCACTACCATATCAGGATGAATTCTTCTGAGCTTTTACTTCACAGGCACACACTCAGGCTTCAACGACAAGAAATGTTGCACGATATCAGTATCTAGACCAGGCATGTCTTCATACGACCAGGAAAAGACGTCGACATATTCTCGTAGCAACTCAATCAACCCCTTCTTAACAGACTCTTCAAGGGGTTCCCCAATCTTCACTTCACGAATGCAATCTTCAGACCCCAAGTTGACTGTTTCCAGATTCCCAAGATGTGGCTGAATGATCTCCTCCTCCTGCTCAAGCAGACGAGTAATCTCATTAGGAATCTCTTCAACGTCATCTTCTTCTGCCTCAAATACAGGGAACTCAAAGTTGGGAGATGGTGTTGGATCATTATGTTCAATGGGTTTGACTAACCTGCATAATGATTTGAGTATAAATAAGATTTCAGAATTCAAACAAGGCAAATCATTATGCAGATGAAAAAGATTGATTTTATTCTCTTTTTAGGGTTTTATGGTGATCACCAATTATTGTAGATTCCTCCGGGTATGACAAAGTTGCCAATGTCTTCCTCTTCATCATCTTCAACAATGGCAGCAACTTCCTGATCTTCAACGGCGTGGATAAAACCTCCACTCTAGAACAACCCACGATCATTGGAAACACCAGAAGAATACCCTATGCCAGCTCGGGACTTGTTATCTTCCAACTTTATCATTTTCCCCAAACCAGTAGTTGCACCATGCTCAATGGCCAACTTCGCATCATTATAGGATAGAAATGAAGAAAGTCCTTTCCTTGAAGGCTCAGCAATAGATAAGGCTTGGAACGGAGTCCCAACCTCATCCTTAGCATCAATATAGGAGAAGGAAGATAAATGACTGACCAAGAGAGTCTTTTCTCCCCCTATCACCACCAACTTTTTGTTCTTCACGAACTTCAACTTTTGGTGTAGGGTGGATGTCACAGCGCCTGCCTCGTGAATCCATGGTCTGGCAAGCAAACAGCTGTAAGACGGATGAATGTACATGACCTGGAAAGTGATCTGGAAATCACTAGGTCCAATCTTGATCGGGAGCTCTAATTCGCCGATCACAGTTTTGCGCAATCCATCAAACGCCTTCACAACCATTCCACTCTGCCTCATGGGAGGCCCTTGATACGATAGTTTAGCAAGAGTGGATTTTGGCAACACATTAAGTGATGATCCTGTGTCCACCAACACATTGGACAAGGCATTGTCTTTACAGTTCATAGATATGTGTAAAGCAAAATTGTGGTCTTTTCCCTCCTTGGGAAGATCAGCATCACAGAAGCTCAAGTTGTTACCAGCGGTTATATTTATAATGATGCTATCAAACTGCTCTATTGTGACATCGTGGTCCACGTATGCCACGTCCAACACCCTCTGCAAAGCTTCGCGGTGTGGCTCAAAATTCATCAACAAAGATAAGACATATATCTTTGATAGACTTTGTAGCAACTGATCAACAATATTATATTCACTCCTTTTGATGAGCCTCAGTATCTCATCATCATCCTCTTTCAAAATGCCAGACTGGCCAACCAGGATAGGAGTGTTATTATTCTTCACGACAACAGGGTTAACACCCTTCACAACAGGAACATAATTATTTTAAGAAGAAATCCCCACGGGACCGACAGGATTATCAGCAGTTCTCTTCATGACATCTTCGTGGGATTTCGGCTGTGCCGAGAAAACACGACCATTACGGGTCACTCCACTAACATCTGAAATGCTTACCACAGAAGTTGAGGGCAACGACACCTCCTTTCCATCCTCAAACATGATAGCATTATATCGGTAGGGAACAAATTTGTCTGATACATACGGGACAGGGCCCGCTGGCTTAATCACAAGAGCTGGTGATATCTTCTTTTTGCTGCCATCATATTTGACAATGACAGGCTCAGGAATTCTAAACATAGGGGAGATAACATCAACTTCATCCTCATTACAATTCTGAAGTATCTCAATCATCCCTTGATCTATCATCTCTTGGATGTCCTTTCTCACCTGACGACATCCTCTCTCATTGACAGTGCACACCTGGCACCTATCATGGTCATGCTCGTAGTAGCTGTGTTCACCCAACAGCTTATGCATCTTGACCAAAGACTGCCTTATATCATTCATATAAAGGACTTTGTACTTGCCAGAGCATCCATGGACCATGTTAACAGCTGCTTTCCCAGCTACGTCCTCAAAAAACAATATCTCACTTTTCACAAGGTCTTGCACATTGGTCTTCAATGGGTAACAGTTCTCCACATCATGTCCAGGAGCACCGGAATGATACACACAATGAAGCTCAGGCTTATACCACCACTGAGGATTGGTTGGTACAACAGGAGGATCTCGTGGAGTTATCAGCTTCCTATCAATCAAGGAAGGATACAACTCAACATATGTCATCGGAATCGGGTCAAAAGTTACCCTCTTCCTCTCGTAGTTGCTGGTGCTAGTGTTATTATTGTTGCGAGGCTGGTAGGCCTGTTGTTGTTGACGATGTTGTTGTTTTTGTTGTTGTTGATGATGAACTTCTCTAAAAGCAGGTGCTATATGAGCCACCTGGTGTTGGTTGATGGCTGGACGCACATCCTTCCTCCTTACATAGGGTCTTCTTTTAATTTGGAAGGACACATCATGAGTCTCTCCCTCCTTCTTCCTAGCAAAGCCTCCATACTTATTCGCTAAGGAACCATCATCTCTAGATAAACGTCCTTCACGGACCCCCTCTTCTAGTCTCATCCCTATATTCACCATTTCAATGAAGTCTTAGGGAGCACTAGTGATCATTCTCTTATAATAGAAAGAGCTCAAAGTCTTCAGGAAGATCTTTGTCATCTCCTTCTCTTCCAGGGGTGGCACTATCTGAGTTGTCAATTCTCGCCATCTCTGGGCGTATTCCTTGAAGGTCTCTTTCTCTTTCTGGGACATCGCCCTTAACTGGTCCCTGTCCGGAGCCATATCCATATTACATTTATATTGCTTAACGAAGGCCTCTCCTAGATCGTTGAAAGTGCGAATGCTTGTACTCTCCAGCCCCATATACCACCGGAGCGCAGCGCCTGTCAGGCTATCCTGAAAGTAGTGGATCAGCAGTTGGCCGTTGTCGGTCTGTGTTGACATCTTGCGAGCATACATCACAAGATGGCTGAGCGGGCATGTATTTCCCTTATACTTCTCAATGTCAGGCACTTTGAATTTAATAGGGATCTTCACGTTGGGCACCAGGCACAACTCAGCAGCATTTTTCCCAAAGAGGTCCTTACCCTTCAAAGTCTTCAGTTCCTTGCGCAACTCAAGGAATTGATCTTTCATTTCATCCATCTTTTCATAAACATCCGGACCCTCAGACGGATCGGAATCGTAGATGGTGTCTTCAATGCGGGGAAGAGTGTGCACAACAGGAGGTGACACAGACAGAACCAGGTTAGATGCCGGCATAGAAGCGAGAGTAGGAGCAAAACCCTCTGGTATGAAATTGGGAGGCATCCCCCAAGGGAACCCAGCTGGCATAGACGGAGAAAAGTGGGCTGTTGCAGCAGGCACAGTTGAAGTTGCTATCTCAGATATGATAGTCCTTGCGGGAGGAGTTGCAGGAGTTGGTGAAGCTTGGCTCTGTGTGGTCAGAACTGACTCCATCATGGCAGTCAACCTAGCAATTTCTTCCTTTAGGTCCCTGTTCTCTTGCTCTAGATGCTCCATTATCTTCGAATGATTGGCTCTAGTATTATACCGGTGCGTCAGCTTGTCTTCAAAATAAATGAAGAGCAAAGAGTTAGACCACTGATCAAGAGCTTGGAACAAAACCTGCTTATGCATATGATGCATGCAATGTTTGTGCATATGGTATGCTTTTTATTAGAGGAACTTTATAGAGATCTATTTGCAAATATTTGAAAATATATGGAATACTCATAGTAATAATATTTGGGAACTTTTTACACCAAAGAAGTAATACAGTTTTGGTAACCAAATACAATACAAGAGAGAAGGAGGATAAACATCCTATGGAGCCCTAGAAGCAATCGTCCAAAGCCTTCGAGATCGGAAGATAAGCTGCACGAAGCCTCTTCACCTCTCTCTCATAAGCTGCTTCCATATCAGCCTTCTCCTTGGCAAGCTGATCATACTTCCTCTTCCAAAACCTAGATGAGTGAGGAAGAAGAGAAGTAACCACATCATCAGGCTCATCAATAACCTGATGCTCTAGAAATTCTATCACTGCATCCTTATTTTTGAGCTGCTGAAGAAGTTCCTCACGCTCACGAATCCATGCCGCGAACAATCTTCATCTCTCAACTCCTCTACTCCTTGGTTAGGGAGGGTTGAAGGCCCAACCATAACCATAGGGGTAGGTCTCGGATATTCGTACGGCATGCGGTACTCAAGAGCTCTCTTTCTCACCCAAGCGGTGTAAGGTTCCAAAACAATACAATTCTTTGGACCAAGCTCATTCCTTTCTTTCCTATGAACCTTGTGCCAGGCACGGACCATCCTATCCTTCAAGTTTTGGGGATCTTTACCCTCTTGAAAGAACAAGCCTTCCAACAAAACATTGTTAGGTTTATCCTTTAAGGGGAACCCAAGTTGACGGCGAGCCAAAGCAGGGTTGTAGTTAATTCCACCACATGCACCAAGAAGAGGTACATTGGAGAACTCACCACAAGAGTCAATAATCTGAACGCCATCATAAACACGGTTGTACCAATAGATATCATCATTAGTGAGAGACATGAGTCTCGTGGACCACCATAGACATCCCTTGTTTTCCTTGAAGGCAAGCGTCTGAGGCAAGTACGAAATAAACCTGTACAACAGAGGCAAACAACACACAATGGAACCACCACCCTTTGCATTCCTCATATGCAAAGAGAAATAAGTGTCACCCAACAGAGTCGGAACAGGATTAAGAGAAGAGAAAATCCTAATAGCATTCACATCCACGAAATTGTCGATGTTGGGAAATAACACTAGCCCATAGATGAGAAGTACGAATATGGCTTCAAAAGCTTCCTCACTCATGGCCTTCCCAAACAAAGTAGCTTTGGCAATCATAAAATCAGATGGGAGACCTTGAATTCCACCTTTGGCAGTCATATTAGCAATAATGTCAGATACAACCACATGAAGCATATCAACAATCTCTTGAGAAGACGGAATCTTCTCCAAGCCACTGAACAACAACTGGTCAAGAATAGGTATACCCATATGATAGGCATACTCCTCAAGTGTAGGAAAAAGCTGGAAATCCGGAAAAGTGAAGCACCGATACAGAGGATCGTAGAACTGCACCAACACACTCATCAAACCTTCATCCACCTTAGTAGAAAGAATAAACAGAAGCTTCCCATGGCGAGCTTTGAACTCCAATGGCTCTAATACATAAGATGTCAAACTCCTTAACTCTTTCAAGCCGGGTTGTCGGAAACTGTACTTCTTCGTATTCCTTCTTTGCTTATCCATGTCTGAAAATTTGCAAATAGACCTCTTAAGTTCCTTGAAAACTTTTATTGTTGATGATATGGATACGAATGAATGCATGAATGCATGGATGCAACAATCACACTCAAGGATCAAGCAAGTCACACCATACAAAGGTCATGGGATATCTCACGTCATTGTAAATATCAATCATCCATTTTGGTGGATCATGGTCTACACCTTATCAACACCCAAGTTCCATTGATATTGAGAATGTACGAGAACGGATCAACCGCGAATTAAGGGTTTGTTGTAAGTCACGAGCATGGAGTCTTGGTTAAGAACCACCCAAATGGGAGTGTACTATGGTTAAACCTGACAATCATGTTCTAAAAAGGTCCCCATAGTCATCATCTCATCTTTCGGATATTATCGGATAAAACAACTACTCGTTCTCCAAAAATATTCTCAAGAGGGACTCTTATGAGTGTAGTATCGCGTAACAATCGTATCAAATCTTACACTTGAACGACCTTCGCACTACGTCCTAGAATAGGCCAAGATGGGCTAGGTATCTAAGGTCCTTGGCTTCTAAGGTTTATATTGGAAAGAGTAATGCCTAACCACGACTACTCGTGTGACATTATTGATCCCCAAAGTGAATGGGCTTGCAAGTCAACTTGTTAAGGAATAACTCCACACAAGTCAACAAGACTATGTCATTCTCCTATCATAAGTGCACTCGAGTTCGGGTATAGAACTCATCTCACAAGAAACCACCAAGCATACAAGCAATTAATATATCAAGCAATTCATACATTACAAACAGTACAGTTATCCCAAATTTGCACAAAAATATGTCACCAATAAATATAAGCATACAACACACATAAGCAAAAAGTAGGCTAAACCCACTAGAGAGAATTCCCCAGTGAAGTCGCCACTTTTCTGTAGCGGGGTTTTGGTTACCTTTAGGTTTATTGACTAAACCAAAAGTAAAAATACAATTCGAGCCGCCACCACACTTTTATTTGTCCAAAGGAAAGGCTAAAAAGTGAACAAAAGCCAAGTAAGAAGTTTTATCAAATCAAAAACTAATAAAAATGTCAGAGATCTGGGTAAGGGGGTTGATTATGAAATGGGAAGGTTTTACGCACCCAAAACATCCTTAGTACTCTAAGGGAACCTCTTTTTGCAAACATGTGTTGTAGGTTGGTATTTGTGAAAATATGTGCAAAAGATTGGAGGAATGAGAAGAGAATAGATTATATTTACAAATTTGTTGTTTGAACGGATGAACCCATTGCCTACGTACCATCACAAAGGTAGGATCAAAATCTCGTAGTTCGGGGTAAAAATCACAAAGATTGGTGAATTGATTTGACCAAAAGCCTTAAGGTCTTTTGTTATCAAAGGGAGAAAACTCAACCTAAACCAACAATCCACCATGTGAGGAAAGGCTTCAACATGCTAGTGAGGGGTTAACCCTATAATAAGCATGGAAGACTTATAATCCAACCACTAAGGATGAGGTGAGATTTACATCAACCACTATGATAACTCAAACCTATGACTAATGTTTTTGAAAAAAAATTTAATAAGGTGGCCATTGGAACCATAAAAAACAACTTGAAGTGAGTTATATTTACAAGTTAGATTTATTTACAAAATGAAATCAAAGTTGGATTAAAGTTCATTCACAATGAGTATTTATGAAAAGATTTTGCAAAGTCAAAGGCATAAGGCCTAGGTTTCTAGTTTGAAACAAAGTCAAAGTTTGAAAGGAAAGATTTTGGCTTGGTTAGAGTGGGGAGAAGAAAAGTAGGGCTAGTCCTAAAGCATATAAAGATAAGAGGGAGCAGATAAAACCCTTGGAGTTCCTTTTCTTGAAATCATAGAGATGATTCAAGATGCTCCTTTCCTTTGGACTTAGCACACAATCAAGAAATCAAAAAATTATGGATTCAAGCTCCTAGGATCTCCATTTGACTTATCTCTCTTAACTTGGCTATTCATGACAATGGTCCTTTTTACTGCCTCAAGATGGAATCCCTATCACACAAGAACAAACATCAAAAAGCTCACAACACAATAAGGGGAATGGACAAAGAATAAGTTTAGATGAGAAGTCCTTTAAAGTCAACTTTTGAAATTTAGCATTCTAAAGGCATGAGGCCTAGTTGCTCTTCAACAAGTTTAGCATTCTAAAGGCATGAGGCCTAGTTGCTCTTGAACTCCTTTAAGCATAGGTATGTCCTAATTCTAAGTCCTTTCTTCTTTTTGCATTAGGTTCACACAAAACAAAGACAAAACAAACACAAGACAACAATATATTTATATACAATAATGAGCTCAAATGAGCAAAAGGAAAATGACATAAACATAAAATATGTGCTCAAGTGAGTAAAATGAAAAGCAATATGAATAAATGGGCAAGAAATAAATGGCATTAAAAATAAAGGGCAAGAAATTAAATGCTCAAATTAAAGTTAGTAATTAGTGAAGTTATGTTAGTTTGTCATAAGACAATGTAGCGCTATGTTAAGCAATCGTAAGTGGACTAATATAGTAGTCACACCTATCTGAGACCGATCAATAAAACTATAGGCAAATAAACACAAGTTAGAGATTATGACTAGTAAGCCAAGCTCCACAAACTTGCCATGCCAAAATAAAAGGGGAAGGGCCTTGTATGGACTTTAGGTTTTTTGCTTGACCAAGAAGCAACCTATCTCGGACACAAAACAACTCACTTGATCTTGGATCAAGTTGAGTTTGGTTGGATCAAAGAAGGTTAAACCTCTCATTTGTCAAGACCAACCATAAGACATTAACTCATTGGCCAAAATAAAAAGAAATGGGATGAAGATGAAATGGATAGAAAGAGAATTCAAGTATCAAACTCAATTGATCAAATGTGAACCAAGTCATCATCAATCAATGCCAAACAGAAGAGAAATGAATATTACAAGTCAACAAGTCAACCATAATTTTTTGGTAATTTTTGAATTAAAAATAAATGCAAAATAAAATAAACAAAATATGGTCAAACCTCAAATTTAATTCAAATCAACTTCAACAAGTCCAATTAAATTCTCATAGGTCTAACATGGTCAAACAAACTTTGATAAATTTTCTCAACAAATTTTGAAATCAGAAACTATTTTAAAACAATTAAAAACAATAAAAAATAACACAATATGAATTAAAATCTCAAATCAAATAAGAAATTGATGAGACTATTTTACATTGACTTATCATGATCCATAGGTGTTAGGAAAATATTTTTGGATTTTTCAAATATCAGAAAGTAATTAAAAATGAATTAAAACTATTAAAAATCAAATAATTCACAAAAAATATTAAATGAAGTCACAAAAATAATTAATGATCAAAATATGAAACTAGATTTTTCAAGAAATTTTTTGGCATCGGTCTCATATTTTTGTGACTTCAAATAAAATATTTATGAACTTTTGAAAATAAAAGGAATTAACTGAAATTAAAAGAAAATAGGAATAATAGAAAAATCCAGCGTCATCAGATCATTTCTTTAATTGACGTGGCAAGGGATCAACAACTCAGAGGCGTGGATGCATGGTGATCTCAAGTCAAGCGCGCAACACATGGCATTAAAACAAGTAATCACAATGGATGACCACAATTATAACGTTTAGACACGATCCAAGGGCTGAGACTCAAACACGTGGGGATGGTGGTGGAAACCACCATCTTCTCCGGTGATCTAACCATTTCCGGCCACCACGCGCAGGAAAATAAATTGTAATGAAAATGAAATGTAAGGACATCAAAATGAAGCTTAGGTGATGTACATCACCACTGTAACCATAGATCATCCTCACTCTTCCTATTTAAAGAGAAATATGAGCTTGAAGATCATGACGTGTCAACTGGAATGGCACGATTTGAACAATTAAGACCACCACTGGCCAGCCTCAAGTATGAGGATTTCAGAAAATAACATAAACCAAAGAAAATCACATTGTATTGCAAGATCTAGATAAAAAAAGTTTGAGGTTCTACCTCTGAAATGAAACTTCAAATGCCACGAATCCTTCAGGATCTTGATATGCTTTTGCTCTGGAAGTGTGATGGAGATGATAGGTTAAGGAATTGAGCTTTGAAAATCAACTAATGATGTTGAATTTCAAGCTTGAAAAAGAGAAAGAAAACTGAAAATTCCTTTAGTGAGGGTTGGGATTTCAATTCAGCAGCAATTCAGATCTCCACTTGGTTGCAAAATGAAGGAGATTGAGCTCCTATTTATAGCTGAAAAGGGTTGCAAGGCATGGTTCCCTCGTGTGCATGGGATTTGAATTCTCCTTGCATGGGCCTGTACAGGTGCATGTTGTAACACCCCGATAAAATAAGATAATTATTTAAATTGAGTCAATAATATATTTATTAATTTAATTAAATAATTGGAATTATTATTATTATTGGAATTACTATTATTGGGTTATTATTTTATTGGAATAAAAGTTGGAATTTAGAAAAGGTCCCATTTAGTAAAAAGGTTTATTTTTTTCACGTGAAAAGGAAAAAAAAGACAGAAAAGTGGAAAAAGGGCAAAGAGAGCCAGAGAACAAGGGTGGAAGAGAGAAAGAGCTTGAAGCTGAAGGATTGCCGGATTGACTCAGGTAAGGGGGGTTTATCATCGTTTAATGGGTATTATGGGATAATATGTACTGGGTAGTGATAAACCATTGATTGATCTCTGAATTGGATGATTATGATGAAATTGTGAAATATTGGATGAACGAATTTGGAGTATAATTGAGAGGAATTCGTAGGAATTAGATGTAAAAATGTTAGATTTTTGTGAAATCGAATAGGGTATGATTTGTGTTAGAGGATATGAACGAATAATGTGAAAAATTGGACTGTGGAAGGTTGAATTGGATAGATCTCGTAGCAGAGAAAGCCATAGCAGATCTGGAATTCTGGGTTCTGGTCATACGCGTATGGCACTAGGCAATACGCGTATGAGATGGCATGGTACGCGTATGGCACTAGGCAATACGCGTATGGATGAGGAAGATGATGTTTTGAACGTAGTTTGGTCTCTGTTGGTACGCGTATGGGGAAGTGGTACGCGTAGCATACGCGTATGAGATGGTGTTACGCGTATGGGATTTGGTCAGGAGATGTGCCATACGCGTATGGGGTTAGGCAATACGCGTATGGGCAGGATTGTGATTTTCCTGAGCTGTTGTTGTGCAGTTTTTAACTGTTCAGCTGAGTAACGTAATTCAGATGATGTATGATATATTAGGGATCATTTCCCGTTGTTTCGAGTAGTATAGGTATTAGTAGAGTGTGCTAATACTGTGGTTGTTATTTGGCATGATATGATATGCTTATGTGATAAAATACTGCTGATGTGTGATAGTATGCATGATGCTGTGAATGTATCAGTTATGTGTGCATTGGTGAATAGACTGTTTTATGGCTTAGAGTGTGAGCATATATCTATTCTTGAATTGTTGTTGATGATGTAGCATTGCTAGGTGATTAGCATGCATGTTGTGGCCTTTATGGTGGTAGCTAATTCCCATGGTGAGGAATTAGTGATGAGTTATTGTGGATTATTGTTGATGTTTGCATGCTAGGTGATTTAGCGTGTATAGCATAGCCCTTGGGGTGGTAGCTAATTCCCATGGTGAGGAATTAGTGATGTGAGTCACTAGGTCTCAAATGAGTGGGACTAGTGAGCTTGGTAGCCGTACCTGGATTTGGTCGGTGAGGTTGAACTATATGTTCACGAGTAGTCGGTACCGCATGCATGGAGTCTCATTGCATAATATATGTATGTATGGCGTATAATATGAATGGATGTATTCCAATATTATACGTGTGTTTTATGGTTATTTTGAGTTTGAGTATGATGATGGTGATGATTATAAGTTGACATTGCCGTTGCTGAATATGTGTAATCTGATTAGGGTAATGATATGTGTTATATTACTTAGCATTACATGATATTTTATAATGCTTATTATATCGATTGAGGAACTCACCCTTACAACTATGTTTTCAGGTAACGAGCAGTGATTGAATAGAAGCTAGTCCTTGGCGTCTAGTGTAGTCCTTAGTGGGTCATGCTCTGGTAGATGTAACATCGGGATGGGATGTCTTACTATGTTTTCTTTCAGTTGTTGAACAACTTTACATGTAATGTAGTACATGATTTGAATGTTGTTATTTTTGTATCCGCTGCGAATTATGCAAAAATGTCTTATTTAGATTAAATAAATGAGCATGACAGGATATTTTGATGATTGGTGTGAAATGATTGTGTGACACCCTTCAGGGCATAATTACTCTGATTGATATTTTATTATTTTAATTAAATATTTGGGGTATTTTTAGAAGGGTGTTACACATGTAAGGCCCAATGATGGGTGATACACCAAGCTGAGGTCAGCTGGAAATGAATTGGATATGCATAATGATCTTCACAAGCTTGCACATCAAGTTATATCATGAAATGCCAAAATGGACATAAAGAAACAACTCTTCGAAACTCACACATGGAAATTCACAAAAAGTAATATGAGTAATGGTTGGAAAGCCCTTGAAATAAGGAACAAAAGTCATGTTGGGAAAAAATTCATTTGGCATTTGGAAATTGGTGAAAATTGGCTGTGAAAGTTTGGGCACAAAACATATCTAAGTCACCCTTTGAAAATTTTCACCAAAAGCAAGCATCTTCAAGCCCTTCTGTTTCAATAATGAAAGATTCGAATGAAAAAACCTTCAACATAAAAGTTGTAGATATTTTCAATAGGATCAATTTAGACTCAAATTTTGCATACTTTGGATTTTTAATGAGAAAGTTATGGGCATTTGAGGTTGGGCATTTTTCAAATTCAATGACTTAGGTCCAAAGTGACCTATAATATTTTGTATTATCACATGTATTTGTTTTAGGAGTATGAAATTTTATCCAACATAACATTTGAATTATACATCTTAAGATGTCCAATGCACTTGGTATCACCTCAAAATCATAAAAATTAAGGAAGTTAGGTCTTTGGGAAGTTGACCCAAAATAAGGGTTTCAGTCAAAATGACCTATAATGTTTTGAAATTAATGATGACCTTCCAAGTTTCAAATGGATTTTTGATGAACATTAAAATTTTTTATATGGTTCTTAAGAACATTTTTTATCTTGGGGTCATCTTCATTTGACAAACACATCACAAGTTGTATCTTAGTGATCCTCAGCTTAGTCAGATGACTTGACTGATCAACTTTTCAAGGCCAAACTTCCAATCTTGATGAATAAATGATTGTGGGGACTCACATAGGCTCACATATGCATAGAATAATGAATTAAAGAACTTCCCTTGATTAAATTTGATCATAGGTTGAGATTGTTTCATGGGCAAGGCATAGTCAAAGCACAGTTGAATTAGGGTTTCCTTGGGAAACAATCCTCAAGCCCTTTAGGTTATCTTGATCAAATTGGCAAATTGAGATACTTGGGAGGCATATATGATGATTAGGAGATTTTTATGGACCATTTTCATTCTTTTTCTCATCTTCATCTAGCCACTTCATTGAGCTTAGGAGCCTCGTAGGAGCATTGGAGCACATGATCACTTGAGCTTCAAAACAAAAAGAGTTAGTGACATCTTTTTGTGCTTTTGGTTAGTAATTGAAATAAGAAAAGCAATAATATACAATACAAGCATGCTTGGTGATCTCAACACACTCAAACAAGTCCCAACCCTATGGTTAAGGAGCCAAAAATGCTATGATCCTTGAGGCAATGCACTAAGCAAAGTTATAATGCCATGAGGGATCTTAGGGTCAAAATTAGGGTCTTACAATTGCCTCAAAGAGCGATCCGCAAACTGAAGTTTCATTTGAGTATCTTGAACAGAGCCGATGTCTAATTTCTTATAGATGGACAGTGGCATCAAGCTTACACTTGCTCCTAAGTCAATCAAAGCTTTCTTGAATTTTCTATCACCAATGGTGCATGGAATAGTAACCGATCCCCTGTCTTTCTTTTTTACTGGGATTTTCATGCCTTGGAGAATGGCACTGCATGTTTCAGTTAGGATGATCGGTTACGTATCAGTGGAACGCTTCTTGGAAATTATGTCTTTCATGAACTTGGCATATATTGGCATTTGTTCTAATGCTTCAGAAAAAGGGATGTTGATTTCGAATTTTTTGAACATTTCCAGGAACTTCTCAAAATTCTTTTCATGTTGATTTTTCTTTTTGTGTCTTGGAGGGTAAGGGACTTTGATCACTGGTTTAGGAACCTTCTATTTCTCCTTGACAAGAGGTGGTATTGCTTCTTCATCTTGGTTTTTTGTTTCCTTGATTTCTAAATCCACCTCTATCAATCCATCTTTTTCTATATCATTTTCCTTTGTTGACTTTCCACTTCAGGTTGTGACAACGTTAACAGTGTTATGTTCCCGCGGATTTGTCACCATACGACTAGGTAGGGTACCCGGGGCTTGAGAGTTTGAAGCTAACTGTTGTGCTATCTGTCCCATTTATACTTCAAGATTTTTAATGGAGGCCTTGGTGTTTTTCTGATTAGTCCTTGCTTCTTCTTGAAACTGTATGCTGTGGGCTGCTAACTTTTCAATGGCAATTTCCCATTCAGCCTTTTTAGGTGCCTGTTGTTGCTGCTGTTGTTGATACTGAGTCTGATATTGCCCTGTACCTTGTTGCGGGGTAGTCCCTCTCTGATATTTCCAGGAGAAGTTTGGATGATTCTTCCAACCTGGGTTGTAAGTGTTAAAATAAGGATTATTCTGCTTCAATAATTTGATCTCTTCAATTTGTTGGGGAGTAGCAAAGCAATAGACCATGTGATGAGGTCCGTTACAGATTTCACAAGTGCTAGCCTGAGCTGGTTGAACCTGCGCTATCTGTTGAGTACCTATATTCATAGCTTTCAGCTTTTTGTCTACTTCGACAGCAACTGTGTCTTCCAGACGGATTTTATTTGTCTCTAATTTTAGATCAATCACCCCCTCTGACTGACTAGTACACCTGTCGTATAGCTCTAGATGCTCATTGGCAGGCATTGCTTCAATAATCCTCTTGATACCAGTGGCTGTTGAGAAATTGGTTGAGCCACCGGGTGCTGTATCAATCAACTGTTTTGTTTTTATTTTCATCCCATTAACGAACATCTGCATTTGTTCGGTCTGATCCATATTATGAGTTGGACACGCTACTAAGATCCTTTTGACTCTTTTGTAAGTGTCTCTTAATGATTCACCATCCTTCTGTTTGAAATTAAGAATTTCATACCTTTTTCTCAGGAATACTGATGCTGAAAAGTACTCATTTAAGAATGCAGTTTCTATCTCCTCCCAGGATGTGATACTCTCGGCAGGAAGAGAATAAAACCATTCTTCTGCGTCTTTAGCTAAAGTGAACGGGAACATTCTTAATTTTTTTGCTTCATCAGTATGACCATCAATTTTCAGGGTGGTGCTCATGGTCAAAAATCTTTGCAGGTGTTTGTTGGCATCTTCATTAACCTTTCCAGTGAAAGGTTTTCTTTCCAATTGATTGATCGTGCTAGGATGTAGTTGAAAATTTGTCACATTCACCGGTTGGTTGACAATGGTCAGTCGAACACCCGGTGCATTTGCACCTCCATAGTCACCCAGGAGTCTTTCCGGAGGTGGAGGAGGTGGAATTGGAGGAACTTCAACCATTGGTTCCTTGACTTCTGAGTGATCAGAGGTACTTTCTTCTGTAGAATCCACTCTTTGTTCTCCGCGTCTTCGGTGAAGGGTTCTCCTGATCTCTGCGTCAAAAAGAATTCAGCGGAGGGTTCTTCTCGCATACACAAATTAGTAAATTATAAATGAAAGAAAACTTGATATTAAAATTAAACTCTATATTTTGGCAGTCCCCGGCAACTGCGCCAAAAACTTGATCGGGAAAATAGCAAGTGTACTATTTTGCCTTTTTTAGTAATAATGGGGAAATTCCCCGAATGTCGATCTCAAGGAATGCAAGTTAATATTGAGTTCAAATTATCATTCAATTAAACAAAAAGTATTAATTTGGTTTTTAGGTGTAAAAATGTAATAATAAAAGTAAAGGTAAAGAAGGATGAAAATAAGGGTTTATAGAGAAAAAGGAACAATGCCAGGGAAGGTGTATGATTTATCCCTGTAACAATTATGGGTCACTATTGCATCAACAAATATCAATTACTACCAGTTCATAAGGGTATTTTCTCCCAAGTCCTTGGTGAGAAAACCTTTAATCAATCTACCCTAATTTCCATGTCCATAGCCAATTAGGGTGAAGTTAAGCTGTATAATATCAAGAATACTCTGATTCATACAAGGTATCCCTAGTTCTAGGTGATATTTACTGTAGAGTAACCTTATGAAAACCTTATCAATGGCGGTCCAACCTAATTGATAACCACAAAACAATCTCGATTGGTCCGAAAGAGAAAGCAATAAACACATCAAAAGGTTACCGTAAAAACAATATTATAAATGCAAATGTAAACTCAAATTCGTTACAATTCTATATCAGGGACACCCCTAGCATTGGGGGGGTTTAGCTACTCATATTATTTAAAACAAATTCAAGATAAAAATTACACATTACAAGTAATTGGATGACTTTGATCTTCAGTCGCTCCCGCTCATGAACACCTTCAGCTCTCCGAATGCCTTGATCTCTGTAATCCTTGATTGCTTCACAATACTGTGTTTTGCCCTATTCCAAGATGATTTTTCCTTTGGCAGAAGACCCTCTTTTATAGTGAAAATTCCAAACAGCAGTTGGACAGGTCCAAAAATATCTCTTAAAAGCCCGACGAACAAAAGCCCGAGAAAAACTGAATTTTTGGGTTTGGGCTGACACAGGTGGCCGTGTCAGCCTACTGTTCTGGATGACAAGCCCCTGACAAGGGGTGACACGGTTGGGGATGATGCCTGACACGGCCCGTGTCAGCTGACACGGGTGGCCGTGTCAGGCCTCATGTACCGGGGTTTTCTGCTCCTCTGCTTTTCGGAATCTCGCATTGTCTCGTTTTGAGTTCCCTGGTTCTTCTACCTGGACCTGTCGGACAAAAACACAACTATCCCACGCATAAAATCACTAAAATAAAAGTAAAACATAACAATGATTAAAATGGATTAAATAAAATGACGGAAGTAAAACTAACTCGAAATGTACCATAATGCTTGCACAGTGTGTCAAAAGCCTCCGTTTCGTGTCGGATCAGTAACGAAAACTCAATGCAAATGGTGACTGATCACCTAGCTCATGTCAACTTTGATTTACTAAACAAAGTGACTTCAAAAGATTTAGTAATCAGTCTACCAAAAATAAAGTTTTCAAAAGACCATATATGCGATGCATGCCAAATGGGAAAGCAAACGAGAGTCTAATTTAAATGAAAAAACATTGTTTCTACTTCGAGACCTCTTGAGCTTCTTCATATAGATCTATTTGGTCCCTCAATAAATAAAAGCATAGGTGGTAACTATTATGGTTTTGTGAAAGTATACAATTACTCAGTATTTTGTTGGGTCATGTTTTTGTATAGTAAAGATGAGACTTTGTCGACTTTCAAAAAATTTGCTAGATTATCCCAAAATAAAATGAATTTGAAAATTGTTGCTATCTTAAGAAATCACATAGGTGAGTTTGAAAATCATCTATTTGATAAGTATTGTGATAAACATGGCATTAAGCATAACTTCTCCGCTCCTAGAACTCCAAAATAGAACGGTGTTGTGGAGCGGAAAAATCATGTTTTAGAGGAGTTAGCTAGAACTATGCTCAATGAAGGTAGTCTACCTAACTATTTCTAGGCTAATGCCATTAACACGACATGTTATGTCTTGAATAGGATACTAATACGTCCTATCTTAGATAAAACTCCCTATGAATTGCTTAAGGGTAGAAAACCTATTTTGTCACATCTTTATGTTTTTGGATGCAAATGTTTCGTTTTGAACCATGGAAAGAATAATCTAGGTAAGTTTGATGTGAAATCCGATGAGGGTATCTTCCTAGGATACTCCCAATATAGAAAACCTTATAGGGTTTATAACAAAAGATTACTTATTATTTAAGAGTCGGTTCATGTTACTTTTGACGAGTCTTACCCGAAAAATGACTGCAAAGGTGTTTCTTTTCATGATGTAGGTGTATCTTCACAAGATATTCTTAAGGAACCCGAACAAGGAATTGATCAGCCTAAAACGGTGGAACATGAGAAAGAAGAAGATAACGATTGTGAAGAGGAGAAGGTCAAAAGTCTATCTGCAGTGGACATACTACCTTTGGATTGGAGAACATCCAAATATTACCTTATCGACAACATATTTGGAGGCATCAAGAAAAGCGTGACATCACGCTCCAAGATAAGTATTTTTTGTTATCATTTTACATTCGTTTCATAATTTGAGTCTAAAAACGCTAAAAATGCATTACTTGATGAGCATTGGCTTATGGCCATGCAAGATGAGCTAAACCAATTTAAAATAAATGATGTTTAGGACCTTGTCCTTCATCTCCAAAATCATCAAGTAATTGGCACTAGATGGGTATTTAGAAATAAACTTGACAAAAACAGAGTGACAACTTAGAATAAAGCCCGACCAGGAGCTCAAGGTTATAACCAAGAGGAGGGAATTGACTATGAAGAGACTTATGCTCTGGCTGCTCGCCTTGAGGATATACGCCTTATACTAGCTTATGCTTGCTCCAAATATTTAAATTTATTTCAAATGGACGGGAAAAGTGCGTTCCTTAATGTCTATATTAATGAGGAAGTGTATGCAGCTCAACCTCCCAGTTTTGAAAATCACGAGTATCCTAATCATGTTTAAAAACTAAAGTGAGTTTTGTATGGTCTCAAACAAGCACCCATGGCTTGGTATTTACGACTTAGTAAGTTTTTAATTGATCAAGGATACTCTAGAGGAAATATGGATACTACATTTTTCATTAAGCGTCAAGGAAAGCATAATTTTCTAGTTCAAGTTTATGTCAATGATATCATTTTTGGATCCGCTAACATGCAACTTGTCAAGGGATTTTCTAAGCTTATGCAGGGTGAGTTTGAGATAAGTTTTATATGGGAGTTGAATTACTTCCTTGGGCTTCAAATTAAGAAACTCAATGAAGGGACCTTTGTGTGTCAAACCAAATATTGCAACGAACTACTAAAAATATTTGGTATGGAAGATGCAAAGTCGATTGACACTCAAATTCCAACAAATGCAAACTGGGAAAGGAATGAAAATGGTAAGAATGTTGATGTGAAGAATTCCAGAGGTATGATTGGTTCTCTTATATATCTCACTACATCTAGGATGAATGTTATGTTTAGCGTGTGTATGTGCGCTCGTTATCAATTGACTCCTAAAGAATCTCATTTAAAAGTCGTAAAATGCATTCTTAGGTATCTTCATGGTGATTCTAAGTATGCGCTTTGGTATTCTAAGGGAAGCGATTATAATTTGGTTGGTTATATCAATTCCAATTTTTCCGGTTGCAAATCGGATAGGAAGAGTACTAGTGGAACTTGCCACATGTTTTCAAATTCTTTCGTAAGTTGGCATTGCAAGAAACATGTTTCCGTTGCTTTGTCAACTGTCGAGGCAGAATACATAGCGGCCGGTAGTTGTTGTGCTCAATTTTTTTGGCTCAAACAACAATTATTTGATTTTGATATTGAACTACAACATATTCCTATTATGTGCGATATCACTAGTGCTATTAATCTAACCAAAAATCTGGTGCTACACTCTTGTAGTAAACATATTGAGATTCGTCACCACTTCCTACGTGACCATGTTGAGAAAAGAGACATCGTATTTGAGCATGTTGATAGCAAAAATCAACTTGCAAATATATTTACAAAACCTCTTGCGACCGGACCGTTTTTCAATATTTGAAGGGAATTGGGGATACTTGATATATAAAATCTCGCCTCAATATGATTTTGTTGCATGGACTTTATATACTTTTGCTCTAACTTTCCTTGGAAGTTCAATTATGTAAGAATGCATTCGTCATCAATTAATTACTGAGGTAATATTGTTCCATTTTCCTTTTCCCTTTTGTAAGTAAGCTTTTACTTTTGCATGTTACTTATGTTCCAAACGATTGATATTCTTGATGTATGAAATAGTTCATGAATGTTCACTTCCAAAAATTTCTATTGATGCATATCAATTTATATGCTTATAGCGACTTTGTGCTATTATTTCTTCATGCTTGAAATATGCTCTTGGTGCATTGGCTTGTTATCTATTCTTGCATGAAATATGATTGAACATGTTATAATGTTGGCAAAATTCTTGTTGTGTGTCATTGTTATGATAACATCTTTGTTTTTTGTTTGAGTGGTGATAAATCTATATATCACCTTGCTAGAGCACATGCGTGTGCAGCATTTCGGGAGCACTAAAGGCATATGTCACGTAATCGTGTCGCTTTTGTAGCAACTTAAGAGTTAATGATTACATTGTATCCTTCACCTTTTATGTCTGTGTTATGTTATTTGGCATAAGGTGTGGCAACCATGTTATATTATTGCTTGATATGCTTTTATTTATGTTTAGGTATTCTTTTTCAATATGTAAATCATTCTATGTGAGTGTTATCGTATTGATGTTCTTATCTTTGCAAACCACCTATGTGTGTTATATTGGTTTATGCGTGATTTAAGATACTTCCCATGGATTGCTTCGTTTATTTTTGATGTTATTAAAGGGGGAGAAGCAAGATGAAGTTGGGATGCATATAACATATATTCATGGAGAGCCTTTCATTGAAAACACGAAATGCATCATCTCAACTTTTTCCATCATAAAAAAGGAAGAGTATGTAGTGCAACTTTTTGTTAGATATATTTTACATGATGTCAAATATAGGATACTTTAGCATTAATATATATTGAATGGTATCCTCTGATTCTCTATGTCCATCTTAGCATTAGGAATCATAAAAGTATTTCGAAATAGTTTGAAAAATGTTTCATGCATCAAAAATAATTTTTGAAAAAAAATGAACTATAGGTCGACTCATAGAAGAAATTTGTTTTCTCTATGTCGACACATCCGTTGTACAGGTCGACTCATTTACTGCATTATTAAAGTATGTAAGCTCTGACAGATGTGTCGTCTCTACAGATCGACACACAGGCATCACATGACCTTTACAAGTCGACGCATGACCTATACATGCCGACCTATGCGTCGAACAGGTCGGCACATGGTTTTCACATGTCGACCTATGCAACGAAAATTTCCAAAAATTCACAATTTTTTCAAATCATTTGCATTCCTTTTGCCTTTAAACATGCATGCATATAATACTTCACACATGCATCATTTACTAGCAAGGTTTCTAGTGAGTAAAACCTATACAAAACCCATATTTCAAAGCATTCTTATTATATTCAACCTTTCTTATATGCAGACACACAATTAAACTACACATAATCATTTTTTGATTGGGTGCAATCTAAAGTAGGGTTGATAACGTCTAATTTAGGTTCATTGTACTGTAAAATTGGGTTAAGAATGAGGGTTTCAAACAGAAAACCAAGGTGGGTTTTTCCTTCAAGATATTTTAGGGTTTGAAGGTTTTGGACAAGATTACTCAATCCAGATATGATCGAGTGAAGTCTTTTAAGAATGGGAGGTTCTTGCAAAGAAGTAGCGTGAGACGGTGGATCACATTAGTAAATATTGGGTATCAACAAGTGTGCGTTTGGGATATGATCGAGTGAAAGCTTTGAAGAACAAGAGGTTTATTGCAAATAATTAGCATGAGATGGTGAATCGAAGCGGCATTGTTAGTTACTTGATCAAGCTTTGATCAAGGGAAAAGAAGGTGGTAGAATCAACATCAAGCCTAGGGTGTATAGGGTTAGATTTATGCATCTCTATTGTATACACACATTTGCAAAGTAAGATATATTACACTATCTCAATTCACATTCAAATTGAGGGCATACATACCCATAGCGAGGTCGATTGGGGAACTGCCTAAACAAATCCTTGTGTACTCTCTCTCTCTCTTATTTTCAATTTGCAAATTGTCGATTTCATAGATCGTTTAATCAAATTGTTTAGATAATAATTTTGATTACATTTTGAAATTGGTGTTGTTAAGTTGATCACAAACCTTTAGGTTATGATTGGATTTTGAGACCAACAATATCACATAAAACTCCAAACAATATTGACTGCACACTAAGTGTTCGACAAATTGCTTCAATTGATTTTTGTGTGTGAATTATCATTGGAAGTAGACTTTCCTTATTAGCTTGCATTCAACTAGTTATGATTAGTTGTTATTGATCGATTTGAGAATCATCATCATATCATTGTCACTACTACGGATATCTGAGCTTTTTGATAGCGGGTTCGGTTAGACGATTTTTGATCCAGGATATTTTAAACTTGCTTCTGCGCCATAAATTTTTAAACCTATTTTTTGTCAAAGTTTTAAACTCGGGATCTATTCAACCCCTATAGACCTAAGCCTATCGTCTAACAACGATCGACATGATAAATGTTTCTCAGTCGAATTAGTGAAAAGATACATAGATGAACCAAAGGTGTCACACATGAAGGATGTAAGAAGAATCATGAGATACTTAAAAGGATCAACAAACTATGAAGATCTATTTCCACGTGATTTTGAAATCAAAGAAGTGGATATTACTTGCTATTCAGATGGTGATTAATGTGAAGATAAGGAAGTTCGAAGAAGCACAAATTGTTATTTCTTTCAAGTATTTGGTGCCCCAATCTCATGGTACTCTAAAAAGAAACATGTGGTGGCCTTATCATTATGTGAGGTTGAATATATAGCAGGATCCCATGCTGTGTGTCAAGCAATTTGGATCAGATCTATGTTGGAAGAGATGAAGGTCAAAGTGAAGAAACCTCTGGTTCTGCAAATGGACAGCAACTTAGCCATTAATTTTGCAAAGAATCCAGTTCTTCATGGGATAAGTAAGCACATTGAAGCTAGGCTTAATTTCCTAAGAGAGAAGGTAAACCAGGGTGAACTTGAAGTAAGACATTGCTCTAGTGAAGTACAGTTGGCCAACATTCTCACCAAAGGACTGAAGATCGACAATATCCTAACTTTGAGAAAGAAATTAGGAATAATTCATATCGACTTTGATTAGTTTGGGTTTGATAACTTGGATTATAAGAGGATATGTTTTGATATAATCCAAGTAGTACCCCAAACTTAAGTTAGTTAGGTTTAAGGTTTGTTATGTTAGTTGCTTAGTATACAAGTAACACACACACACACACACACACACACACACACACACACACACACACACACACACACACATATATATATATATATATATATATATATATATATATATATATATATATATATATCACGCGCTAACAAATCGGTATCTAGATATCCAGATAGTTTCTTGACCATGTTTTCAAGAATCACACGTCGGTGACTGTAGATTTTTAATCGCGTTTGCTACAAAGATGAATGATAACAATGACATTCTGAATTCTCTTCCAATTCTTGACGGCAAGAATTGGATCTGATGGAGAAAAAAATGCAATATCTATTTGAATTTTATGAAAAAGTAGTTACTAATGTCATCCTGAACTTGTTGAGAATTCAACTGATGCTCAGAGAGTCGCGAATAGGCGGCCAAGAAGAAAAACGGCAAGACCATATTTTATATTCAATCGACGGTAGACGTGACGAACTTTGATTGTATTTCTCATACTGAATCATCGAAATAGGTCTGGAATATTATTGTCAAGTATTACGAAGGAGGCGAGAAGGTTAAAGTCATCAAATTGCAGATGTTGCGAAGGCAGTATGAATTACTGTAGATGGGAGAAGAAGAAAAGATTGTAGGCTATGTCTCAAAGGTGAATAATCTTGTCCCTCTCATGAAAGGCTGTGGTGAAACCCTAACTGATAAGATGATAGTTGAGAATATAATATGTATGTTGACCTCTCACTTTGATCATGTTATCATAGCCATTCAAAAATCCAACAATCTTGAAACCATGAAACTGGAAGATTTGGTTGGTTCATTTTGAGGCACATGAGATGAGGTTTGTTGGTAGGAAATATGTTCAAGATTCGATACAAGCACTAAAATCTCAGACATGGAAGAAACATGGTGGTTCCAACAATTTCAAGGGTAAAGGAAACAAGAGTCAGAGTAAAAAGTCTTGGTCAAACCCTCAAAAGCATAAGGTCGATGATAGAGCTTCTGAAACTTTCAAAAGAAGAGAATAAAACTCCTAAAAAAACAAAGAAGAAAAAAAGGGGGTGCAATACTATAATTGTGAAAAGTGCGGTCCCTTAAACTGATTTTTACACGTTGTGATATTTGTTATACTCACATGGAAAAAGTATTGAATATATTGAATGTTTTTCGTTTTCAGAAGTAAAATTGATTTTATCACTATTTTTATGATATTATTGTTGTTGTTGCCATACATGCAGGCAACAAATATTGAACTGAACCTGCATTGAGTAAGAATCTTTTGACAACCACTGCTTGAATTTGGTGGCTATAGTGTACTTACTGAGTTTCTCTATAAAATTATACCTTATCTTTTCCTTATTCATAGGATACAGTTTTGAGATTTGGTTTGTAGTTATTCTCATGTTTTATAAATATGAATGTAAATATACCATCGGTCACCCATACAAAATTCAAGAATTCATATGGTGTTAAAAATCCTCTTTAGATCCTTATGACCCTTTTTTTATAAGCAAGCTAATATTAAAGAAAGAGAGTATAAGGGGTACTCAAACCCTTACAAAGGATACAAACCCCACTTACAAGCATAAATAAGGTGCGTGATTCTAATCGTACCAACTACAATTCTTAGAAGAAAAACTGCCTACAACTAACCAATTCCAAGTCAAATATTTAATGGAAATAATAGCATCACCAACACAGAAAGTATTCCCGTTGAACACAAAATTGTTTCTCCCATTCCAAATGATCCAACAAACTGCTACTCAAAACATCCCAGCCTTCTTCTCACTAAAATCCTTCTGCAACTTCCCCCAACAGGAACTAAACAAAACTGTATGGAAAATATGATCCGCAAAGACAAAACCCAATCAAACACCCAATTTCCTCCACACCGAGCAAACCACCGAACAAGAAAAGAAAAGATGGAACATATTCTCCACATGGACAGAACAAAATAATAACATAAGAGTCAAAATCATAAATGATACCTCTATGCAACAACAAATTCTTAGTCATCAATCTATCTAACAACAACCTCCATGTGAAAAGAATAAATTTAGACGGATTCGACGTATTCCATAGGATATCAAGGGAAACCTTCAATTCAACGTCTATAACATCCGAATTTGAATCCTGCAAGACAACATAACATGAAAAAACCAAAAACAAAAGTGACGCATCCAATGTCCATTCAAAATTGTCTTGCAAGGAACAAATCGGATGAAACATATCCAATTTTTCAAACAATTCTTCCTTCAAACATACTGCTCCGCTGTCTAGACTCCTCTTTTCCAAATGGAGATTCCATTTCCACTCCTTATCAACCCAATCACCCATCCCATCAACACCGCTAACCTGCAAAACAGACCGCATGAATAACTCGGAATAGTCCTCCTTAATGCTCTTCAAAGACAACCAACACCTAGACCAGAAATTCACATTAGAACCATTTCCTAGAAAACATCTCAAATTGTCTCTGAAACAATCCATTCCGTATTCGACATCACACCCCACACTATTTAAATTTCTCCACCAAATCAAATATCGATACCTCCAAATTCGAATGCCACTACTCAGAATAGGAAACCTGAAAGAACGATATCTATACTCAATCATCTTTGACCATACCGTCGTCAGATCGTTTAAAATCCCCCACTTCCACTTCAAGAGAAGGGAGACATTAAACAAACCAATATCTTTTACACCAAGACCCCCCTTATCTTTAGGAAGAAAAAATTTATCATAACTAACCCAATGTATCGATCTCTTCTGAGAAACCCCTCCCCACAAGAAATTGCTCTGAATTTGAGTTAATTGCCTTTTCACCTTCACCGGGATTTTATAAAACGAGAGCATGAAGGAAGTAGTCCCATTCAAAACCGAAATGATCAAGAAAAAACCTACCACCCATCGATAATCCCCTACCTTTCCATGAATATAACCTCCTCTTGACATTATCAACGACCCACTTCCACGTACTCACTCTCCTAGGAGAAACACCCACCACCACGCCCAAGAATTTAAACAGAAGGCTATCAATGCAATAATTAAGATACTGAAAAGCCGAAAGAATAAAATATGAGTTCAAGTTAACCCCATACAATTTGCTTTTGATAAAGTTGACCCTAAGGCCCGACACAAGTTCAAAGCTCCTAAGAACCGCTTTAATACACCAAAGATTTGACTAACATCCTTCTCCCAATAAGATTGTGTCGTCCGTAAACTGAAGAATATTGAATGAAATGTCTTCCGCCAATTCGAAACCTCTGAACTTACCTTCACATGTCACCTTCTTCATAATACTATTAAGACCTTCCATAAACAAAACAAATAGAAAAGGAGAGAGAAGGTCTCCTTTTCTTAGGCCTTTGCTCAAAGAAACGTCCCGGGTCGCAATGTCGTTAATCAACATTGAGCTAGACCTCCGAAAAACTATAGCATCCCTCCAACGTCTCCACTTAACACCAAAATTTAACCGACTGAAAAAATACCTCAAGAAACCCCAATTCACACAATCTTAGGCGCTCTCGAAATCAATCTTCATCAACAAGCATATCTTCTTGAATCTCTTTGTCATATCTAGCACTTCATTCACTATAACACTCCATCAAAAATACTTCTTTTCGGAATAAAAGTAGTTTGTTCGGAAGAAGAAATACTCCTAATGACGGATTTCAATCAACCAACAAGAACTATGGAAATAATCTTATGAAAGAAGTTAACCAAGCATATAGGCCTGTAGTTTATCATCTCTTGAGGATTATCACACTTCGGGATCAAAGACAAGAAAGAATAATGAGTTTAACATTGAAGTGAAATTCCGTTACAAAAAGAATAACGTCAGCCTTAATAACATCCCAGCAAATTCGAAATAAACAAAAGGAAAACCCATATGGCCCTGGACTTTGTCCCCATCACAACTCCAAACCGCTTATTTTATTTCAAGCTCCGCGAAGGGAAGCTCCAACACCAAACTATCTTCCAAAGACAAGGGCTTCATCTCAATGCCATCTAACATCGGCTTAACAAGGAAACTTTCTGAAAATTTATCTTCAAAGTACCTTCTAACCTCTTCCTTAACTTCAGAAACAATTCCAAAAATCCCATCTCCAATCTTGACAAAAGACATGTGATTATTCCTCTACCTCTCCCTCACAGCATTGTGAAAGAACCTGGAATTGCAATCCCCCTCTCTCAACCAACTCACCCTCGAATGTTGTCTAAGAAGACTCTCCTTGAGAGAGAGAGAGACAGAGAGAGAGTGACCTCCAAACTTCCTTGTTAACCAAGGCCCTCTTATCAGCTGCAATAGTAGAAATATCTCCACCAAAAACCACACACTCTTCATCAAAACCATACAAATTTGTAACAACTTTTTCTACCTTTAAATCCAACCAACCAAAAACTTCTTTATTCCACCACTTTAATTTCCCTTTTAAAGCCTTTAACTTCTCTTTGAGAATGAAGTCTCCACGACCTTTCACCGAAACAACCTCTCACTCATATTTCATAAACCTCAAAAAATCCTTATGATTCACCCGACAATTATTGAATCTAAATGGTTTTGGGCCCCAATCACCTAAACCCTTCCATATAGATATGACTCCTTCCGAAATCATAAAATGATCGATTCTACTCATAGATTTCCCCGACTCACCAAGCTAGGTGAATAAACCCCCGACAATCGGAACGTCTACCAAATCTATCCCTTCAATGAAGTCACAGAAAATAGACATATCCATATTCCTGCAACTACTTTTCACTCCCAATCTCTCCTTCCTATTCAATATAGAGTTAAAATCGCCTCCAACAATCCAATCCCCCCTCCACTAATGCACTTAATTTTAATCAGAGATGACCATAAATTCCTATTTCCAGTTGTTTTACAGGAGCATAAACATTTACAAATTTGTAAACCTCGCCTTTCCACGCCACATTAACACACACATACCCTTTCCCTCTAAAGCTATAGTTAAGACAAAGCAAAATTTTCCTCCACAAAGTAATGATGCCACCTGAAGCACCTGCAACCCCAAGCTCATACCACTCCATCTCCTTACTACCCCAAAAAGAAGAAGCTACATAATCATCTATCAAGCTCAATTTAGACTCTTGAATGAAACACATATCATACTTACCACTTTGAATTAATTGGCCATTTCTCCTTCTTTTGACCCTATTACCCCTATCTCTAATATTAATGGACAAGATATTCATTGAGCAACAAATTTGGAAATCTCCCTCTTCCTCATACCTTCTTTGTCTTTGTCCTTCATTCTTCTGATTTCTTCCATATAAACCTCCTTGCTGATCTCCCCAGATATTCCCAATTTCAGAGCGAACTCCCAAACCTTCTCTGGAACATCATACTCCATCTCTCCCCCAAAATGAAAATTACCTTGAACAACATAAAAATATGAAATTGAATCACATCACAAAATAGAGCCACCTGAAAATTGCTCCTCATTTAACATTAAGGATCTGCTTTGAGACAACTTTGAAGAACGATTCAAAACAACTATATGAGCCTCCAAATTCCCTCCCTTCACACCAAGATCCCTAGATAAATGGGGAACTTATGGAACAGGAACACTTCTATTGAGACATGAGAAGAAAAAGGGACGAACAACGATGTTCTCATCTCCCACCACCGCATCAACATAAAGGGAATCAGTAGATCTAATTTTGCCCTTTCTAGAATTCATAGGTTTATTACAATGACCCGATCCGACAAAATTTGAACATGTATCCAAACACTTAACAACCAGGTCAACAAAATAAGGGGAAATGAGCCCCAACATCCCATGGGATTTGTTATCAAGGCCCAACTCCACCAACCGAGTCACCCCAATAGTCTCATTGACTTCTAACGATACCACACCCTTCACTAACTTAATACCATCCACCTGGGCCCCACTATGAGAAGACACTTCGTTAGACTCAATATCAATCTTACATTTTCCAACTGTATTGGGACACACAAAAACCTTTTTCAACGAAGGAGGAGAAACTTTTTCAACATCAGAATGAAACACGAAAGAGCCCATCAAGTCAACCCCTTTTTGCGAAGTAAACATCCCATCTACCACTACGGGAAGCTGCACAGAATCTACTCCCAAATCTTCTTCATCTCCTCCCCCGCCCCGTCTTCTTCCCAACCAGAATCCTCAGATTCCGATGACGAACCAAACACCTTTTTCCATGCAAAAGACACGATAACCACTCTCGAATGGCCCATCGAGTCTTCCACCAGTATAATACGAAAGATAACCCCATTGAAATTAACATTAAGAACTTCGTTAATTAACATCCCGCATCTGGTTCTCACCATAATGCTAGCCACATACATACACTTCATTTGAATCATGTCCTCTTCACTACAGATATAAGTCCGTACAGTGGAAGCCAAAAACTCAAAGAAAGAAAAAACCCATGCATGACATGGAATGCCGTAACATCTAATCCATGTAAATCTTTCAAGATCAACATCTTCATATTTCCATTTTCTCACTTCTGCAAACCACCTCTCTAACCATACACTGCCCTCCGAAATTATTGCCTATAAAAACCCCTCCTCATTATCTTCCAATAGACAAAGGTTCGCCCCTATCGGTGTGACTTTCACAGAGAAAAAACCTACAACCTCAAAAGAACTATGCATATTATAGGTAGAGCCAGGATTAACAACCCTCTCTACGTACGTTTTATCAAACCTCACAATATCTTCCTCTAGAACTCTGTAACTGATAACACTTGAATAACTCAACGAGGCTCCGCGAACGGGATCACCATCAGAAAAGTTCGGAGTCACATGTGCATAGGACCTACGGTTGTTAACAACCTGATGACTAAATCTATTTTCCAAACCTTCCTTAAAAAACTCCTCTCTTACTGAATCTTCCTTCCCTGTTGTTGAAGGAGAATTGCCATCCAAGGCGCAGCGGAATATAAAAAAAATTCTCCTTTAATGATCCTTACGAATGAGCATGATCAGTGATAGAATCGTTACCTCTTGTGGAGATTCAAACCTTTGGTGCAGATCTCTGACAATGATCAACCTTTGATACAGATCCACGGGGCGATCACGAACGTTGAACGATGACAACGTCTCTACTCAGTCCACACGAACGGATTCCTTCAATCGCAGTGCTAGCTGTTTGTGAGTGAGAGAGAGAGAGATACGAAATTCCAACTCTTCAGTTGTGTTGTCTGGAGTGTGAATGCTTCTACCCAAGGGGTTCTATTTATAGAACCACTTGTGTGGGCTTCAAGCCAAAAAGCCCACTTAAGTGCATTTTGGCCCATATCTCAGAATATGCCAAAATCACTTAAGTATTTGGTACTTTACCATATTTCGTATTCTTCTTAAGTACACCGTACCTTACGATGTTCCTTAATTATTCTATCTCTCATCAATCCGTCCTTTGTGTGTGACCCTATAGGTTTTCGCGGCGTTGGCAATTATATTAAATCATGCATTTAACATAATAAACAGTGAGCGGTATCTAGCAACACATCACTGCTACCCAAGTCACGAAAATGTCATGTGATCTGACAAAACCTCCTGTGATAATAATTATGTGTATAATTACCCCTTTGCCCTTATGTCTATATTGAACACAAGGTATAGACCGTGTCATCCTTGTCCAGTTCAATATTGGGCCCATAGACATTTATCCTGTTAAGCAGGATTGGCAAATTCCATCTAGGACACTCATGTCCCTCAGCATGCTTCGTGGAGTACCCATCAACTGTCTTTATGGTCATCCAGTTACGGATAGCGTTTGATCAGTAATAAAGCACTCAACTCTACATCTAGGATCCATAGTGGTTTCAGGTCGAAGAGTGGTATACACTATCATCACCATGAGAATAACTTATGACACTTTGCATAACTTTCTATATAGTATTCTCATAGCGGGTCAATCCGGTATAAATATTACTCCTAATATTCATACCTATGTTTAAGACTTGATAACTCTTTATCCATGATCCATGAGATGTGATCATCAGTCTACAAACATAATAGTCTTAATGCTTTAATGTTATCCCACTTCACATTTAAAGCTCGACTACGGATACTTTAAGAATAGTGTCCTTATGTTTAATGTGTTCTCATGATTAAGTCACACTTAATACATTAAACGGACTATCTATTCTAGGGACTTTATTAATCAACCATAATAAAGAAAATGCCTTTTATTATTAATAAATAATTCGATACAAGTACCAAAAGTATTGGCCTCTAGGGCTTACACCAACAGTTGTAACATTCACATTCTTTTTCCCTTTCTCAACTCCAGACCCAGACATTGAGAAAACCTCTCTGCCAAAGTGAGGAAGACTATCATGCAACTTTCTCCCTTCCACAAATAAGATGTCCAACTAAACCACAAGAATTCCGATGTCCGAGACACCCATGAACATAACAAAACCAAACTTTATTCCTCTCTTGTATCTCCTAGGAGGGATACCAACTTCGTATATCTCCCCAAACTCCTTAAATAGATTGTATAAACCTTTTGTAGACATAGATTCTGGGAACTCCATAATGAATATGATTGTTGACTCTTCCTTCCCCCTACCGGAACCCTTGACTCTTGACCTGAAAGAGTCCCATCTTCTGATCCTTCTCTCACCTCTCATATTAGTGACCTTCGTTCATCCCTCTTCTTCCATTTCCAATGCTTTCCTCATGGCCCTTTTTGTATTCAAATGTTGTTTGTCTTTTTCCAACTACTTGGAAAGACCTTCTCAAATTCAAGGTTATACAGACAAACATGAACACTTTTAGATTTCAACAATTAATGTGAAAGAAAAAAAATTACAATATCAAGAGTAATATAACAACTTTCCTATCCACAACCAATCAAGAATTTTAACAAAAAAAATTACAAATGAAAATTATAAGAAATCAACTCAACAAATTTATAAATTTTCTAATTTATACTTATATGTGACACAATCTCTTCTTTTGTCAATATCTAAATAATTTAATCCCCAACATATTTATAAGTGTTTTTCAATCTTTAGGTAATAATCAAAGATTATTAAACTCTTATAAAAATAAGTTTTAGAAAATTCTTTATTTAGCTTTGTAAGTTTCACTCTCTAGAAAACTTCATTTTTTTTTCAAATGACAAAAAAACATCCTGAGGTTACGCCTTGCACACCATGCATACACCCCACACAACACATTCTATATCCCAAGCACATTGCATAACATATGATGTTGAGAACCAAACATACTCGCGCCTCTCCCAACATCTTTTGTACCTCACACATGAGGCATTGTCCAAAGTTGTTCAAATATTTTTTCATTTCAATACATATACAACACATATTCACCTTAAATTCAAATTGACGGTGATGTCAATTTCCCTATTAACCACCTTGATACTCTCTTTAAACTTGAATTATTCTTCAAAATAATTGTTCAAGTCTAATCAATGCTTGAATCTTGACTTAGGTAATGATTTGATGACCATATCTGTCAAATTATTTTTCAAAGAAACCTTCTCCAACACAATCTCCTTCGAATCAATCATATCTATAATAAAATGAAAACATGTGCCAATGTGGTTTTTCTCTCATGATACACTTAATTATTAGTAAATAAAATTCACTTTAACTATCACATGTATCGTAATAGATTATTGAGTTATTCATAACTCATCATTCATACCTCTTAACCATATAACTTCCTTAACCTCTTCAACTAGGGTAATTAATCCACTCGAGTTGTGGATAAAATGACTTCATTGACCTTGTCTGAATATATTCTTAAAATGGGGTCATCCATGACGGAGGGGTAATGACATCTACAACTGTTGGTGTAAGCCCTAGAGGTCAATACTTTTGGTACTTGTATTGAATTATTTATTAATAATAAAAAGGTTTTTTTCTTTATTATGTTTGTTTAATAAAGTCCTTAGAATAGGTAGCCCGTTTAATGTATCAAGTATGACTTAATCATGAGATCCAATTAAACATAAGGACACTATTCTTAAAGTATCCGTAGTCGAGCTTTGTTGTGAAGTGGGATAACATTAAATCATTAAGACTATTATGTATATAAACTAATGATCATATCTCATGGATCATGGATAAGGAGTTATCAAGTCTTAAACATAGGTATGAATATTAGGAGTAATATTTATACTGGATTGATCCGCTATGAGAATACTATATAGAATGTTATGCAAAGTGTCATAAGTTATTCTCATGGTGATAGTGGTGTATATCACCCTTCGACCAGAAACCACTATAGACCCTATATGTAAAGTCAAGTGCTTTATTGCTGATCAAACATTATCCGTAACTGGATGACCATAAAGACAGTTGATGGGTACTCCACGAAGCATACTGAGGGATATGAGTGACCTAGATGGAGTTTGCCCATCATGCGTAACATGATAAATGTCTAAGGGCCCAATATTGAATTGGACAAGGATAACACTGTCTATGCCTTGTGTTCGATATAGGCATAAGAGCAAAAGGGTAATTTTACACACAATTATTATCACAAAAAAGGGATTTGTCAGATCACATGACATTTTCGTGCCTTGGGTAGCAGTGATATGTTTCTAGATACCGCTTAATGTTTATTATGTTAAATACATGATTTAATATAATTGTGAATGTCGCGAAAACATACAGGGTCACACACAAAAGGATAGATTGCTGAGAGATAGAGTAAATAAGGAACACCGTAAGGTACGATACACTTAAGTGAATTGTGGAACATCGTAAGGTACGATGCACTTAAGTAGAATACAAAATGTGGCAAGCTACCACGCACTTAAGTGGGCCACATACACTTGAGTGGGCTTTTTAGCTTACAACCCACACAAGTGTTTCTATAAATAGAACCCCGGTGCAAAAGCATTTCATTATATGAAATTTTGTTTCTCTCTCTCTCTCTCTCTCTCTCTCACACACACACACACACACACACACACACACACACACTCAAAGCCTTCATTCATAGTAGCTAGCATTGAGACTGAAGGAATCTGTTCGTGTGGACTGAGTAGAGGCTTTGTCACCATTCAACGTTCGTGATCACTCCTTAGATCTGCATCAAAGGTTTCAATCTCCACAAGAGGTAACAATTTCTATCACTAACATGCCCATTCGTAAGGATCACTAAAGGAGAAAATTTTAATTTCCACTGCATTTTGGATCGCCATTCTCCTTCAATGGTATCAGAGCCTGGTTACGAAACCATGCATTTGATAGCTGTTTATTTTCTGTATTTTCTTTATTAATACGATTAAAAGACACAATGAATTTGAAATTCTGGTATCAGATATAAGATGTCGAAGGTAATATCACGACACTAATATCTGCTAATACACAATGGATAAATAAACAGAATTGTAAAGCAAATCACACAAGCAATTGTTAACCCAGTTCGGTGCAACTCACCTACGTCTGGGGGCTACCAAGCCAGGAAGGAAATTCACTAAAATAGAATTAGTTCAAAGACTATCCGTACACTTCAACAAGTTACAGTCTTTCTCACCTAATCTCTACCCGTGCAACTTCTACCTAAGCACTCTTAGATATGAGAACCCACTCACTTCCCTTACAATCACACACCCGTGATTTTAAACAACAATCCCTTGTGAAAAGAAAATACTTTTCAATTACAAACTCTTGATTTTACTTCACAATTTCAATCAAGAAGACACACTCTTGATCTTGCTTCAAAGCTTTGATCAAGAAGACACACACTCTTGCTTAACAGCTTTAAAGTGAAAAATTACAACCACAAATCAGTCCAATTCAATCATCAATGGATGACTTGAATGACCTACAAGTCTTACGACTAAACAGACACAAACCCTAGCTCTCTCTATGTATTTCGCTCAGTCTTGGTTGTGTGTTCAAACAGGTTTTCTAAGTCCCTTTTTATAGAAGCAATCTGCTGGGCTTGGACATCTTGAAAACCCTAAATCTATTTTCCAATCAAATCTTTTTATAACAGCTGTATAGATCTCCTTGGAAAATAAGTAAATCTGGTTGTAATCCATGATTGAATGCGCCAGCTAGCAATATCTTCAATCATCCAATGATTGCCATTAATTGTGCAATCACAAAACCCCAGACATTCATACTGAATGTTCTGTGTACAGGATGTCATGACATCGGGTCTGACATCCTGGAAAAATCCTGCATAATCCAATTTCCTTTTATAGCAGATACAACCATATCAGATACCATGACATTGTGTATGTCATCTGAAACAATCCTGCATGAACATGTCTTCCATTTAAGCTCCAGCAGGTACAACCAATATCAGAAGCCTTGTCATTGTATGCGGCATTCTGAAACAATCCTGCTTGCACATGTTCTTTAACTCCAGCAGGTACATAGGATATCTCATGTTAAGACATCACACATGACATCTTGTGAACACTCTTTGTTTTACCAAAATTGCTGCCAACACTTAGAATCAACAAACTCCCCCTTTGGCAAATTTTGGCTAAAACATATATCTGTCCTTTTTGTTCACAAGGCAAACTATCAGCAGTTAAACAACTTAACAGTAGTTTAATCAGCAGCAGAAGCAAAACAATTACTAGCTATGGCTACTAGTAATACACACATGCACAAGGGTACTTCTCCTCCCCCTAAATCTGTGCAACAACAACAGAATTACTAGTTATGGATGCAACTAGTAAGACACACAAATGCACAATGCACAAGGGTACTTCTTCTCCCCCTAAAACTGTGCATTCATCAAATAACAGCTACTGTAACTCCAACACCTGTAGTAGCCAGAATGTTATACTGACATCTGCTTCAACATCAGCACCTGTGCACCTCTTTCAATAGCTGTACTTCTGTTCAGCCACATCCAACTTCCATATCAAGCACTTCTCCCCCTTTTTAGTCAAAATTGACCAAAGGTGACCAATCAGACAAAATAAATGTCTATTAGCCTAGCAGAGAAAGTTAGAACATATGTTATAACATTAAGCATGTTAAAACAGAATATTCAGGAAGTACACAACATCATTATACACAGCTGAAGGCTGAGATAATGAACAAATTCAAGGAACTCTTTAAGAGCCCTATATATTACATAACAGGCATCAAAAGGACTGCCACAAAATACAAAAACAGTAAAGACATCCGCCTTCCAAACAGTATCAACTTCTACCAAACTTTCCAGCACACCTCTCAGTCTTCAATTCAGCCAGGAACCATTAATCAGAAGTAGAGGTATCACTTGTATCTTCTCTTGCACCTTCAGAGTCTTCTGAACTTCCAGAGCTACCACTGGATTGGGATATTGCATTTGGATCCTTACCAGCCTTCTCTATTTCTTCCCTTTCTAGGCTACAGATGAGAACTTCTAAAGCTTCTTTTCTAGCCTTTGCCACCCTTATGCCATTGTCCAATTCTTTACAGGTCTCTTTTAGTTGGTCAACCAAGCTTCCTTTAGATGTAGACTCTCTTCTGGAAGATGTCATGACATCATTGACATGACTTCCCTCAAACAATTTACAATGTATGGACAAAGGGGTTTTTCTCCTGCTTGGGATGTGTCGCAACCTGAAAAATTTGCGAAAAAACAACCGGCGAAAGAAAATGACAGAAGAGTCGCCACCGTGCGTTATTCATCCCAAAGGAGGGAAAGGAAACGCTCGAAGTAAACCTGAAAAAGGAAAGGACAAGACGGGGTCTCGCAACCAAATCTTGGGTTCGGGAGTCGGTTATGCGAAGGGAAGGTATTAGCACCCCTACGCATCCGTAGTACTCTACGGGATCCACTTTTGTAGTTCTTGTCTAAAGGGTGTGAGTTTATCTTGTGTTGTTTACCAAAAAAAAGGGTTAAATGAAAATGACTCGCGCGGATGTCGCATCCACTGCATACGTATCTCATATGAATATGAGAATCAGAGTCTTCGTAGCTCGGCTGACCTATGGGTTGGGTAATTGTGCTCTCTAAGACATCGCGTCTTATGCCTACGTATCTCATCTGGCCTGAGAATCAGAGCAAAACGTAGTTCGGCTAACTACGGGGTTATGGATTGGGTTTTGGACGAACGACGTCACTACGCAATCTACCGGATGCTCGACCTTTGGAGACTTACTCGCCTGTAGTAGAAGGAGTTAACGTGTTGCTTTGGGTTTTAGGGTTTGGGATGCTCAAGGGCAAAAAGGCAGTCCTTGACGAAGGAACCGCGTTACCTGCAGGGATACGAACACATACAAAACAAACATGTATAAAGTAAATGTGCCAACAAGGGGCTCAGAAGTAAATAAACAAAAGAAAACAAATGCCTCCTATCGAGGTCTTCCAGCTAAGAAAGCGTAAGATGCGGAAAAGAGATAAAAGTACCACACGGATAAAGATCCGAAGTAACAGCAATTAAAGGAGTAAGAAACCCAGGGATCTCCAAGCTAATGCCATCAAAGAAAGGTGAGTCAGTACAAGTAATTGGAATGAACCTCCAGGGGGTATCCCACAAATAAAGTGGGAAAACCACGCAAACCATCTCTGCAAGAGTCTGATGGGAGAGATCGGTTGAAATCAGATGGCACGACTGGGTTTGCAAGGCAATGTTAGGGTTTGCGTGAGATGAAAGTGTGTGAGTCAGATTGAATTTTTCAAAGCTGCCTGGGGGTTGCTCTGAGTTCTCTGTCAGGTTCCTCTCCAGGTTTTGTCCAGGGTTTTGTTTCAAGGAAACCTCAGAGTATTTTGCTTCTCTTCCTTTTTCTGTCTGATCTCCCTCTTTTATAACCTGATTTTCATGGCTTTGTGGGCTCAAATGAGAGAGGTCCAAGTCCAAGTTTTTTCTATTATATTTTATTTATTTTATTTATTTATTTATTTATTTATTTATTATTATTTTTTAAATAAAGTTTCTTGGATCTAATTCTGATTGACATGATGAAATGCAATATGAAATGCTAAATGAATGCATGAATGAGGAGAGCAAATTTTGGGGTGTTACAGCTGCCCCTATTCAATCATCAGCTAAACCGAGTAGGATGAAAGCGGACAGCTTATCAGACAAACGGGGTGAGCTGTGATTGAATACCAAAGACAGACCGAAAATTTGCGCTCCGAGAACACCACAAAAACGCGGAAATACACCGCGCTGTTTATCTTTCTTCCGATCCTCTGGCTGGATCTGAATCAGTCTTCTGGCTTAATCTGGAGTTTCGACCCTCTGCCTGAACCTATATTCAATTTAGTCCTCTGGTTGGATATTAATTTTGATCCTCGGGCTGGATACGATTTTGATCTTCTGACTAGATCTTCTTCGATCTTCTGGCTAGATCTCATTCGTTTCGATTCTCTGGCTGAATCTATTTCCTTTGATTCTCTGGCTGAATCTACTTCGATCTTCTGGCTAGATCTGAATTGTCGCGATTTTCGATCTTCTGGCTAGTCTCAAGCCGTGGTTACCGTTTGAGGGGTGGTTGTGCCAGAAGCGAAGATGTTACTCCGAGGAGTTTAGCATCACGACATCAGATCAACAATGTTCCCCAGTAGTGCGATATTGGAGGAAATGTTTCCGTTGGACAGAGATGGAAATAACATCAAAGGACGTTACGCGATCAGCGCGATTCAAGCCGTGGTTACCGCTTGGGATTTGGTTTTGCCGGATAGTGAAGACGATACTCCGAGGAGTTCAGCATTGTGAGCAACAGTATTTCCCAGTCATCAGTAAGTGCCTGGTCGAGCTTTCTTTGGTGTTAGTCAACATCATCATTCGATGTCCAGTCAACGTCAAGTTATTTCCCAGTCATTGTTTAATGTCTGGTCGATCATTGTGTGATGCCTGTAAACATCCTTATTTGATGCCTGTCCACATCATTGTTTGATGCCTGTAAACATCATTGTTTGATGCCTGTCCACATCATTGTTTGATGCCTGTAAACATCATTGTTTGATGCCTGTAAACATCATAGTTCGATGTCCTGTCAACATCATTGTTTGATGCCTGTCAACATCATTGTTTGATGCCTGTAAACATCATTGTCGATGTCCGGTAAGCGTCGTGTTTCCTCCCAGTCATCAGTAAGTGTCTGGTCGAGCTTTCTTTGGTGTCAGGTAAACATCATTGTTCGATGTCCAGTAAACGTCGAGTTTCTTCCCAGTCATCAGTTAGTGTCTGGTTGAAAGTGTTATTCTGAGGAGTGTGGTATCATGACGTCAAATCAGCAGTGTTCCCCAGTAGTGCGATATTGGGGGAAATGTTTCCGTCGGACAGAGATGGAAATGATATCAGAAGACGTTACGCGATCAACGCGATTCCGGGGTTCAAATGGAAGAAAGGAGATGTTGCGACATTTTCTGGAGAATGGGGTTCATTATTTGGCAAATAGGAGAACGGGGTTCAAATGCAGTGATCAGGGATCATTTGCGTGAAAGAAAATTTCGGGGTTCAAGAAAATGAAAAAAAATGAAAACTTCGGGGTTCAAGAAAAGCATAAAAAAGAAGAGAGATGATAATCCCGAGCGGATGTGGCGTTCATGCCATAGTTATCCCTGCGTTACCATTTATTTTGGTATCCAGGTCGACGTTTCTGTTTTGGGGTTCAAGCTGAGTTTTTTCCGTTCCAGACGGATTTTGGTTTCAAGACTGTTCTTCGCCGATTCTGACAGGCGTTGTTAATTATTTTCCCATCAGAGTGCAAATTGTTCGTCTGTTCTTGGTATTCAATCACTCTTCATCCTGATCATCTGAAAGCCGAGGCTATTCATATCGACAGGTTCACAGTGGATTGAATAGGGGCAGCTGTAACACCTCAAAATTTGCCCTCCTCTCTTGGGACTAGCATATCCTACTGCATATCATTTTTTAGGTCATTAGGCATTGCATATTGCATATCATGTGGTTACAGTGTGCAAGCCATTCTCACAAGTCTGGTTCAGAAGATGAGGAAGTCAAAGTGCAAGCTAGGGTTTCATTGGACTGGCCATTAATCATCTGAGGATGTGAAAGTCCAGATTGGGGTTTTTGATTCTCAAAGGATATTGATCTTCATCTTGATTACAATGATTCATCATCATCATCATGATTTGGTTTCATCAAGTGTTGAAGCTCATTCCTTGAGATTAGGGTTTTGACCACTGGTCAACCCTAATCAGTTGCATTGGGCCAATCAGGGCATGATCAGGAGATGGGGTTTATGATGTATATGAGGATCATTATTTGATTATATGGAGATTATTGAGGCTAGGGTTTCATCCTTGAGCCATTTCATCAGAGGATTGGAGCTCAATTTGATCTATGCATTGCCAAATTCATCTATCAGTTGAAAAAGTCAACTGTGGTCAACTGTACATGATTTTATGGATTTGGAGGTGGAGATGAGTTGGATACACTTCATTCATGTTGGAACAAGTGTTATTTGACATGTCAAAGCTTAAGAATGAAGAAAATAAAGTCAGGACAAAAACTGCCAAAAATAGAAAGTGACTTGTAATAGAAGTTTCCAAAAATGGAAAGTTTTTGACCTCAAAATTGCATGTCCAAGGAAGCTTCAAATGAAAATTTGTTCAACATGAAAGTTGTAGATATTGTTCTCACCTTTCCAAAAAGTCCAAGAACTTGAAAATCCCATGTATGCTTGGCAAGTTATGGTCCAGTGAATTTCAAAAATGACCCATAATCAGGAGGGCATAACTTCCACATGGATTGTCCAAATTGGATGTTCTTTATATGCACAAACTCCATTTTACATGTACTTTCATGGTGCATAATTGGATTTTCTCAAAAATGGTCAATGCAAAAAGTCAAATTTCAACTGGACAGTTAAATGAACCAGGGGCAAAATTGTCCAACTTGAGAAATAATGGGAATTTTTGGATGGGGATTTTTGCAACACTTCACAAATGGCATTTGAAACTTGTTGGAATATTCATAACATGCCAAGGCTTCATGGTTTGGAAATTGGCTTTTAAAATGAACAAAGTGCCATCACATGTGGAAAATGCAAAATACTCATTCAATGAACATGAAACAAGTGGCAACAGCTCATGACAGGTGTTTAGGGTTTGTGTGAGCTGTCAATGAGCTGGCATTGGCTGGCATGTGAAGTTACTATTTTGCCCTTGGCTTGAAAATGACACATTTCACTAATCATTTGCATTTTGCTAATTGGAGTGATTAAGCATTGATTAAGTTGGAATATATATTGTTAATCCTAACTAATTCATAACAGAAAATCACAATTCCCCAAAATCAATCTCAAATTCTTCAAATTCTCTCAAATTCTTCAAGAACACATCAAAGCCAAATTCACCAAATCTCTCTCAATTCTTGATCAAATTCGAAGATTCTTTTTGTGTTGATCTCCATTCATCATCATCTTCAACTGTTTTTGGAAAGTGGATTGAAAAGAGCTTCAAATCGCAACTGTTCATGTGAGCTCCATCAATGGTGAATCAAGATTTCGTGCATTAGAAGCAACTTCAACCGAACCTGAGCACTGCATCCAACTTCTTGAAGCTTATTCCTCATCTGTTTTGGACTTTTACACGCAAAGGACACACGAATCATCACTGCCATCAAATTAAGGTGAGATTTCGAATCTCACGATTTTGTCAATTGCTATATGCGTTTTGAAGAGTGATTAACATAGAATGCAATGCTGCAATTGGTTTGTGAATTGATGAAACATAGCTTGAGTTATCTTGATTAGAAGTTAGGATGTTAAAACCTAAAACGTTCGATCCAAAGAATTTAGGAAGAATTAATTGAAATCGTTTGCATATTTGAACTCTACATGCTTAGACCTTTCCAATGGTTATTTGTTTGTGAGTTTTGGTTGAGTTTTGAGCGAAATCGATTTTGAGATGAAGAACATTCATGTTGTTCTTAAAAATTCTGGAAAATCCGCTGCTGTTGTTTGTTTGCTCGCTGCCAATTTTCAAATCGCGCTTCCCTCCAAGCCGAGCGAATCACCATGTGCCACCTCGTTAATTGCTAACGCCGCGTTTTGGACTGGTTAGGGATATTCACGGAAATGCCACTGGACCTAATAAAAACACTTAATTAATTAATTTAATTCAAATAATTATTAAAAAATCACATGAACATTTAAAAATTCATAAAAAATATTTTAATGATCAGAAAAATGTGAGGATTTTTTCTATAGGTCCTATTTTCCCTGTAGAATTTTATGGACATATTTTTAGAAATTGTGCATGGTGAATTATTGACTTTGCTTAGGTATGTTTGACCTATGTCATTTTTGTGCACATTCTACCATTTTAATGTGAAATCCTCATACTTAAAAAGAAATTCCTGGAAATTTTTGTGGTGATTGTAGACATGTCAATGGTGATTTACATGTAAATTTTGTGGATTTTTGATACCTGTGGTGTGAGATATGATTTGTTGAACTTAGGTGTGACAATTTGTGTCACACCTAATTAGGTCATCTTCATGTAATTATTTGCCTGGCCTATGTTTGTTGAAATGGAGTGAAATTTCACATGATTGATTGTTGATATGTTGAGATGCTATGTGAATATTTCTGGATTTTTCCATGGTGTTTTCAATTTGATTGGTATTTTTCATCTCTGTTAGTCAAATGTGCAAGCTTGTGTGACATGTGTTGGTATTATCTTTGTGAAATGCTCATATGGTATTGAATGATGATGAAATTTGGTATGCTGGTTGTGGACACATTGTAGGACATCCCTGTTTTGGTCCCATTCATTTCTTAATTGTTTTCATTGACTTATGAATTTTTGAAGTGAATGCATGTGTTGATGCTATGATTTGGGTCATATAATTGTGTCTGTTTTTCTTGATTTTCATTGACATAGTTCCTTTTGTCCAATTGAGCTAAAAATTGACATGCCATACCTTGAATATGTCCTGTTTAGGTGTAAATTATTTGAGGATTTTTGGAATTGTTTTGACATGGAATTGAATGCAATAGTTCTGTTTGGATGTTTGGTGTTCCATTTGACCTAAATTGAATTGTTTTGTGCATGAAATGAATATAATGAATGGTATGAGCATGGGACTAATTGTGTTGGCTTTTGTTTGACATTAATTTGACTTTGGTTAGAGATCCCTTGCTGTTTAGACATTTTTGTCACCTTTGGACCCTAGGCTTGGCCTAGTGGTCTAGTTTCTAACATTTGATTGATTTTTCAGGATGAAAAGGTGCAATGTGTATGGAGATTGAATCAAGTTAATTCAAATGAGTTTGGTTGATGTTTGTACACTAACATGACTTGGTTTTGTAGGTTATGAAGCTTGAGCTTGAGCTTTGAGCTTGCTTTGTTGTGCATTAGTTTGTATAGTCTAACTGATTAACATTTGCTGTTTATGTTTGTCTGTCTGAGTACTGATGATACTTGATTGTTTTCAGGTACATTTAGTTGCTTATAGTTCATATTGAACTTGCTTGCTGCTGCTTGGTTGTGAAAACCACTTGAGGTAGGACTTCTATTCTTCATGTAGTCTGGAGACCCGGTCTGTTATTTGACCGGGCAAACTGTCTGAAGTCCTCCTTAAGAGGCGATGTTTGTGATTGTTTAATATTGTGCCTAAGCAGGTAAAGTCCTTAATCAAGGCAATTGGTGGAAGGTAGGGATATGCAATCTATCCCCCACTATTCTGTGAGTCGTCCCTCTGCTCACACGGCTGTGTGTTGATGCATTGGGACACAAACCCAAGATCTTGTGTTGTTGCACAATCGAGTCAGAGTCTTTGAGCGTAGAAGGGTCCCTCCATTCTGGACCCACGCTCCTTTGTCTGAAGCTCTCCCTGGTCAGGGATAAGAGCTGTGAGGTCTCATCCTCACTTCACCTTTTCATCTGCTTCACCTTAGCCTCGTAATGGCAAGGTTAAGAGCGAATAATACCCATGTACAGATGACTTGCTTCGGCAGTCAAACCCATTGTTTGAGCCCACTTGATTGGTTATAGTGTGTGCTTTGTGAATATTTGTTTGACATGGTTGTTTGAAATGCTTGATGATTGTATGCTTGTATGCTTGCTTTCTTCCTGGATAGGAGTAGCTTGCAGTTGTGCAAGTAGGTAGAAACCTCAACGTAGGGTAACGATGCATGACAACACTAGGCTCGAGTCCGGCTCCCTGGTAGTGCGTCTTCCCCTGGTTTCTGGTTAGATTTTCTTTCCCTTGAGGGGGAACTACATCGCCCTGATCCTTGTTCCAGACGAGGTATGTAGGCAGGTGGTCGTGCGAGACCACTCCGGGCAACCTTTTTCTTTTTGTGTGTGTTTACTTGTTATCTGGTTGTGTGTTTGGTTCGGATGCCGACGTAAGTCCAGTGATTGGCGGTCGGGCTCCACGTTTGCCGTTTTGTGCGTGTTTTGGTTCGGATGCTGACGTAATTCCATCGAGTGGTTGTCGGGCTCCAGGTTTGCCATCTGTTTGTGCGTTTTGTGTTGTTTGGCGTGCGTAAGCCGAACTACAGTGGCTCTGATTCTCATGTCCAGATGAGATATGTAGGCATAGGACGCGATGTCCTATCGAGCTCCCTTCTCTTAACCCCACTTGCGTTCCCTGTGTGTGTGTGTGATGTTTTAGCAACCTATTCTTTATTTTAGAACGTGGATCCCGTCGAGTACGACGGACGTGAGGGGTGCTAATACCTTCCCCTTGCGTAACCGACTCCCTTACCCTTTCTCTTTGGTCGCGAGACCATTTCCTTTCCAGGTTTCTCTGAGCGTTTCCTTTCCCTATCTTGGGATAAATAACGCGCAGTGGCGGCTCTGTGTTGTGTTTTTTATTGACAGCCCGCCGGTTGTTTTTCGCAGGATGCGACATGGGGAAATAAAGCTTGTAGGCGATTTCACTGGGGAATCTTCAAATTGAGCCTTAGGCTGGCTTACTGGAACACGATTCTCAGGCTGAATCTTCGAAATGACCCTCAGGCTGGATCACTGGAACACGACTCTCAGGCTGAATCTTCGAAATGACCCTCAGGCTGGATCACTGGAACACGATTCTCAGGCTGAATCTTCAAAATGAACCTCAGGCCGGATCACTGGAAAACGATTTTCAGGCTGAATCTTCAAAATGACCCTCAGGCTGGATCACTCACGCTTGATCCTCTAGCTGGATCTCATGACCTTGGTTGTAAAGTAATTCTTCAGTCTGCTTGGAAGAACCTGTTTATCAGCTTATGTGTATGCTTGATATGATATGCATGCAAATGCAAATGTTATGCATGGTGTAAAAAGAAATCTGCTTGGGGAAGCAAACTCCGGTAGGGAACAGATCGCTGTATCAATCCTTGAATGCTCTGTGGGGAATGATCCGTCTGCCGGGACCAATGAGCCACCAAAAATAAATTGGCTGCTTGAAAAGTTGACCTTGCGGGGGGGAGTATCAACTATGGAAACTTTGTTCGGCGAGGCTCTGTGAGGAGAGTCTGTGGGGAAAACACTTCCTGGGGAAATGTCGTAGGAAACGACCTTTGCTGGGGATATGAACTTGCTAATCGCCCTCAAGCTGGGGATTAACAAATCTGTTAAAAATAATCTGCTGGGGAATGAGATGAACACTAGGAACACCACCCTCTCATCTGTTGGTTATGCAACCACTCCGCTGTTGCTAGGAAGATACAGTCTGACACTGTCAACTCCGTTGGGGATATATAGTCTGGATACTGTCAACTCTGCTGGGGAACATGCTCTGCTGAGGAGAGACTTTGTCAACCGCTTGGGGATGAGGATTCATGACTTGGCATCCGGTTCCTGTGACCTGCAACCAAAAATACACGTATGCCTCGGGGGAATTACTCGGTTTGAATTCACCGTCCAGGATTAAGCACATTCAAAGCAATTTTAAATGTTTTCCTGTGCAAATCATCTGCAAAAGCCACCATTATGTTCATATGCAATATGTTTTATCAAAAATTCGGACATTTTTGCAAACAAACTGATAAATGAAAAATAAAGAGGCTCTTTAACTGAATTATTCGACTCTTACTGGGGAGAAAATTTGTGCCAGGAATAGGCGAGGGTATCAGGAAGCTGATCCCTGAAAAGAGGTGATCGCTATAAAAAGAGAACTATCCTAATGGCAATGGGGATACGGGGTCCCACCGAGTTTCGACTCTGCTATGGCTCGTATGTCCTCAAGACGCTCTGCTCATCTTGCTTTCTGAAGTGGATGATTAGTCGATCTTTAACCTTCGAAGATTGTCGGATTGAATGAAACGGTGATATAACACTGATGAACTCAGATCACAGTCATTCGCTTATTCCCTAACTTTTGCCTGGATCGCCCCCTTTACGGGTTTTCAATCCACCGGGATACCCATTTTTGCCTGAGCCGTCCTTTCGGGTTTTCGACTCACCGGGTGTACTCTTTTTTTTATATCCCTAATTTTTGCCCGAACCTCTTTATTCTTTTTTTTTTGGTTCGTCAGGATGCCCTTTTTTGCCTGGACTATTCTTTTTATCGTCCAGCGGGTCTATTTTATGCGAAGTGTTTTTTAACTGCGTCTGAGATGATAGGGGACGGGAATTCTTCACCACCCATGGTTGTTAGCATCAAAGCTCCGCCATAGAAAATCCTTTTAACCACGTACGGACCCTCATAGTTCGGTGTCCATTTGCCCCTGTGATCTGTGTTGGGTGGAAGAAATCTTTTGAGTACCAATTCAACAACTTGATACTCCCGAGGGCGCACTTTTTGACCAAATGCTTTCTTCATTCGTCTCTGACCGAGATACGTCAATTCTGGGTACGTGGTTCCAGCATAGCACCTTAATCATCGAAGACAAGGTAGCCAAAGCATCAGCAAATTGGTTTTCTTCATGAGGAATTTAATACAGCCTCACCGTCGTAAAGAAAGTCAACCATCTTCTCGTGTAGTCTATGCAAGTAGCCAAATGAGGCTGAGATGTATATCATTTCCGGTTGGTTTGATTGATGACCAAAGCTGAATCCCCGTATACATCCAGGGTTTTAATCTGTATATTGACGGCTTCCTCAAGCCTTAGGATACAAGCTTCGTATTCGGCTTCATTGTTGGTGCAGGGAAAAGTTATTCTGGCACCAAATGGCATATGAACCCCCTTCCGGTGTGATCAACACTACACCAACTCCGCGACCATTGACGTGGACCGCCCCATCAAACATCATAACCCATTTGGATTCAGGGTCAGGCCCCTCCTCCGGGAGTGGTTCCTCTCAATCTTTCGATTTGAGAAACATGATGTCCTCATCAGGAAAGTCAAACCTCATAGGTTGGTAATCATCAATCGGTTGCTCTGCAAGATAGTCTGACAAGACACTTCCCTTGATGGCTTTTTGTGAAGTGTATTGGATGTCATACTCTGTCAGTATCATTTGTCACCTAGTAACCTTTCCGGTAAGTGCTGGCTTTTCAAAAATATACTTGACTAGATCCATTTTTGATATCAATAGAGTCGTGTGAGTCAACATATACTGTCTTAGTCGGTGAGCAGCCCATGCCAAAGCGCGGCAAAGTTTCTCGAGCAATGAGTATCTTTGTTCACAGTCGGTAAACTTTTGCTAAGGTAGTATATTGCATGCTCTTTTCGACCTGACTCGTCATGCTGACCGAGCACACAACCCATTGAACTTTCTAACACAGTCAAGTACATGATCAACGGTCTTTCCTCTCGGCCTGTAGACTTTCCCCGATCTTGATCTCTTTCTTGTCGTCTGCGGTACCGATGTTGACGGTCTCAATCACCTCTTGATAAGGTGTAATAGCTCGGTCCTCCTATTTCAACAATCTGGCTAACCCTTCAGGCAATTCACAATCTTCCTCAACCCCTTCTTCGGCTTAATAGATAGGATTGTCGAAGTCATACTTGGCCATATCAGTGTCGTTAGTAGTGAGATCCGGGTGGTCCACTCTGCATGATGGAGGATCATGCTTTACCTTAGAATGAGAGATTTTTTTTTTGAAAGAAAGAAAAAACGAAAAAAGAAACATTGCCATTTTTTTTTGTAAAAGTAAAAAAAACTGAAAGGAAGAGAACACAAAATTGTTTGCAAAAGCCGTCCTTTATTGATGATAAAAATAATTGTGAAATGTAACTAAATGGATGGCTCTACAAATGAGCCGTTACACCTTGGGCAAAGTGTAAGACTTTATTATGCATGTAATAAAGGAAAACAATAAAAATCACTCTTTCAGTAGAGTAACCCGGACGGTTTTTCCAGACGACCAATTGTCGAGCTTTTCTCCCGGGACACACGGGCGAATCCAGCTATCTAAGTCACAGTCGCTGTCAGCCTTGTCTTCATCTGCAGCATTGACGATGTGGGGAGAAACCAAACCCCCGTTGGAGAGAGTACCAGTTTCATTCTTCTGAGATCCTGAAGCATACCTCAATCCAAACTTGTCTTCTTTGATGACTGGCTCCACAAAATTTCCCTAGCCTTGGGCATTACCAGCTTTAACCACTTCGACAGCTTGCTTGTATGAAGAGATAGAAGTCCCGACCTTCTCAAACTCAGGTGAAAAGACAGCTTCGGGCGCGACCTCATTGATGTTTATGGCTTCGAAGCCCTGACACAGCATCTCGTGCATCTCGCCGTCCATCTCTACATACTTAAATGTAGACAGGTGGCTAACAAAAATATCCTCTTCACCACAGACAGTGACGACCTGGCCTTCTAGTTCATATTTGAGCTTCTGGTGGAGGGTAGAAGTAACAGCACCGGCAACATGAATCCAAGGCCGACCTAGCAGACAGCTGTAAGCAGGCTGGATATCCATCACATAAAAGGTGCTCTTGAACACCCGATGTCCAATCTTAACTGGAAACTCAACTTCGCCAAAGACAGCTCTCTTAGAGCCATCAAAAGCCCTTACAACTAAATTACTCGGCCTCAGGGTGGCGTCATCGCAATCCAACTTCGTTAAGGCTTTCTTTGGAAGAACATTCAGAGAAGAGTCTGTATCAACCAAAACATGGGAAAGCATCACCCCTTTGCACTCCATTGTGATATGCAAGGCTTTGTTGTGATTCCTGCCCTCAGATGTCAGGTCATTATCGGTGAAACCTAGCCCCCGGCTAGCGTTTACATTGGAAACTACCGACTCCAGCTGGTTAACAGTTATCTCCGGTGGAACATAGGCCATATTCAGTACTTTCAATAAGGCTGCTCTGTGCGCCTCAGAGCACATCAATAATGAGAGAATGGAGATCTTTGAGGGTGTCTGATTTAGCTGGTCGACTACCTTGTAGTCACTTTTCTTGATAATCCTCATGAACTCATCCACTTCCTTCTCGAATGGGGTCTTAGGAGGATTTTCCTCAGTAGTAACCTCTTCGGTGGATACCTGTTTTCCTTTAGCCTTGGCAGCTGCCTCGGCTTCAGTATTCGTGCGCAACATTGATGGTGCAAATAGGCGTCCACTGTGAGTGAAGCCACCAACCCCTCCAACATTGTCTACAGCGGAGCTACCAATGTCAATGTCTTCTTCGTTAACTTTCTGCCCCTGGCAGTAGATATCAACCACGGGATAACACTGTCTTTCTCATACGGAACGAGTCCTGGTATTGTGATGGTGATCGGACCAACCAAAGTCGGTTGAGGGCTGTCAGAGTAAATTGCAACTGGTGCTGAACTTTCGATGTTCACCGCTGCTGGTTCTGTACTTTCTGGGAAATATATTGTTGTCGGAGCGAGTCTCTCGGGAACATATATTTCTTCAGGAGTGAAATAAAACGTCACCGTCGATACATCATTCTTCACTGGACGGACCTGATCGAACTGAAGACAACCTTCATCTATCAGTTGCTGAATACCCCTTCTCAAACTGTCACATCCGTTTTTGGCAGCTTGACAATTTTTGCATTCTTCCCCACAGCCCGGGAAAATCTGTCCTTTCAGAAGTTGGTCTTTAACCACCGATAGCGAAGTCTTCACTTTAGTCACATCAGAAACCAAATTCAAAGTTTCCCCATTATCAACAGCATTAATCCTCTGCCCGCCGTGAGCCGGCATCGGGTTCTGGATAACATTAGGCACCAGAGCAAAATTGATAGCCTGGGCATCTCTCAAATCTTGTACCTTTAACTGGAGAGCCTTGCAATTATCTGTAGTATGGCCAGGTGCGTTGGAGTGAAAAGCACATATGGCGTTGACATCATAACCTCTAGGCAAATTATTGGGATCGATTGGTGGGGCCAGAGTTCTCAACGTAACCAGATTCATGTCAATCAGCTTGGGAAGTAATACTGAATAAGGCATTGGGATTGGCTCGATGACCCGGTCCGTCTGCCTTGGACGTTGTTGATAGTGTCTCTGCTGACCCGAATTACCTCCTTGTTGTTGATTGTTGTACCTGGGTTGTTGTTGCGGATGATATTGCGGTTGAGGAACAGGTGTTGGAATAGTGACTGCGGCCACTTGATCTTGATAATAATTAGGGCGTCCTCTACCCTTGCCTCTACTGGCATACACAACGCTTGCCTCGCCTTCTTTTCTTCGCTGACCGTTACCAGCAAACGGTCTCTTGGGACCTGATGGGTTGGAAGCACTATTGTCTTGAATTCGGCACATCTTCAACAGACTCTCGATTCTTTCTCCAGCAATTACTATCTCTGCAAAGCTGATTGACGGGCAAGCAGCCAATCTCTCAATATAATTGCCTTGAAGAGTGTTCATGAACATGTCCGCCATCTCCCTTTCAAACATAGGGGGTTGGACGGACGCAGCAATCTGTCTCCAACACTGAGCATACTCTCTAAAGGTTTCCTTGGCAGTCTGAGACATACCTTGCAACAAGGTCCGATTTGGAGCCATGTCCAAGTTGTATTGATATTTCTTGACAAAAGCCTCTGCTAAGTCTTTCCAGCTCTTGATGGTAGTACGAGACAAATGAAAATACCATTCACGAGAAGCTCCAGTTAGACTGTCTTCAAAATAGTACATCCACAACTTTTCATCTTCCGTGTGAGCTCCCAAACTTCCCAGATAAGATTGGAGATGAGTGCGTGGGCAAGAAGCCCCGTTGTATTTCTCAAAAGTAGGGGGTTTGAACTTGTGAGGAATCCTTACTCCCTGAACCAGACCAAGATTTGTGACATCAAAGCCTAAGGAATTTTGAGACTCCAAAGATTTGAGCTTCTCAGCAAGCTCATCCATACGGCGAGTGGTCTCGAGGGCCTCGTCGTGCAAAGAAAATTGATCATACTGATAATCTTCAGTAACGGGGCGCCCGTTAATCCGAATTCCTTGATTCACATTGTACCTTCCGCCAATACCATTTCCAACATTCCCTGTGTTGCCAACATTACCCGGGTTTCCATCAGCATTTGCGTTACCCGCGTTACCAGTGTTCACAGGGTTATCAGCGTTCCCAGGGTTACCAGGGTTTCCCTCAGCATTTGGTATCTCCACCTCCGGATCGAGTCTCGGTTGCTCAACCAATTCCCTTAGCTTTTCCTGGCCTTTTGCCATACCAGTCATCAATGTCATGAACTGATCCATCCTTTCACGCATATCAGCCAGCTCTTTCTGTACTTGGTCCATCGCTAGCTGTGGACGATTTTCCTTTGTCGGGTACCTGTGGACTCGCTTGGGATCAATAACTGCCTGATACAGGGAACAAACATTAGACACTGCGGTGACACCTGCAAAACAGACAAGGGTTAATATGCATGGTATGCGATGCACTGCTTGTTCAGTTTTAAGGCACCCCCGTTTTGAAAGGGAATACCCTGCAAATGAATAAGCATGAGATGTTAGATGCAAATATGCAGATGATGTTATGCAATGCAAAGGCATGTCAATTAGAATTGATGGATCCGCTTGAACATCTGTCAGGTTGCACTGCCTGGAGAGAAATTCACTGAGGAATATAATACAAGACCAAAACTCTGCTCCAGAAAACCGGGTTGGTTGGAGGTTAAGGTTTCCTGAATTTAGCCCGCCCCTCAAGGGTAGGTTCTAAGAACAGAAGTTCGTCAGCTTCAGCCCTTCAGTCGCGAATAATACGTTTATCACTGAAGGTTTGGTATTATTACGGGACAAAAGACCTCCATTGACTCCCCTCAACAGGACATCCTAATAGCAAGTTCCCAGTCTCGAGATCCTCAGATTGAGCAGCGAGAATGCGCCCACCAGAGCTAACATAATCACGTCTCGGAGGAGAGGCCTCGACTGAGTTATCGGGAAATGGTCACCAGAGTCGACGATTTCTAGAGGAACATCCTGCCGTTACGGAACACCCGTAAGACATAATATATCCAAAAGAAACCTCGTCTGGGTGTGGTTCTTCACGAACGACTTAACGTAGCAACACGCCATGCAAGCCTCATGATTATCCACTCTAAAACCTGTGTGTACACTCAAGCCTGGGTAATGGGCTTATCTCTCATAGAACACCCCATCCCAACAAACAAACAAACAGATCCAACAGATACAACAGATGCATGCAAGTAGGTAAGCAAATAAATGTACAAAAGCATGAACACCCAATAAACAAAAAATCACACAAGCTAGGAGGGACTCGCTTAGGGAAGATAGACCAGCAAGAGGTCAACTTCTTTCAATCCCCAGCAGAGTCGCCAGCTGTCGCAACCTGAAAAAAACAGTGCGCGAAAAAATAACCGGCGAAAGAAAATGACAGAAGAGTCGCCACCGTGCGTTATTCATCCCAAAGGAGGGAAAAGAAAAGCTCGAAGTAAACCTGAAAAAGGAAAGGACAAGACGGGGTCTCGCAACCAAATCTTGGGTTCAGGAGTCGGTTATGCGAAGGGAAGGTATTAGCACCCCTACGCATCCGTAGTACTCTACGGGATCCACTTTTGTAGTTCTTGTCTAAAGGGTGTGAGTTTATCTTGTGCTGTTTACCAAAAAAAAGGGTTAAATGAAAATGACTCGCGCGGATGTCGCATCCACTGCATACGTATCCCATCTGAATATGAGAATCAGAGTCTTCGTAGCTCGGCTGACCTATGGGTTGGGTAATTGTGCTCGCTAAGACATCGCGTCTTATGCCTACGTATCTCATCTGGCCTGAGAATCAGAGCAAAACGTAGTTCGGCTAACTACGGGGTTATGGATTGGGTTTTGGACGAACGACGTCACTACGCAATCTACCGGATGCTCGACCTTTGGAGACTTACTCGCCTGTAGTAGAAGGAGTTAACGTGTTGCTTTGGGTTTTAGGGTTTGGGATGCTCAAGGGCAAAAAGGCAGTCCTTGACGAAGGAACTGCGCTACCTGCAGGGATACGAACACATACAAAACAAACATGTATAAAGTAAATGTGCCAACAAGGGGCTCAGAAGTAAATAAACAAAAGAAAACAAATGCCTCCTATCGAGGTCTTCCAGCTAAGAAAGCGATAAGATGCGGAAAAGAGATAAAAGTACCACACGGATAAAGATCCGAAGTAACAGCAATTAAAGGAGTAAGAAACCCAGGGATCTCCCAAGCTAATGCCATCAAAGAAAGGTGAGTCAGTACAGGTAATTGGAATGAACCTCCAGGGGGTATCCCACAAATAAAGTGGGAAAACCACGCAAACCATCTTTGCAAGAGTCTGATGGGAGAGATCGGTTGAAATCAGATGGCACGACTGGGTTTGCAAGGCAATGTTAGGGTTTGCGTGAGATGAAAGTGTGTGAGTCAGATTGAATTTTTCAGAGCTGCCTGGGGGTTGCTCTGAGTTCTCTGTCAGGTTCCTCTCCAGGTTTTGTCCAGGGTTTTGTTTCAAGGAAACCTCAGAGTATTTTGCTTCTCTTCCTTTTTCTGTCTGATCTTCCTCTTTTATAACCTGATTTTCATGGCTTTGTGGGCTCAAATGAGAGAGGTCCAAGTCCAAGTTTTTTCTATTATATTTTATTTATTTATTTATTTATTTATTTCGTTTTATTTTTCGTTTTATTTTTTTATTTTTATTTTTCGTTTTTTTTTTCGTTTTTTTTTAAATAAAGTTTCTTGGATCTAATTCTGATTGACATGATGAAATGCAATATGAAATGCTAAATGAATGCATGAATGAGGAGAGCAAATTTTAGGGTGTTACAGGATGTCACTTGTACTCAGAATCCCTGGTTGTTGGCTTAGGATAATGCCACAGATAAGGAAGGGGAAGGCAATGGGTAACTTTACAGCATTTTTAGAAGCATGTCTAATGGTTTGATCAAATATGAACTTGCCAAAATCATAGTTAACCCTTGTTCCAATTGCATGAATGATTCTTCCAAGATTGATGGAGATGGTAGAGGCATGATTAGTAGGAATCCAATTAGCTGAGCCAATCTTGTGCAATATGCCATATTTAACACTTTGTTTTCCAGCTGATAAGTGATTCCTGCTAGGCCATTCCTTAACTTGGCCAGCTGTGATAACCCTACAGACCTCATTGTCTGTGGTCTCTAGGTCTACTCCTCCATCCGTTCCTCTTCCTAGGAACTTGTTGATGACACTTGGTGAGAATTTCACGCATTTTCCCCTTACAAACACCTTGCAAAAATCCCTGTTGTTCTTTTCATGAATATCCTCAGGGATATTAACACTTAAATTCTTTTACCAACCCCTCATAGCATTGGGGTAGAGTCACAACAATCTTCATGAGTCCAACATTTTTGATCAGCTAAATTATCTCCTTTACCTCTATAGCTTCTTGTCCAAGCTCTCTTCCAATGGCTAGTCTTCTCTGAATGACATATTTCCACTTTGCAACTCCATCTTCCAAGTGAAAGGAGATTTTGTCAAGATGTACACCAGTAACAGCAGCAGTCTTTCTAGGAGATTTCTGAACAGCCTGCCTTTTTGCAGGGGAGATGTCTGGGACATCGTCTTTAACATCCTCCTCAGAGTCAGAGCTGTCTCTTTCCTTCCTTTTCCCAACCTCAACCTTGCTCCAGGGTTTTGAGGGTCCTATACCTGCAGCCTTTTTCACTCTAGCAGCTCTCATTTTAGCCATACTTTTCCCTTTCTTAGTTCTCAGTTTCTCAGCTATGCTAGGTTTAACCAGATGAACCAAAGGATCATCCTCTCCTTCAGTGCTTTCTTCCTCTAGATCAATAATATTTTCTTGAGGCACATTTTGTTTCTTGCTAGGTAGGGTTTTACCTAGAGAGCAAAGCCCTTCAGCAGCCACCTCCTTTTCTGATCTAGATGAATCGTCATCTTTATCAGCATGTGGTTCTCCCTCAGGAGAGGGTTCCCTTCTGGACAGAGGGGTAGACACCCCTTCAACTTTATGTCCTTCACTCAGAATTCTCGTAACTAGTCTCCTTATAGCACGATCAGTATAATACATGTCTTTAGAGAGAGAGGAGTTACCAGAGGTATTACCTTGTGTATCTCCAGCATTGGAGGAGGTACCTGTGGTGTCGCCCGGTATCATGCACAGAGGAGTGACGTCCATCACGTCTTCATCAACAAACTCCATGGATGGAGTCTTTGCATGTTGGGAGGATTTAGAACCAGATGATGAAGGATGTTGAGACATGTTGTAGGACTTTTGAGGCAGGTTTCTTTGCCCTAGCTGAGCTTTTCTTAGAAGTTGAATGGAAATGGTAGTTGCTGAGTTTAGGTAGCGTGTGCTAAGGGAATAGATACTATTTTCAAAGCTTGGGAATGATTTATCATTAATGGGGCTCTTTCTTTTAAAAGGGCAGACATTATTTTTATTTCTTTTATTTTTTCTTTTTAATTTCCATAATTTCTCAAGAGTCCAAATCCCTAATTTCCCTCCCTCATATTCACTTTTACCCAAATTCCTTGCAAGCTTGTCTGCTAGTTCCAGTCCAAGCTTTAGACTTCTGAATTTGTCTTCCACAAATTTCCTAATGGAGTGATAATAGCTAGACCTGTACTTTGTCCATCTGTGTTGAATCTGATTTTTGGACCTGGCTTCAGCATTCAGGAAGTCATAATACAATGTCATGACATCGTGTGTGACATTGTATGTAATCAAGGATTTCATCCAACCAAGTTGAACCCAACTGCTTCTATCTTCTATACCTTTCACATGTGTAGATGCATGTGTCTTTCCAATATCCTCCACATTGTTCTTGGCCTTTTTGCTTTGAGATGAACATAAATTAATAGTTCCATTCTGCTTATGACTGGTCATATGTCCACTTATTTGATCTGTCTTCTCAGTTGTTTGGGTTATCATAACCTTTTCTCCTCTGAGCTTCTGGTGAGACATCTTTGTCTGACATTTCCCACAGACTTGTTTGTCATTACTCTTGAGAGCATCTATACTCATCCAATGCTTTAAGGGATAATCAATTTGAGAGCTCCATATGTAGCAGTTATCTTTGGACCTGATTCCTTTCATAATTACTTCACTATTTTTGTCAAAGATTAGACATTCAGTTTTGGTGAAGTTAACATTCAAACCTTGATCACATAATTGACTGATGCTTATTAGATTTGCAGTCAAACCCTTAACTAGTAGAACCTTGTCAAGTTTAGGAACTCCACAACACCCAAGCTTTCCTGTTCCCTTAATTTCACCTTTTGCTCCATCTCCAAAGGTTACATGGCCTATGATATGATTATGCAGATCAATTGTCAGGTCTTGGTTCCCAGTCATGTGTCTGGAACATCCACTATCAAAGTACCACTCTTCTTTGGCTGAGATTTTGAGGGGTATGTGAGCTATCAAACCTGTAGCAGTAGTCTTAGGAATCCATTGCTTCTTAATGATAGGCCTGTGCTGCTTGGGTTTGGATTGATAGTGATTCTGATGATTAGCAGGCTTGGGATAACCATATAGTTTATAGCAGAACGGTCTTAGATGACCAAATTTCCCACAGTGATGACATATCCATCTTTGTTGTTTCCCTTTTTGCTGTCTTTTTCTCTGGTGTTGTGACATATGATGTGACATCACAGATTTACCTTTATTATGGATGCACTTAGGTTTGGCTTGAGATTTTGCACCAGTGTAGTTGCACTCAGGTTTTGAGTTATTATACCCAATACCAGATTTGTCTCCTGCTATTTGTCCAGTTTGGAGAATCTTGTATAAGGAGTCAGATCCATTGCTTAACATCCTTACATACTTGGTCATCTCTTCTAGTTTAGACTTTAGAAACATGACTTCAGTTTTCAACTTAGAGATAGTATTCATATGGTCTGTCTTCTCATCTTCCAGCTGTGCTATCTTCTGTCTTTCAGCTTGAGGATTTTCAACTAGCTTGGCATTTAAACCCACTGCTTCTGTTTGTAAATTTGAGATGATTTCCACGTATTCTTCCTTCTCATTCTCCAGTTGAGTTATTTCCTTCTTATTGTGTTCAACCTGTTTGCACAGCTCTACACTTTTGATACACAACTTTCTGTAGGTAGATGCCAATTCTTCAAAGGTTACTTCATCATCACTTGAGTCTTCATCAGATCCCCATCTTCCTGTCAAGGCAGTCACAAGATTTGCAGCCTCCTCTGTTTCACTTTCATCAGACCAAGTGGCAGCAAGACTCATCTTCTGTTTCTTGAGGTAGGTTCCACATTCAGTCCTGATGTGTCCATACCCATCACATTCATAACACTGAACCTCTTTTCCTTCTTTGAGCTTCTCATCTGATCTTGCTTTTCTTCCTGCATTGTTGGATTTACTGATGTCTGATGAGATGTTCTTGATATTTTCCCCTGATCTTACATCCATCTTTTTCAACAGTTTATTGAACTTCCTTCCCAACATTGCTACTTCATTGACCAGATCTTCATCATCCTCCTGACTCTTATCATCTTCTGTGTTTGACATAAAGGCCATGCTCTTTTTTTTCCTTTTAACACCATCATTTATCCCCAACTCAAAGGTTTTGAGGGAACCAATTAGCTCATCTACCCTCATGTTGGAAATGTCTTGAGATTCTTCTATAGCAGTCACCTTCATTGCAAATCTCTTAGGAAGTGACCTGAGTATTTTCCTTACCAGTTTTTCATCTGTCATCTTCTCTCCCAGGGCTCCTGAAGCATTGGCAATTTCAAGGATACTCATGTGAAATTCATGAATGTTTTCATCTTCTTTCATCCTTAAGTTCTCAAACTTGGAGGCGAGTAGCCGAAGTCTAGACATCTTTACCCTAGAGGTCCCTTCATGAGTGGTCTTGAGAATGTCCCAAGCTTCTTTGGCTACTTCATAGTTGTTTATCAGCCTAAAAATGTTCTTGTCCACTCCATTGAAGATGGCATTCAAGGCTTTAGAATTCCCAAGGGCTAGATCATCCTCCTCCTTGGACCATTTTTCTTCAGGCTTTTTCTCAGCAGTGGCTTCTCCTTCTTTAGAAACTACAGGATGCACCCAGCCTGTCAAGACAACTTTCCAAGCCTTGTTATCAAGGGATTTTAAAAAGGCTACCATTCTTGGTTTCCAATAGTCATAGTTAGTGTAAGACCCCAATTTTGTCCCCAAGATCCCTCATGGCATCATATCATAACATGTCATTTGCCTCAAGGATCATTGGACACCTTGCTTCCTTCCCTATGGGTGGGTCATCTTTTTGAGAGTGATTCTTCATCAGAACATTGCCAGGTCAACTGAAGGCCTAAAAAGTCAAACTGCCAAGTAAACTGTGGATTTGGAGGTGGGAAGTGATTAGAAATACTTCATTCATGTTCAAAAAAGTCTCATTTGACATTTCAAACACTCACCATGAAGAATTTAAAGTCAGGTCAAAACTTTCCAAAAATAGAAAGTGACCTATAATTCAAACTTGCCAAAAATGGAAAGGTTTTAACCTAACTTCAACTTCAAATTACATCATCAAGAAAGCTTCAAATAAAATTTTGTTGAACATGAAAGTTGTAGATATTTCTCTCCCATTTCCAAAAAGTCCAAGGTCATCAATTTCTCATGTGTGGTTAAGGAGATATGATCAAAACATGACAAAGTGTACATGAAGATTCAAATGAGCATAACTTCTCAACCAAAGCTCCAATTCAAGTGGTTCTTTTTGCTAAATTCTTCTTTTGACCTCGAAATTCCAAATCATGCATCACATTACATGAATTATATTCACATGAACATTTGCCAATTCACTTGATTTTTGGAGGGAAATTATGAAGTTTAAATTTGGTGCATTGTTTAAACATTCTACCATTACCATTGGCTCCAAAATGATTTTGAGTGAAAATGAATACAATTTTCGTGCACTGTTCACATGCATTTTCATGCATAAGGGTGAAAACCAAATTTGCACTTACACTCAATTTTTGTTAATTACACTTAACATTTGGCTTAAACCTGATTAAGGGATGATTAACATGACCTATATAAGCTAAAACTCTAACTGTTTTTCAGATTAGCTTTCATTATTTTCAGATCTAGATCAAAACTCATCAAATTTTCTCTCAAAAATTTCTTCAAATTTCTTCAAACAAGATCCATTTCTCTTGATCAATTCATCTTCCTGAAGCATTCTTGAGCAAGTTTGAAGGAGAATTCGAGAGAAAATGTGCCTGTTTTGTTCATAATTGAAGCTTGAAAGCATCCATGGCAATGTCAAATTCTGTTGGATTCAAGAGCAATTGAGCTCCGATCTCTCATTCAATCATCCATATAAGTATCCTAGAAGACTTTTGGAGCATCACAAGGCCTTGAACTACACGAATTCCAGTTCTGCACTTCAAAGAGGTTACCAATCGATCTCTCTAATTCTCAAAATTCTTATGCTATTGTTGTAGATCTAAGTTTGCTGGTGATGCTGAGCTTTGAACCATGAGATTTCGTGCAATATTGAATGAGTTAGGGTTGTTTAAAGTTTTGTGCATGAATATTATTTGCTTCGATTTGCTCATGATAGTTGGAATTAGGCTAAACCATGCATGGATTTGTAACCTAGGATGAAAGATCTACATGTTGATATGTTCATTTGTGAATTCTGGGAATTTTGTTCTTGAGGCCTTGTTACTGTTCATGAACGCGATGAAGAAGATGATGATTTGGCTTTGGCAACGTTTTTTGATTCATTAGGCCACGCTTTCTGCATGCTGCATGTGTTAGTCTAGGGTTGCAATGCCATTGGTCCACGTCGCTTCCACATATCACTTTGATTGGCTCACAGCGTTTTGCCTTGCCACATAGGATTAATGAAACGCAGAGTTTCATATGAGTGCGCCTGGCAATTTCAAATTGTGACTGTGTTCGATTCCTGGCCATTCCACATTTTCAAATGCTTCATATGATTTTCCATTTCCCTCCTATTTCATATCCATGCTTCACATGTTGATTTTTTTTATTTTTTCATCATCTTTAAAAATTCATATCTAATTGAAAATCAATCCAAAAATTATGAGGTTTTTTGAATCATGATCCTTATCTTGTCTATTATTTTTTGATCATTAATTCCAAAATTGTGCTTGGCTGGATTTCATTTTGTGCTAGGGAATTTGATCATGTATCCATTTTATACCTTGCCTTCCTTATTCATTTGCGAAATGCTGGTTTTTAATCCAATGACTCTGAAAATTTGCATGATGAAACTAGACTCATTGCTTAAAATTTTGGTGTTGATTTTGTATTTTTATCAATTTCCATTTCTGTTTTATGATTGTTCTAAGTTGGTGTGACAATTTGTGTCACACCTTTTGATGTTCAACTTATGTGATGTGTTTGCCTTGCCAAATGATCTCTAATTGTCCTGATTTTTTGTGTGATGCATGCTATGAATGTTGTGAATCAGCATGAATTTTGTTGGAATTATTTGAATCATTTCTCATTTAATTGAGATTTTTCATTCTGGTTGATCACATTTGAGCTTTAAAATTTCTTTGAACTTCAATTGATCATGAAATGATTTTGGTTAATGATATTGATGTGAGACCTTTTGGAATGTTTCAAGATGTGTCTGAAGTTGATTCATGTTAAATTTCAGCTTCTGTTTTGAATTGTTTCTCCATCTTTAACCCTAGGTTTTGACCTAGTGGTTTGCCTCTCATGTTTGAGCTTTGATTTCAGGTTAAGCATTCAAGTTACATGGTTAATGATGCTTCATCACTTGAGCATTGTTGTTTGCCGTTGATTACTAACCTTTGTGTGTTTTGTAGGTTGATGTTAACTCATTTGAGTTTGACATTTGGCTTACACATTTTGTACATTGGGATTGTTGGTTGCTTATTGACTATTGTTTGATTGTCTGAACTGTATACTGATTTGTTTGATGTTTCCACAGGTACATAAGTTGCTTTAAGTTCATTGTGAACTTTGCTTTGCTTGGTTGCTTAACCACTTAGGTATAACCTCTCTTCTTCATGTAGTCTGGAAGACCTACTGTTATTGGTAGGCACCTGTCTGAAGTCCTCCTTAAGAGGCAATGCTTGTGATTGTTTACTCTTTGTGCCAAGCAGGAAAAGTCCTCTTATGAGGCAATTGGTAGATAAAAGAGATGTGTAATCCATCTCCTAATACTCAGTGTGTTATCCACTTTGCTCACACAATGTGTTGATGCATTATGGATAATAACCCAAGATCTTATAGAGTCTATTTGTGAAGAAGAGTTCCAACTTTCTGAACTCCCACACTTTCCATTGATCAAAGCTCTCCCTGACCAGGGATAAGAGCTATGAGGCACACCCCTCATCTCCATTTCATTTGCTTCACCCTAACTCTCAATGTTAGGGTTAAGAGCACAAAATACCCCATTCCAGTTGGCTGAAAAGTCTAACCTTGCTTGAGCCTAATTGATTGTATATAGTGTGTGCTAATTGACTTGTTTGTTGCTTACTTGATTCATCTGTGCATATTTGCTTGAGTGTGCCTTTGTGCACTTATCATCATCATTTGTATATCATTTCATAAACTTTGCTTTGTAGAATTTTGCTTTGTCCATGGAGGAGACAAGCATAAGTCCATTACTTAGCAGTTGTTCCTATGATATGGTAGGAGACTAGTATAAGTCCATTGGTTGGCATCTGGTATCCTTGCTTTGTTTGTTTTGTGAGATTAGTGTAAGTCCATTGATTGGCATCTGGTATCATTTGTTCCTTTTGTTTTAGGAGATTTGTGTAAGTCCATTGATTGGCCTCCGGTATCCAGTTTTGGTTTGTGAGATTGGTATAAGTCCATTGATTGGCATCCGGTATCCATTTTGTTTTGTGAGATTGGAATAAGTCCATTGATTGGCATCCGGTATCCGTTTACTTTATCCATCTTGTTATTTGCTTATTGCATTGTTGCCTTATTCCAAAGGAATCACTTGAATCATCTACATATGATCTCAAGAGGTGAACATCTAAGAAGTTTTACTTCCTCACCTTCCCACCTTTGTGTTTCTTTAAACCTCCATTTGCATGTTAACCCAAAACAAGAAAACTATTGTGCAAACATTTTCATCTCTTTTCAAATTAGAAACCTAGGCTTTAGGCCTTTGATTTTTCAAACTTCAATTCATAATACTTCTTTTGAATTGAATCCTAATCATACTTTGACCATCTTTTGTGAATAAATCCTAATTGGTCAATTTCACCCATTCAATTGTTTTGTGGCTTTGTCCATTCTTGATAATTTTCATACATTAGCCATAGGTTTGATTTATCCTAGTTGGTTGATGTTAATCTCACCTTTTGTCCTTAGTGATTGAATTGTAAGACTTCCTTGCTTATTATAGGGTTAACCCCTCACTAGCAAGTTGAAGCTTTTCTCACATGGTGGACTTGTTGTTTGTATAAGGTTGAGTTTTCTCCCGTGGATAACGAAAGACCTCAGGGCTTTTGTTTTAAAATGAACCCACTCATATTTTTGGAAATCTTTTAGCCGAACTACGACGTTTTGATCCTTACCTTCCATGGAAAGGTACGTAGGCAACGGGTTCATCCGTTCAAACACAAAAATAATAAATTGTATATTCTTTTCTCATCCCTTCAATCCATGTTTGCACAATAAATATTTCATAAACAAATAACATTTCGTACAACAAGTGTGAAAAGGGCTCCCTAGGAGTACCTAGGACGTTTTGGGTGCCTAACACCTGCCCATTGCGTAATTAACCCCTTACCCAGATCTCTGATCTTTTCATTAGTTTTCTATGTGTAAAACTTCTTAGGCTTTTGTTCGCTTTTTAGCCATTCCTTTGGATAAATAAAAGTGCGGTGGCGACTCGATTCTTTGTATGCTTTGCTTTTGATTTAATCAATAAATCATAAAGTGACGAATACACCGCTACAGAAAAGTGGCGACTCTGCTGGGGAAGAGATCTCCTTGGTGGTTTTGCCCACTTTTCACCCTTGTTGTATGATATTGTTTATCTGTTATTTGACATATTTTTGTACAATTTGGGATAACTGTATTGATTGTAATGATTGAATTGCTTGATATACAATTGCTTGTTTGCTTGGTGATCTCTGTGAGATGAGTTCTATACCCGAACTCGAGTGCACCTTAGGATAGGAGAATAGGAGAATGGCAGAATCTTGTCGACTTGTGTGGAGTATTCCTTAGCAAGTTGACTTGCGAGTCCATTCACTTGGTGGAGGTCATGTTGGATTAATAATGTCACACAAGTTATTTGTGGTTAGGCATTATTCTTTCAATCATGTGCCTTAGAAGCCAATGACCTTAGTTTACCAAGCCCATCTTGGCCTATTTTTAGGACGTAGTGCGGAGGTCGTTCAGATGTAAGATCTGATGCGATTGTTACGCGATACTACACTCATAAGAGTCTCTCTTGAGAATATTGTTGGAATACGAGTATTCGTTCCTCCGATAATATTCGAAAGATGGGATGATGACTATGGGAACCTCTGGTAGAACATGTTTGGCAGGTTTAAACCCTAGTACACTCCCTTTGGGTGGTTCTTAACCGAGACTCCATGCTCGTGACTCTCAACAAACCCATGATTCATGGTTGAGTCGTTCAGACACCCTTAATATCAATGGAACTTGGGTGTCGATAAGGTGAAAACCATAATCCACCAAAATGGATGATTGATATTAAGGATGATTGAGCCGGTTCATGTATTGTTAATATCAATGGAACTTGGGTGTTGATAAGGTGAAAACCATAATCCACCAAAATGGATGATTGATATTAAGGATACTATGAGCTTTCCCATGACCTTTGTCTGGTGTGATTTGCTTGATCCTTGAGTGTGATTGCTGCATTCATGCATTCATGCATTCATCTGCATTCATGACATCAGAAAAATCAGAAAATTTTCAAGGAACTTAAAGGGTTTATTTGCAAAATTTTCAGACATGGAAAGACCAAAAAGGCATACAAAGAAGTACAACTTTAGACAGCCCGATGTGGAAGAGTTAAGGAATCTGACATCTTATGTATTAGATCCCTTGGGTTTCAAAGCTCGTTATGGGAAGCTTCTGCCTCTGTTGACTACTCAGGTTGATGAAGGGTTGATGAGTACTTTGGCTCAGTTCTATGATCCTCTGTATCACTGCTTCTCCTTTCCGGACTTTCAGCTGTTGCCTACGCTTGAGGAGTATGCTCATCTTGTGGGTATTCCTATTCTGGATCAGGTGCCATTCAGTGGCTTAGAGAGTATTCCGACTTCTCGAGAGATTGCAGACTTGTTGCACATAGATGAATCCCTTATTGAAGCGCATATGACCACCAAAGGTGGAATTCAGGGTCTTCCTTCTGATTTCCTCATTGCTCAAGCTACCGTTTATGGGAAGGCCATGAGTGAGGATGCCTTTGAGGCCATATTCGTGCTGCTCATCTATGGATTGGTATTGTTCCCCAACATCGACAAATTTGTGGATGTGAACGCCATTAGGATCTTTTCAGTTCTTAATCCCGTTCCTACTCTGTTGGGTGATGCCTATTTCTCTTTGCATCTGAGGAATGCAAAAGGTGGAGGAGTTATTGTGTTCTGTTTGCCTCTGTTGTATAAGTGGTTTATTTCTCACTTACCGCAGACGCTTGCCTTCAAGGAGAACAAGGGATGTCTACGGTGGTCTACGAGACTTATGTCTCTCACTAATGATGATATCTCTTGGTATGATCGCGTGTATGATACTGTTCAGATCATTGATTATTGTGGTGAATTCCCTAATGTGCCTCTTCTTGGTACATGTGGCGGGATCAGCTACAATCCTATCTTAGCACGTCGTCAGCTTGGGTTCCCCCTAAAGGATAAACCTCATAACATTCTGTTAGAAGGTGTATTCTTTCAGGAGGGTAAAGATCCCCAAGGCCTGAAAGCCAGGATGGTCCGCGCTTGGCGCAAGATTCACAAGAAGGGTAGAAATGAGTTGGGTCCGAAGAACTGCATTGCTTTGGAGTCGTATACTTCTTGGGTCAGACAGAGAGCATCAGAGTATCTTATGCCATATGATTATCCGAGACCTACACCGTTGGTTGTGGCTGGGCCTTCAACCCTCCCTAACCAAGGCGTAGAGGAGTTGAGAGAAGAAGACCTTTCACGTGCCTGGATCTGTGAAAGAGAAGAGTTGCTTCAACAACTTAAGGAGAAGGACGCTCTGATTGAATTCCTCGAGCATCAGGTGATAGACGATCCTGATGATACCTGGATTTCTCTGCTCCCTCAGTCTTCCAAGTTCTGGAAGAGGAAGTATGATCGACTTGCTAAGGAGAAAGCGGATATGGAAGCAGCATATGAGAGAGAGATCAAGAAGCTTTGTGTATCTCGTCTTCCAGCATCTCGAGCTTCTAGGGATCCATAGGATGTTTATTTTCCTTTCCCCTTGTAATATAATCAAAAATGCTGTACTTCTTTGTCTCGAATATATTTGATGAGATATTTTTCCATATGCTATTAAATGCTTTAAAATTTCAAATTTGCAAATAGAACCCTAAAAGTTCCTTGAAATAAAAATGAAATAAAAAACAAAGCATGTGCACGAGCATTGCATGCATCATTTCGCATAAGCAGGTGTTCGTTCTGGTCTTCTTGTCTGTGGCCTAACTCTGTGCTCTTTATTTATTTTGAAGACAAGCTGACTCATCGGTACTACACCAGAGCCAATTCTGCCAGAGTGATGGATCAGTTAGAACAAGAGAACCGAGAGCTGAAAGAAGAGGTCGCCAGATTGAGCGCTCTGATAGAGCAATTTTTGGCTGCTCAGAATCAACCATCTCCACCTCCTGCAACTCCTCCCTAGAGGACTGTTATATCTGAAGTGGTTTCCTCAACAGTTCCAACTGCTAGTGCCCACTTCGTGCCGAATGCCATGCCAGCCGGGTTTCCGTGGGGTATGCCTCCTGGTTTCATGCCAGATATTCCAGCTCCTACCTTTGCTTCCATGCCGGCATCTAGCCCGGTCCTTGCGATGCCTCCTCCTGTCGTGCATACCATTCCCAGGGTAGACGACACCATCTATCATTCTGAGCCATCTGAGGGCCCAGATGTTAATGAGAAGATGGATGCGATGAACGATCAATTCCTCGAGCTCTGAAAGGAATTGAAGACCCTCCGAGGGAAAGATCTGTTCGGAAAGTCCACTGCCGAGTTATGCCTGGTTCCCGGTGTGAAGATACCTCTCAAATTCAAAGTCCCGGACTTTGAGAAGTATAAGGGGAACACCTGCCCTCTCGCTCACCTGGTCATGTATGCCAGGAAAATGTCTACTCAGACAGATAATGATCAGCTTCTGATTCATTATTTTCAGGATAGTTTGTCCGGTGCAGCTCTTCGTTGGTATATGAGCCTTGATAGCGCAAACATCTGATCCTTCAACGATCTTGGCGAAGCCTTCGTCAAGCAATACAAATATAATGTTGATATGGCTCCTGACCGTGATCAACTCAGAGCCATGTCTCAGAAGGATAAAGAGACATTTAAAGAGTACGCCCAGAGGCGGCGAGAGCTGGCAGCTCAGATTACTCCTCCGCTGGAAGAGAAGGAGATGACTAAGATCTTTTTGAAGACTCTTAGTTCATTTTACTATGAGCGGATGGTTGCGAGTGCTCCCTCTGATTTCACCAAAATGGTGAACATGGGGATGCGATTGGAGGAAGGTGTCCGGGAAGGACGGTTGACTAAAGATGAAAACTCTTCTAAACGATATGGGGCGTTTAAGAAGAAAGATGGGGAGGCACATGCTGTGCAATCCCATGCTAAACCTAGAAGACCCTCTAATAAGAGGAAGCCAGTACGTCATCAGCACCAGGTGGCTCATATAGCACCTGTCTTCAGAGACAACAATCAGCATCAACAACAACCTCAATATCAACAGCAACATCGTCCACAGCAACAGGCTTACCAGCCTCGTGGCAGCACCAGTAATCAGGCTAATTTGAATTATGATAGGAAAAAGATCAGTTTCGATCCTATTCCTATATCATATGCTGAGTTATATCCCTCTTTAATAGAGCAGAAACTGATTACCCCGAGGGATCCTCCGGTTGTGCCTGCTAACCCGCAGTGGTGGTACAAGCCAGATCAACATTGTGTTATAACTCCGGTGCTCCCGGTCATAATATAGAGAATTGCTATCCATTGAAGACCAAGGTTCAAGATCTTATACGATGCGGCATTCTGAGCTTTGAGGACTCAGGCCCCAATGTTACGAAAAACCCATTGCCCGAGCATGGGAAGTCGGTTAACATGGTCCAGGGTTGCCCTGGCAAGTATAAAGTCAAATATGTGAGCCATATTCAACAGTCATTGGTCGAGTTGCATCGTCTGCTGTGTCAGTACAGTCATATGGAGCACGACCATGACAGATGCCGTATCTGTTCTGTCAATAGATTGGGTTGCCGCCAAGTGCGAAGAGAACTTCAAGAGCTGTTGGATGAAGGTACCATTGAGATTCTGCAGAATCGAAATATTGATGAAGACGAACCAGAGGTGAATGTGATTTCTCCTGTGTTCAAGATTCCTGAGCCTGTTGTCATCCGTTATGATGGGAGCAAGCCGAAGGTCTCTCCTTCTCTGGTAATCAAGCCTACCGGCCCTGTGCCTTATTCTTCGGATAGAGCTATTCCCTTCCGTTATATCCAGTTGCTGTGGAAGATGGGAAAGAAGTTCCTTTGCCTTCAACCTCCGTGGTTAATATTGCTGATGTGAGCGGATTGACCCGTAGTGGTCGTGTGTTTTCAGCACCTAAGCCTCAGGCTAGAGCTGTTGTTTCTGATTCTGCTGAGCGTCCGATTGGGACTGCAGTGAATGTTCAGAATCCGACACTTGTTGCCAAACCCTCCTCTGTACAAAAAACTCATGCTTCTTCTGTTGGCCCGAGTGGCACCGTGAATGAAGAATGTGATGAGATGCTGAGGCTCATCAAGAAGAGTGAGTATAATGTTGTAGACCAGCTTCTACAAACGCCGTCCAAGATATCCGTGCTATCTTTGCTTCTGAATTCAGAACCCCATAGGGAGGCTCTGCAGAAAGTTTTGGACCTGGATTATGTCGATCATGACGTCACTATTGAACAGTTTGACAGTATAGTTGCAAACATTACTGCTTGCAACACTTTGAGTTTCGGTGACGCTGATCTCCCTGAGGAGGGAAGAGACCACAGCATGGCTTTACATATTTCTATGAATTGCAAGACCGACGCCATGTCCAATGTACTGGTGGACACTGGGTCATCTTTGAATGTATTGCCGAAGACCACTCTTTCGAGATTGTCATATCAAGGTCCTCCTATGAGGCAGAGTGGTGTTGTTGTGAAAGCTTTTGATGGGTCGCGTAAGACCGTGATTGGGGAAGTTGATCTCCCAATCAAGATTGGACCAAGTGATTTCCAAATTACCTTTCAGGTTATGGATATCCACCCATCTTATAGCTGTCTCCTTGGTAGACCATGGATTCACGAGGCTGGCGCCGTGACATCCACCCTACACCAGAAGCTGAAATTCGTTAAGAATAAGAAACTTGTTGTGGTAGGGGGAGAAAAGGCTCTCCTGGTTAGCCACCTGTCTTCTTTATCATATATTGATGCTGAAGATGAAGTTGGAACGCCTTTCCAAGCTTTGTCTATTGATGAGCCAATTGATAAGAAGTCTCCTTCATTTGCTTCCTATCGTGATGCGAAACTGGCCATTGAATGTGGTGCAGTCGCTGGTTTGGGGAAGATGATTGAGCTTGAAGACAACAAATCCCGGGCTGGCATTGGCTATTCTTCTGGGGCATTTAACGAGCAAGGACTGTTCAAGAGTGGAGGTTTCATCCATGCTGATCAAGCTGAGGAAGCTGCTGCTATTCTGGAAGAGGATGCAGAGGACTTGAGCAACTTTGTTATCCCTGGCGGGATCTGCCACAATTGGGTCGCTGTGGATGTTCCTACGGTCATTCATAAGTTAGCGTAATTTGTTCACTTTGTTCAAAACCCTTCTCCTATGCCAAAAGGAGAAGTGATGACATTGTTGGCAGCATTTATACAATGATATTTCATTCAATTAATGCATTGTTAAACATTTGTTTTTCCATTTGTTTTCACTTTTTGCTTTTGCATGAAATCAGTGATCACAAAAAACCCTAAAAACAAGAATAAAAGCAATCTTTTCATCTGCATAATGATTTGCTTGTTTAAATTCTAAAGTTTTATTATCCAAAATCATTATGCAGGTTGATTCTAAAACCCATTGAACATAATGATCCAACGCCATCTCCCAATTTTCAATTCCCTGTATTCGAGGCAGAGGAAGATGATGTTGAAGGGATTCCTGATGAGATTTCCCGTCTCCTTGAGCACGAGAAGAAGATCATTCAGCCGCATCTCGAGGATCTGGAAACAGTCAACTTGGGGTCTGAAGATTGTAGTCGTATGGTGAAGATTGGGGCACTTCTTGAAGAGTCTGTTAAGAAGGGGTTGATCAGTTTGCTACGAGAATATTCCGATATCTTTGCTTGGTCGTATGAAGACATGCCAGGTCTAGATACAGATATTGTGCAACATTTCCTGCCCTTGAAGCCTGAGTTCGTGCCTGTGAAGCAGAAGCTCAGAAGAACTCATCCAGATATGGCAGTGAAGATCAAAGAGGAAGTTCAGAAGCAAATTGATGCAGGATTTCTGGTGACTTCTACATATCCTCAATGGGTGGCCAATATTGTGCCTGTGCCTAAGAAAGACGGAAAAGTCCATATGTGTGTTGATTACAGAGATTTGAATAAAGCTAGTCCGAAAGATGATTTCCCTCTGCCACACATTGATATGTTGGTAGACAATACAGCTAAATTCAAAGTCTTTTCCTTTATGGACGGATTTTCCGGTTATAATCAAATCAAGATGGCACCAGAGGATATGGAGAAGACAACATTCATCACACCTTGGGGAACATTCTGTTATCGAGTGATGCCCTTCGGTTTGAAGAACGCCGGAGCCACGTATCAATGCGCTATGACTACCTTGTTTCATGATATGATGCACAAGGAGATAGAGGTCTATGTTGATGATATGATTGCTAAGTCCCGAACGGAAGTTGAACATGTTGAGCATTTGTTGAAGCATTTTCAGCGTTTGAGGAAGTTTAGACTTCGTCTGAATCCGAACAAATGTACATTTGGAGTCCGTTCTGGAAAGTTGTTGGGTTTTCTTGTCAGCGAGAGAGGTATTGAAGTTGATCCTGCAAAGGTCAAAGCAATACAAGAGATGCCTGCGCCCAAAACTGAGAAGCAAGTCCGAGGTTTTCTTGGCCGCTTGAATTATATTTCCAGATTTATATCCCACATGACTGCCACATGTGCGCCGATATTCAAGCTCCTCCGGAAAGATCAGTCTCATGATTGGACCGAGGATTGCCAGAAAGCTTTCGACAGTATCAAAGAGTATCTGTCTGAACCTCCGATCTTGTCTCCGCCTGTAGAAGGAAGACCTTGAAGGAGAATTGCGGTCCAAAACGCAGCGGAAATTAAAATTTTCTCCTTTAGAGATCCTTACGAATGGTCATGATCAGTGATAGAATATTTACCTCTTGTGACGGTTGAAACCTTTGGTGCAGATCTCTTGTGACGATCAAAACCTTTGATGCAGATCCACGAAGCGATCACGAACGTTGAACGATGACAACGTCTCTACTCAGTCCACACGAACGGACTCCTTCAATCTCAGTGCTAGCTGGTACGAGTGAAGGCTTTGAGTGAGAGAGAGAGAGTGATAGAAAACGAAAATAATGCAACCGCAAATTTTTGCTTCTGCACAAGGGTTCTATTTATAGAACCACTTGTGTGGGCTTCAAGCTAAAAGCCCACTTAAGTGTATTTTGGCCCATATCTTATAATATGCCCAAAATCACTTAAGCCCATGGTACCTTACCATATTTCGTATTCTACTCAAGTACACCGTACCTTACGATGTTCTATAACTCACTTAAGGGCACCGTACCTTACGGTATTCCTTAGTTACTCTATCTCTCATCAATCCGTCCTTTGTGTGTGACCCTGTAGGTTTTCGTGACGTTGGCAATTATATTAAATCACGTATTTAACATAATAAACAGTGAGCGGTATCTAGCAACACATCACTGCTACCCAAGACACGAAAATGTCATGTGATCTGACAATTCCTTATGTGATAATACTTATGTGTATAATTACCCTTTTGCCCTTATGTCTATATTGAACACAAGGCATAGACCGTGTCATCCTTGTCCAGTTCAATATTGGGCCCATAGACATTTATCCTGTTATGCAGGATGGGCAAATTCCATCTAGGTCACTCATGTCCCTCAGCATGCTTCGTGGAGTACCCATCAACTGTCTTTATGGTTATCCAGTTACGGACAACGTTGGATCAGCAATAAAGCACTCGACTCTACATCTAGGATCCATAGTGGTTTCAGGTCGAAGAATGGAATACACTATTATCACCATGAGAATGACTTATGACACCTTGCATAACTTTCTATATAGTATTCTCATAGCGGGTCAATCCGGTATAAATATTACTCCTAATATTCATACCTATGTTTAAGACTTGATAACTCTTTATCCATGATCCATGAGATGTGATCATCAGTCTACAAACATAATAGTCTTAATGCTTTAATGTTATCCCACTTCACACTAAAGCTCGACTACGGATACTTTAGGAATAGTGTCCTTATGTTTAATGTGTTCTCATGATTAAGTCACACTTAATATATTAAACGGACTATCTATTCCAGGGACTTTATCAATCAACCATAATAAAGAGAATGCCTTTTATTATTCGATACAAGTACCAAAATGTATTGGCCTCTAGGGCTTACACCAACAGACCTCTGATCATGTATCTGACTGTTCTTGAAGACTCGATGGGTTGTGTACTCGGTCAACAAGATGAATCAGGGAAGAAAGAATCTGCTATCTACTACCTCAGTAAGAAGTTTACTGATTGTGAGTCTCGATACTCTATGCTTGAGAAGACGTGCTGTGCTTTGGCTTGGGCTGCTAAGCGTCTACGTCAGTACATGATAAATCATACAACTTGGTTGATATCCCGAATGGATCCAATTAAGTATATTTTCGAGAAACCTGCTTTAACCGGGAGGATTGCCCGTTGGCAGATGTTGTTATCTGAGTATGATATCGAGTATCGAGCTCAGAAAGCTATCAAAGGTAGTATCTTGGCTGACCATTTGGCACATCAGCCAATTGAGGATCATCAGTCTGTTCAGTACGACTTCCCTGATGAGGAGATTCTGTATTTGAAAATGAAAGATTGTGATGAGCCTACACTTGATGAAGGTCCGGAACCTGGTTCCAGATGGACGATGGTGTTTGATGGCGCTGTAAATCAGTACGGAAATGGTATTGGGGCAGTAATTATCACTCCTCATGGCACACATATTCCGTTTACAGAAAGGCTAACTTTCAAATGCACGAATAATATGGCTGAGTATGAAGCTTGTATTATGGGATTGGAAGAATGTATTGATTTGAGAATCAAACATCTTGATGTTTATGGTGATTCGGCCCTGGTTGTCAATCAAATCAAGGGAGAATGGGAGACGAACCAGCCTGGTCTCATTCCGTATAGAGATTATGCGAGGAGGATTTCAACGTTCTTTACTGAAGTTGACTTTCATCATATTCCTCGAGAGGATAATCGGATGGCAGATGCTCTTGCTACGCTTGCTTCGATGATTGTGGTCAAGTATTGGAATGAAGTTCCCAATATTACCGTGATGCGCTTGGATAGACCAGCTCACGTATTTGCAGTTGAAGAAATGAATGATGACAAGCCTTGGTATTTTGATATCAAGAATTTCCTCCAGAACCAGGTCTACCCACCTAGGGCTTCTGTGAAAGACAGAAAAACTTTAAGAAGGTTGTCAGGCAGTTTCTACCTTAGTGGTGAAGTACTGTATAAGAGAAATTTTGACATGGTTTTTCTCAGATGCATGGATAGACACAAAGTAAACCTATTGATGACTGAAGTCCATGAGGGTTCATTTGGTACTCATTCCAATGGACATGCCATGGCAAGAAAGATATTGAGAGCAGGCTACTATTGGCTGACAATGAAGTCTGACTACTGCAAATATGTGAAGAAATGCCACAAGTGTCAAATTTATGCGGATAAGATTCATATTCCTCCGACACTTCTGAATGTGATTTCATCACCATGGCCTTTCTCTATGTGGGGAATCGACATGATAGGCATGATTGAACCGAAAGCGTCCAATGGGCACAGGTTTATCCTCGTAGCAATTGATTACTTCACCAAATGGGTTGAAGCCGCTTCGTACGCGAATGTGACCAGGCAGGTGGTCGTGAAGTTTATCAAGAATCAGCTGATTTGTCGTTATGGTGTGCCAGATAAGATCATTACTGATAATGGATCTAATCTGAATAATAAAATGATGGAAGAGTTGTGCGCTGAGTTCTGTAACACCCCGATAAAATATGATAATTATTTAATTTAAGTTTAATAGTATATTATGATGATAATATGAATGAGAGGGTATTATTTTTCAAAATAAAAGATAAACCATTCATATATATTATTATTAGTATATTTATTAATTTAATTAAATAATTGGAATATTATTGGATTATTATTATTAGAATAATAAAGTTGGAATTGGAACGATTTTTGGAATCAGTGAAGAGTCCCATTTAGTAAAAAGGTTTTTACACGTGAAAACAGAGAAGCGACTAAAAAGTGGAAAAAGGGCAAAAAGGAAGAGCAAGAGAAAAAGGGTTGAAGAAGGGAAAAGCTTGAAGTTAAAGGATTTGCCGGATTAACTCAGGTAAGGGGGGGAAATCCTTATTATTATGGGTTAGTATGATTGGGTCAATGGGTAGGAACATGTTTTAGGTTGAAATCCTTAATTAGCTTGAATTGGAATTATTAGGTTTTGATAAATACCCTTGAGTTGTGATGAATAAATTACGTTAAAACTGTGAATGAATCTATATTTGGATGAGTCGTAATTTTCTGGACGTGTAGCTTTTTACGGAATCGAAATCGGAGGTCCGGAAGTCTTCCAACGGCGAAAAATGCGGGTAATTCTGCATTCTGTTCGTTGTTAGCACAGGAACAGCTTTCTGTCTTGCGTTAACCGGTTAACCCAGGGCGTTAACCGGTTAACACTGTTATGATAATTAAAAAAATTAATTTCTGTCTTGCGTTAACAGGTTAACCCAAGGCGTTAACCGGTTAACACTGTTGAAATACTGTAAAATTAATTTCTGTCTTGCGTTAACAGGTTAACCCAGGGCGTTAACCGGTTAACACTGTTGAAATACTGTAAAATTTGTATTCTGTCCTGCGTTAACAGGTTAACCAATTGCGTTAACAGGTTAACACTGTTTGAAAAGTGAAAAAAATTGATATTTAAATATTGTGTACGTTTTGGAATGGAATCATGTGTACATATTGTATGGGCTTGGCTAGGAAATTTGCCATACGCGTATGGGCATGAGGCATACGTGTATGGGCAGAAGTTTGATTTTTCTGAGCTGTTGTTGTGCAGTTTTGGTAGTTTCAGCTGAGTGATGTAATTTAGCTGATGTATGATATAGTAGGGATCATTTCCTGTTGTTTTGAGCAGTATAGGTATTAGTAGAGTGTGCTAATACTGTGATTTATTAATTGGCATGACATGATATGATTCTGTGATAAATATGCTGATGATGTATGATGGTGTGCATAATGCTGTGAATATATCTATTATGTATGCAATTGTGGATGGACTGTTTATGGCTTAGAGTGTGAGCATATGTCCATTGTGGATTGTTGTTGATGTTTGCATGCTAGGTGATTTAGCGTGCATAGCATAGCCTTTATGGTGGTAGCTAATTCCCATGGTGAGGAATTAGTGAGGGAGTCACTAGGTCTCAAATGAGTGGGACTAGTGAGTTTGGTAGCCGTATCTGGGTTTGATCGGTGAGGTTGAACTATGTGTTCACGAATAGTCGGTACCGCATGCATGGAGTCTCATTTCATAATGTATGTATGGCGTATAATATGAATGGATGTATTCCAATATTATACGTGTGTTTTGTGTTTGTGTTGAGTATGATTATGAGTTGATGTTGCCGTTGCTGAATGTGTGATATGATTAGGGTGATGAATGTGTTAATTTACTTAGCATTACATGATATTTTATAATGCTTATTATATCGATTGAGGAACTCACCCTTACAACTATGTTTCAGGTAACGAGCAGTGATTGAGTAGAAGCTAGTGCTTGGAGTCTAGTGTAGTTCCTTAGTGGGTCATGCTCTGGTATATGTAACATCGGGACGGGATGTTTTACTTTGTTTTCATTTTTGGTTGTTGAACAATTTTACATGAAAAGTGTTACATGGTTTGCATGTTGTTAGATCTCTATCCGCTGCGAATTGTGCAATGTTTTATTTTGATTAATAAATGAGCATGACAAGTTATTTTGGTGAATGGTGTGAAGTGTCAAGTGTGACACCCTGAAATTGCATATCTACTCTGATTCATATTTTGTTGTTTTAATTAATTATTGGGGTATTTCAGAAGGGTGTTACATTAGTGGTATCAGAGCATAGTCGGTCGAGTCGAGTCGTAATTATTCTGTTTCCCTGTATGTGATAGGTGTTGTGTAACCCTATCAGTACTTATTGTTTTAGCTTATTGGGTTCTCAGAATAGTGATGGCTGGAAGAGGTAGAGACGATGCTGCGATTGCTGAGGCTCTGGGTATGCTAGCTGGAGTACTTGGAGGGAATCCGAATGTTGTGGGATTGGGAGCTGCTCATCAATTGAGTGAGTTCTAGAAGAACAATCCTCCAATGTTCAAGGGAGCATACAATCCAGATGGTGCTCAGAAGTGGTTGAAGGAGATCGAGAGGATCTTCCGAGTGACTGAGTGTGCCGATAACCAGAAGGTCAGGTTCGGTACGCATATGCTGTCAGAGGAAGCAGATGATTGGTGGGTTGCTGCCCGCACTGAGTTGGAAGCTGCTAGGAGTGCTGAGATCACTTGGGCGGTGTTCAGAGAGAGATTCCTGAGGAAGTACTTTCCAGAGGATGTCAGAGGAAAGAAAGAGATAGAGTTCTTAGAATTGAAGCAGGGCAACCGGTCTGTTACTGAGTATGCTGCTAAGTTCACAGAGCTGTCGAAGTATTACACTCCCTATGATGAGGCTACTGGGGATTTTTCAAAATGTGTGAAGTTTGAGAACGGGTTACGTCCCGAGATCAAGCAGGCTATTGGGTATCAGCGGATTAGAGTGTTTTCTGACTTGGTTGACTGTTGCAGGATTTTTGAACAGGATACCAAGGCCAGAGCGGAGAGCTATCAGCAGAGGGTTGATAGGAAAGGCAAGAATCAGAATGATCGTGGGAAGCCGTATGCAGCTGGCAAAGGTTTCCAGAGACAGAGTGGGATGAAGAGACCTAGTGGGGGAGACTCCAGTGCCCCTGCTAAGTGTTACAGATGTGGTCAGGCTGGACATCGTATCCATGAGTGTACCAGTACTGAGAAGAAGTGTTTCAAGTGTGGCAAAGGTGGTCACTTGGCTGCAGAGTGCCGGGTGAAGACTATGACTTGTTTCAACTGTGGAGAGGTGGGTCATATCAGTCCACAGTGTCCTAAGCCGAAGAAAGAGAACCAGTCGGGAGGCAAGGTCTTTGCTTTATCGGGTTCTGAGACTTCTGCAGATGATCGTTTGATCCGAGATACGTGTTATATTAATGGCTTTCCTCTTGTAGCTATTATTGACACAGGTGCGACTCATTCCTTTATATCTTTGGATTGTGCTGTGAAACTTAAATTAGAGATATCTGAGATGCATGGGAGTATGGTGATTGATACTCCTGCGAAGGGTTCAGTGACTACTACTTCAGTTTGTTTAAATTGCCCTTTGAGTATTTTTGGTAGAGACTTTGGGATGGACCTCGTGTGTCTTCCACTAGTGCAGATTGATGTTATCCTGGGTATGAACTGGTTGGTGTTTAACCGAGTTTATATCAACTGTTTTGATAAGACTGTGATCTTTCCTGAGATTGAGGAAGGAAAGAGTTTGTTTCTATCAGCAAGGCAGGTGAATGAGGCAGTAGCAGATGGGGCAGAGTTGTTTATGCTGTTAGCGACTTTGGAGGCTAAAGATAAACTGGTGATTTGCGATCTAGCCGTGGTGTGTGATTTTCCTGATGTGTTTCCTGAAGAAGTGAATGAATTACCGCCAGAGCGTGAAGTTGAGTTCTCGATTGATTTGGTACCTGGTACTAGGCCGATATCGATGGCTCCGTACCGTATGTCTGCTGTTGAGTTAACTGAATTGAAGAGTCAGCTGGAAGATCTGTTGGATAAGAAATTTATTCGTCCGAGTGTGTCACCGTGGGGCGCACCAGTGTTATTGGTTAAGAAGAAAGAAGGTACTATGAGGTTGTGTGTGGACTACAGGCAACTGAATAAAGTGACGATCAAGAATCGGTATCCTTTGCCGAGGATTGATGATTTGATGGATCAGTTGGTTGGTGCGAGTGTGTTCAGCAAAATAGATTTGAGATCGGGGTATCATCAGATACGTGTGAAAACTGAGGATATTCAGAAGACTGCTTTCAGAACAAGGTATGGACATTATGAGTATTCTGTAATGCCTTTTGGTGTGACTAATGCGCCTGGGGTATTTATGGAGTATATGAATAGGATTTTCCATCCGTACCTAGACAAGTTTGTTGTGGTGTTTATTGACGATCTTTTGGTGTATTCGAAATCTGAAGAAGAGCATGCTGAACATTTGAGAGTGGTTTTAGGAGTTCTACGAGAAAAGAAGTTATTTGCTAAACTGTCCAAGTGTGAATTTTGGTTAGAAGAGGTTAGTTTTCTTGGTCATGTGGTTTCAAGAGGTGGTGTTGCTGTTGATCCTTCTAAGATAGAAGCGGTATCTAAGTGGAAAGCTCCGAAGTCAGTTTCTGAGATAAGGAGTTTTCTTGGACTTGCAGGTTATTATAGGAAATTCATTGAGGGATTTTCTAAGTTGGCGTTACCGTTGACGATGTTGACTAGAAAGGGGCAAGCGTTTGTTTGGGACTCAAAATGTGAAGAAGGTTTCCAAGAGCTAAAGAGAAGGTTAACTACTGCTCCTATTCTGATATTACCAAGTCCGTCGGAACCATTTGAGGTTTACTGTGATGCTTCATTGTTGGGTTTGGGTGGTGTTTTGATGCAGAATAAGCAGGTTGTAGCTTATGCTTCGAGACAACTGAAGGTTCATGAGAGGAACTATCCGACACACGATTTAGAGTTGGCAACTGTGGTATTTGTTCTGAAGTTATGGAGGCATTACTTGTACGGGTCAAGATTTGAGGTTTTCAGTGACCATAAAAGTTTAAAGTATTTGTTTGATCAGAAAGAGCTGAATATGAGACAGAGGAGATGGTTAGAGTTTCTGAAGGATTATGACTTTGGTTTGAATTACCATCCGGGTAAAGCAAACATAGTGGCTGATGCATTGAGTCGGAAATCATTGCATATGTCTATGTTAATGGTTAAGGAATTGGATGTAATTGAGCAGTTTAGAGACTTGAGTTTGGTGTGTGAGAGTACTCACAATAGTGTTAAATTGGGAATGTTGAAGTTAACGAGTGGTATTCTGGATGAGATTAGAGAGGGTCAGAAATCCGATGTGCTTTTGGTTGATAAGTTGACTCTAGTGAATCAAGGTCAAGGTGGTGAATTCAGAGTTGATGAGAATGGTGTTTTGAAATTTGGTAATCGGATGTGTATTCCGGATGTTACCGAACTTAAGAAGAGTATTCTTGAGGAAGGACATCGTAGTGGCCTGAGTATTCATCCTGGGGCTACGAAGATGTATCATGATTTGAAAAAGTTATTTTGGTGGCCGGGAATGAAAAGAGAAATTGCGAGTTTTGTTTATTCTTGTTTGACTTGTCAGAAGTCAAAGATTGAGCATCAGAAGCCGTCTGGGCTAATGCAACCGTTGGCTATTCCAGAGTGGAAGTGGGATAGTATCAGTATGGATTTTGTTTCTGGTTTACCGAGGACAATTAAGAATTTTGAAGCTATTTGGGTGATTGTTGACAGATTGACAAAATCGGCTCATTTCATTCCGATCAGAATGGATTATCCGTTAGAGAGATTAGCTGAGTTGTATATTGAGAAAATTGTAAGTTTGCATGGTATTCCGTCGAGTATTGTTTCGGACAGAGATCCTAGATTTACATCGAAGTTCTGGGAAGGTTTGTAGAGGACTTTGGGAACTAAGCTGAGATTGAGTTCTGCATATCATCCGCAGACTGATGGTCAGACTGAGAGGACGATTCAGTCACTGGAGGATCTTTTGAGGGCTTGTGTTTTGGAAAAGGGAGGTGCTTGGGATTGTTATTTACCTTTGATTGAGTTTACCTACAACAATAGTTTTCATTCGAGCATTGGTATGGCACCGTTTGAAGCTTTGTATGGTAGGAGATGTCGGACACCTTTATGTTGGTATGAGTCCGGTGAGAGTGTTGTGGTTGGACCGGAGATTGTTCAACAAACTACGAAAAAGATTAAGATGATTCAGGAGAAGACGAGGATTGCTCAGAGTCGTCAGAAGAGTTATCACGACAAGAGGAGGAAGTCACTTGCGTTTCAAGAGGGAGATCATATGTTTCTTCGTGTTACTCCGATAACTGGGGTTGGTCGAGCTTTGAAGTCGAAGAAGTTGACACCTCAATTTATTGGTCCTTATCAGATTTTGGAGAGGATAGGGGAGGTAGCCTATCGTATCGCTTTACCGCCGTCACTTGCGAATTTGCATGAGGTTTTTCATGTGTCTCAGTTGAGGAGGTACATTCCTGATCCGTCGCATGTGGTCCAAGTAGATGATGTACAGGTGAGAGATAACCTGACTGTTGAAACATCACCTATGACGATCGAGGATCGAGAGTTGAAGCAGTTGCGGGGTAAAGAGATTGCTTTGGTAAAGGTAGCTTGGGGAGGACCAGCAGGTGGCAATGTGACTTGGGAACTTGAGAGTCAGATGAAGGAGTCTTATCCAGAGTTATTCGCTTGAGGTATGTTTTCGAGGACGAAAACTCTTTTAGTGGGGGAGAGTTGTAACACCCCGATAAAATATGATAATTATTTAATTTAAGTTTAATAGTATATTATGATGATAATATGAATGAGAGGGTATTATTTTTCAAAATAAAAGATAAACCATTCATATATATTATTATTAGTATATTTATTAATTTAATTAAATAATTGGAATATTATTGGATTATTATTATTGGAATAATAAAGTTGGAATTGGAACGATTTTTGGAATCAGTGAAGAGTCCCATTTAGTAAAAAGGTTTTTACACGTGAAAACAGAGAAGCGACTAAAAAGTGGAAAAAGGGCAAAAAGGAAGAGCAAGAGAAAAAGGGTTGAAGAAGGAAAAAGCTTGAAGTTAAAGGATTTGCCGGATTAACTCAGGTAAGGGGGGAAATCCTTATTATTATGGGTTAGTATGATTGGGTCAATGGGTAGGAACATGTTTTAGGTTGAAATCCTTAATTGGCTTGAATTGGAATTATTAGGTTTTGATAAATACCCTTGAGTTGTGATGAATAAATTACGTTAAAACTGTGAATGAATCTATATTTTGATGAGTCGTAATTTTCAGGACGTGTAGCTTTTTACGGAATCGAAATCGGAGGTTCGGAAGTCCTCCAACGGCGAAAAATGCGGGTAATTCTGCATTCTGTTCGTTGTTAGCGCAGGAACAGCTTTCTGTCTTGCGTTAACCGGTTAACCCAGGGCGTTAACCGATTAACATTGTTATGATAATTAAAAAAATTAATTTCTGTCTTGCGTTAACAGGTTAACCCAGGGCGTTAACCGGTTAACACTGTTGAAATACTGTAAAATTAATTTTTGTCTTGCGTTAACAGGTTAACCCAGGGCGTTAATCGGTTAACACTGTTGAAATACTGTAAAATTTGTATTCTGTCTTGCGTTAACAGGTTAACCAATTGCGTTAACAGGTTAACACTGTTTGAAAAGTGAAAAAAATTGATATTTAAATATTGTGTACGTTTTGGAATGGAATCATGTGTACATATTGTATGGGCTTGGCTAGGAAATGTGTCGTACGCGTATGGGCATGAGGCATACGTGTATGGGCAGAAGTTTGATTTTTCTGAGCTGTTGTTGTGCAGTTTTGGTAGTTTCAGCTGAGTGATGTAATTTAGCTGATGTATGATATAGTAGGGATCATTTCCTGTTGTTTTGAGCAGTATAGGTATTAGTAGAGTGTGCTAATACTGTGATTTATTAATTGGCATGACATGATATGATTCTGTGATAAATATGCTGATGATGTATGATGGTATGCATAATGCTGTGAATATATCTATTATGTATGCAATTGTGGATGGACTGTTTATGGCTTAGAGTGTGAGCATATGTCCATTGTGGATTGTTGTTGATGTTTGCATGCTAGGTGATTTAGCGTGCATAGCATAGCCTTTATGGTGGTAGCTAATTCCCATGGTGAGGAATTAGTGAGGGAGTCACTAGGTCTCAAATGAGTGGGACTAGTGAGCTTGGTAGCCGTATCTGGGTTTGATCGGTGAGGTTGAACTATGTGTTCACGAATAGTCGGTACCGCATGCATGGAGTCTCATTTCATAATGTATGTATGGCGTATAATATGAATGGATGTATTCCAATATTATACGTGTGTTTTGTGTTTGTGTTGAGTATGATTATGAGTTGATGTTGCCGTTGCTGAATGTGTGATATGATTAGGGTGATGAATGTGTTAATTTACTTAGCATTACATGATATTTTATAATGCTTATTATATCGATTGAGGAACTCACCCTTACAACTATGTTTCAGGTAACGAGCGGTGATTGAGTAGAAGCTAGTGCTTGGAGTCTAGTGTAGTTCCTTAGTGGGTCATGCTCTGGTATATGTAACATCGGGACGGGATGTTTTACTTTGTTTTCATTTTTGGTTGTTGAACAATTTTACATGAAAAGTGTTACATGGTTTGCATGTTGTTAGATCTCTATCCGCTGCGAATTGTGCAATGTTTTATCTTGATTAATAAATGAGCATGACAAGTTATTTTGGTGAATGGTGTGAAGTGTCAAGTGTGACACCCTGAAATTGCATATCTACTCTGATTCATATTTTGTTGTTTTAATTAATTATTGGGGTATTTCAGAAGGGTGTTACAAGTTCAAGATTGCACACCATAATTCCTCTCCTTACAGACCTAAGATGAATGGGGCTGTTGAAGCTGCTAACAAGAATATCAAGAAGATTATCCAAAAGATGACAGTTACGTACAAAGATTGGCATGAGATGCTGCCATTTGCTTTGCATGGTTATCGTACATCTGTCCGCACTTCAACAGGGGCAACCCCTTTTTCTCTTGTTTACGGCATGGAGGCTGTTCTCCCAGTAGAGGTGGAGATCCCATCAATGAGAGTCTTGATGGAAGCCAAGTTGACTGATGCTGAATGAATTCAGAGTCGTTATGACCAACTGAATTTGATTGAAGAGAAGCGATTGACTGCCATGTGCCATGGTCAGTTATATCAGCAGAGAATGAAGAAAGCATTCGATAAGAAGGTTAAGCCTCGTGTGTTCCGAGAAGGTGACCTCGTGCTCAAGAAAGTCTTGTCTTTCGCGCCCGATTCCAGGGGCAAGTGGACTCCAAACTATGAGGGTCCATATGTTGTTAAGAGAGCCTTTTCAGGCGGAGCTTTGATGCTCACAACAATGGATGGGGAGGATTTCACTCGTCCTGTGAATTCAGATGCAGTCAAGAAATACTTTGCCTAAAAAAAAGTATATGAAAAAACAGAATAGCTCGCTAAGTTGAGGATCCGAAAGGGCGGCTTAGGCAAAAATGAGCGTCTCGGTGGAAAACCCGAAAGGGCTATCCAGGCAAAAGTTAGAGACATGAAAAATGAATTTGCATCCCGCTAGATTGAGTACCTCACCCTGGGGCAATCTAGGCAAAAAATAGGGATTTGGCAAGTAACTGCATCCTGACAAGACTTTCTGTTCTGCAGCTGTCTTTTCGTCAGAGATTCTCGATTCGTCGTCGACTGAAGCTTCGAATACATCAAGATTCAAATTGATAGAGAAAGGATCATTATGTTCAATGTAGCCCTCTTCCAATATACATCACTGATTTCAAATTTGTACAGATCTATGGAGTCTTGCCATTTGCAGACTACCATTCCATCAAATCAATTTGAGCTTTTATCCAATTATTTGCACTCTTATTTGTTTCAATTCAACAAATGTTTTGCATGTTTTAATTGATAAAATGTCATTGTTTTAAACAAATAAATTTTTTCAAATTGTTGTTTTAAACAAAGTGAACATTCACAATGATGAAAGGATACTTAAGAATTTCTCAGTGCTCTCCCGAGGGTGGCGTGATTTCCAACAAGTAAGACATTTGTTCATATTCCTGGCTTGGTTGTATCCTCTTTCTCCAGATTTTTGTTGTTAGGGGTTGTTCCCCAAGCAGAGCTTCTGTGGAGATTTTGTCCCCCAAGCAGAGTGTTTGTTAGGACTTTACAGTCCTCTCCAACAGTATTCTCTCCTCAGCATGGTTGTTTTTCCTTTGGAAGATTCAGTGGTGGTTGGGTTGATATCCCGGTACTTCATCACTTTCCTCAGCACAGTCGCTAGCAAAATTGTTGATATGATAATACTTCAGTTGTGCTATATCTCCCCATCAGAGTGCTTGTTGAGGTTTTCACCTCTTATTCCTTCAGCAGAGCGGTGATTATTTTCCTCCTCAGCGCTTGTTGATTTCTTTTTGGAAGGTTCAGCATTTGGTGGTTGATCCCCAGCTCTCCTCCTCGTCCCAGTGGAGCCGCCAGTAGAATTGTGGTATGGTGGATTGTATCCATGTGATTCCTCAATAGAGTTGGTATCCCCAACAGAGTCAGGATCCCCGCCAAGAGTTGGTATCCTCAACAGAGTTGCTTTTTATGGCAGTTTCTGCCTGTTGAAAATCTCTGTTTCCCCAGAGGGGTCGGTTAGTGATCTATCATCCATAGATTTGGTTGATTTCCTGATGCTTTTGATCCCTAGTAGAGTGGCTTGTTGCAGAATCTACTTGTGTGATCTATCTTTCCCTCAGTGGGTTTATCCCCATTGGAGTGGCTCACAGTTATTCCCAGTAGAGTTTGCTTTTGCAGCTAGATTCTACTTGTGTGTTCTTTTCTCTTGTGCAGTGAACTTTTGTTTCCCAGTTGATACTGAGGATCCCCCTGCAGAAATTTCGGGATTTCTCCATTTCCCCAACAGATTTGTCTTTGTGGCTGTTTATGCCTGTTGTGACTTTCTGTACCCCAGTTGGGTTGATTGTTGATCCATCACTCAGAGATTTTGTGATTTCTTGGATATCTCTGATCTTTTACCTCCCCGCAGGTCTTTGCTTTTCAGCATGTAGATCTCCAGCAGATTGGCTCTCCAGTTGGATTTCTTGGATTTTTCTCTGGAAGTGTAGTACCGGGCGTTTGATTCCTGGGCCTGTTTGTGTTAGAAATGTCTGTTTTGTCAGCATTCATCAAACATAAATTACGCATATTCATGCATACTCATAAACATTTAGATATTCATGATTGCATTTTTGCCATATATCTTTTGTTTGTGGTCTCCTGCTATGGGTGATATAGATCTCCACAATAGATCTCCCCCAAGCAGATGTCGGGTGTTTAATCTCTCAATATAGAGTCATCCCATAAGCAGAAAGTGTCTGTCTTTCCTTCTGCAATTCCCCACTGAGATATATCCTCGTGGATGATGGTTTCTTCCGTTTCCTTCCAACACATATATTGGGATGGATCTTCCTATTGAGTTATATCCTCATTAGGATGACTCTTGATTCAGTCTGTCTTTTCGGTTTGATCCTGAATTGGCATTTGTCAACTGTTTCTTGTGTTTCCCTGTGGAATAAATGAATGAATTGCCCAGTAACCGGCAATAATTCTTTTATCCCCAGCGGAATCTTTTGGGCCTCTACCCTTATACCGGTAGTTGTAAGTCCTATGTTCCCTCCTCTTGGCGGAATTTGTGGTTATATACCTTTTATTCCTCGGCAAGAGTCGTGTGGTTTTCTACCCCGTATTCAGTAGATGTAAACCCTATCTTTTCATCCTCATCAGAGTTGTTGGCTACTACCCAGTATTCGGTTGTTGTAAGTCCTATCTCTTTTCCCCTAGCAGAGGTAACCTTTGTGGTTCATTCTAGTTGATGGTGGATTTTGTGGTCTTCTACCCAGTATTCGGTAGTTGTAAATCCTATGTTGTTGTGGTTTTATCCCCAACAGAGTCTGTGCTTTCTTGTGGATAATTTCCGTATGCTAGCAATTTTATCCTTAGCCAGAGTTTTGGTCTTCTACCCCGTATTCGGTAGTTGTAAACCCTAATTTCTCCTCTTTGCAGAGTTAACCTTGTTGTTCATCCTAACCGATGATGGTTACTCTTTGTGGTTATCTTCATTCAATATTCGATGTTGATATTCCCTCCTTGCTTCTGGGTAATTGTCGTATGCTAGCAATTGTATCCCCAACAAGTCTTTTGGATAATTGCCGGATGCTAGCAATTTTATCCTCAGTGGGTCCTTTCACCGTTTGCCAGTGATTTTGTTCCCCGGATCATTGATGTTTATCAATGCATCCCTGGTAAGTCCTCTTTCATTTACCCTTTTGCTTGGTAATGTTGTGGCTCTCTTTGATCGGTCATCTTTATATACCTAGTTTTGGTATCCCGATGCCTTTCTTTTTCGGTCGATTTATCCTTTATTAACCCAGTAACCGGTTGTGGATAATCTTCCATGCGAGTATGTTATCCACGTTCTGACGGTAATGGATAATATATCTCATGCACTCTTCAGTCGAAGCCTGTTGTGTTTCCCCAGTCGAGTAAGATTCGTACTCCTTTATGGAATCGAATATTTGTTGTTCTCTTGGATAATTGCCGGATGCTTGCAATTTATCCCCTGTGAGTTATCTTTCGTTTGCCCTGTTGTTGTTTGTAACGATTGTTTCTCTTTTTGGTTGGCCACCTATTATATACCCAGTAACCGGTATCTCTGGTGTCTCTTCCTTTTCGAGTGTATTATTCACGTTCTGACGGTAATGAATAATATATCTCATTCACTCGTTGGTTGGAATCCTTTGTTGATTTTCCCCAACGGAGTAAGATTCGTATTCTTTGTAGAATCGAATATCCATCCTTTGATAAGTTTGCGTTTTGCTCTCTTCAGGATGATGAGTGTCTTGGCATATATACCAATTCACGGTCTCGGTAGGTCACCTATTATATACCCAGTAACCGGTATCCCTGGTGCTTCCTTCCATGCGAGTATATTGTCTATGTTCTGACGGTAATAGATGATATATCTCATGCGAGTATACTATCCACGTTCTGACGGTAATGGATATTGTATCTCATGCGCTCTTTGGGTTTGTTTCCCCAACTGAGTAAGATTCGTTCTCCCGTTGTGGATTCGAATTTCCATCCTGTAAGTCGATTTGCTTTTTCAAGCCCTTCCTTTCGGATGATGAGTGTTTTGGCATATATACCAATTCACGCTTCGATCGGTCACCTATTATATACCCAATAGTCGGTATCCCTGGTGTTCCTTCCTTTCTGCTCCCTATTATGACCTTGGTCCCCTGTGGAGTCAGATTTTCCTGAGTTGATGTACCTTTTTCAGGTCTTTCTCAGATGTTTGGTTGATTGATATCTCTCACCCTTATATCGGTCTTAGATATTCATTCTTCCTGAGTTTGTTACCCTTATACCGGTAACACCTCATTTCTTTGATTTTCTCCAGGAGAGTCTCTTTGTTAGACATTCCCCAGTGGAGTTTCCGTTGTGATTTTACCCTTTTGCTGCATTGGCGTTTTCCCCAATATATGCAGTTTTCCCCGGCAGGGAGGTTCTGTGTGAATCTCTTTCCCCAGTCCGAGTCCGGATTTTTATCCGAAGTATCCTTTGTGGATAGTTTGAGTCAGCTTGAGTCCTTCCAATGGATTTGTCTTCCTTTGGAATCCTTTTCTCCCCAGTTTGAGTCTCTTTACTTCCCCAGTGAGGTCTCTAGTCCAGTCGTGTCCTGCTCACGTTGTGTATAGTTCTAGTTTTCCCTAATTCAGAGTCGTGTCCTGCTCACGCATTCTTTTTCTTTTTCCCCATGAGAGTCTTGTTAGAATCTCTGTTCCTAGTGAGTGCATTACTCCGATGGATCGTTTTTCTTTGTGGACCGGTGTTCCCCACAGAGTTTTGTGTCTTTTGCATTCATACATCTGCATCATGAGGTCTCTTAGGGACCAAAATTTGTCTCATTACTGTTATTTAAGCCCATTCTACCGCGTCGAGATGAAGAATTCTAAACTTCACTTCTCCGGCTAGAATGACCTTAAATAGGGGCATCTGTAAGACCCCAATTTTGTCCCCAAGATCCCTCATGGCATCATATCATAACATGTCATTTGCCTCAAGGATCATTGGACACCTTGCTTCCTTCCCTATGGGTGGGTCATCTTTTTCAGAGTGATTCTTGATCACCAAGCATGTTTGCATTTGTATATCATTGCTTTTCCTTTTATCACTAGCCAAAAATTACAAAAGTATGTCATCTAACCTTTGTCTTGCAGATGAAGTACTCACAGGTCAAGGCAATCAAAGACAGTCATTGAGCAATAGGTGGTGGCCATTCTTGAGAATTTGGACCCCACAATCATTATCAAGAGTTCATATGAGCTATGATGTTATTTTGAAGCAAAATCCCAAGTGGTAGAGGCTTGAATTTCATCAGAACATTGCCAGGTCAACTGAAGGCCTAAAAAGTCAAACTGCCAAGTCAACTGTGGATTTGGAGGTGGGAAGTGATTAGAAATACTTCATTCATGTTCAAACAAGTCTCATTTGACATTTCAAACACTCACCATGAAGAATTTAAAGTCAGGTCAAAACTTTCCAAAAATAGAAAGTGACCTATAATTCAAACTTGCCAAAAATGGAAAGGTTTTAACCTAACTTCAACTTCAAATTACATCATCAAGAAAGCTTCAAATGAAATTTTGTTGAACATAAAAGTTGTAGATCTTTCTCTCCCATTTCCAAAAAGTCCAAGATCATCAATTTCTCATGTGTGGTTAAGGAGATATGATCAAAACATGACAAAGTGTACATGAAGATTCAAATGAGCATAACTTCTCAACCAAAGCTCCAATTCAAGTGGTTCTTTTTGCTAAATTCTTCTTTTGACCTCTAAATTCCAAATCATGCATCACATTACATGAATTATATTCACATGAACATTTGCCAATTCACTTGATTTTTGGAGGGAAATTATGAAGTTTAAATTTGGTGCATTGTTTAAACATTCTACCATTACCATTGGCTCCAAAATGATTTTGAGTGAAAATGAATACAATTTTCGTGCACTGTTCACATGCATTTTCATGCATAAGGTGAAAACCAAATTTGCACTTACACTCCATTTTGTTAATTACACTTAACATTTGGCTTAAACCTGATTAAGGGATGATTAACATGACCTATATAAGCTAAAACTCTAACTGTTTTTCAGATTAGCTTTCATTATTTTCAGATCTAGATCAAAACTCATCAAATTTTCTCTCAAAAATTTCTTCAAAATTCTTCAAACAATATCCATTTCTCTTGATCAATTCATCTTCCTGAAGCATTCTTGAGCAGGTTTGAAGGAGAATTCGAGAGAAAATGTGCCTGTTTTGTTCATAATTGAAGCTTGAAAGCATCCATGGAAATGTCAAATTCTGTTGGATTCAAGAGCAATTGAGCTTCGATCTCTCATTCAATCATCCATACAAGTATCCTAGAAGACTTTTGGAGCATCACAAGGCCTTGAACTACACGAATTCCAGTTCTGCACTTCAAAGAGGTTACCAATCGATCTCTCTAATTCTCAAAATTCTTATGCTATTGTTGTAGATCTAAGTTTGCTGGTGATGTTGAGCTTTGAACCATGAGATTTCGTGCAATATTGAATGAGTTAGGGTTGTTTAAAGTTTTGTGCATGAATATTATTTGCTTCGATTTGCTCATGATAGTTGGAATTAGGCTAAACCATGCATGGATTTGTAACCTTGGATGAAAGATCTACATGTTGATATGTTCATTTGTGAATTCTGGGAATTTTGTTCTTGAGGCCTTGTTACTGTTCATGAACGCGATGAAGAAGATGATGATTTGGCTTTGGCAACGTTTTTTGATTCATTAGGCCACGCTTTCTGCATGCTGCATGTGTTAGTCTAGGGTTGCAATGCCATTGGTCCACGTCGCTTCCACATATCACTTTGATTGGCTCACAGCGTTTTGCCTTGCCACATAGGATTAATGAAACACAGAGTTTCATATGAGCGCGCCTGGCAATTTCAAATTGTGTCTGTGTTCGATTCCAGGCCGTTCCACATTTTCAAATGCTTCATATGATTTTCCATTTCCCTCTTATTTCATATCCATGCTTCACATGTTGATTTTTTTTATTTTTTCATCATCTTTAAAAATTCATATCTAATTGAAAATCAATCCAAAAATTATGAGGTTTTTTGCATCATGATCCTTATCTTGTCTATTATTTTTTGATCATTAATTCCAAAATTGTGCTTGGCTGGATTTCATTTTGTGCTAGGGAATCTGATCATATATCCATTTTATACCTTGCCTTGCTTATTCATTTGTGAAATGCTGGTTTTTAATCCAATGATTCTGAAAATTTGCATGATGAAACTAGACTCATTGCTTGACATTTTGGTGTTGATTTTGTATTTTTATCAATTTCCATTTTTGTTTTATGATTGTTCTAAGTTGGTGGGACAATTTGTGTCACACCTTTTGATGTTCAACTTATGTGATGTGTTTGCCTTGCCAAATGATCTCTAATTGTCCTGAGTTTTTATGTGATGCATGTTATAAATGTTGTGAATGAGCATGAATTTTGTTGGAATTATTTGAATCATTTCTGATTTAATTGAGATTTTTCATTCTGGTTGATCACATTTGAGCTTTAAAATTGCTTTGAACTTCAATTGATCATGAAATGCTTTTGGTTAATGATATTGATGTGAGACCTTTTGGAATGTTTCAAGATGTGTCTGAAGTTGATTCATGTTAAATTTCAGCTTCTGTTTTGAATTTTTTCTCCATCTTTGACCCTAGGTTTTGACCTAGTGGTTTGCCTCTCATGTTTGAGCTTTGATTTCAGGTTAAGCATTCAAGTTACATGGTTAATGATGCTTCATCACTTGAGCATTGTTGTTTGCCTTTGATTACTAACCTTTGTGTGTTTTGTAGGTTGATGTTAACTCATTTGAGTTTGACATTTGGCTTACACATTTTGTACATTGGGATTGTTGGTTGCTTATTGACTATTGTTTGATTGTCTGAACTTTGTACTGATTTGTTTGATGTTTCCACAGGTACATAAGTTGCTTTAAGTTCATTGTGAACTTTGCTTTGCTTGGTTGCTTAACCACTTAGGTATAACCTCTCTTCTTCATGTAGTCTGGAAGACCTACTATTATTGGTAGGCACCTGTCTGAAGTCCTCCTTAAGAGGCAATGCTTGTGATTGTTTACTCTTTGTGCCAAGCAGGAAAAGTCCTCTTATGAGGCAATTGGTAGATAAAAGAGATGTGTAATCCATCTCCTACTACTCAGTGTGTCATCCACTTTGCTCACACAATGTGTTGATGCATTATGGATAATAACCCAAGATCTTATAGAGTCTATTTGTGGAGAAGAGTTCCAACTTTCTGAACTCCCACACTTTCCATTGATCAAAGCTCTCCCTGACCAGGGATAAAAGCTATGAGGCACACCCCTCATCTCCATTTCATCTGCTTCACCCTAACTCTCAATGTTAGGGTTAAGAGCATAAAATACCCCATTCCAGTTGGCTGAAAAGTCTAACCTTGCTTGAGCCTAATTGATTGTATATAGTGTGTGCTAATTGACTTGTTTGTTGCTTACTTGATTCATCTGTGCATATTTGCTTGAGTGTGCCTTTGTGCACTTATCATCATCATTTGTATATCATTTCATAAACTTTGCTTTGTAGCATTTTGCTTTGTCCATGGAGGAGACAAGCATAAGTCCATTACTTGGCAGTTGTTCCTATGATATGGTAGGAGACTAGTATAAGTCCATTGATTGGCATCTGGTATCCTTGCTTTGTTTGTTTTGTGAGATTAGTGTAAGTCCATTGATTGGCATCTGGTATCATTTGTTCCTTTTGTTTTAGGAGATTGGTGTAAGTCCATTGATTGGCCTCCGGTATCCAGTTTTGGTTTGTGAGATTGGTATAAGTCCATTGATTGGCATCCGGTATCCATTTTGTTTTGTGAGATTGGAATAAGTCCATTGATTGGCATCCGGTATCCGTTTACTTTATCCATCTTGTTATTTGCTTATTGCATTGTTGCCTTATTCCAAAGGAATCACTTGAATCATCTACATATGATCTCAAGAGGTGAACATCTAAGAAGTTTTACTTCCTCACCCTCCCACCTTTGTGTTTCTTTAAACCTCCATTTGCATGTTAACCCAAAACAAGAAAACTATTATGCAAACATTTTCATCTCTTTTCAAATTAGAAACCTAGGCTTTAGGCCTTTGATTTTTCAAACTTCATTTCATAATACTTCTTTTGAATTGAATCCTAATCATACTTTGACCATCTTTTGTGAATAAATCCTAATTGGTCAATTTCACCCATTCAATTGTTTTGTGGCTTTGTCCATTCTTGATAAGTTTTCATACATTAGCCATAGGTTTGATTTATCCTAGTTGGTTGATGTTAATCTCACCTTTTGTCCTTAGTGATTGAATTGTAAGACTTCCTTGCTTATTATAGGGTTAACCCCTCACTAGCAAGTTGAAGCTTTTTTCACATGGTGGACTTGTTGTTTGTATAAGGTTGAGTTTTCTCCCGTGGATAACGAAAGACCTCAGGGCTTTTGTTTTAAAATGAACCCACTCATATTTTTGGAAATCTTTTAGCCGAACTACGGCGTTTTGATCCTTACCTTCCATGGAAAGGTACGTAGGCAACGGGTTCATCCGTTCAAACACAAAAATAATAAATTGTATATTCTTTTCTCATCCCTTCAATCCATGTTTGCACAATAAATATTTCATAAACAAATAACATTTCGTACAACAAGTGTGAAAAGGGCTCCCTAGGAGTACCTAGGACGTTTTGGGTGCCTAACACCTTCCCATTGCGTAATTAACCCCTTACCCAGATCTCTGATCTTTTCATTAGTTTTCTATGTGTAAAACTTCTTAGGCTTTTGTTCGCTTTTTAGCCATTCCTTTGGATAAATAAAAGTGCGGTGGCGACTCGATTCTTTGTATGCTTTGCTTTTGATTTAATCAATAAATCATAAAGTGACGAATACACCGCTACAGTTAGAACCATCCAAAATTGGTGGCCTATGAACAAATCCTCCATCCCTCTCCATTGTACCAGAAAGTATTTCCCCTAGATCTCACCCAGAGCCAGAGCAGAATGCCTGCTCTGATACCAATTGAAATTCTGGTATCAGATATAAGATGTCGAAGGTAATGTCACGACACTAATATCTGTTAATACACAATGGATAAATAAACAGAATTGTAAAGCAAATCACACAAGCAATTGTTAACCCAGTTCGGTGCAACTCACCTACGTCTGGGGGCTACCAAGCCAGGAAGGAAATTCACTAAAATAGAATTAGTTCAAAGACTATCCGTACACTTCAACAAGTTACAGTCTTTCTCACCTAATCTCTACCCGTGCAACTTCTACCTAAGCACTCTTAGATATGAGAACCCACTCACTTCCCTTACAATCACACACCCGTGATTTTAAACAATAATCCCTTGTGAAAAGAAAATACTTTTCAATTACAAACTCTTGATTTTACTTCACAGTTTCAATCAAGAAGACACACTCTTGATCTTGCTTCAAAGCTTTGATCAAGAAGACATACACTCTTGCTTAACAGGTTTAGAGTGACAAATTACAACCACAAATCAGTCCAATTCAATCATCAATGGATGACTTGAATGACCTACAAGTCTTACGACTAAACAAACACAAACCCTAGCTCTCTCTATGTATTTCGCTCAGTCTTGGTTGTGTGTTCAAACAAGTTTTCTAAGTCCCTTTTTATAGAAGCAATCTGCTGAGCTTGGACATCTTGAAAACCCTAAATCTATTTTCCAATCAAATCTTTTTATAACAGCTGTATAGATCTCCTTGGAAAATAAGTAAATCTGGTTGTAATCCATGATTGAATGCACCAGCTAGCAATATCTTCAATCATCCAATGATTGCCATTAGTTGTGCAATCACAAAACCCCAAACATTCATATTGAATGTTCTGTGTACAGGATGTCATGACATCGGGTCTGACATCCTGGAAAAATCCTGCATAATCCAATTTCCTTTTATAGCAGGTACAACCATATCAGATACCATGACATTGTGTATGTCATCTGAAACAATCCTGCATGAACATGTCTTCCATTTAAGCTCCAGCAGGTACAACCAATATCAGAAGCCTTGTCATTGTATGTGGCATTCTGAAACAATCCTGCTTGCACATGTTCTTTAACTCCAGCAGGTACATAGGATATCTCATGTTAAGACACACACATGACATCTTGTGAACACTCTTTGTTTTACCAAAATTGCTGCCAACACTTAGAATCAACAAACTCCCCCTTTGGCAAATTTTGGCTAAAACATATATCTGTCCTTTTTGTTCACAAGGCAAACTATCAACAGTTAAACAACTTAACAGTAGTTTAATCAGCAGCAGAAGCAAAACAATTACTAGCTATGGCTACTAGTAATACACACATGCACAAGGGTACTTCTCCTCCCCCTAAATCTGTGCAACAACAACAGAATTACTAGTTATGGATGCAACTAGTAAGACACACAAATGCACAATGCACAAGGGTACTTCTTCTCCCCCTAAAACAGTGCATTCATCAAATAACAGCTACTGTAACTCCAACACCTGTAGCAGCCAGAATGTCATACTAACATCTGCTTTAACATCAGCACCTGTGCACCTCTTTCAATAGCTGTACTTCTGTTCAGCCACATCCAACTTCCATATCAAGCACTTCTCCCCCTTTTTAGTCAAAATTGACCAAAGGTGACCAATCAGACAAAATAAATGTCTATTAGCCTAGCAGAGAAAGTTAGAACAGATGTTATAACATTAAGCATGTTAAAACAGAATATTCAGGAAGTACCAATATCAGAAGCCTTGTCATTGTATGTGGCATTCTGAAACAATCCTGCTTGCATGTGTTCTTTAACTCCAGCAGGTACATAGGATATCTCATGTTAAGACATCACACATGACATCTTGTGAACACTCTTTGTTTTACCAAAATTGCTGCCAACACTTAGAATCAACAAAATTAAATAATAAACGAGTAATTAAATTTGACATTATGTGTGTATAATTTGGATGATTGATGTTGACTATGCTTCGGAATCCGATGTTAGTATGGTGAAGCAGCGATACATCGATCGTCCATAGGTTACACAATTGAGATCGATCAAGTTATATATATATATATATATATATATATATATATATATATGATATAAGTAATATATATATATATATATATATATTACTTATATCATATATATATATATATATATATATATATATATATATATATATATATATATGATATAAGTAATTCTGATGCAAAATATAGTATATATGATATACTGTTTCTATTTCGTTCATTCAAACACTTAATGATTGATATTCCTTTGAGCGATCAATGGTCATTTGCTTCGGAATCCGACATTAGTATGGTGAAGCAATGACGTGTTGATAAATCATACTGAATTATCAATCAAGGTGTGTTTGATGGTATGCAGTTGCTGCATTAGGGTTCATGACGGTACAAGGGTTGTGCTGTCAAAGAGTTATGCGATTAGAGTTGTGACTGCACAAGAGTTGTGCTTTAAAGCATCAAGTGTTGATGCGAAAAACAACGTCGATTTCAAATGAATTGTTCATTAAAATTTTGCGTCGGGGCGCTGCCCCTGTAACCCCGCAGGGGGCGTTGCCCCCGCTAACTCTACGTAGTGTGATCAATCGCCGAAATTTAATTTGGTTTATTTAATTAACAGAATTTAAATTAATAATAATAATAATGTGTTTATTATTATTGTTTTATGGTGATCGGTTATGACCTTAGTTTTCCTTTTTTTTTTGGGGATTTTAAAATACGGCTTGCGTGTCGTGTCTCTCTTTTAATCTCTTAATGTAACTTCTTTTCTCATCTCACTCCCTCGTATGTAAAATGAGTTTATTTTATGTAATATAATGTTATGAAGAAAGAGAAGAATACAATATCAAAGTAGGACAACCTTGAAGATCTTGCTTGGAGAAGCTTATATCGTTATTAGGTTAGCTTAGGTTCTCTCATTGGCTTGGGAGAACAATTGCGCTAGGGGCCATAAATGTTTCATTTTGTATGTATGTTGATACATGTGAATGTATGTTGATGTATGTGAGAGACGATTTATATGATAAATAATCCGGTGAGATCAAAATAATTGCAAATTTCCTCAAATTAAATATTAAGTTTATGCTTTCCAAGCTTTAGCACTCACCAAGACTAGTATCGAATAATGTAGGTTTTGCCTACGCGAGGTGCATGTTCTATATTAGTAAGGTGCAATGGGATAATTGTAATATCCAATTGCTAAAACAATGTGTCAAACTTAACTAAACAAATTATAATAAGATTATATACGTTTAGGAGCAAGAGTTGGAAATGATCCATATGATGGATTGGAATAAGGAGTTATTCACTCAACTAAAATATTTGAGAGTTGTATTAGATACAATTGGAAGGAGTTCCTACCGAAATAACCTAGTTTTGTGTAATCCTCCTACGTGGACTTAAAACAAAGTGAAATGTGGATCTCGACCCACTAGAAAACCTTCCAACGGGATTTTCTGAATCAAATGGTGAGGGTCATTTGTTTTGAGTAAAATAGTGGGAGCATATTTAATTAAAGGCCTAATTAAATATATTATTTTAGTGATGCTTATATTTTCATATTTTTCATGTAGAATACCATGACAACAAACACCTCTAATAACATTTTGCGATTAATCCTTGATAAGTAAAAATTGTCTGGGATAAATTTTTTGGATTGACACCGAAATCTGAGGATTGTCCTCAAGCATGATAGGAAGCCGTATGTCTTGGAGAAACTTGTTCCTAAAGAGGAACCTCCTAGCTCTGCACCTAAGGCATAAAGAGATGCTTATAAGAAGCACGTCGATGATGCCAATGAAACTGCTTGCCTCATGCTAGCTACCATGAACTCAGAGTTGCAAAAGCAACATGAGAATATGGCAGCGTTCGATATGATCGAACACCTGAAGATGCTCTATCAAGAGTAGGCAAGGCATTTAATGTTTGAAGTTTCAAAAGCCCTTTTTTCAAGGCAAGTTAGCTGAGGGAGCCCCTGTAGGTCCCCATGTACTCAAGATGATTGGGTATGTGGAGAACCTTGAGAGGTTGGGTTTTCCCCTCGGATATGAACTTGCGGTTGATTTGATCTTGCAATCGTTTCCATATAGCTTCAACAAATTTGTCCTTAATTTCAACATGAATGATATGGACAAAACTCTTCCTGAACTGCTAGGCATGTTAAGAACTGCTGAGCAGGATCTGAAGTCAAAAGGGAAGTCCATTCTAATGATCGGAAATGGAAAGAGACAGAACAAAAGACCTACCAAGCAGGGTGGTAAAGGGAAAGGCAAGGAAGTTGCCAAATCCAAACCCATTGCTCCTTCTTTGAATCCTAGTGGAGGCATAGCAGAGAAAGGCACCTGCTTCCATTGCGGTAAGACCAGACACTAGAAGAGAAACTGCCCAAAGTATCTTGAAGATAAGAAGAATGGAGTAGAGACTTCAACTTCAGGTATTTTTGTTATTGAAATTAATCTATCTACTTCTGCATCATGGGTATTAGATACTGGATGCGGTTCTCACATTTGTACCAATGTGCAGGGGCTAAAAAGGAGTAGAGATTTGGCAAAAGGTGAAGTTGACCTACGAGTTGGCAATGGAGTAAAGGTTGCTACTTTAGCCGTAGGAACTTATGTATTGACTTTACCTAGTGGTTTAATAATTCAGTTAGAGAACTGTTATTATATACCTCCAATTAGCAGGAATATTATTTCTGTTTCTTGTTTGGACAAGTTTGGTTTTTCATTCATAATAAAGAACAATTGTTGCTCCATTTATTTGAATGATATATTCTATGCTACTGCACAAATGAACAATGGACTATATGTCCTTGATATTGAAATGCCTATTTATAACATCAATACTAAAAGGATGAAACCTAATGAGTTAAATCCAACTTACCTTTGGCATTGTTGATTAGGCCACATAAACGAGAAACACATTTCCAAACTCCATAAAGATGGACTCTTGGACTCTTTTGATTATGAATCATATGAGACATGTAGATCTTGTTTAATTAGAAAGATAACAAAGTCTTCATTCACAGGAAAAGGTGAAAGAGCTAATGATCTTTTGGCCCTCATACATACTGATGTATATGGACCGCTGAACATACCTGCCAGAGGAGGTTTTCAGTACTTCATCACATTTACTGATGATTTTAGTAGATATGGTTATGTGTATTTAATGAAACACAAATCCGAGTCCTTTGAAAAGTTCAAGGAATTCAAGAATGAAGTACAAAACCAACTAGGTAAGAATACTAAAACTCTTCGATCAAATTGAGGTGATGAATATTTAAGCCTAAAGTTTGATGACCATTTGAAAGAGTGTGGGATTCTATCCCAACTTACTCCTCTTAGAACACCCCAATGGAACGATGTATCTGAGAGAAGAAATCAAACCTTGTTAGACATGGTCTGATCCATGATGAGTCACGCCGATCTTCCAAACTCCTTTTGGGGACATGCACTATTGACAACAACTTACAAACTTAACCGTATTCCATTCAAAAAGGTTGAGAAGACACCATATGAGATATGGAGTGGTAAGAAACCACATATGTCTTATATGAAGATTTGGGGTTGCGAAGTTTATGTGAAACAACAAATTTTAACTAAGCTTGAGCCCAAATTTGACAAATGCTTATTTGTGGGGTATCCTAAAGAAACAAGAGGGTATTACTTCTACAATCCTTATGAGGGAAAAGGTTTGTCGCTCGAACTGGAGTCTTCCTAGAAACGTATTTTATTTCCAAAGGAATAAGTGGGAGGAAAGTAGAGCTTGAAGAAATTCAAGAATCACAAAGCATTGATACACCTATGGAGAAATTAGAGCAGGAAACACAAGTAGTTGTGGAAAAGCAACCTGCTCAAGTAGAACAAGACCAGCGTAGGTCAAGCAGGATACATCACCTACGTGAGAGATATGGATATCTCATAACCGATCAAGGTGATGTATTACTCATGGATCAAGATGAGAATGTGACCTACCAAGAGGCCATAACTGGTCCTGAGTCTGAGAAGTGGCTAGAAGCCATAAAATCTAAAATGGATTCCATGTACATAAACCAGGTTTGAACCTTGGTAGAGCCTCATATAGGAGTTAACCCTATAGGATGCAAGTGGGTCTTCAAAAAGAAGACTGACATGGATGGTAAGGTACATACCTATAAGGGAAGATTGGTTGCAAAAGGATATAAACAAATTCACGAGGTTGACTATGATGAAACCTTTTCACCAGTTGCAATGCTTAAATCTGTTTGGTTGCTGCATATCATGATTATGAAATATGGCAGATGGATGCCAAAACTGCTTTCCTTAATGGGAATCTTCTTAAGGATGTGTACATGACACAACTTGAAGGATTTGACATACCAGAAGAAACCCAAAAGATATGCAAGTTACAGAGATCAATATATGGATTGAAGCAAGCTTCCAGAAGCTGGAATCTTCATTTTGATGAAACAGTAAAACAATATGGATTCATCAAGAATGAAGATGAGCCTTGTGTCTACAAGAAGGTTAATGGGAGCATGATCGTCTTCCTGGTATTATATGTAGATGGCATATTAATCATTGGAAACGATGTCCCTACCCTGAAACAAGTAAAAACTTGGTTGGGAAAATGTTTTCTATGAAGGACCTAGGTGAAGCAACCTAAATATTAGGAATCAGGATCTATAGAGATAGATCACAAAAATTTCTTGGCCTAAGTCAGAGTACATACATATACAAAGTGCTGAGACACTTTAATATGCATGATTCCAAGAAAGGATTCATACTTATGCAACATGGTTTGTGTCTATAAAAAACACAATCCCCTTCAACTAAGGAAGAAAGGGATCGCATGAATAAGATTCCATATGCATCTGCATTAGGATTTATCATGTATGTCATGTTATATACTCGACCAGATGTCTCATATGCTTTAAGTGCAACGAGTAGGTACCAATCTAATCCCGATGATGCTCATTGGGTAGCTGTCAAGAATATCCTTAAGTATTTTAGAAGAACTAAGGACTCATTCTTGATATATGGAGGTCAGGAAGAGCTTGCTGTAATTGGATACACTGATGCTAGTTTCCAGACAAATAAGGATGACTTTAGATCACAATCTGGTTATCTGTTCTGTTTAAACGGTGGCGCTGTGGGCTGGAAAAGTTCAAAGCAAGATACAATTGCTGATTCTACAACCGAGGACGAGTACATTGCTGCCTCAAGTGAAGCAATGGAAGTTGTTTGGATCAAAAAGTTCATTAGTGAACTTCGCATAGTTCCTATCATTGTGGATCCCATTGATCTCTATTGTGATAACAATGGTGCTATTGCATAAGCTAAGGAGCCTAGATCTCACCAACAATCCAAACATATACTTAGGAGTTATCACCTCATTTGAGAGATAATAGATAGCGGAGATGTGAAAATATGCAGAGTACCTACACTTGACAATATTGCTGACCCACTGACAAAGCCTTTTGCACAACAGAAGCATGATGCCCATACTAGATCTATGGGTATTAGGGGTATGCCTGATTGGCTCTAGTGATAGTGGGAGATTTTTGGTGTAAGTCCTAGAGGCCAATACTTTTGGTACTTGTATCGAATTATTTATTAATAATAAAAAGCCTTTTTTCTTTATTATGTTTGTTTAGTAAAGTCCCTATAATAGCTAGTCCGTTTAATGTATCAAGTATGACTTAATCATGAGATCCCATTAAACATAAGGACGCTATTCTTAAAGTATCCGTAGTTGAGATTTGTTGTGAAATGGGATAACATTAAAGCATTAAGACTATTATGTATATAGACTGATGATCACATCTCATGGATCATGAATAAGAAGTTATCAAGTCTTAAACATAGGCATGGATATTAGGAGTAATGTTTATACTGGATTGACCCGCTATGAGAATACTATATAGAATGTTATGCAAAATGTCATAAGTTATTCTCATGGTGATAATGGTGTATACCACCCTTCAACCTGAAACCACTATGGACCTTAGATGTAGAGTCAAGTGCTTTATTGTTGATCAAACATTGTCCGTAACTAGATGACCATAAAGACAGTTGACGGGTACTCCACGAAGCATGATGAGGGACATGAGTGACCTAGATGGAATTTTCCCATCTTGCGTAACATGATAAATATCTAAGGGTCCAATATTGAACTGGACAAGGATGACACGGTCTATGCCTTGTGTTCAATATAGACATAAGGGCAAACGGGTAATTGTACACACAAGTATTATCACAAAAAAGGGATTTGTCAGATCACATGACATTTTCGTGCCTTGGGCAGCAGTGATGTGTTGCTAGATATCGTTCAATGTTTATTATGTTAAATACATGATTTAATATAATTGCCAATGTCGCGAAAACCTACAGGGTCACACACAAAAGGACAGATTGATGAGAGATAAAGTAAATAAGAAACACCGTAAGGTACGGTTCACTTAAGTGAATTATGGAACATCGTAAGGTACGGTGCATTTAAGTAGAATACAAAATGTGGCATGGTACCACATGCTTAAGTGGTTTTTTGGTATAACATAAGATATGGGCCACATACACTTGAGTGGGATTTTTAGCTTGCAGCCCACACAAGTGGTTCTATAAATAGAACCCTTACGCCGAAGCATTTCATTAGACGAAATTTAATTTCTCTCTCTCTCTCTCTCTCCCTCTCTCTCTCTCTCTCTCTCTCTCTCACACACACACACACACACACACACACACACACACACACACACACACTCAAAGTCTTCATTCATAGCAGCTAGTGCTGAGACTAAAGGAATCCGTTCGTATGGATTGAGTATAGGCGTTGTCACCATTCAATATTCGTGATCACTCCTTAGATCTGTATCAAAGGTTTCAATGTCACAAAAGGTAAAGATTTCTATCATTAATCATACCCATTTGTAAGGATCATTAAAGGAGAAAATTTTAATTTCTGTTGCATTTTGGATCGTCATTCTCCTTCACAACCACCACTTTCTTCCCTAATAAGTTCAAGATGTTTTTGGTGCATAAGGGACACACATGGAACACGATGTTCCAACATGTGTATTGTAACATCTGGTCTCTGACAATAGACAAATGGTATTGAAGTCTTGATTATGATTTATCTAATCCAAGATTCACTCTACGAAGAAGGTTTAAATTTTATGAAGAAGAGTTGGTCTAGATATTCTGGTGGAACACGATGTTCTAGCATGTGCGCAGTGCAACATTTGACCTTGGTCAGCAGGCCATGATGGATGTTATTAGGTGCGAAATTTCTGATTGAATTTCAATCAAATTTATTGCAGATTATTTAGCAACGTTTGTTTGATTTGTTTGACAAATGTTTAATATCAAAACCGATTTAAATGGAGATTTAAATTTGAATTTGAAATATAACAAATTCTATCTTTTAGAGATTTTTATGGAACATATCAAATCCAACAAGATTAAGCTATTATTCTAGACGAATTTAATTCATATTTCCAATGAGAAAAATCCCAAAATACATTTCTATATAAGGAGACTTAATTCGTTTAAAGAGAGAGTTTGTGCGCTAGATTAAGTTCTGTGTGCCTAGAGTTTGTGAGTATTTTGTTTCATGTATTCCATGCTAATGCTATCACTTATATAATAAGGATTAGCGTTGGATCTAGCTTGTGTACACCACTCTATGTTTCAGTAACTTGGTATAATTGTTGGTTTGTCTTAGTTGAGTTGTAAATGTAACATTCAATAGAGTTATTATTGAAGTTGATCAATTTGGATTAGTGATTGAGAGAAAGTGAGACGGGTTCTCATATTTAGGGGGAGTCATAAATAGAAAGTCACTAGGATTAGGAAGAGACATTGAATAGCATGAGGTTGATGTTCCCTATAAGACTAATTATACTAATTCAAAGAAGTGATTTTCCTTTTTTGGATAGAGTGTCCTCCATACATAGGTGTTGTTTGCACCGAGCTGGGTTACTAATCTCTTGTATTATTTTATTATTTTCCGCATTGCGTTATTGCTGCTGTTATATTGCTGTCTTACTGTTTTAACAAGTTGGACCAGTTGTCCAAACATCATGTCCAACATCTGTCCCCTCATAAACAAAATTTCAATTACTTCTAATGTGTCCCAAATTTCCTTAAATGTTTTTCAATTTGATATCCGTAAAAATGTATCAATTCCCAATGTAGATGCAAGTATATTCTTTACTTTCTTATCAAACATCACTTTCTTCTTGTCATCTTCTTTCCACAAGCCTTTCACATTTACTTGTTCTTCGTTGTTTATGACAGTTGTAGGAATGAATGGTCCATTTTCAATAGCATCCATATTTCTTCTCCTTGTGATTCTAAGTACATTTTCATGCGAATCTTCCAGAATCCATTTTATTCACCACTGAAACATAGAAGTTTGTTTCTATTGCCACTATATGCTGAAAACGGTTCTACGAAAGGCACATCTACCAAGACCGAGGAGAAGGTTACCTTAACCTGCTCTGATGCAGATTGTAACTACTGAGCAAAAACTAATAGGGGGCTGAGTTATGTTTTATGATTTTTTCTCGTTATTTTTCAGATGTTCTTTTCTTTTTATTTTTACTAAAAATGTGATGATGAACTTAGAACAAAAGTGTAAAAAAAAAGCATAAAAGTAAAAGACACAAGATATTTATCCTAGTTCCCCCTCCAACTTAGAGGTGCATATAATACCTTCACAACTTGATGAATTTTCCACTATGTTAAGTTTTTGTGCAAGCCTCACACTAAGACATCTCTTACAATCTTCTAACATAAATACCAAACCTATGGTGGACTTTAAATCAACCAAACTCAAAGGACCTTTTCACAAACACCAACACTATGATGGACTTTGAATCTCCTAGAATCAAAAAACATTTTACAACACAAACAAAAAATATACCACTTTATATTTGAAAACACTTTTGCAAAGTACACACACTTTCTTTACCAATTAAGTCACCATACACTTAGTGAATAATTATAATACTTGAACAAATTTGAATATACAAAGTTGTTCTTGAATTAATTTCAATAGACAATTGATCTTCTCTTTCAATGTACAATTCAATAATATATGGACCTTAAGTGCTCAAAAATTTGAATGCAATTTTTTCAATGATATGAAAGTTTATGCACAAAGTTTCATTGATATATGATGTACGAATCCTTTGAAAATTGTTTGAATTGTATATAAATTTTGTATGAAATATGTAATTTGAAAGCTAATGTATTTTGCCTTGAATACATCTTAAAAATCCTCTATGAATTTATGTAAAAGTTTGATACATTTCCATGAAGATTTGTAATAGTTTAGAATGACAATATTTCATGAAAATACACAATTCTGCATTCTATATAGGATTTCTTAAATCAGTTAAATGGATACCTAATTTAAAAAGTGCATAAAATTTTTCAAATTTCAAAAAGCAACTGAAATAAGCTACTTACGTCTATTTTTAAAGTTTGATTACAACAGTTTCAATCTGCCACAATTTAAGAAAAAAAAATAAATTCAAATTTAAATACCGGTTCAAAAATATACAAATTACGGCCATTCCAACCGTTGCAATTTACGAAAAACAAAATAAGTTCAAATTTAACCGGCATAATGGATGTGCAATCGATTGAATTCAAGTAAAACTTGATTTTTTTGCTTTTTAAAAGACTTGCCATGAAATATCTTGATGCATGAATGTTTGAGAAAACTTTAGTGAAGAGATGGAGATTTTTGAGCGCCTAAAATTTTTTATATAATGATTTGACATTAAATACATTTCTTCATGATCAAGTTATCTTTAATTCAACATCCAATGATTTGTGCAATCTTGATTTTTATTTTAGATAGACTTCAACCTTTTTATTCTTGAAAAATATTTTGTCTTCATCAAAATTAAACTAAGATAGATGATGAACATCTTCTTTACAAAAGATTTGTGGAGGATATAACTCTTTAATCGATTGATCTCTTCTTTAAAGCATTAAACAAAGAAAAGATTTAGTCTTAATCAATTAGCGCTAGTGAATTTATCGATTAAGAAGTGATTTTCAGTCTCCTTGTGAGAGACTTTGGGTCTTGCTTTGCTTTACGCACACTCTTTCTTTTGATTTTGTAGCCATTTGCTAAAACATTTTATTTCTCAAAGAACATTATTAATGAAAAATAAATCAAATGAACCAAGCATTTAAATAAGCACTCGTTATCGGATTAACTAGAATTTTCTGAGTTTATTCTCTATCAAGTATTTTACCTAAAAACTACAAGATCCTTTTAATATTCACCCCCTTTGAAGAGATCGATATATGAACTTGAAAATATTACATATCTCTGAATTGTTTGACACAAGAATTGATTTACAACACTGTTTCTTCTTGAGAGAGATATCTCTTTCATATGAATACCTCCAAAGTATTTTTTAACCATAAAGACTAACAAAATCACCTTTGTTGACTGAAATCTTTGAACTCATACTTTGCACAACTTTTTTTTTTTAATTTGCAGTTTGTTTCTTAAAGCTGAAAAACATTCCTGTAAAAATAAATTAAGTTTTTATTTTTGGATTAAGTTTTTATTTTTGGTACCCAATTTTTTTTGGTGTTCTTATGTGTTAATGGTTTTAAGATGTCTTGAATCATCCCTTTTAGACAATCTTAAATCATGAATTTTAGAAAAATATAAGGATTCAAGATGATCAAATTTATGACAATGATTACATTTATAAATATGACTATTGATTTTCTTCTTGACATGACAAATACTAATGAAATATATATATATATATATATATATATATATATATATATATATATATATATATATATATATATATATATATATATATATATATATATATATATATATATATTAGATTGATATCCTAATCTAGTTTTATTTGATAAAATTAACTCTAGATTTTCGTTTTTCTTAGTCTTTGTTTGGGAATATTGAGGGAAAACTTTTGAAAAAAAGGAAAGAGTGACTAAAGAAATAGAGGGATTTAGGTGGGGAGGATTTTTTATTGTTTGATTTTATTCATAATACAAAAATCTCATAAATTGGAGGAATTCAAAATTTCTATTAAATGAGAATTTTGGAGGGCTTCCATAAATATTTTAAATATATTTTATTTTGTGATAATATATTAAATATTAGAAATATAATAATAATAAACACTCATTTATCCTTTTATACAAAATCATTCTTTCAAAAATATCAAATATTTTTCTATATTTCTTAAAAAAATTGTTTTTAAAAGTTTTCCCTTTGCCTCCTCTCCAAACTCCCAAACAAAATCTAATTTATCTAAGATTTAATGTAAACTATTAACTTCATTTTCAAAGAATCACATAATTTACACAATTGCTAGATTTTAAAGACTGCCTTCTCACATATCTTTTGTCTTATGATCAATAAAATTAAAAGGTAAATTATTGATCAACCATGAATTTTTGTTAAATATCGGTATTTTAAAGCAAAATTTATTTTAAAATTATTTTTTTTGGAATAAATTATTATAAAAAATATATCAATTAATGATTAGATGATAATAAATACTCATCTAAAATCTAGAGAGGTACAGGAATGTTTGCCAAAATAAAATGCAAATCAAGAAAAAAGTTAAGGATCTTTTATGCTATTGTCACGTGCATTAAAAACAAATGTTTTATTTCACTTTATTAAGGCATGAGAATTCCACTTGAATAGGAGTATAGGACAACACTGTCCTATTTAAGTCTTCACCACTATCTTGTTTGGGCCCGGAGGACTACAAATGGTCTCATAGTCTTGTATGATAAAAATAAGTTGAAAGTGTAAAGACATAGAAGATATAATATTCTTTTTAGATAAACTAAAAAAAGAAAATATATATATCAACACTACTCAAGTAGTGCCAAAGTCTCTATAAGTCTAGAGGATTTATCTCTAAGTAAACAAAATTTTATTTATTCATATAAAATTTGTATTAATGACTATGAACTTACAAAATTACAAATTCATGTTTGGTATGTAGTATTGAAATATTAATATTAATGTAAGATCTAAGTGGATCAAAAAAATTGCATGCAAATAAATGAAACGCACGAATGAAACGGGAGATCCTAGCATAGTACTTGGAATCTTTGATATGTTTTGAAATTTGTTGGCCACAATGAAGATGAAGGTGAACATCTCATGTGTGGCACGTCGGAACCCATCAATCAAACAACATGGGCCTTTCTTTTATATGAATAATATTTGTCTCTTGAAACCAAAAATCTAAACGTGAAAAAAAAGTTTGAAGAGCCACACTTTTAAAATCCAAAAATAGCCTTGTCTTGTCATAATAAGGAAGTATATATATATATATATATATATATATATATATATATATATATATATATATATATATATATATATACACACACACACGTGCAATATTCATAATACGACGGTCTGCAGGTAACTCATTGACAACATGATCTATCATAACCTACTCTATCTCTAATATCTCTTGATGAGTTGGTTTAGGTGGATCTTCATAAGCATCCGATACCATGCATGGGCGTGACACTCTGAAATACCATTGAATATAACATGTAGAAGATGTAGTGAAGTGTCATAAATGGCTCCTCTAAAAATCTCATGAACAACATCATGAACGACACCATCGGCATCAGGTGCATCTGCATGGACTAGTGAGGCTTCTAGGGCAGCATCAAGTGACACTTGCCTCAGGGAAGATGAGGTCGGAGACAACTGAAATTTAGAAGTGGACACTTTCGCATCAAATGAACTGGCACCAGTCGATGGTCACGAAGGTTTAGCTCTCTCCTTACGAACAAATGCATGTTGGAATACTCTATCGTGTCTCAATTGATCTTGGTTGTTAACCATTTTATCTATAGTTAAACCAAACAAAGAAGACAAAACAAACCCAAATGACAGACATGCAAAATCAAAAAATACTGACATAATACGAAAGTGCGTTTCTCTAACTCAGAAAAATCAAATTCAGACAAAATACAGAAGCACACTTCTGTATTTTCTAAAACACAGAAATGAAAAAAATGCAGAAATACCTCATGCCCTATGCTCTAAATGTCGAAGCATGCCTCAATAAACAATGTAATACGAGGGAAACTATAACCTAATGTAACTTAAACTACCTAATTAAAAATGCACACTTCACAAATAGAAAAGAAGAATATGGAAATGATTTTTTTTATCAAATGTGAGAAGTTGAAGCTCTTGGATTGAAACGACTTGAATTGAATGGACTTGCTAACAGACCTTCAAAGCTTTTATGAAGAAGAGTTAATCTAGATGTTCTAGTGCAACATGTGAAACACAATGTTCTAGTATGTGTGTAGTGCAATATCTAGCCCTGGTCAACAGGTCATGATAGATGTTGTTAGGTGCGGAATTTCTGATTGAAATTCAATCAGATTTATTGTAGATTATTTAGCAATATTTGTTTGATTTGTTTGACAAATGTTGAAGATAAAACCCGATTTAAATGAAGGTTTAAATTTAAATTTAAAATATAATAGATCTTATCTTTTAGAGATTTTTATGGAACATATCAAATCTAACGAGACGGATTTAATTCATATATTTATAATAAAAAAAACAAAATACATTTTTATATAAGGAGACTCAATTTTTATACTTGAAGAGAGAGTTTATCTAAATTAAAATATATTCAAAATCATAATTTTTTTAAAATTAATTTCTTTTTAATGAAAGACTATTTGAAATTTTAAATGATTATATTTAAAAAAAAGTTATAACAGCATGATAAAATACTTAAAATAATTATTTAAAAATAATTATTTTTGAATTTTGAAATTTCTTTTGAAAATAACGTAAATTTTCTTAAACAAAAATATGTGATTATGAAAATCATTATTAAAAAAAGGGTAAAACATACTACTTCATTATATTTTGTCACATTTATAATTTCATTTAGTTGCATAAAACCTATATCTGTATTGGTGTGGAAAAACATATTGGATCTCTTGAACATGTCTATTTTGTTCCCAATTTTTTTTTTGAAACAGAATAATATTTTAGATTCACACACTTTACCATGTCAAGGGGTTTTTTTTACTTGGACATAACATGAATTTGCAACTTTTATTTTTTAAGAGCGTCTGTCTTTTGGTTTTTGCGGGATCAGATCAAAATTTAAAATCTACATCCTCTATTATATTTATTCTGCTTTATTTTTTTCTTCCAAACTTACCTAAAACGTGTCTAAACGATATAAAACGATCCATTTGCCACTCCTACGCACGAAGTACAATAATTAAAATGGTTTTTACATTAAATTGGTTTATAATATATATATTTAAAAAAAATTCTTATAATTTATTTTTAACTTAATCAAAACTAATGAAAATATAACAAGGTTTCTATCAGACTCATGCAATAGTCTCTAAAGTAGCATCGGAATCTACAGATCACTTAAAAAGATTTTTACACGTTGTAATCTTTGATCTACTCACATGGAAAAAAGTCTTGAAATTATTTCTTTTTCATAAGTAAAATTGATTTTATCACTATTTTTATGATTTTTTTCCTTATTCATAGTTTACAGTTTTTCCGCATTGAGTAAGACTCCATTGACAACCAATGCTTGAATTTGGTGGCTATAGTGTACTTACTGAGTTTCTCTTTATAAAATTATACCTTATCTTTTCCTTATTCATAGGATACAGTTTTGAGATTTGATTTGTAATTATTTTTATGTTTTGTAAATATTGTATATAAATATAAATGTAAATATAGCAACCATCACCCATGAACAAGATCCAAGAATTAGTTAAAGTCATTTTAACTTTAGTCACTTTATGGTGTTAAAAATCCTCTTTAGATCCTTATGGCACTTTCTGTATTCATATGTTGTTTGTCTTTTCCCAACAACTTGGAAAGACCTTCTCAAATTCAAGGTTATACAGACAAACAGGAATACTGTTAAAATTTTGAATGTTTGAGTGAAATGAAACATTATTGCTATTGTTGTGAAATTGATGGTCAAAAGATTAATACACAAAAAAAAATAATGATGTGTGAAATAAATAAAATAACCAGGTTAAACCATCTTATACAATAATATATATATATATATATATATATATATATATATATATATATATATATATATATATATATATATATATATATATATATATATATATATATATATGTGTGTGTGAGAGAGAAAATAAAATAAAATTACAAGAGCAATATAATAACTTTCCTGACCCATCAAGAATTTTTTTTTAAAAATTACAACTAAGTTATAAGAATTCAACATATAGTTTCATTGACCTCTTCAACTAGGGCAATTTACTCCACTCGAGTTATGGATAAAACGACTTCCTGTTGTTGATTTTTTTCTCCAAGTTATATCTGTTCCAAATAATATAAACACAAAACCAACAAATATTTTCTAGCGCCCATATTCCCCACATAGTCCGCATCCACACATCCCTCTAAAACGTATTTCATTTGAGTTGATTTTTTTGTACTTCAAACCATTATTCAATGAACTATTAAAATACATCAACATGCACTTCAAAACATCTCAATGAACTCTAGCCATATTTTCCATGAACTAACTTACTAGTTAATTCATGTGTTAAGTCCAATTTACTGCAAATTATTCCATACACGATTCATCTAATCCCACTTGTATAAGAAGTACTCTACCTCACCTTCTTCTCATTTTTGGTTTGATGACATTGCATAACCAAAAATTTAGTTTAACGATCTAAAACACTTAACAATTTTAGCATCATGTTTTTATTTTGCTGCTCCACCACTTTCACCAACTAGTTAGATTGAGATAATAACAATTAACTTGTTTTGTTATTTCTCATGATATCCATCCCTAGAATGCTCTTAACTTCACCAATATCTTTTATTTCAATTTGTCTATTCTAAGTGTCATTAAACTTTCAAGTCTCTTAATTTCTAGAGTGTCCCATAAAGATATCATAAACATATGAAAATAGGTAGATAATGAATTTGTCATTCTTTTTCAATACATACAAATATTTATTAAAAAAATACACCTTAGACTTGTCCTCTAAATTTTTTCCAGCTTACTCCATGTAGACTGTCTCTTCAAGGTAATGTTACTAGGGCTTTCATGTGGATTTATATGCTTGGATATATAACCATCAAATAATTTTGATGATGACAACTTGTTCCATTCTAGAACCATAATTAGATTTCACCTGTTGGTGCGAAATCCTGAATCGACGGTGATAATCTTTGATATGGTGTCGAGAGTGTGGATCTGCAAGGTTAAAAATCCAACATCCAAGTCACTTCAAGATTCAAGATGATTGTAGTGAAATGGGAGATCAGAAACATGTACCTTGCATTTCGTGTGACCTGACTTTTATACCTTGGGTCATGTGAAATGGTTTTAGGTAGGTTTGGGCCTTAGCCATTTTGGGCCCTTGGTCGGCCCATAACAGTTTCCCCTAAGGCTTTATCGGACACTAAGGGAGACAGGGAAGTCTTCATTGGTTGCGACCAAACTTCAAGGATGTCGTACAATTCAAACTAAATATGAAACGTTTATAGTCAGTTGAAAAAGTAGCGGGAAACAAGTACATTAAATGCTTCCCTATCGATGAAACATTTTTCTCATTGATCTCAGCACATAACCCTAGGTATGCAGGCTAGGAAATGATTCCCATACTTAGGGTACTTGAATGTTTTCGGGTATTCTCTCTGCTTGATGGGACAATGAACTTGTTGGCCTTGGATCTTGCCCATGTCTTTGATCTGGTTCATTGATTTTCGGCCGATTTCTTTTTAAAAGGTGAGTTTTACTCCCAAAGTCTATTTCAACTTCATGTTATTCTCCACTTATGTCTTCTTTTTGAGTTTGGTTACCAACTCTCTTGCTCCAGTCTTTGGACCTTCTATTGCTTTCCCACTTACCTTTATAGGTACTTCATTGCCTCTGCTTCGCACCTAACCACATATAATCCAGGGAATATGTCTGTGGATGGTACTTTCAAGCTCCCCAATGGAGAGTCTTATTGTCTACGAGAAACAGGTTGCTCCGTTCATCCTATTGCGAGAAAAATCCTTTTTTACCAAAAATCTATTATTGCTAAATCATCTATCTTGTTTTGTAATGCAGTCACATGTTTCATCATTCAGATGGCAGATACAAACGTAGAAGATTACTCTTGGACGGATCAATAATATTTGGAAACGCCTTCCAAATATACATAAGAAGCTGAAGTGGAGGTGTGGTTCCCTAAAATTTTCCCCACCTAATTCATTTGCATTCATCCATTGGCATTCATTCATCTGCAATAATTCATTCATGTTTCATTCATCTGCATCTCATTATCTGAACTGATTCCTTATGACCATTTCATCTGATCATAAAGATTTCATTTTCCATACATAAGTCAGGATTAATAGTTATTTTGTTTGATTTATTTGTTCTGATCAGTCCCTGTATTCCCATATTCATTACATGTTCATAATCAGAATTGGTGATGAATTTCATTTAAACTTTTTCATATTGATTGTTTAATGTTTATTTTGAACTTTCATTTTGGTTCTAGCGGATGCAGTACATCAGGTGTTTGATAGCATGGTTGATTAGAGATTTTATTTAAGGTTTACCTTTGATTTAATTAGGGGGCTATGTCTTTACATTCTGTTTTGAAATAGGTTAAAGTGCTATTTGATTTTTTCTTGTCTTGGTTCTTATTCACTAACTTCTAGAAAGAAAGTCTATTTGATTTATAAGTCTAAGTTCTTGTTTTGGTTATAGGTAGTAATAATATTGGATCTATAATTTAAAATTGAGCCAAGAATTTAAAAAGATAATCATAATCATGATATTTTTTTTATTCTATTAATTGGATTTAAGTAAGTAAATATTTGGTCACATTTTATAAATAGATATCATTGTTCTATATTAAAATTCAAAGAAAATAAGTTACATTTTATTTTACTTTCTTTTACATCACAAAAAAAATAAAAAAAGAATTTCAAGATGATATAATAATAAGTTTTACATTACTATAAGGTACATTTTTTACATTGAACAAAATTACAAAAAAGAGAGTAATTCCAAAAGAGTAGGCCCCTACAAGCTTGCAAGTCTTGATCTTATATTACCTTTTTGGTCTTTGTTCACGATAGCTTTAGTTATAGAGCACCACATAGGTAAGCACTTCATACACCTTTGGGACTCCATACTTTTGTCCTATACAAGCAGAGAATGTAGGGTGACAGTTATCATGATTTTAGAAGGCAATTACCAAACAAGAGCCAAAAACATAAAGGTAAAAAAAATAGAGCTATACACTTTGAAAACATTACAGAGAACTTGCATCAATTTGCAAAAAAAAAAAAGTTCTGTCCTCATAGAAAGTGAGTTTAGAATCATTATTTTGTTATCCATTTTGCATCAGATACAAAGACCACAAAACCTAGTTCTCCATATTATAAATTCATCAACGAGATAGAAAAGAAGGAGGTAGGAACCACTCTTGTTAGCAGAAAAGAAATACATTAAAACCTAAAAAACTAGAATCACATTTTTCTTCTTCTTTACCGCAAATAAGAAAACCAGTTACACCTACACACTGTTAAGGAAAAAATCGACAAACTGTTACCCGATTTTCATCTCAACACATCTTAAACTCTATCGTCACACCAAGCATCGGGGACATACATTGGATTTCATGGAAAATTCTTCATGTCGTAACTCTTCAAATCCTAAACCACAATAACCACACTGAATGAATCGAAAGGAGGGAGAGCTACCATATTCAGTTACATAATAAAATCCAACAAAAAAGACCCTAACCACTAAAATGAACACAACATTGGAAAAAAGCTGAAACATAACCACTACAAAATTGCTTCAAAACCATAAAAGTACCACAACAATCAATTCAGAGGAAGAAGGAGACTAAGGTGCAATCCATAAAAAAAATACCATCATACATCATTAGGTGCCGCCATTATCATCATAGGAGGAAGAAAAAGGTGCACCCCGAGCTATTGCCATCGACGAGTTGAGGTATCTCCCTACCTTTTCATTTCTGATATGTTCCATGGCTTTGTTTTTGATGAAAACAAATGCTGATTCACTTGTTAGATGATTGATAACGCGAAAACGTATCGTATTTTTGGCTTCACATGCATTGCTTTTTACTTGTCATTCTGCTCCCTATGGAGGACATGCAAGAACCTCGAAGACTTGCGCTAAGATCTTGCAAGCCGACCTCTTTTGGCCCACTCTGTGGAAAGATGTCCATATCGCGATCATTAATTGCGACCGATGTCAATGCACTGGCAACATATCTAGACGCGACGAAATGCCACTTAAAGGCATTTTGGAAGTAGAAGTCTTCAATGTTTGGGGAATCAATTTTATGGAACTATTCCCATCTTATTTTGGTAACAAGTATATACTTGTTACAGTCGATTAAGTATCAAAATGGATTGAGGCCACAACCTCTCCAACGAATGACACATAAGTGGTTATTAAACTCTTTAAGCATATAATCTTCCCTAGATTCGGAGTGTCGAGACTTGTCTTCAGTGATGATGGTTCCCATTTCATTTCAAGGATTTTTGAAAAGCTATTACTAAAATATGGAGTCCGACACCGCATAGCAACACCCTATCACCTACAAACAAGTGGGCAAGTAGAAATATCGAACCGAGAAATTAAACAAATCTTAGAAAAGACGGTTGCCACATATATGAAAGATTGGTCCTCAAAATTACACGAAGCCCTGTGGACATATAGGACATCCTATAAGACCCCAATAGGAACCACACCTTTTAAGCTAGTTTATGGAAAATCATGTCATCTGCCGGTAGAATTAGAACATAAAGCATATTGGGCCATTAAGACCCTTCATATCAATTATACTGCCGTAGGCGAAAAAAGAAAATTAGATATCCATGAACTAGAAGAACTTAGACTAGATGCGTATGAGAATACCCGGATCTATAAAGAAAGAACTAAGAAATGGCAAGACAATCGCATATCAAGGAAATAGGTTAAGGAAGGCGACAAAGTACTTCGGTTTAACTCCCTCCTCAGACTCTTTCCCTAAAAACTTCATTCTAGGTGGTCCGGTCCCTTCGAAATTACCAATATCTTTCCAAATGGAGCGATAGAGATAAATGGAAAAACGAGCGAACCATTTACAATAAACGACAAGCGTTTGAAACATTACCACAACATTGACAACAATGATTTCATCGCAAATCTAAAGCTTGCAGAGCTGCCCGCTCATTCACAAGAATAACATCTATTATATTTCTGTCGAGCTTACGACAATAAACAAAGCGCTTGGTGGGAGACAACCCATACTCTATCTTTAACTATTTAATTTAATTATCTAAATTTATGATTATTACTACTGCTTATTTTTCATCCTTTCGTTCTTTCTTATTTCTCATAAAGTCAATCGGTATCTTTCTTTATTATTAACCATTACTAACTTAATGCTATTATCTATTTGATTTTATCTAGCTACTGACCATCATAATGCAACAAGTAGATTACATGGATATAGTCTTTAGAGGCAGAGCTCAAAGGAGACGTTTTGAGGCTCTAGCTCAGAGAGAAATGGCACTAACCTTATACCCAGATGGACACACCATGACCAAATTAGGTATAAGAGACAATGTTATGTTCCTAATTAACCAACTAGGCTGGGACACCTTTGTTATCAAAAGAAAATTTAGTTCCTACAGTAGGTTGACTTTAGAATTCCTAAGCTACCTAGTTTACCGGCCAAACCATGGTATGGGATTTAACAAAGACCTCATCACCTTTAGGTTGTTCGATAATGACTACCGCTACACCCATAGAGAAATAGCTGAACTCCTATGATGCCCTAATGGTCCTGATACCTTTACCATTACCCAGGAAGACAGGCTTGTAGACCTTGAATTAGATCACTTTTGGGGTAGCATCACAGGAAACGACCATCCCGAGTTGGACCTTATGCATTCTGAGAACATCCATAACCCTACCATTCATTACTTTCATAAGATCCTACCTCACACCTTATTTTGAAAGGAACAGAACAGAACCTTCGTGTCCAAAGACGAACTCTTTATAATGTACTGTGCATCACATGCCCGACCTGTTAGCGCCACTACATTCATGATAGCTAATTTGTACCGTATAGCACAGGATAACCATAGACCAATCTCAGTGGGAGGCTTAGTGACCATGATAGCAAATGCCATGGGACTGAAACACCCATTCGTCAAGCTTATACGACCTATGAACATCCGATTTTGCTTCAACACCATTATCATTAGGAACCTAGGTCCGAATGTGTTTGAATTTCTAATTAACCGCTAAGTAGTACACCTGTTTACCCTGCCAAACCATAGGACGAGTGTACATGATAGGAACAACTGGCTCTATGATTTGGATGGACCACCAGATGCACCACCTTTTCCTCCAAAGACACCCCAAATCTACGACCACTATGACACTTATCTCTCTGACGCTGAATCACACACCCCAGTTATACGTGCTGCACCTCTCACCGATCATGTTGTTGTCATCGAAGCTGTTCAGAGAGACGTCGCCAATCTGAGAGGCGAGCTAAGCACCCTGCACGTGGAATTCCACGACTTTATGGATGTAGCGACAGAGGACCTGGATCATATTTTATTTTATTGAATATTACCGATTCACTGACATTTATTTTATTTTCTTGTTTGGAATTTTATTGTTGTTTTTACACATTTGGAATTTATTTAATTAGTTCACTTCTTTTTTCCAGTAGACGAATTATATCATCTTTCCCCGTCTACCCCATTCTTTTATTTTTCAATTTTGCGTTTTAATGTAATTTTACCATATCTAGTTTCTCATTCCTACCTATATATTATGTTGGTTTTCTTCTAACTAATTATTAAACTATAATGCCGGTAAATTAAAATTCAAATGAACATTATGGTCAAAGCAATAAAGAGGTCCACACATGGGAACAAAGCACACTGCATGTGGCGCCCATGTGAAGATTGTGGCGCCCGCCACAAGTCCCTAGTGGCGCCTGCCACGAGCATAAAAAGTGGCGACAACTACTACATTGTCGTTCACGTGCACGCTGCTGTACTATTTGTCAAATCAAATCCCTTAATTGCTTTTTCCCTTGCACGCTAGATAATGTATTAAAGCCTTTCCAACCATTTTCAAATTATTTGACCAAGGCATTGAAGACCGTAAATGAAATTTATTTCATTGATAATTTTCCATCCACCATCATCTTTATATAAACCACCAATATTATCTCACCAAATCACACCTCTCATAAACATAATTATACTCTTTCTTGTTACTGCATTACACAAGAAGTGTAAAATTCATCATGACATCGATGAGGGAATACGAAATAGTGTTCAGAAACGGAGAGCCAAGTGAGTTTCAGGAAGAGACGTACACGACTCTAAGCGCAAGAAAGATCGAATCAACAAGGTATGCCGATGAACCTTGTTTATTTGCCTTAGGAATGTTAGATACTGTTAACCATATGCTAGGCACTTCAAATTTAAATTATTTCCTATCTCTTAAGGATCCTATATATGCTCAATTAACACTAGAATTTCTAAGTTCGTTAATTTTTAGTCCCACACCCAACACAAACTGCTCCAGTGGGACTGTCCAGTTTCGTGTATTCAACATCGAATATGCCTTTACATTTTCCCAACTAGAGGAACTGCTACAATTTCCCCATGGGGATGGCGTAGTAAGTGAGGTCCCAGATACTGAGGGTTGGCAACACGCCTTTCAACCATTTTGGTAACCGGTACAGTAACCCATAGTTTTGAAAGAAACAAAGCCACTTTAATTCACAACCCCGCTATTCGATATTTCCGACAAATATTGACGTCCACAATTTTTGGCCGAGCAAATTCTAACAAGGTGAACGAAAAAGAACTCTTTTATTTGTTCGCCACATTTTTGCCACAAAAGGTGAATACCGTCCCTTTTATGCTATCTAACACGCAGTCCATTGTCAATGCGAAGAGAGGGCCAATTATTTTTGGAGGTTTAATAACCTCCATAGCCAGAGTCCTAGGACTTGAAGAAAAATTATCCAGGCTAACCTCACTCCCACATCATGCCATTAGCATAGACATGGCAAGGAACATGAAATTGGTAAAACGAAGGGGAGACGGTAAGTTTAATTTAATAATTGCAAATAATGTCTTACAAGATTTCATCCTTCCAAATCCATCTCGCACAGATGTGCGTAACCCGGAAAATTGTTGTTATATTAATGATCCGGTGCCTAACCAAGTTCCCGCGCACATTCCTGAGAATGTAGCTGCTAACGGGGACACCGATGAGGATTACCTTCCGAAGCAAGCTGCTCCCGCTACTGACCCACACACCACACACATGCCATATGAAAATGTTGCAGGTACATCCTCCAACCAAAGACCCAAAAGAAGAAATGTGGCACCAACCACCCTTGATGATATCTATGCTGAACTGCTGCAGTGTAGCGATTTAGACGCTCAGTGCGACCTACAAATCCAAAACATGAAAGCTCAGCAAACTGAAATGATGAAAATCATCACCAAATGCAGCATGATCAGCACGACTACGCTTTCAGAACCGAACAGAACATGTCTGGTTTGATTGATGAAATGGAAGCATTGACAGTGCGTGTGGAAGATCTCCAGGACTATACGCCACCTCACCAGCCAGGAAACGATGGACGTCCACGTACACGTGGCAGAAGGCACCAGTAGCAAGATACCCAGGTTCTACCTCTCTCTCCCATCTTATGTCATTGCATTAGGGACAATGCGCAGTTTAAGTATGGGGGAGGAAGCTTTACCGCTTTTATTTATCGCTTTCTAGGTAGATTTAAATTATTGTTATTTCCTTTTGTTATTTTATTTTTGTTAAGTGTTAGTTGAGTCAAATATCAGTGTGCTGTCGAGTCTTTATGCGTGGTTTCCGTTATTTACTAATTCTCCTATTTGCTTAAGTCATACAATTTTTTTTTTTGCAAAAATCTAGACTTAGAGATACAGTGCATCTTTTGAAAATTCTAACCTATAAATAAAACTGAGGTTAAATTGTAGAGATTTGGAAAAACTTTATAAGATCGATATCGTTTTAACACCTTAAATCTCCCAAGTATAAGATCGATTTGAGTAATTGTCATGCCATAGCCTTAAATTCTATCCTTTAATATTCCTTAAGTAGTTTATCTAGCAGTCAATACCATCCTAAGCACACACTACGCAAGAAGTCGATGCAAATAAGTGTATGATCCCAGGCTTAAAAGAAGAAAAGATTACGAAATATATGAAAAATGTTATTCCTTCTAAGTTAGGTGACCCTCACCCGGTCATTTAGCCCAATTGTATAACCATCTTTAACTGTTATTTGAGCCAAAGTGTGAAAAAGAAAGAAAGAAATAATGATGAGATCATAGTCACTAACAGATTATCTTGCTATGAATGTGAAAGGATAACGGGCTTAATGTGATTGCGCCAGAATGAAAAAGGATAAAAAGAAGGTTTAGTAAGATAGGTTTAGGCATGACGACATGATTCAGATTGGTTTGTATAGGAGGGAGACTTATGGTTGCAATATTACGACTATGTGTTCCAACGATACCCTTAGTATGGAAGTGAGTACCTGTTAATGCAATTTTTAACTAAAGTAAAGTTTATAGACTAGAATGAGTATCCGAATGCAACTGTGCCTTTTACGAGCCTTGATACTTTATTCTGCAAAGTAATTACCAAACTTTTTATTCATATACGCAGTATTTGCTTGAGGACAAGCAAAGGTGTAAGTATGGGGGAGTTTGATAACGCGAAAACGTATTTTTGGCTTCACATGCATTGCTTTTTACTTGATTAACACTTATTATTACATAGTATTTTATGTTTATTGTAGGTATTTATCGAATAAAAGGTTTATAAGAAAGAAAAGTGGAAAATAGCAAAAAGGAAATAAAAATAGAAGAAAATGGAGAAAAATAGAGAGTATGGGCCCACCACACCAAATGGGCTTGTGACGCCCATCACTTGGATGTGTGGCGCCCGCCACATGATCCAAAGAGAGTGGTGGCGCCCGCCACAAAGAATGGAAGATTATGGCGCTCATCCCTCAAAATGTGGCGCTCACCACGGAGTCCAAAACTAGGGTTGTGGCAACCGCCACAACCCCGTCTTCCCTACTTTTTCTCCATGATATTAGCCACGATTCCACTCACCTTTTGGCTACAATTTAGGGAAGTTGAAACTATATAAAGGAGGGTTGTTTCTCCTTAGGGTTGTCTTCTTTTCCATCGTACGCTTAATTTTTTTAGTCAGATTTTTTTGGTTAGTTTCCTAGGCAGTTTTTCCTACTTTGTAAAAGTGATAGTTTCTCCACATCGGGGACTATTGCAATTTATTGTTTACGCGTTTAAATTCAATTGTAACGATTACTCATTGCCAAAGCCTGCCGACATTATTTTATTTGAAGAATCAAGATTCAGTTCCAGTTCTCAATTCATAATCCAGGTTTTATTTTGATTGCTATTTTATTTACTTATGCCTTATTGTATGTTTGATTTTCCGAATACCATTTCTGTTACCGGATCCATGTCCGGCTAAACCCTTAGGTATCGGTGAAACGACGAGATTCATAAATAGTCGGTGTTGGTTTTAATAAAACTTATTTTTTCCGGTTTTTAGTTTCTTATTTTAATCAAACTATTTTTCGTACGAGAGTACAAAATAAACAAAGGTTACGGTCAATAAGAACGAGAGTTTGAGATTTTAACCAAATAGTTGAAACTAAACATTAATCCTAAACACAACGAGAGCGCTTTAGGATTAATTATACTTTATTCATATTCAAAAAATACTTTTAAATTCATAATGAGACCGCGATAGCCAAGCATTCTGGTTTAAGAGTATGGCCAGAGTCAATAAGACGAGAGTGTGAGACTAAGTCCTTTTTATAAATAATTTCTACTGAAGAATATTTTGACAAAAAAGATTACACCAACTATCTATCGAATCCTCGGAGTTTGATGCGTTACATACCGATATCCCTTTATCATATATCTTTATTAATCTTCTATTTACGTTATAGTTATTTCTCTTCATCCCTCCAATCTTAGAAGGATCATCAACCTTAGATTTACATAGTAACATTAGATAATGATACATTCGATTATTAGTCCTTGTGGGTTCAATAATCTTTAAAACTACGCGATAGGACTGTGCACTTGCAGTCACGATTCCCATAGACTTACTAAGTCGCGATCAAGTTTTTGGCGCCGTTGCCGGGGACTAATTTAGTAGATATTGTAATCCAATGTTGCCTAGTATAGACTAAGGCAAAAAATTCTATTTCCCTTTCTACATTTGTCGAGTATATGCCAAGTACTCGCTCTCAAGGCGAGAAGTTAAAGCTACCGTTCGACGAACCTAAGCCTTATCTTAGATTAGGACGCCATATACAATATTTGATACGAGAACATCGTATCAAGCTAAATCTTCTCGATCCTACAATCCCTATTCCTGAACTAGTTATTCAACCAGAGATGGCCGAAGGACCGCAAAACCGTCCTCTTAAGTACTATGCAATACCTTCGCAGGATGAACCGCATAACAACATCGCTTCCCCTGCCATCGAGGTCAATAATTACGAGCTAAAACCTTCGTTGTTGTCAGCCGTACAACAAAACCATTTTTTAGGTAGTCCCACGGAGGACCCGAACCTACATTTGTTAGTGTTTTTGCAATACGCAGACACAATGAAAGCAAATGGTGTCAGCCCTGAAGCTACAAGACTACGTATTTTCCCATTCTCATTAAGAGATAAAGCTAGAGCTTGGCTCCAGTCTCTACCATCCAACTCTGTCACTAGATGGAACGAGTTGGAGAAAGTTTTCTTAGCACGATATTTCCCACCTAGTAAGACGGCTATGCTAAGAGCCCAAATAAACGGGTTTAAACAAAAATATAATGAATCACTTTTTGAAGCTTGGGAGAGATACAAAGACATGATGAGGCTTTGTCCACATCACGGTCTAGAAGAATGGTTGATCATCCATACCTTTTACAACAGTCTCTTGCACAACACAAGATTGACAATAGACACCGCCGTAGGTGGCACACTAATGGATAAACCCTACAATGAGGCCTATCAACTTATTGAAAGTATGGCCCAAAATCATTACCAGTGGGGAAGCGAAAGAACCTCCATAGGGAAACCTCCAACGAAAGGCGACATGTACGAATTAAGCATTCTTGACCATGTCAACGCCAAGGTAGACACTCTTACTCAAAAGATAAACAACTTGACCATAACACCCGCAACCACCATGGCTGCCGTAGCACCAAACTGCGAGATATGCGGAGTTCCGGGGCATGCTTCCCCAGAATGTCAACTCTTGACAGGAACCTCCACAGACCAGGTGAACTATGCTCAAGGAAACCCTTACTCAAACACCTATAACCCAAGTTGGAAGAACCATCCTAATTTTTCGTACAAAAACAATAATGCATTGTATGCACCTAACCAAGCACCTGCTGTACCACCAGGATATCATAAAGCTGCCACAAATACTCAAAATGCTCCTAGGAAGTCAAACATAGAAATAATGATGGAAAAATTCATAGCTACCCAAGCCCAAACAAATAAGGATTTCCTAAATCAAAACATACATACTAGTGAGCAAATCAAGCAGTTAGCAAACAAGGTAGATGCGTTAGCCACCCATAACAAAATGTTGGAAACACAAATCTCGCAAGTGGCTCATCAACAAGCACCTATTATTGCTCATGCAGGCACATTCCCTAGACAGTCGCAACCAAACCCAAAGGTCATGCAAATGTTAATATACTACGAAGTGGGACAGAACTAGATGGACCGACCGACCCTAGAATTCAAAACCCATCCATGCACCAAGACCCTGGTAAAGAAACTGAGAAGGAAGACGATCAAGAGGAAGATAAAAACAAGGAGGCCGTAGAGAAGGAAGAACCTTATGTGCCTCCACCACCGTATAAACCCCTTATCCCTTATCCTCAAAGACTTGTTAAATTTAAAAGTGTAGGGCAATTTAAAAAATTCGTAGAGCTTCTAAAACAATTGAATATCATAATACCCTTTACAGAAGCCATCACTCAAATGCTCTTATATGCTAAGTTTCTCAAGGAAATCTTATCTAACAAGAAGAAGATAGAGGATAACGAGACCGTTACACTTACTGCTGAGTGTAGCGCCATAATACAAAACAATATGCCTCATAAGCTGAAATACCCAGGTAGTTTCTCCATACCCTGTGTAATCGGAAAGTTTGTCATAGACAAAGCACTATGCGACTTAGGAGCCAGTATTAGCTTAATGCCCTTGTCCATATGCGAAAGACTAAAAATGGGAGAGCTAAGACCTACGAGGATGTCCGTACAACTTGCGGATCGTTTTGTTAAATTTCCCGTAAGTATGCTAGAAAACGTTCCGGTACGCATAGGACAATTCTATATTCCTACTGATTTTATAATCATGGACATAAAATAAGATTCCAACATCCCTATCATATTAGGAAGACCATTCCTAGCTACAGCCGGAGCTATTGTAGATGTTAAAAAAGGCAAGCTAACATTTGAAGTCGGTGAGGAAAAAGTCGAATTCATTTTGATGCAATTCCTAAAGGCACCAACTATAGATGATACATGTTGTCTACTAGATGTCATCGACGAATGTATAAGAGAAATGGAGAATGAACAAACATCATACTCCAAAATATTGAAAATTCAAGGGCTCCTACTTTTGAAGATGAAAATTGGAGTGAGGAATACCAAGATGATAGCCTGAGCGAATGCCTGGCACTAATGCCTGATCATATGCCTTGCCCAAAGAAACTAGCCCTAGAACTTAAGACGTTACCCAAAAACCTAAGGTACGAATTCCTAGACACTGAACTTGAGCGACCTGTAATAGTCAATGAAGACTTAGGGTAGATAGAGACCGAAAAGCTCCTACACGTTTTGAGAAAATATCCAATTACTTTAGGCTACAATATCTCAGATCTAAAAGGAATAAGGCCTTCCATATGCATGCATCGCATAATGCTAGAGGAAGATAGTAAGACCTCTAGAGAACATCAAAGAAGGATAAATCCCATTCAGAGTGATGTAGTAAAGAAAGAAGTGCAAAACCTATTAGAAGCAGGTATTATCTACCCGATATCCGATAGTTAATGGGTCATCCTAGTACATGTCATACCAAAGAAGGGAGGCGTCACAGTTGTTAATAATGAAAAAGGAGAATCTATAGCACAAAGAGTGGTTACTGGAAGTAGAATGTGTATTGATTATAGAAAATTAAACAAATCCACTCAGAAGGATCATTTTTCTTTACCGTTTATCGATCAAATGCTTGAACGATTGGCTAAGCATTCTCACTTCTGCTACTTAGACGGTTATTCGGGATTTTTCGAAATTCCTATTCATCCTGACGACCAAGAGAAAACGAACTTCACATGTCCCTATGGTACATTCACCTACCGACGAATACCATTTGGACTATGTAATGCTCCCGCAACATTCCAAAGATGCATGATGTCAATTTTTGCTGGTTTTATAGATAACATCGTGGAAGTCTTCATGGACGATTTCTCTGTATGCGGACAGAGCTTTGAAGGTTGTTTATCGAATCTTGAAATGATGCTAAAAAGATGCGTAAAAGTGAATCTCGTGTTAAACTGGGAAAAATGCCATTTCATGGTCCGACAAGGGATCGTACTCGGACACATAGTATCCGATAAGGGGATTGAAGCCGACAAGACCAAAATAGAAGTTATAGAAAACCTTCAACCTCCGAAGACCGTAAGAGAAATACGAAGCTTCTTAGGACACGCCGATTTCTATCGGCGATTCATTAAAGATTTCTCAAAAATCACCAAACCACTGACTGGATTATTGATGAAAGATGCCGAATTCATCTTTGATGACAAATTCCTAGCGGCATTTGAACAACTGAAAACATCTCTTATTACCGCATCTATCATACAACCGCCCGATTGGAGATTACCCTTTGAAATCATGTGTGACACTAGTGACTATGTTGTAGGCGTAATCTTAGGACAAAGAAGGGATAAGAAACTTCATGCAATATACTATGCAAGTAGAACCCTAGACCCTACACATATGAACTACGCCACCACAGAAAAGGAACTTTTAGCTGTAGTGTTCACTCTGGATAAATTCCATTCCTACCTAGTAGGAGCAAAGATAATTATCTATACCGACCATGCTGCATTTAGGTACCAGTTAAACAAAAAGGACGCCAAACCAAGACTCCTAAGGTAGATATTACTATTACAAGAGTTTGACCTAGAAATCAAGGATAAGAGGGGCACTGAAAACGTTGTGGCCGATCACTTGTCAAGAATGGAAGGTGTTGAACCTGAACGAGTGCCTATAAATGATGATTTCCCGTACGAAAGACTCATAGCCCAAATGGAAATCAATACATCTAAATATGCATTAACCCATAAGGATACCAAACCAAACGAGGCAATGGAAGAAATTTACACTAAAACCACACTGCCATGGTACGCTGACTTCGTCAACTACTTAGCAGCTGGGGTGCTTCCCCCAGACTTGACTTACCAACAAAAGAAAAAAGTCTTTCACGATCTTAAACATTACTATTGGGATGAGCCATTTCTTTTCAAGAGAGGCGCCGACGACATTTTCCGTCGATGTGTCCCCGAAGATGAGGTAGAAAATGTAACCTCCCATTGTCATTCTGCTCCCTATGAGGACATGCAAGAACCTCGAAGACTTGCGCTTAGATCTTGCAAGCCGACCTCTTTTGGCCCACTCTGTGGAAAGATGTCCACATCGCGATCATCAATTGCGACAGGTGTCAACGCACTAGCAACATATCTCGACGCGACGAAATGCCACTTAAAGGCATTTTGGAAGTAGAAGTCTTCGATGTTTAGGGAATCGATTTTATAGGACCGTTCCCATCTTCTTTTAGTAACAACTATATCCTTGTTGCGGTCAATTACATGTCAAAATGGATTGAGGCCATAGCCTCTCCAACGAATGACACATAAGTGGTTATTAGACTCTTTAAGCGTATAATCTTCCCTAGATTCGGTGTGTCGAGACTTGTCATCAGTGATGGTGGCTCCCATTGCATTTCAAGGATTTTTGAAAAGTTATTACTAAAATATGGAGTCCGACACCGTGTAGCAACACCCTATCACCCACAAACGAGTGGGCAAGTAGAAGTATCGAACCGAGAAATTAAACAAATCTTAGAAAAGACGGTTGCCACCTCTACGAAAGATTGGTCCTCAAAATTACACGAAGCCTTGTGGACATATATGACAACTTATAAGACTCTAATAGGAACAACACCTTTTAAGATAGTTTATGGAAAATCATGTCATCTTCCGGTAGAATTAGAACATAAAGCATATTGGGCCATTAAGACCCTTAATATCAATTATACTGCCGTAGGCGAAAAAAGAATATTAGATATCCATGAACTAGAAGAACTTAGACTATATGCGTATGAGAATGCCCAGATCTATAAAGAAAGAACTAAGAACTGGCACGACAATCGCATATTAAGGAAAGAGTTTAAGGAAGGTGACAAAGTGCTTCAGTTTAACTCCCGCCTCAGACTCTTTCCTGGAAAACTTCGTTTTAGGTGGTCCGGTCCCTTTGAAATTACCAATATCTTTCCAAATGGATCCATAGAGATAAAGGGAAAAACGAGCGAACCATTTATAGTAAACGACCAGCGTTTGAAATATTACCACAACATTGACAACAATGATTTCATCGCAAATCTAAAGATTGCAGAGCTGCCTGCTCATTCACAAGAATAACATCTATTCTATTTCTATCGAGTTTACGAAAATAAACAAAGCGCTTGGTTGGAGACTACCCACACTCTATCTTTAACTATTTAATTTAATTATCTAAATTTATGATTATTACTACTGCTTATTTTTCATCCTTTCTTTCTTTCTCATTTCTCATAAAATCAATCATTATCTTTCTTTATTATTAACCATTACTAATGTAATGCTATTATCTACTTGATTTTATCTAGCTACTGACCATCACAATGCAACAAGTAGATTACATGGATATAGTCTTCAGAGGCAGAGTTCAAAGGAGATGTTTTGAGGCTCTAGCTCAGAGAGAAATGACACTAACATTATACCCAGATGGACGCACCATGACCAAATTAGGTATAAGAGACAATGTTATGTTCCTAATTAACCAACTAGGCTGGGACACCTTTGCTATCAAAAGAAAATTTAGTTCCTACAGTAGGTTGACTTTAGAATTCCTAAGCTCCCTAGTTTACCTGCCAAACCATGGTATGGGATTTAACAAAGGCCTCGTCACCTTTAGGTTGTTCAATAATGATTACCGCTACACCCATAGAGAAATAGCTGAACTCCTAGGATGCCCTAATGGTCCTGATACCTTTACCATTACACAGGAAGACAAGCTTGTAGACCTTGAATTAGATCACTTTTGGGGTAGCATCACAGGGAATGACCATCCCGAGCCGGACCTTATGCATTCAGAGAACATCCATAACCCTACCATTTGTTACTTTCATAAGATCCTAGCTCACACCTTATTTGGAAAGGAACAGAACAGAACCTTCGTGTCCAAAGACGAACTCTTTATAATGTAATGTGCATCACATGCCCGACCTGTTAACGCCGCTACATTCATGATAGCTAATTTGTACTGTATAGCACAAGATAACCATAAACCAATCTCAGTGGGAGGCTTAGTGACCATGATAGCAAATGCCATGGGACTGAAACACCCACTCGCCAGGGTTATACGATCTATGAATATTTGATTTTGGTTTAACACCAGTATCATTAGGAACCTAGGTTTGAATGTGTTTGAATTTCTAATTAACCACTAAGTAGTACACCTGTTTACCCTTCCAGACAATAGGACGAGTGTACATGATAGGAACAACTGGCTCTATGTTTTGGATGGACCACCAGATGCACCACCTTCTCCTCCAAAGACACCCCAAATCTATGACCACTATGACACTTATCTCTCTGACGCTGAATCACACGCCCCAGTTATACCTGCTGCACCTCTCACCGATCATGTTACTTCCATCGAAGTTGTTCAGACAGACGTCGCCAATCTGAGAGGCGAGCTAAGCACCTCTCGTTATGGATGTAGTGACAGAGAACCTGGATCATATTTACCAGCACTTCTACTCGTTTGCTCCTCCTACCAGCAGCCCCCGTAATGGCTAATTTTTTCGAATATTACCAATTCACTGACATTTATTTTATTTTCTTGTTTGGAATTTTATTGTTGTTTTTATACATTGGGAATTTATTTAATTACTTCATTTATTTTTTCCAGTAGACGAATTATATCATCTTTTCCCATCTACCCCATTCTTTTATTTTTTAATTTTGCGTTTTAATGTAATTTTACCATATCTCGTTTCTCATTCCTACCTATATATTATGTTGGTTTTCTTCTAACTAATTATTAAACTATGATGCCGGTAAATTAAAACTCAAATGAAAATTATGGTCAAAGCAATAAAGAGGTCCACACATGGGAACAAAGCACACTGCATGTGGCGCCCATGTGAAGATTGTGGCGCCCGCCACAAGTCCCTAGTGGCGCCTGCCACGAGCATAAAAAATGGCGACAACCACTACATTGCCGTTCACGCGTACGCTGTTGTACTATTTGTCACATTAAATCCCTTAATTTCTTTGTCCCTTGCATGCTAGATAATGTATTAAAGCCTTTTCAACCATTTTCAAATTCTTTGACCGAGACATTGAAGATCGTAAATGAAATTTATTTCATTGATCAATTTCCAACCACCATCATCTCTATATAAACCACCAACATAATCTCACCAAACCACACCTCTCATAAACATAATTCTACTCTTTGTTGTTACTACATTACACGAGAAGTGTAAAATTCATCATGGCACCGATGAGGGAATACGAAATAGTGTTCAGAAATGGAGAGCCATGTGAGTTACAGGAAGAGACGTATGATCACACTAAAATTTACGTATTTTCGACTCCGATTTCACATGCATTCTAGTTGTTTTATTATCATTTTGTTGTGTTATTACTGTGTTTTCCTTTGTTTTCAGATTTTTACTTTAATCGGAGCCCCGATCGAGAAAAGGAGCGAAAAAGGGCTAAAAACCCTAAAATTCAGCATTTTGTGCTTATGGCCTACCCCATGGCGGGCGCCACAGACCAAGCCATGACGTGTCCAAGTCCAACTTCCTCAACTCCCACGTTTCCCCACTACATCCACTAAGGCGCCCCACTTTGTGCTTATGGCGGGCGCCATAGCCTTGTGGCGGGCGCCACAAGAAGGAAACGGTTTCCTCTATTTTCAAGTTGAAGGGCATCCAAGTCAATTCCACTTTTTTTATTTGCTTATAAATAGAAACGTGAATTCAGTTTTACAACCATCCAAACCTAGAACAGAGGCAAACTCAGAAGCAAATTTGTTTCACTTAGGCATATATTCAGTATTTTATAGTGGTAATCGCTTCGCATTGGAGTGTTACCACAATTGTGTAATCAAGTCTGTGATAGAGTCTGTAATCGAGTTTGGAGCACTTTGGAAGGAAGTTAATTCTGCCGCCATTTTTTTTCCGCATTGCAATTTACTCAGTCCTCCGATTGGAGCAGGTTTTTATTACTCGCCTTTACTTTATTTATTTCCCGCACTCGCCTTTACTTTATTTATTTCCTCGCAATCGCTTTTACTTTATTTATTTCCTCGCACTCGCTTTACTTTATTTATTTCCTCGCACTCGCTTTACTTTATTTATTTCCTCGCACTCGCTTTTACTTTATTTATTTCCCGCACTCGCTTTAAATTATTTACTTTCCGCACTCGCACTACTTTTATTTATTTTAATGCACTTTTACTTTACCATGTCTAACTAAATTTATAAGGTTAGAATGTAAGGATCGTAATTGAACCAGTAATCCGTACAATTGTTTGTAGAAACACTTAAGGGCTATTTTAACTTTCAAATTAAGTTTTCCCGCACTTCAATTCCGTTGGGTAAGACCAAAAGCCGTCCAACGTCTTTATAAACTTAATTGTTTTTAACTATTTCAAAAACAACGAAAGCGCTTTGTCTAGTTCATTAGGAGTTTTTAACATTAAGAAGAAAAGAGATTTTAAAACTATTTTCGGACGCGTTTATAAGTTTAGAGTCTGGTTCGTGAGAACCTCTTTTGGTTAAGAAATCCAGGTTATAATACTTTTCAACTTAGTCAAGATACTATATTTCTTAAAAATAGGTTTACTACTCTAACGCAATGCGCGCCTTTTTATAAGTGACAATAAGAGGGTTTGATTAGGGAGTACAACTCTGTTATGAATACGCGAAAGCGACAGTTCCTATTAAATTAGTTCTTTTCAAAGTAGGAAACATTGCCCATAAGTAATTCTATTAGCAAGTACTTGGATTATTAATTGATTACGTGAATTACATTGGACCCTGTCTTTATTAATTATATTCTATTTTCAATACTTTACTTTTCATTGCACACAACAAAAACACCTATTTCGATTGCCTTTGATAAACACCATAACAACAGATAACGATAGATTGACACTTGGTCTCTGTGGATTCGATAATCTTTTATATTACTCTGACGCGTTCGTATACTTGCGAAAAGCACGCATCAAGTTTTTGGCGCCGTTGCCGGGGACCAATTTCGTCAAATTTCATTTTCCTACTGTTATATCGTTTAGACTTAGGTTATTTCCCGCCGGTCGATGCGAAGAACTCGCAGCACCGGAAGTTTAAGCTTAGTATACCCTCTGGCGGAACCTGAACGTTACGCTCGTGCACGTTTATTCTTTCATAGAATTAAGAGAGCTATGGCCGAAGATCAAAACCAAAGACCTCTTCAGGACTTCGCTCAACCATCTAACGAAGAACCTAGTTCAAGTATAGTAAACCCAATCATCCCAGCCAATAATTTTGAACTTAAACCATCCCTGTTACAACTAGTGCAACAGAGACAATTCGCGGGTCTCGCTACCGAGAACCCTAACCAGCATTTAAAAATATTTCTTCAATTAGCAGATACTTTTAAAACCAATGGAGCTTCTCCTGAGGCAATACGTTTAAGATTATTTCCTTTTTCCCTCAGAGATAAAGCGCGATCATGGTTAGATTCCCTTCCACCCAATTCCATTACGACTTGGGATAACCTTAGAAGAGTTTTTCTTGCTAGATATTTTCCCCCGAGTAAGACCGCCGTTCTTCGAAACCATATAACTAGATTTACCCAAAACCATGGAGAATCGCTGTTCGAAGCTTGGGGGAGATATAAAGAGTTGTTACGAGCATGCCCACATCATGGTTTAGAAAATTGGTTAATCATTCAAACCTTCTATAATGGACTTCATTACAACACAAAGATGACCATCGACGTTGCCGCAGGCGGTGCTCTGATGAACAAACCTTATCCTGAAGCTAGTGCCCTCATTGAAGATATGGCTCAAAACCATCAATCATGGGGAGTCGAACGAGCGACAGTTGAGAAGAAGGAAGCCCAAGGAGGAGTGCATGAACTAATCTCTATAGACATGATGCAAGCTAAAATGGACGCATTAGCCCTTAAAGTCGAGCATATGTACACGAACCCGAATACTGTAGCCGCAGTTTCGTCGGATTGTGAGATATGTGGAACCCAAGGACACCAATCCGCAGAATGCAGTCTATTAAACGAAACCCACTCTGAGCAAGTGAACTACACCCAAGGGAACCCATATTCGAATACCTATAACCCTGGATGGAGGAATCACCCTAACTTCTCCTATAAAAACAATAACCCTATTCAAAATAATGCACCTCCGAGACCTAGTTATCAAGCCCCTAGATCAAATCGACCTATGCAACCTGTACCACCGAAACCGAGCCTTGAGAAAATTATGGAAAATTTTATCACCGCTCAAACCCAACAAAACAAGGAGTTCATGAACCAAAACATTCATGTTAACGAATTGATTACTCAGTTAGGAACCAAGGTTGACCAAATAGTTACTCATACAAAGATGCTTGAAACCCAGATCTCTCAGGTAGCCTTAAACCAAGCCCCTCAGACTACACCTGGAGGACAATTCCCTGGACAACCTCAACAAAATCTGAGAGGACAAGCCAATGCCATTACCCTACGAAGTGGGAACGCTTATGATGAGCCACCAAACCCAAGATTAAGTGAACCCGAAACTTCTAAGGAATGTACCAAACCCCCGGACGAAGTAAAGGAACCAAAGGAATCTGAAAACCAGGAAGGTCGAGATAAAGGAGAAGAACCTAAAGATAAAATTTACGTACCACCCCCGCCATATAAACCACCTATACCATATCCCCAAAGACTCAAACAAACCCAGATCAATAAACAGTATCAAAAATTTATTAAAGTTATAGAAAAACTTCATGTAGAAATCCCTTTCACAGAAGCCATCACCCAAATACCTTCTTATGCAAAGTTTCTCAAAGACATCCTTACCAACAAACGTAGACTTGATGATCCGAAGCCTTTGGAATGTAATGCTATTTCCAAGGACAAATTATCAAAGAAAGATAAAGATCCTGGAAATTTCTCCATTCCTTGCCTTTTGGGTAATCATGTCATCGAAAAAGCTTTTCTAGACTTAGAAGCTAGTGTGAGCTTAATGCCTCTAGCAGTTTGTGAGAGATTAAACTTAGGAGAATTACAACCCACTAAGATGTCACTTCAGTTAGCCGATAGATCTGTCAAATATCCGATAGGCATTTTAGAAGATGTTCCTGTTAGGATAGGTCAACTATTTATCCCTACTGATTTTGTTGTCATGGACATCAAAGAGGACAATGATATACCAATTCTTCTAGGTAGACCATTCTTATCAACTGCAGGAGCCATAGTAGATGTCAAGAAAGGAAAGTTGACATTTGAGGTAGGTGACGAGAAAATAGAATTTATACTTTCGAAATTTCTTATGGCACCTGTGATGGGAGACTCGTGTTATGCCTTAGATATCATTGATGAATGTGTTAGAGAATTAGAACAAAAAGAAATTATAAAAACAATTAAGTTACCATCAACCCCCATAAAGGAAGATGATGACTTTAAAGAACCTTACATCGATGATAACCTTTACGAATGTTTATCCCTTACCCCAGATCCTATGCCATGCCCTAAGAAACCAACCTTAGAACTTAAGGAACTGCCCAAGAACCTGAGATATGAGTTCCTCGATGAAAAGATGAACCGTCCAGTTATAGTCAGTGCTACCTTGAGCCAAGAGGAGACGAACCAACTTTTAGACGTTTTACGAAGACATACCTCAGCCTTAGGATATAATATCTCTGACCTGAAAGGTATAAGCCCATCCGTATGCATGCATCGGATTTCGCTCGAAGAAGATTCAAAACCCTCTAGGGAACATCAGAGAAGAATAAACCCTATAATGAGTGATGTTGTTAAAAAGGAAGTTCTTAAGTTGCTTGAGGCAGGTATAATCTACCAGATCTCGGATAGTAAGTGGGTGAGCCCTGTGCATGTAGTACCTAAAAAGGGAGGCATCACAATTGTGCAAAACGATAAAGGCGAACATGTATCAAAACGTTTAGAAGGAGGATGGCGGATGTGTATAGATTATAGAAAATTAAATAAAGCAACTAGGAAGGATCATTTCCCTTTACCATTTATAGACCAAATGTTGGAGCGTCTAGCCAGACACTCTTACTTCTGTTATCTAGATGGATACTTTGGATTCTTCCAAATACCTATTCACCCCGAAGATAAAAAAAAGCTACCTTTACACGCCCTTATGGAACTTTTGCCTACAGACGAATGTCGTTCGGCCTCTGTAACGCCCCAGCTACTTTCCAACGCTGCATGATGTCAATATTCGCTGATTACCTTGATGGTATCATGGAAGTGTTTATGGATGATTTCTCGGTTTGCGGATTCGATTTCCACAATTGTCTCGCTAACCTTGAGAAAATCCTAGAGAGATGCGTGGAGGTGAACCTCGTGCTAAATTGGGAAAAATGTCATTTCATGGTGACCGAAGGAATAGTTTTAGGACATATAGTTTCTGAAAAAGGTATAGAGGTAGATAAAGCTAAAATAGAAGTTATAGAAAACCTAAAACCCCCAAAAACCATCAGAGAAGTCCGAAGCTTTCTTGGACACGCTGGATTCTACCGGCGTTTTATTAAGGACTTCTCTAAAATAACCAAACCGTTAACCGGACTTTTAATGAAAGATGCTGAATTCATTTTCGACGAAAAATGTAATGACGCATTTGATCTTTTAAAACAAGCATTAGTATCTGCACCCATTATGAAACCACCTGATTGGTCAGAACCGTTTGAGATAATGTGCGATGCTAGTGATTATGCAGTTGGAGCCGTTCTAGGACAAAGGAAAGATAAAAAATTACATGCTATTTATTATGCCAGTAGAACCCTAGATGCTGCCCAGCTTAACTACGCAATAACCGAAAAAGAATTACTCGCTGTAGTTTTCGCTATAGACAAATTTAGATCTTATCTAGTAGAAGCAAAAATTATTGTTTACACCGATCATGCTGCCATTCGTTACCTATTAAGTAAAAAAGATGCCAAGCCCAGGTTACTCCGATGGATTCTATTACTACAAGAGTTTGATTTAGATATAAGAGATAAAAAAAGGCACTGAAAATGTAGTAGCCGATCACCTTTCTAGGCTAGAACATCTAAAACCTGAATTAGTACCCATAAATGATGATTTCGCCTATGATAGACTGATAGCTAAAGTAGAAACCATTGAAGATAATAACCTAGATCCTTATGAGCATTCCCAAAATTCCTTAGCAATAAGTAACGTATCCTGGTATGCAGATTTCGTTAATTACCTAGCTGCTGATATAGTACCCCCTGATCTTGACTACCACCGCAAGAAGAAATTCTTCCACGATGTGAGAAACTTCTATTGGGACGAACCGCTCCTTTTCAAAAGGGGTAAAGAAGGAAATTTTCGCCGTTGCGTTCCAGAAGAAGAGGTAAATAGTATTATTGAGCATTGTCATTCTGCACCTTATGGTGGACATGCGAGCACCTCTAAGACATACGCCAAGATTCTTCAAGCTGGCCTATTCTGGCCTACCATGTGGCGTGATGTCTATGCTTTCATTGTCAAATGTGGTAGATGCCAACGCACTGGAAACATTTCAAGACGTGATGAAATGCCCTTAAGAAACATTCAGGAAGTAGAACTCTTTGACGTATGGGGTATAGATTTCATGGGACCTTTTCCACCATCCTTAGGAAACAGGTATATCTTAGTAGCTGTAGACTATGTGTCTAAGTGGATTGACGCTATAGCTGCACCCACAAACAACACTAGGGTAGTAATCAAACTATTTAAAAACTATATATTCCCTAGATTTGGAACACCATATTTAGTCATAAGCGATGGAGGATCACACTTTATATCGAGAATATTTGACAAACTTTTAAGAAAATATGGAGTTAGGCATAGAGTAGCAACACCGTACCACCCACAGACTAGTGGCCAAGTAGAAGTATCTAATAGGGAGATAAAACAAATCCTAGAGAAAACTGTTTCTATTTCTAGGAGAGACTGGTCTCAGAAGCTTCAAGAAGCATTATGGGCCTATAGAACCGCTTTCAAAACCCCTATAGGAACTACTCCTTACCAACTAGTTTATGGAAAATCATGTCACTTACCATTCGAGTTAGAGCATAAAGCCTATTGGGCCATTAAAACTTTGAATTTAGACTACCTAGACGCTAGAGAAAAGCATATCCTAGACATTCATAAATTAGAAGAACTTAGGAAATCTGCCTACGAGAATGCAAAAATATATAAAGAGAGGACAAAAGCCTATCACGACAAAAGAATAGTAAAGAAAAACTTCAATATAGGCGATTCTGTTCTCCTTTTCAACACTAGGTTACGACTCTTCCGTGGAAAGCTACGTTCAAGATGGACTGGTCCTTTCGAAGTATCCAAGATTCTGAGATCCGGAGCGGTAGAAATCAAGAACCAAACCTGTATCCCATTCATTGTAAATGGACAAAGACTGAAGCTCTACGAAGGAGGAGACATTCCAACATACTACTCAAGCCACACCCTGATTGATCCACCGATTCCTACTACTACAGGTGTATAAATTCTAATCGTCAAGCTAATGACGTTAAACAAGCGTTGCGTGGGAGGCAACCCATGGTTTTTCTTTTCATTTTACCTTTTTTTCGCATTTATTTACATTTATTTTTATTTTTATTTTATTTTATCTTATTTTGCATTGAGACTAAGATTTGAATGGTTTGTATTTTCAGGATCACTTTCCTAACTTTTACAGGATGCAGGGTTTTGATGACATGCATGTTGCATATAAAGACAATGCTCAGAGGGAGCGCTACATTGCTTTATACCAGCGCCCTATGGCACCCACACGTTACCCCGATCAGCATTGTATGGAGGCACTGGGTATCGAGCCTAGTATCCGATTCCTTAGCCACCAGCTCCACTGGGACGAATTTGCTGATGACTTGAGCAACACATATAGGAACCTGACTTTGGAGTTCCTGAGTTCATTCGACTACGACCCATATTCTGGACCAAATGGGAATGCCGCTTTCAGGCTTTTTGGAGTTGAGTACTCCTTCAGCCAGAAAGAGTTCGACGACTTATTGGGTTTCCAGACTACTCTTGATGCTATCCCGGAGACACCTTTGGGATATTTCCTGGGTAAGGAAGTGGAGAAGTTTTGGAGTGATATATCAGGTGGCGGAAGCCAGGATCCATCTACACAGTTATCTTATGTCATACATAACCCATCCTTCAGATATTTTCAGATGATATTAGCACATTCCTTCTTGGGAAGACCAGATGCAGAGACACTACTGAGTGAAGAGGAGATCTTCCTATTATTTTGCGCATCCCAGTCTCGCCCAGTAGCATGTGGGAACTTTTTATTGAATAATCTCAGCGGTATCTCTAGATCCACCGAAGGAGTCATCTATGTTGGTGGAATCATCACACAGATTGCTGTCGCTTTAGGTCTGTCTCGCAAGCTGTTGAATCTTCGGACCTACTGCGGATACACTACCATGGACATCGATTTCTGTTTGACCAGAGGATTGATGAGGAGAGCCTCTTTACACCCTTGTCAGTTCCGATTGCTAGTCGACAGTGAGGCTATCCATTACTTCACATTGCCAGACCCTATGATGACCAGTGTGCATGATCCAGCGGATTGGAGTTATGCTCTAGAGGGCCAGGGAGAGACCGTCGAGGCACCGAGATCACCACCCGCTGCTGAATACACGCCTGCACCACCATCTCCTAGAATCACTATTTTCTCTAATAATCATTCATTGCAGACACCCGACATACGCACCCAGATTGCTGAGTGCCGTAGAGAGATTGCAGAGCTTAGACAGGAAGTGGCGGACCTAACTTTACAGATGGGAGTGTCTGATCTCACCCATGCTACTGAAGCCGATTGTCTATATCAGGAGATCTCAGAGCTCAAGCAGGAGATAGCCGTGCTCCGTGGATCCACTCAGGCAGACGACACCCCTAATACCTGATCTCACCATCTCATTTTATTTCTCTTTTATATATTTATCGTATTTGCATTACTCATTTTATATTATCACATTTGGATATTATATAAACTACTACTATAAATTAGTATTTCTAATTTTATCTATATATGTTTTATATTTATTTTATTTGCATTTTAATTTTTCAGTTATTTATTTATTTATATTTAATTTCTGTTTTTGTTTTTGTTTCAGTTTCACTTTTTATTTTCGTTTTTACTTTTATAAAATTATGCAAGTCAAAGAAACTAGGAGAATCACAAGACAAATGCTATCCAGACCCCTCAAAGCCAAAAGACAAGCGAAGCCCAAACCAAAGGACCAAAATCTGGCCCAGCCAGATTTTGCCTTGTGGCGCCCGTCATAGGACCTGTGGCGCCCGCCACAGCGTCTGTAAATGGTCGGGGCAGACCCCTTTTCTTCACCATTTTTGCAACTTACAACCTCCAAAACCCATTTTTTTTACCTTGGAAAAAAGTCCTTGAACCCCTAAAAAGCTCATACTTTCCTAACCATCATACCACATATATCATTGTTCCACTTTCCGTTTTTGATTTCATCCGCCGGATTTTGTAAAAATCCAACCTTTTCACCAACCACTTCATCTTCTTCATCCACATTTCAAGAGCATTCAAATGGAGTTCAACGGATTCATTCTTCGAGGAGGGAAACCGGGGGAGAGACAAAGAAAAATCATTGAACGGTTGCAAAATCGGGAAATTCTCCCGACAAGGTATGTTGACGAAAATTGTCTCTATACTTTAGGTATCTACCATAGCGTTTTTCATTTATTAGACATCTTAGGTTTGCATAATTTCTTTATCAACAAAGAACCCACCTATGAGCGGCTGACAATCGAATTTTTAAGTTCCTTAATTTATATTGTCAGCCCTAACACTGCTAGCACAGTCGGTACTGTCCAATTTAGAATGTTTGCTGTTGAATACCAATCCAGTATCGATGAACTAGCCAGTCTGTTAGGGATCCCTCATAGAGAAGGTGCTATTTGTGAGGCCCCTTTGGATTCCGAATGGTCTGTTGAGGTATTTTCCTTCTGGGAGCGTTTATCAAACACTTCCATTAACTCTTTTGAAGGAGTTCTTGCCTCAACTATCCATAACTCGACCATCAGAGTTTTTAGATATCTGTTGGCATGCACTATTTTTGGCCGGGAGAATCCAAATAAGGTTAATGCTAGAGAGCTTCTATATTTGCAAGGAAGCCTCACAAATAGGAGAATTAATTCGGTTCCGTTTATGCTCGCCCATATGATTTTAACTCTGAATAAGGCGGGACCGATTTCTTTTGGTGGATTGATTACGTCTATTGCTCGGGAACGTAACCTGAACAATGAGATGGCTACCCTAGACCCCTTACCTCCTTGCACAATTAACTTAAAATTTCTGAGAGACATGAAATTGTGCCGCTCAAGGAGAGAAGGAGGTTATACACTTATGATTCATGGTGTAGCCATCCCATCTGTTATTCTACCTTGCACTAGACGTACAGATATACGTGATGAGAGGAATTGGACCTATGATTTAGATTCCCCACCTGTTTTGGGTCCTCTTCCTCGTAACATTCCTGATGAGGCGGGACCAGACACTGATGATGAATATGATCGGAGAGAGAGATCTCCCGTACCACATGTGTCCCCCCATCATCCTTCACCACCACACACCGCACCATCTTCTTCTTCTCCAGGTACCACTCCTGGCTTCTATATTACAGAGGAGATGTGGCGTGACCACCTAGCTAGAGAGCAAAGGCGTGACGACCTACTCTCTACCCTCCAGCAACAAATGACGGGTAATATGAACTTCATGCAAGAATCACAGCGAAGAACAGACAGGTCCTACGACACTGTCCTACAGTCCCTGCAAGTAATCACCGATACACAAGCCCATCAACAACAATACCACCAGAGACACATGGCATTAATTGAAGCCACCCAAGGTTCCATTATCGGTAACCTTCAAGAGGTGAGGACCGCTCAGAATGCCCTGCAGGCGAGGATGGATCAGAGAGACCGTCGTCGTACCCGATCCCGTCGTCCACCTCAGGATGGCGAGGGCACTAGTGGTCAGCAATAGGTTGCCAGGTAACTCTTCCTTATCTTATTTCGAAACATTAGGGACAATGTTCGATTTAAGTGTGGGAGGAGACTCTATCGTTTTTTCTTTATTGTTTTTCTCGCTTTTTCTTTATCGTTTTTATTTGCTGTTTTTAGATTGTGTGATTTCCCTTTTAGTTGTTTATTTTGCTTTTTAGTATAATGCATGAGTCTGACGAGTCACCAAATATAGTAGATCCTTAGTACAATCCTACCTCCCCATACCTTTAGCCCCACCAAAATTTTTTTGCAAAAGAAAATAGTGTTATTTCGAAGGTTTTCAGGTTTTAAGGACATGTTTTGAGTAAGGATGCGGTGACTTGGGAGAACTTTGCGAAACATCAGTATCTGTTTTAGCACCATAAGCTTCGTAAATATAGGAATCATTCCCGAAACCCCATATACCATGGCCTTAATCATCATTTCCGTATAAGTCCTTAGTAGTTTATCTCAGCAGTCAGCTCCGGCCTACGCATCCTCTACGTAGGGGACCGATGCAAATAAGTGAATGATCCAGAAAAAAAATAAAATAAAAAATAAAAGAAAGCAAAAAGGCAACTCCGGTATAGGTGACCTTCACAAAGTCATTTAAACCAAAGAATTGTAAAAAATTGCTACAAAAAGAAAAAGAAAAAAGAAAAGCAGTACCCACTGCTAGTCGGTTCAGAGGTATCTGGCACTGAACTCGGTAGGGCGGATTACGATCTGATCCCCCACAACTACAATTGGGTCCAATAAAAGGGTTTACACATGTTTATGTGCCAGAAACCCCAAGCTCTGATCATAATCACTAACGTGCCACTCTACTATGAAGCATGTACGGATAACGAGCTTAATGTGATTGCGCCTGAATGAAAAGGACACAAAAGAGATGAGGAGGCAGGCCTAGGTATTGTGGGATAATATGGGTTGGTTAATATAGGAATGAAGTTTATGTCCGTATTTGCGGATTAGTGTCATCATGATACCCTTAGTTCACTCAGTTAGTACCTATCACTGCATCCCGACTTGTAACTTAGAATTTTTACCTGAAGCACTCGTTTTCACAAATTTTCTTTTATGAGCTTTTCAATGTTTTGCTTGAGGACAAGCAAAGGTTTAAGTGTGGGAGAGTTTGATCACACTAAAATTTACGTATTTTCGACTCCGATTTCACATGCATTCTAGTTGTTTTATTATCATTTTGTTGTTTTATTACTGTGTTTTCCTTTGTTTTCAGGTTTTTACTTTAATCGGAGCCCCGATCGAGAAAAGGAGCGAAAAAGGGCTAAAAACCCTAAAATTCAGCATTTTGTGCTTATGGCCTACCCCATGGCGGGCGCCACAGACCAAGCCATGACGTGTCCAAGTCCAACTTCCTCAACTCCCACGTTTCCCCACTACATCCACTAAGGCGCCCCACTTTGTGCTTGTGGCGGGCGCCACAAGAAGGAAACGATTTCCTCTATTTTCAAGTTGAAGGGCATCCAAGTCAATTCCACTTTTTTTATTTGCTTATAAATAGAAACGCGAATTCAGTTTTACAACCATCCAAACTTAGAACAGAGGCAAACTCAGAAGCAAATTTGTTTCACTTAGGCATATATTCAGTATTTTATAGTGGTAATCGCTTCACATTGGAGTGTTACCACAATTGTGTAATCAAGTCTGTGATAGAGTCTGTAATCGAGTTTGGAGCACTTTGGAAGGAAGTTAATCCTGCCGCCATTTTTTTTTCCGCATTGCAATTTACTCAGTCCTCCGATTAGAGCAGGTTTTTATTACTCGCCTTTACTTTATTTATTTCCCACACTCGCCTTTACTTTATTTATTTCCTCGCACTCGCTTTTACTTTATTTATTTCCTCGCACTCGCTTTACTTTATTTATTTCCTCGCACTCGCTTTACTTTATTTATTTCCTCGCACTCGCTTTTACTTTATTTATTTCCCGCACTCGCTTTAAATTATTTACTTTCCGCACTCGCACTACTTTTATTTATTTTAATGCACTTTTACTTTACCATGTCTAACTAAATTTATAAGGTTAGAATGTAAGGATCGTAATTGAACCAGTAATCCGTACAATTGTTTGTAGAAACACTTAAGGGCTATTTTAACTTTCAAATTAAGTTTTCCCGCACTTCAATTCCGTTGGGTAAGATCGAAAGCCGTCCAACGTCTTTATAAACTTAATTGTTTTTAACTATTTCAAAAACAACGAAAGCGCTTTGTCTAGTTCATTAGGATTTTTTAACATTAAGAAGAAAAGAGATTTTAAAACTATTTTCGGACGCGTTTATAAGTTTAGAGTCTGGTTCGTGAGAACCTCTTTTGGTTAAGAAATCCAGGTTATAATACTTTTCAACTTAGTCAAGATACTATATTTCTTAAAAATAGGTTTACTACTCTAACGCAATGCGCGCCTTTTTATAAGTGACAATAAGAGGGTTTGATTAGGGAGTACAACTCGGTTCTGAATACGCGAAAGTGACAGTTCCTGTTAAATTAGTTCTTTTCAAAGTAGGAAACATTTCCCATAAGTAATTCTATTAGCAAGTACTTGGATTATTAATTGATTACGTGAATTACATTCGACCCTGTCTTTATTAATTATATTCTATTTTCAATACTTTACTTTTCATTGCACACTACAAAAACACCTATTTCGATTGCCTTTGATAAACACTATAACAACAGATAACGATAGATTGACACTTGGTCTCTGTGGATTCATTAATCTTTTATATTACTCTGACGCGTTCGTATACTTGCGAAAAGCACGCATCAACGTACACGACTCTAAGCGCAAGAAAGATCGAATCCAAAGGTATGCCGATGAACCCTGTTTATTTGCCTTAGGAATTTTAGATAGTGTTAACCATATGCTAGGCACTTTAAATTTAAATTATTTCCTATCTCTTAAGGACCCTATCTATGCTTAATTAACACTGAAATTTCTAAGTTCGTTAATTTTTAGTCCCACACCCAACACAAACTGCTCCAGTGGGACTGTCCAGTTTCGTGTATTCAACATCGAATATGCCTTTACATTTTCCCAACTAGCGGACCTGCTACAATTTCCCCATGGGGATGGCGTAGTAAGTGAGGTCCCAGATACTGAGGGTTGGCAACGCGCCTTTCAACCATTTTGGAGGGCAATAACCGGTACAGTAACCCATAGTTTTGAGGAAAACAGAGTCACTTTAATTCACAACCGGCTATTCGATATTTCCACCAAATATTGACATCCACCATTTTTGGCCGAGCAAATTCTAACAAGGTGAACGAAAAAGAACTCTTTTATTTGTTCGCCACATTTTTGTCACAAAAGGTGAATACCGTCTCTGGCCATTGTCAATGCGAAGAGAGGCCAATTATTTTTGGAGGTTTAATAAATTAAACCTCCATAGCCAGAGTCCTAGGACTCAAAGAAAAATTCTCCAGGATAACCTCGCTCCCGCATCATGCCATTGACATAGACATGGCAAGGAGCATGAAATTGGTAAAACGAGGGGAGACGGTAAGTTTAATTTACCAATTGCAAATAACGTGTTACAAGATTTCATCCTCCCAAATCCATCTCGCATAGATGTGCCTAACCCGGAAAATTATTATTATATTAATGATCCGGTGCCTAACCAAGTCCCCGCACACATTCCTGAGAATGTAGTTGCTGGCGGGGACACCGATGAGGATTACATTCCGGAGCAAGCTGCTCCCTCTACTGACCCACACGCCTCACACATGCCATCTGAAAATGTTGCAAGTACATCCTCCAGCCAAATACCCAGAAGGAGAAATGTGGTACCAGCCACCCTTGATGAGATCTATGTTGAACTGGTGCGGCGTAGAGAATTAGACGCTCAGCGCGACCTACAAATCCAAAACATGGAAGCTCAGCAAATTGAAATGATGCAAATCCTTCGGCAAATGCAGCATGATCAGCACGACTACGCTTTCAGAACCGAACAAAACATGTCTGGTTTGATTGATGAAATGGAAGCATTGACAGTGCGTGTGGAAGATCTCCAGGACTATACGCCACCTCACCAGCTAGAAAACGGTGGACGTCCATGTACACGTCGCAGAAGGCGCCAGTAGCAAGATACCCAGGTTCTACCTCTCTCTCCTATCTTATGTCGTTACATTGGGAACAATGCACGGTTTAAGTATGGGGGAGGAAGCTTTACCTCTTTTATTTATCGCTTTCTAGGTAGATTCAAATTATTGTTATTTCCTTTTGTTATTTTTTTTTGTTAAGTATTAGTTGAGTCAAATATCAGTGTGCTGTCGAATCTTTATGCGTGGTTTCCATTATTTACTAATTCTCCTATTTGCTTAAGCCATACAATTTTTTTTTGCAAAAATCTAGACTTAGAGATACAATACATCTTTTGAAAATTCTAACCTATAAATAAAACTGAGGTTGAATTGCAGAGATTTAGAAAAACTTTATAAGATCGATATCGTTTTAACACCTTAAATCACCCAAGTATCAGATCGATTTGAGTAATTGTCATGACATAGCCTTAAATTCTATCCTTTAATATTCCTTAAGTAGTTTATCTAGCAGTCAGCACCATCCTAAGCACACACTACGCAAGAAGTCAATGCGAATAAGTGTATCATCTCAGACTTAAAAGAAGAAAAGATTATGAAATGTATGAAAAATGTTGTTCCTTCTATGTTAGGTGACCCTCACCTGGTCATTTAGCCTAATGGTATAACCATATTTTTCTGTTATTTGAGCCAAAGTGCGAAGAAGAAAGAAATAAATAATGATGAGATCGTAGTCACTAACAGATTATCTTACTATGAATGTGAAAGGATAATGAGCTTAATGTGATTGCGCCAGAATAAAAAAGGATAAAAAGAAGGTTTAGTAAGATAGGTTTAGGCATGATGATATGATTCAAATTGGTTTGTATAGGAGGGAGACTTATGGTTGCAATATTGTGACTATGTGTTCCAACGATACCCTTAGTATGGAAGTGAGTACCTGTTAATGCAATTTTTAACCAAAGTAAAGTTTATAGACTAGAATGAGTATCCGAATGCAACTGTGCCTTTTACGAGCCTTGATACTTTATTCTGCAAAGATATTACCAAACTTTTTATTCATATACGCAGTATTTGCTTGAGGACAAGCAAAGGTGTAAGTATGGGGGAGTTTGATAACGCGAAAATGTATCGTATTTTTGGCTTCACATGCATTGCTTTTTACTTGATTAACACTAATTATTATGCAGTATTTTATGTTTATTGCAGGTACTTATCGAATAAAAGGTTTACAAGCAAGCAAAGTGGAAAGTAGCAAAAAGGAAAGAAAAAGAGAAGAAAATGGAGAAAAATAGAGAGTATGGGCCCACCACACCAAATGGGCTTGTGGCGTCCATCACTTGGATGTGTGACGCCCACCACATGATCCAAAGAGAGTGGTGGCGCCCGCCACAAAGCATGGAAGGTTGTGGTGCTTATCCCTCAAAATGTGGCGCTCGCCACGGAGTCCAAAAATAGGGTTGTGGCAACTGCCACAACCCAGTCTTCCCTATTTTTTCTCCATGATATTAGCCACGATTCCACTCACCTTTTGGCTACAATTTAGGGAAGTGGAAACTATATAAAGGAGGGTTGTTTCTCCTTAGGGCTGTCTTCTTTTCCATCGTATGCTTAATTTTTTGAGTCAGATTATTTTGGTTAGTTTCCTAGGCAATTTTTCCTACTTTGTAAAAGTGATAGTTTCTCCACATCGGGGACTATTGCAATTTATTGTTTACGCATTTAAATTCAATTGTAACGGTTACTCATTGCCAAAGCATGACGACATTATTTTATTTGAAGAATCAAGATTCAGTTCCAGTTCTCAATTCGTAATCCAGGTTTTATTTTGATTGCTATTTTATTTATTTATGCCTTATTGTATGTTTGTTTTTCCGAATACCATTTCTGTAACCGGATCCATGTCTGGCTAAACCCTTAGGTATCGGTATGTAAAGACCGTCAAAACGATGGGATTCGTAAATAGCCGGTGTTGTTTTTTATAAAACTTATTTTTCCGGTTTTTAGTTTCTTATTTTAATCAAACTGTTTTTCGTACAAGAGTACAAAACAAACAAAGGTTACTCTCAACAAGAATAAGAGTTTGCGATTTTAACCAGATAGCTGAAACTAGGCATTAATCCTAAACACAGTGAGAGCGCTTTAGGATTAATTAGACTTTATTCATATTCAAAAAATACTTTTAAGTTCACAATGAGACCGCGAGAGCAAAACATTCTGGTTTAAGAGTATGACCAGAGTCAATAAAATGAGAGTGTGAGACTAAGTCCTTTTTATAAATAATTTCTACTGAAGAACATTTTGACAAATAAGATTACACCAACTATCTATCGAATCCCCGAAGTTTGATGCATTACATACCGATATCATTTTATCATATATCTTTATTAATATTCTATTTACGTTATAGTTATTTCTCTTCATCCCTCCAATCTTAGAGCAATCATCAGTCTTAGATTTACATAGTAACATTAGATAACGATACATTCGATTATTAGTCCTTGTGGGTTCGATAATCTTTAAAACTACACGATAGGATTGTGCACTTGCAGTCATGATTCTCGTAGACTTACTAAGTCGCGATCAATGATGTTGATCATCTTATTTGTGATTTGAATTGGTTTTTTTCATAGCCTTTCCTGTTTTGATTTCAGATTCGTATACGTGTTTGAGGTTGGGGGGGATTCAGTTTGTTTTGATTTGCGTTCACAATTGCCTTTTTTCTGGTTTCATATGATAATAATAAATATAGAGAACAAACTGCCACGTGTCCTGGGTTTGGTTAACTGTCTGGAAGTTACATGCTTGGCCAAGAGGCATCCGCCTCTTCTACTTCAAGTGCAAACTTAAGTTTGCTCTTAAGACAATTGGGCTTTGACCCATGAAGTCCAATGCAACACCTTGCTTTCTACACCACCTCTTAGCAGCATACCCCCATCAACCCATATTTCTTTGTTTTATTTTGTTTACTTTTTTCTAAATTAAGTTATAAATATCAAAAAGTTTAAGTTTAATTTATTTTCTTTTATTATTTTTAGATTATGTTATAAAAATATAAAAAGGGTAATTTAGTTATTTTCATTATTATTTTAAATTATGTTAGAAAAATAAAAAAAATTTAGGTTTAATTTATTTTCTTTTGATATCTTTGTAATTAGGTTTTAAAAAGAAAAGAAAGAGTATTTAATTGTTTTATCATCAAATTTTTTTAGTTAAAGAAAATGCATATGCCTAATATTAGGTTGATCTTATTTTCTCACTTCATTTTACTAGACATAAAAAGAATATAATAATAAATATAAAAGTAATAATAACAATAAAAATTGTAGATATATGCATTAGGATTTATGTTATAAAATCTAGTGTTTTTCTCTTAAGCTTCAATCCCATTAGAAAAAGTTTTGCTTTATGACGGGGTTATTGGTTTGATCTTCGATTAAATGGTGATTGTGTGCATGTCTTGTTAATTATGGATGATTGTATGACTTGTTTTGATTATATGAATTTGTATGAAAATCTTTGTTTAATAAACAAGACAAAGGATGAATATAATTAATCTTTCAAGATAAGTTTCAAATACTTAAGATTAATCTAATCTCTTCAAAACATTACTGAGTTTAAACTATTTTCAAAATCAAATCAAACGTAATATTAAATTCTTTTTCTAAATAAACACGAAAGAAGAGGACTGCTGAAATCTAGAAATCTGGAAGGAACCCTCGAATGGTCGGTCCTGAACTGTTCATTCTTTTCTTTCGTTCTTAAAACACCTAAATCAACTTGGACAAATAATGGCCATTGGGATCAAGCATTCTGGCGTAACTCTTTGAATTATTGATTCTTATCAAGCGTTCGTTATCCATCAAACAATTTTCTCAATTAATCTTGAATGAAATATGACCATTGGAATCTAGCGTAACGGTGGAACTCCAAATGATTGATCTCATCAAATGTTCGTCATTCACCTATGAAATACATCCGACCAATAAAAATATTTTTTATCGCCGCCATGCGATCTTGAAAACGTTTTCACAAACGAAAGATATTTTGTCTTAAGATGATACAAAACAATGCTTCATCCACAATCGTTTAGTTGAGATAAGTGACACTTTCCCGTGAATGTTGCTTTGTAAATCCATCTAATGTGATGCAAAACGCCTGTTCCTCACCTGTTTTAGGTAAAATAATATTTTTCGTCAATAAATACAAGATAGTTTTCGCTAAAATCGACCAACAAACAAAATTTTTCTACCTAAAACTACGTATGCCTTGAGTTGTCCATCGCACCCGGAGATACGTAGGAGCAAAAACCGCAATCTTGTCAGGCACACTAATAAAAAACTTCTTTGCGACCCAATTATTTTTCTCTTTACATCTTTAATAAATTGAAGAAAATAAATAACATAAGCTAACATTCTAAATCGTAAACTAACTAAATGGTCCTCGTTGAGTACAACAGACGTGTGGGTGCTAATACCTTCCCCTTGTGTAACTAACTCCCAAACCCTAATTTGGTTGTGATGACTAATATCATTGTCATTATTTGTGGGTTTTATCGACATTTCCTCTTTCCCTTTTTTGGGAATAAATAAAGTTCGGTAGGGACTCTGTTAAGTTTATCCCGCGAGTGTCGTGTTCTCATTTTTCGAGACACGATAGGAGGCAACCAGATTTGAGGCGGGCCCCCTCTAAATGGGTAATCTTAGTAGTCTGTACTAACAAGTGGGGGTGCAACGAATTTGAAGGGTATTATATTCCTTTCTACGACTACATTTTCTTGAAGTTGGGTTTCCGACTTCTGTTGAATGCCTTTAACAATGAGGTATTATGTCATCTTTGCATCCCCCATTGCAGCTTCATCCATGTACTTGGGGTTTTCTTGTACCAATACGAGTATTAGGGAGACATGGGTTTGGCCTCCAAGAACCTCTTCGAGATTAACTTTATCTTAAAGGAAGGCGAAGGTTATGGACCTATTTCTCTTTTCCATGCCAAAAATAAAGTCATTCATGTTTACACAGCGATAAGGAAGTATTTCAAGACTGGATATTTCTTGGCTACTCCCATTTCCCCTCTTGCTCATGTTGAGTTCTACATTTTTTCGACCCCTTCTGTAGAGCCGACCAAGTGTGTAGTCCATAGAAGACAATTCTTGTAACACCCCAGTTTTTCATTTATTTTTATTTTAATTAAGTTTAAAATGCTTTATATTATTTTATTTGAATTCTCTATTTAATTTATTGGTATTATTGAGGATGACTGGAGTTTTATTAGAATTATTATTAATTTTAATTATGTAAATAATGAAAAAAAATGAGATTTTGTGCTTTGGGGAGAAAAATAGAGTTTTTAATAAAATAATAAGGTGGGTGGAATTAGTGAGAGTTGAGGGGAGTTTTCAAAATTAATTAAAATACAAGAGAATTAGGTTTTTATTTATTTAAATATAAAAGTTGAGAGAGAGTTTGGTTAGTACGTGTTTTGGTGAAAATAAGCAAGAGAAGAGAAACCCGATGAGAGATTTGGGAGGAGAAGAGAGAACCTCCATAGCCAAAGCTTCAACCTTTGCTAAAAATTAGATGTAAGGAAGGGGGACTGTTTATGATATGGGTGTGTTTAGGCATAAAGGATAGAGAAGATTCCTTATCCTATTTTCCTTTTCTTTTGATTTCTTCCATTGACTAAATTGTTGAATCTTGAGATGGTTTATGCAAAAGCTCTATTGATTTCCATGGCATGTTGTAAATTTTATGTTGTATTGGTGGTTGATTTTCGTATAAAATTGTATGTGCAATTCAGAGTTTTGATGTTCATGATGATATGCTTCAAATTGTTGAACATGTTAATGGTTTTATGGTCAATCAATGATATAAATGATTAATTTGTGCGAAATTTATGTGTTCAATGTTGTATAAGTGATGTACAATGATATTTTGTGAGTGTTGGCTTTTCTGGGATCAAAATTAGAGCTTCGAAAGTGCTCCAATGGAGAAAATACAGAAATCTGCGTTCAACACAACGATGACGGTCATCACCTTCGTGACGGGCGAACCATCACCGTGTTGGGATAAGCTGACACATGTTAGCAAGGTGACGAAGCGACCATCATGGCCTTAGGGACGAGGTCCTTTCCCAGTCGTCATCATGATGACGGGTTTGTGAGGAAGAGAGGTGACGGGAAGGAGTGACGACCGTCATGTATTGGAGTAGAGGAGATGAATACATTGCATATATAACCGCATTTGTGATTGATTATATTTATGGATGACTTATGTGATTGATGATTGATATTAATTTCCATATGCTTGTTGTTTTATGCACCACTAACATATATCGATGTATTCTCACCTTTGTTTGTTTGTCTATGTTGTCCTTTATGCCTGTGGTGCAGATACTCAGGTAAAAGAGCCTTACCTGCTATTGTGTTTTGGAGGATGGCATAGTGGCCTTTCTCGTTATTTACTGCTTTTGAGTTTATTTTAGTTTTCTACGTGTCGTTATGATTGTGTAACACTGAGACATGTTACTTTTCAGTTTTGTGTTCTAAGAGTTATTGGACTATTTCTTTTATGATTTTAAATGAAGTTGAGTTTTATTTACGAGACAACTAAAGCCGAGTTTGATTTATGAGACAATTAAAGTTGAGTTCTTATTATTTCTTTCCGCTACTATAATATGAAAATTGAGAAAGATGTTTGTGCTGAGAAAATGTGACTCCATATTTTTGAGTAAATTATTCGCATGTTTTTATAAAATAAGTACTTGGGGGTTTAAGGTGTTACAATTCTAGTTCCTGAACCATTTCTCAAAGAAGGCTAAAGATTACTCTGTTTCGTACAACACCCTTGCAAATGTGGAGAAGGCCGTGAAAGAGACTTTTCTTTCCTTCTCTCAATCTGAGATACACTGTTGGGTTATTGTTGAGGCGAGATCTACTAAAGAAAGGTGGAAAATATTTGGTATCTCTTATATTCCTTCTTTATTTGTGGCATGTGAACTCGTACCACCTCTTACCTATTGATTTTTCTTTTTGTTTTTATATTCCCTTGAGAGGAAGGATATCCCAGTCTTCTGTTTCGTGCCTACATAGCATGTCGAGGCCCCTTTAGTTGCGCCGACACCTTCGGAATGTCAGAGCAAGAAGAACAATGACCGACCTACCTTAGTTAGAGCTAAGAAGGACCGGTGTAAGGCAGTTGCTCAGGGAAGTCCTACAGAGAGGTCAAAACTCTCATGTTGTCCACCTGGGGAACACTTTTCTCCCACTCCCCCTTGTGTTGGTCGTTCGATTTCCTCATGCTATGGAAGAGATGGAAGATTATATGTCTGACGAGGATTATGCTCACGTCAACCATCTCTCTATGACGAGAAAATCTTGCTTGTTTGTAGAGTTAGATTACCAAGTGTTGTGTGTGGTTTCGCTCTTGACCTAGCTTGTTGTCAGCCACAAGTAACGTCTAGTATCCGACACTCATTTTCAAGGGGTCGAGGATTCAAAGGCTCAATATAATCTTTCCATGGTAAATTTCCAACTTCAAAAGGGACAGCTATGGGTTGGGCAGTTGTTTGGATCAAGTGTCATCTTTCCTAGGGGAAGTGAAGTTGTATGGATCTCTTACGACTTTGGTTGGTTGCATAGCAGAAGTTTAATGGCTGCTAAAAGAGGAGAAGTATGGTTCTCATCAGAGAGAACTTAAGTTGGAGACTTCGTCTTCTAGTGCATGGACCGTCACAGAGGAGCTTGAGGAGAATATGGCAACCCAATCTAAGGAGTTGGATGTTCTTTAGGAGGAGCGAGCCATTCTGAGCAACCAATTGTTGGATATCTCCAATGAAACTCTGAAAGAGGCTACTTTCCATAATATCTTGTGCTAACTAGAGTATCTTGTTCCCGATCTCCAGGATTTTCATGCTTCCTTTATATTGTTTCTGATCAGACTTGTTGTAACCTGTTATTTAGTTCATTAACTGATATTTACTATAATGTTTAGTTATTATGTTTGCTCATTGTATTCAATGTTCACTGTTTGTTTTTATGTTGTATTTAGCTTTCACTGTTTTAATGTCTGTTTGTTTGCATTTGCTTCTCTAGTGTGTGGGGTATGTTTCCTGTGATAGGGCTCGAACTCGGTGAGTTGTGTTCTTATCTTTGTAATACACACCACATCATAGAGAAAAAAAATCCTATCCAAGAGTATGATCCATGTAGATGCCTTGAGGTATGACGCAGGTCGAGGTTGACGTCTCCGGACTCCACCGTTTAACGCCTTTGGATTGGCTAGATCCGAAGGGTAGTAGGGGGGACATGCGCTAGCTATGCAGAAATGTGTGTATTCTTTGTCATCCCCACATTTAGCATCATAAAAGAGAGATATACAATAAAGCATGCATTAAAGGAAAACTGACAGACAAGTATTTGCATTCATAATAAAGTCAATTTGTTACATTGAAATAGGGGAATGAATAGATAAATAGATCTTTAACTTTAATATCATTATAGTTTGGCGATGGTCCAAGTCCTTGGTACATGTTCACCTTCGAGGGACTCTAAGAAGTATGCTCATTTCCCAGTGTTGTCCTGCACCCGATAGGGCCCTTCCTAATTTAATTATAGCTTTCCATCCAGAGAATTTTTCCCTCCTATGTCGGCACTCTGAAACACCAATTCCCTGATATGTAATTTTGTTGGTCGGATGCGAAAATTGTACCTGGAAGCTGTAGTTTTCTTGACGATGGCGCTGGTGAAGGCAACTTTCATCCTCCTTTCTTCTAAAAGGCCGACTTCTTCTCTGATGGCCATGCCATTGATTTCTTCTAATAAAGGATTTCCTTTTCTCCAACTCAACTCTTAAATTTCTACCGAAATGACTGTTTCTATGCCGTATGTGAGTCATAACGAAGTTTCTCTCATATTCGATTCGAGAGTTGTACGATAAGCCCACAACATGTGCGGAAGTTTGTCGGCTTAATTACCTTTGGTTGCATCTAGTCTTCTTTTAGTCCTCTAACCAGCACCTGATTGACTACTTCGCTTTGACCATTCATTTTAGGGTGTTCACTGACACAATTTTTTGTTGGATTTTCAATTCTTTAAACAAAATTTCAATATTTTATCTATGAACCGTGTTCTGTTATCTGTTACAATGGCTTGGGTAACGTTAAACCTGGCTAGTATGTTTCTTTTGAAAAACTTCAAGATGTTCGTTGTTGTGATATTTTTTAGTGTGTTCCTCTCTATCCACTTGGTAAAATAGTCCATAGCTACAATAAGATATTTGAGTTTCTCCTACATAAAGGAAAAAGGACCGAGGATGCCCAACCCCCATTGTAGGAATGACCAGAGTGATGTCAGAACAAACAACTATATAGATGGAGCATTGAAAACATCACTATGTCACTGGTATTGATCTCATTTTTTCACGTACTCCTAGGTATCCCGGACCATGGTCGGCAAAAAATAGCCTTCCCTCAGCATCTTCTTGGAAAACTCTCTAGCACCCAGATATTGCCCGACTATCCCTTCGTGTAATTCCAAAAAGACGTATGGAACTTCGTATTTCCCTAAACACTTCAACAATGATGTGGACATTCATATTTTATACAAATTCCCTCCTAATACAGTGTATCCATTATCCCTTCTATTCACCAGGGTTGCCTCGGGCGGATCAGATGGAAGGCACCCATCCCAATATATTCTCAAAATGAGGTCATCCAGGACGATGGGGTAGCGACATCCACTGTAAGACCATAATCCCCCGACTCAACATTTAAATAAAATAGTTTGAATAAAATCAATTATTAGAGTGTCACAGAAACATAAAACTTCAAAAAACCAAATAGTCGTGCAAATACACAGCGAAAATTAAACAAAGTTCAACATAAAGTCTCAACAATAACTCCAACGAAATAAAACAAAACATCACACAAAGACGGAAGACATCCCACCCCTATTCCTACATATTAGAGCGACCCGTCTAAGACCCAATGATAAAAGCTAAATGGGCAAAGACGCCATCCTATACTCAACAACTACTCCTATATTTGATTATCTGTACTTACGAAGAGCACATATGCCACAACAATAAACATGGGGTGAGAATATATCTAACAATCATTAGCGGTGAATAACAACAATACAAGATAGTAATCACAAAATAACAATATTCTAAAACCACACTCAATATACAATCAAACATTTCATAATGGAGATGCAATACAATGCCGCCATCACCATCTAATATGCATGTCGTACCAAAATCATTGGGATTAAAGGTATGTTACTGATATTCTCATGTCTCTGGTTCCTCTCTGAACCGTGTCATTATCTAGACGTGAGACCGCCAATACATGAATGTATGATCATAACAACACAACATATAACAATCATCATCTCAAAAACATAACAAAACATAAGTATCAATCAATCATAAAGGGTTTCACTCTTGAACCTATAATTTGCCATAATTGGCCATCACTGTAATCCCTCTTTGGACTACTAACTCAAAACTCCATTCAAGGCCATCATTGTAATCCCTCTCTAGATTACTAACTCAAAACACCATTCAATGCCATCATTGTAATCCCTCTCTGGATTACTAACTCAAAACGCCATTCAAGGCCATCACTGTAATTCCTCTTTAGATTACTAACTCAAAATGCAATTCAAGGCCATAACTGCAATCCCTCTCTAGATTACTAATGCAAAAATATATTTTTAAAACCAAAATAATGATTTATCTCAAAAGGTAAAGTTATATTATTACCTCAACTCATCACACTACTCAAAATACACAAATGTCCCAAGGACTCTAAGTTTCTCAACAATTCATTATTTTCTCAAAAACTCAAAAACTCCATATTTCCTCAAAACTCTCAAAAACTTTGTATTATTATATTGTCAGACCCACAATAGGGTAAGGACGAGCATTTCCCTTAATTTACTCAAATATGACCCTAAGGTTACAAAAATGACTCTGAAGTCACATGTTGCTCTAAAATGTTCCCAAAGGCTCCCAAACTCCAAAAATTCCAAGAAATATTCAAAAACTTGAAAACACCAAAAGTGTCTGAAAAATCAGAAAAACCAAAATTCGCCCGATGAGTCATAAAACTCAAAATTGCTCGAAAAGTCGGAATCGCTCGAAAATCGAACCGGCCAAAATCGGCCACTCACCGCCCACCCGTCGGTTCTCCGTCGTCTAAGACTTTTTTATTGGCCAGCCTCCGTGGCTCTGACACCACGCGATTCGATTCAGGTGGCCGTGTTGCCCGCCATCGTGGCTCTACCGCACAACCAACCCTCCCTGTCTGATTTTTCCGAAAATTTTTAAAAAAGTGATTTTTCAAAAAATGTTTTCCAGTGTAAGGTTTTCGCCAAAATGTAATTTTTGATAAAAAAAAACAACTTTTTTTAGAAACATAAGTTCCTTCAAGTTTGGGAAAATTTTAGAAAAATAAGAGACTCAAGAATAATTTTGGGAAAAACATTTCAAATTCCAAAAAGTTGATTCTAGGGAGTCAAACGACCCTAACATAGTCGTTCGATACCCCGGGGCAAGGTTTAACACATTATCAACAAAATAAATATAAGGATAATAATACAATCAAGCCATATACGAGGTTATCACCTCCAATCATAAGGTATAGAGACCACGAGATGATTTGTCCCAAATCCCCCACTAAGCTCTATCAACAACACATATCAACAACAATTTCACAGGATTCAACCACAGACAATAAAACAATGTAGCATATAATTCATAAAAAGGAAAATTAGACAAAACCCATTAAAATCCCTAAGGTCGTTTATAGGAGGGTAAGGAACCCTCACTATCCTGCAAGCGAGGAATCACCTAAATATAAACAATCTCTCCTTACATTAGAATTGCAGTAAGGATGGTGATTCCAACAACTTTTGGATGGTTCCTCTTCACAACTCCGCTCTCCTTCCCAATCTGCCTCTGATCTCTCTGCCTCTTTTTCACGTATGCCAAGAAATTCTAAAACCTACATCTCCTCGTACTTTAGTATTTATATAGCCTTAATTATCAATTTTACTCTTTTAGCCCAATTTAATTTAAACCTCTCTCCTCTCACCTAAAACTCTCTTATATTCACAAAATTAGTCACTCCTCCTATTATTCAATTAAATTATCATTTAAATCAAATAAATATTTAATCAATATTATATATAATTTCTATTATTTTATCTTATTACGAAATATTTTATATGCCTAATTATTTCAATAATTCCAATAGTATTATTTTAATTATCTGCTCTCAAATCTCATAACCCCGATAATTAATAAATTATCAAAATACCCATACACTTCACAAATACCATAATTCTCATATAAAAGCCAAATCACACAACAATTAAATAAAATATCTAAATAATAAGTTGGGGCGTCACATCCACAACCACCAATGTCTCCCACAATAATTTGATGCTTGGTACTTTCTTGGTTTATTGGATGAAATAATGATTCATCCTCGGGCTCATTGTGTTAGCCAACCAAGATAACACATTGGCGCAAGTATATTCTTCTCGTGGAACATGAGCAATCTCAAATGCCTTGAATCTTGCCAAGTTTTAGCTAGATAACTTAAGGTATCATTGCAATAACGAGTCTTTGGCATGTGTCTCCCTCCTTATATGAGAGACAACTAATTAAGAATCTACACGCAACTTGATTCCCTTAGCTCGAATTTCTCCGGCTAGTGTTATCCTTGGGATTACTGCTTCATACTTAGTTTGGTTGGTGGTGGTTGGGAACTCGAATCTCAAGGAAACTTATATCCCTAGCCGAGAAATGTTTCCAGATTCACGCCTACATCACTTCCCCGACTGTTGCACAATCCGTCCGTAAATACCACCCACGTGCGACTTGGCTCTAGATGTACCGGAGTCATTTCAACCAAAATGTAAACGAGCAACTAGGATTTTAATGCTTTCGTTTCCTAGAAAGACACTTAGAACTCAGAGAATTCTATGGACCACTTCATCAAATGCCCGACCAGGTCTGGTTGGTAAATCACCTGCTTCATGAATAAATATGTCCAGAAAACTATGGAATGTGCGAGGAAGCACCTTCTGAGCTTTCATAATGCTGTCACTAACGCAAAGGCTTATTTTTTTTATTTTTTGGTATCGTGTTTCTGACTCCGCTATGGGCTTTGATATTAAGTACACTAGGCTCTGGATGAAGTTTGATTCTCTAACTAGGATGGCGCTAACGACTTCTTTCGTGATGGATATATACATGTATAATGTTTCCCCGGGAAGTGGCGTGGTGAGTACTAGAGGTGAAGCTAGGGTTTTCTTCAAAAATTCAAATGCATCTTCGCAGTCATTCGTCCATTCCAAATCGGCCTTCTTTCTCAATAATCTATAGAAAGACAAAGCGTACTGGGGAAATTTTGAAATAAATTTGTTCAAGGCCACCAACATACCTTTCAATTATTGGACCTTCTTTTTCGATGTTAGAGAAATCATCTAGATCAGTGCTTCACACTTATTGGGGTTTTCTGAGATTCCCCGCTTAGTTAAATATAAGCCTATGAACTTGCCAAAATTTACCCCAAAAGTACACTTCTTCGGGTTGAGTCTTATATTATACTGTCAGACCCTCTTGAACACTCGTTGTAGGTGTTAAGCATGACACTTCTTCTGACTGGACTTTACAATTATGTCATCCATGTACACCTCCAGAATTTACCCTATATCTTCTTGAAATATCTTATTCATCATCCTCTGATATGTCATGCCAAGATTCCTTAACCCGAAGAGAATGGCATTATACATGTAATTAGTATGTTCGGTCATGTATGCTCTCTTTATCTGGTCGGGCACAAATATTTGTATCTAATTATTTTCAGAGTAAATGTCCATGAACGAGAGTAACTTGTACCTGTATGAGTTATCTAAAAGTTTATCAATGTCCAGGAGCGGGTACAAATCCTTTAGTCAGACTCTATAAATATTCGTGTAATCAGCACACATTCTCTATTTTCTCGAGGCCTTCTTAACTAGAACGATATTAGACAACCACTATGTATACTTTGCTTCAGAAATGAATCTGATGTCTAGCAAGCCCTTCACTGGGCTCGTAGTGGCTTTTGATTTCTTCGGAGACTGCCTCCTTCGCCATTGCGAGACATAGCGGATAATGGAGTCCACATTCAACTGATGGCATGTTACATCAGGGTCAATACCAAGCATTTCACGTGGACAAATAGTGAAAAGGTATGTGTTGGCCTAGAGACATTCAATTAAGGTGGACCCCACTTCCAAGGGAAACCCGAATCCTATCTTCACCGGTCGAATAGGGTTATCGTCAAGCTGGATAAACTCAAACTCACCATCCCACATCGATCAAACTTCATCCTCGTAGGCTTCCAAGTCGAATGTGTCGGTATTCCCCAGATATTGTTCTGCTTACGTCATCGGCGTGAGAATGCCCTTATGGATGGGATCTTTGATTCATTCTTCCTCCTCCATGTCGGCACTAATCTTCGTCGACTTTACTTTTATATCGTGATATGTTAGTTATAGGTGGACCGGAGATGCCACTGTGTCTAGTTTCTCTAAGAAGGATCTCCCCAAGATACTTCTGAAGGCACTCTTATACAAGATTAAAAGGAAGTTGAGAATTACCATTCTTATGTGTGCTCTTTCTCCCATCCTCAACGTCAGAATTGTCGTTCCCTAACAGTGAGTTATCGAATCGTTGTAGGCTAACAGATCTCCCCCGCTATATGTATTCAGATTTATCTGCTAGTGTGTCCGTATTGAGGATGTTGAAACGATGATGACCATGAGAACCATAGGCATATCAAACTTTGGAAATCCATTGATCTTTTCGCGATCTAGAAATCCTAACTCCAATCGATCTCCGCTCTACTGAACGCTAATGTCTGTCATGAGTAGAAGGCAATCTGGTTAATGACAAGTGTTGGATGTCCCGATACCATGGAATTCATCGATCATTGATAATTGATGAACGATAGATTTTGATGATATGATGGATCTCTCGAACATGATTAACAGAGTTACCACTTTTACTCCTTCTTCTTCCGGTAGGGATCTAATTTCAGATCGATATTGATCTGGTTAGGGAATTTCGCGAGAATCAAAAGTCGAATTTCTATAGATGGTGCCATTGTTCCATTATAGAACTATAATTGAATGTCATATGGTGGTGTAGAATCATGAACTGGTGGTGTTGATCTCCGACACAGTGGCACATAAGTGTACCTACAAGCACTATTATAAATAGTACATTTCATGACGAAACTTTCACCTCACCAAACCAAAAACCGAGGTGTAAACCATAGATGCATCACATTTTATTTTATTTAAAAATAGCATATATTCCCTCGGTTGAGCTGGAAACCAAGGGGTAAAGCATTTATAGGACACACCTTCGAATCCCAACAATTAACATTTTAGCACCTTTTAAATTTTTTTCTGATATATACCTCGGTTTTGCTGAAAACCGGGATAAAGTATTTACGGGACACATCTTCGAATCCCAACAACTTTATTTTATTACCTTTTAATTTTTTTAATTTTTTTTATGACCTATTACCTCAATTTTACTGAAAAATCGAGGGGTAGAGTAGCATATTTTTTATTTATTTATATTTTTTTATTTATGACCAATTTGATAAAATAATTAAGTAACAAATCTTTGTCGTCTATTTTTAAAGTAACAATGCTGAAGACATTGTCAAATCATCAATCCACATGAAACATTAGTAATCCGCGTGAAACTCCCACTAGCCAATCAAAACGTGAATGCCACAACTATCCATCTTGGATGCAAAATGCTGAATTTAAACTTAACATATTACAAACAATGATAATAAAAGAAACTGCAGGAAAATACTTCAAGGTTGATTTTATAATTTAATATTTTCTCTAGTAATTCCTTGTTAAAAATGTTTAATGTTAGTTAGGAAAACATGCAAGTAACTTATTAATGTTAGTTGTAGTTGTATCAAGTAAAATGTTTAATAATGTTGTTTTTGTTATTGTTGTTGAAATTTAGTATTTAACAATTTTATTGATTTTGTTTATTTGTTGTTGTTGTTGATGATGTTGCTGTTGTCGTTATTGTTGCTATTGTTGTTGCTGTTACTGGTGCTGTTGATGTTGTTCTTGTTATTGTTGTTGTTGTTACTGTTGTTGTTGTTGCTATTGTTAATTGTGTTGTTGTTGTTTTTGTTGTTGTTGTTATTGTTGATGTTGTTGTTGTTGCTCTTCTTGTTATTTTTGTTGTTGCTATCATTGTTATTGTTGTATTATTATTGTATTATTGTTGTTGTTGTCATTGTTGTTACCGTTGTTGTTGCTATTTGTATTTTTGTTGTTGTTGTCTTTTTTGTTGTTGTTGATGTTGATGTTGATGTTGTTGTTGTTATTATTATTGTTCTCGTTGTTTTTGTTGTTGTTGTTGTTGTCATTGTTGTTATCGTTGTTGTTGTTGTGGTTGTTAGTGTTGTTGTTGTTGTCGTTGATGTTTCTATTGTTGTTGTTGTTATTATTATTGTTGTTGTTGTTATTGTTGCTATTGTTGTTGTTGTTGATGATGATGTTTTTGTTTTTGTTCTGGTTGTTGTTGCTATTTTTGTTGCTTATTTCTTTTGTTGTTGATGTTGTTGTTGTTGTTGTTGATGATGTTGCTATTCTTGCTCCTGTTTCTGTTGTTGTTGTTATTGTTGTTATTGGTGTTGTTGGTGTTGGTGTTGCTATTATTTTTGTTATTTTTCCTATTGTTGTTATTGTTGATGTTGTTGTTGCTGCTAATGTTATTGGTGGTGGTGGTGGTCGTCGTGCTATTGCTGTTGCTGCTGGTTATGTGCTATTGTTGTTGTTGTTGTCGTTAGTGTTGTTTTTGTTTTTGTTGTTGTTGTTGTTGTTGTCATTTTTCTTGTTGTTATTGTTATTGTTGTTGCTGATGCTATTGTTGTTGTTATTGTTGTTGTTGTATTTGTTGATGTTGTTGATGTTGTTGTTGTTGATGATGTTATTGTTGTTGTTGTTGTTTCTATTGTTGTTGTTGTTGTTGTTGTTGTTGCTATTGTTGTTGATGTTGTTGTTGTTGTTGTCAATGCTACTGTTGTTGGTGGTGGTGGTGTTCCTGGTGCTGGTGGTGGCGTTGTTATTATTGTTGTTGTTGTTGAGATTTAATGTTTAAAGATTCCATAGATTTTGTTGTTGTTGTTATTTTTTTTGTTGTTGTTGAGATTTAATGTTGAAAGATTCTATTGATTTTGTTTTTGTTGTTGTTGTTGATGATGATGATGAAGATTTAGAATTTGTAAACAAATGGAGGCTTTACAGATTAAAACGGAAAAAAAAAACAGGTTAAAACTAATATTGTGTAAACAAGATTTTACCCATCCGTTATTGTTAAAAATTGAGGTAAAAAGTAGCGCAACTTTGAAAATCTAAAAAATACATTTGTTGGGGATAAAACCCATGAACAATGACACTTTTACCCTCGGTTATTCAAACACCGAGATGTAAAGTGACAAATTTTTATGTCTCCCTTTGTTACCTCGCCTGTGTAATCGATGTTATCTCCCTTTCGCGTCTGAGATAAAATGAAGTTATTTATAGTAGTGAAGGTTAACAGTCCAATGTCCAAGTTAATACAAGGTTTAAGATGATTGTAATAAAAATGGAGATCAAAAAATATACCTTACATTTTGTGTGACGTGACTTTTATACCTTGAATCATATTGAATGACTTTGGATAGGTTTGGACATTAGTCATTTGAGATCTTTAGCCAATCCAGAACACAACCGATGAAACAACAATTTTTGAAGATAACAACTCTATAGACCAAATGACTTATAAATGTTGAAAGTTCTTTATGATTTAGGGAATTAATTTTAACTGTCAAAATAAAAAGTTTATAATAATAATACATAATCAAAAAGATATCTCAAACCTCGATGGAAGAAGATTCCAATTCCAATTCCAATTCCAATTCCAATGGAAGAAGATTCAAATTCCAATTCCAATGGAAGTTTCTTTAATTAAAAAGTGTTTAGGCTTATATCGTAGTTCTATCAAACTCCATCCAATCCCGTTCTTATGTGAACTTATGATATAGATCACTTAAGAAGATGATGTAATTTTATGCTACACGTTGTGATCTATTTTTATGATTTTATTATTGCCATATACATGCAGGGAACAAATGTTGGTGGCTACAGTGTACTGAGTTAGATTCTCTTTATAAAATTATACCTCATCTTTTCCTTATTCATAGGATACAGTTTTGAGATTTTATTTGTATTTATTCTCATGTTTTAAAAATGTTGTGTATAAATATAAATGTAAATATACCATCGCTCATCCATAACGAAGATTCAAGAATTATCTAAAGTCATTTTTATTTAAGATCTCTTTATGGTGTTTAAAAATCCTCTTTAGATCCTCATGGCCTTTTCAGTATCATCTTCATATACTGTTGTCCGTTTTCCAACTACTTGCAAGGACTTTCTCAAGTTCAAGATTATACCGTAAAGCATGTTAAAGGCTTTATCTCTAGTTAATTAAGGTTAGTTGCTTTAACTTTATGTTGGATATTGGCAGTTAGTTGTTGATGTAACTACTTAAATAAGAGTTAGTTAAATTTTATAATAGTCGAGTCACCTTTTTCTCATGAATTCCCTTAACTATAATATGGTATCAGAAGATATTTTTCAGATTATCTTGTTTTCATTTTTCTTTATCTTCTTCATTTCCACCTCGTGATTACTCGCTTCAATGGCAAACTACGATGATCCTTATTATCTTCATTCATTTGATCATCCCGATGTTGTTTTGGTTTCACAAGCATTAACCGGTGATAACTCCAATTCTTGGCGATGTGCGATAACGATGGCTCTTTATGGTAAGAACAAAATTGAATTTGTGGATGACATGATTATAAACCCAGAAGAAAACTCTCCTAAGTACCTATTGTACCCCAACATTTTCCCTCCCTTTTTGTTTTTCATCTAACCTATAACTTGAGATCCATCTATAGACATTCATATTTCATTCATGTGCATCATTCATTCATGATTAACACTTGCTAACAAGCATCATAGATTCAAGGATTATGGTTGGTAAGAACAAGGGCTTTGCTTGAAGGTGGTGGTATTGCACACCTTATGGACTAAAACCCTAATTCTTGACTTTGCTCATATGGGATCTTGTGTTTGACCTTCTGTGTAATTAACCTGACTTCTGAACCCTGATTGTGGATCCATGGTTTGAGATGTTGCCAATAGAGCTTTGGACTTTGTTTGAAATCCTAATCAGGGATAACTGGTATTCAGGTGCTTTGCTGGTTTGACTTTCTGATCTATGGTTCATCAAAACCCTAGTCCTTGGCTTTGAGGTTTGTGAACCATATGGTTTGCATTGAGGTAGTGGAAACCCTAGTTATGGTTCATGGCATCGACGCACCACTTGAGTTGACTTCTCACATGGCTTGAGATTCTTGATTGATACATAACTTCTAACTTTGACCTAGTAAACCCGAATTCATGGTGTTATGTGATTGATTCAAGGTATGTTTGCATTCATGTTTCATTGAACTCATGGTCTCATGATCCATTTGATCTAAGTCTTATTTCATTCCCATTTCATCCATTAGTTTCATGGTTTTATCAAAATGTCAAGATTCATTCATGCTTTGATTTATAGTCCCATTGATACAAATTCATTGTCCATTTGATCAAGTTATTCCATGACCCATTAATTCAATTTCATTCATTAATTCAAAAAAAGCAAAGCCATCATGTCTCACACACGACCCATGCATCAAAACAAAGGAAAAAAAAACTCATTTTGCATGATGGAAATCGATTACCATGTTTGGGAAATCGATTTCCCTGCTCCAGTAGCAAAAAAAAATGCATTTCTGGTTGATGGAAATCGATTACCATGTTTGGGAAATCGGTTTCCCTGCTCCAGTAGCCAAGAAATGCATTTCTGGATGATGGAAATCGATTACCATGGTTGGGAAATCGATTTCCCCTGCTCCAATAGCCAAAAAATGCATTTCTGGATGATGGAAATCGATTACCATGTTTGGGAAAATCGATTTCCATGCTCCAGTAGCCAAAAAATGCATTTCTGGATGATGGAAATCGATTTCATGGTTGGGAAATCGATGTCCCCTGCTCCAGTAGCAAAAAAACCACTTTTCATGATGGAAATCGATTTCCATGCTTGGTAAATCGATTTCCCCTAGAATAGTGGGCCAAAATACAACATTTTTTTTAGCAATAACGCAATTTCCTTTGCACTTCAAAATAGTTCCAATGCTTGCATCAATGCACATTGAAATCTCTACATAATTATGCAGCAACTAACCATAACATTCATGCATTAAACCAAGTATTCCCAACACTTCAAATCATCAACTTTAAGCTATTTTAACATTCCCCAACTGTCATAGCAGTCCCAAACTAATTCCTCACCACATCAAACTAATTCCAAACCACATCAAACTAATTCCAAACCTCTTCAAACTAATTCCAAGCCTCATTTAACTAATTCCAAGCCACATCAAAACTAACTCCGAACTTCCATTTGATCCAAACCTGTAACCTATATAAACACAAGGGGAGCAAAAACTCAGAACTTGGTAATTCTCTCAAATTACTCATTGCAAATTCAACTTTTCCCCTCTCACTTCACTTTCTCCAATTCCTCTCCCTACACCAAAGCTCAAATCACCATTGGAGCAAGCTTCACATTGAAGTTTGTTATCAATTGAGCTAAACCTCTAGCATTCAACAATTATACCTACATTCATATAATCAACATCAACAACAACAATTCAATTCAGAATTTTTTAGAGTTGATTCTTGAAGAGGAGGAGTTCATAGTAGAAGTAGAAGATTAAAGGTTCAAAGTAGCATACCTCTTGTTTTCACTTCATCTTCATCATCACCTTCAAATTTCAGCAAGTTCCAAGACAATCCTCTGTCTTGCAGGTCGGTGAATTTTCATTCTTGTATGTTTGCTGAATTTTTGATACCATAATATAGCTTGTGTAGTGGAGAATCAAAACCCCAAGGTTTGGTGGTTTGATTCTCCTCCATCTCCATTTAATTTCAGATTTTGTGTTTAGGGTTCTTGACTTTAATTTCTCAATTTCCAGAATTTATTAACTTCTAGTTAGAATAGATGAGAGATTAGGATAGAAGAGGTTGAGAGGAGTAAGAAAGTGATGCTTTTTCTTGATTCTGGCCAACTCCGCCGCCTCTGGCGCGGTGGTGCCGGAGCTCCGGTGGTGGTTCTGTTTTGACATGGGAATTGGAAGATGATGTGTAGAGAAGAGAGTGAGTGCTAATTTTTTTCACATGTCCCTTTGCAAATTCTGTTAGGCTTAGCTATTAAGCACAATACTTTGCTTTCTATACCCCTGTTTTACTTAGCAACATATTTGCTGAACCCAACTACACTTCTTGGTGTTTGGGCTTATTATGTTGGACCTAAAGCCCCTATTGTTGAATGCTGCACTCTATATTCAGGACTTGCACCCCTTGGCCCATTTTGCATTTTTATTACATTTTTAATTTCTTTCAATATTTTTTTTCCATTTTATTGTTTTAGAGATTAAATTTAGGTTTAATTAGATTTAGATTGTAATTAGAATTTTAGGGATTAAATAGTTGTTAGTATAATTTTTAATTAGAACTTTAAGATAGTTTAATTAGATTAGAAATTAGAAAATGATTAGATTTTTTTAGTTAATTTTAGGACTTAGTTAATAGTTGAACATTAGGTTAATTTTTGAATTTAGGACTTAATCAATATATAGTTTTCTAATTAGATTTTAATTGGAAATAAATTTGTGTTCAAAATTGATACTTTTGTGAATGGATCATTTTACCCCTTAGGGTTTATTTTGGTATTTTGACCACATAATGGCATGTTCCCTTAGGATTTTTTTGACATAGATATTAATCAAACCTTGATTAACCATAATATGATATCTTAGGTTAGTTTGATCATTTCTAACCATTAGATTAGGTTTTAACCTAATTTTTAAATTATTTCAAAACCCTCAGATTTAAACTGATCAAAAGCAATTTTGATCAATTAAATCCTTTGATATTGTATAATTCCACAGTCTAAATTGAGTGATCAAAAGACCCTTGGTCACTTAATGAGACTTTTTTCTGTAAGTTGTGGAGCATAAGGCCTCAAGTCAGATTCTCGATCAAAGCATCCTCAATCATACCAAGCAGCGGGTTATACAAGATAAATCAAAGGTCAACACTTGGTAAATACGATTCAAATTGTACGATACGAGCCTTAAGCAATAAGGAATGATGAGACAGATTTTCTCCTATCCTTGTCTAGAGCGACTTTCTGTATGGGGCGTAGGACCTAGCTATTCAAAGTACTCACCCTTATTCATATACTTTAGTGCAATACGAATCGAATAAACTACCAAGTCTTTTTCACAAAAAACAACATCGACACAAGGAGCAACAAGGAAGATTCTTTCCCAACAACTTGTCAGTTATGACAAGTATCATGCGCCAAGAGCCTTAAGCAATAAGGAGTGATGAGACAAAGTTTCTTCCATCCTTTTCTAGTGTGACTTTGCGTACGGGGCGTAGGCCTTAGCTATTCAAACCAATCGCCCTTATTCAAAGACTTTAGTGTGATTCTCGTCAAGCAACTGTCAAGTCTCTCTCTTCACAATTACAACAAGCAACGACAAGATTCTCCTTCATCAACTTGAAAGTTAGGATGAAAATTACATGCCACGAGCCTTAAGTAGTAAAGAAGGAATGAGACTGGAGCTTTCCTACACTCATTCTGGATATCTTTGGGTGTGGGACGTTTGGCCCGTTACTTATCGTATCCACCTTTACTCATAGACTTTAGTCAGGTTCTTACCAAATAACTATCAAGTCTAATCCATCCTTCATTTCAATCATTCATTTCTTTTGCCTCAATCATCTTATTTTCAGCCTTAGTGGGCTGAACTACGAAAGCTCTGATTTCCTTATTGCACTATAAAGATACGTAGGCAGGAGAACCCAATTTCTTCGCGAGCTACCTTATTCATCAATCTACACTATTTATAAATCTTATCATTCATTCTTCATTCATCCAATCAATACCATTTTTTTGAGATCAAATACTATTTTTCCTTGGTTTCCATGTTCATCATTTTAGGACGCCTAATGAATAGTTTTCCTTGTGAACCAAGAGCTGTTTGGCTTATTTCTAGACATTTAATTCCTTTGTTTTTGGTTATTCCACTACAGTGATACCATGCCTCAGGCCCCTTACTTATTGGTTTACCTTTACTCTTCAGTTCAAAGTTTATTCCTTCATGGATCCAAGATACTTTTTCTCTTTGATCTCAAATTGTTTGTTCCCCGGCAAGTGATATACCTTTTCCTTATGCCAGCCAATACTTCCTTTTGGGTTCATTTCTCATCCTTTTAGGACGCCTGTCATACCCCAAAATTTGCCCGTTGATGTTACAAGGCATTTTTCAAGGCACTCCGACTTGTTCTACAAGGCACCGACCTCAAAGGAACAAAAGCCCAGCTCACAACAGGCCCAATCCAGAAAATGGCCCAAACTGGCCTGCTCGCTAGGCGAGCAATTCCTTCGCCTAGCGAACACTTCGTTATGACACTCGCCCCAGCGAAGCATCAGATCCAGTAAAAGCCCAAACTAGCTGGCTCGCTAGGCGAGCAACTCCTTCGCCTAGCGAAGCTTGCGAATATCAGAATTTCTGGGCTTCATTCTGAGCCCATTAGGTCACAACAAGAGCATTATAAATAGCCAAGCTTCAGTCATGAAAAAGGGGAGGACCAGAGGAGGACCAGAGGAGGAAAACAGAGGGAAGACGGACGGAAACCCTGGCACAGAAACCCTGGAGGCTATTTTAGAGAGTTCCGAGTGAAGAAACCCTGAAGGCCGATCCTCCTCTCCAAAGCTCCCACCGCCCAACTCCATCCGATACCAAAAGTGATCAGTCTCTCCAACATAGCAGCTTAGTTGCAAACAGGTTTGCGCATCACTATTGTTTTATGCTTTTAATCGGTAATCTCTATATACATAAAGCATCATGATTGAAGTTTCGAATATGTAATTTGATTTCACATGCGAATTTAAATATGCTTGAATATCATGAATGTTTGTCCATGCTATTCCTGTAATCAAATGCCATAAAAGTTCAGGTTTTCGGAGGTCATGCCGCTGTCAAACTCCAAACCCGTGGCCGCTCGCTAGCACATCGCTAAGCGAGCCTGTAGCGAGCATTCGCTGAGCCTTCGCTAGGCGAAGCAGAGGCGAACGGGACAGTGGCTGCTTTGTCTCTTTTCTATTCTGCCTTATGTCTATCTAACCAAGACTTATTATAATTCTGCATCATTTGGCCTGAGATTATGACTGTTGTGTTGTAGTGCAATTTTCAATTATACTTTACTTTGATGCTCTAACCCGTGTGCTGAATTGTGTAAAGGTTTACATATTCCTGAGGAAATGGACGGCTAGGTATTCCACTTTATGTGTGGGATACCCTTATGGAGATTCACCCTGAATTACTCAATTGATTTTAATGTATTAATTTCATGGTGAAGATCCACCCTAATGGCTTAATTGATCTTAATGTACTGATTTTAATATGGACCTAATTACTTAATCGACTACGGCTATCTAATTAATTGTAAAACTTTGCCTTTTAATATGCGATCTTGGACCTCTCTTTTGTTACCCTACGATTACGGTATTACGGTCATGTCCCGCGAATGTGGGGATATACTTAGCAAAGACCCTTCGGTTAAATCATCATAGTCCCTCGAATGTTGCCTTTGTCCCTCGATGACCCTTCGGTGTAGCCTACGGTTAAATGATGATCGTCCCTTCGAATGCTAAGGTATCCTCACAACTGTTGCCTTCAATGACCAATCGATGACCCTTCGATGACCCTGCTACATCCGAAGGATAAAACTACTTACTTCTCAATAGTAAGGCCAGTTTTACCCTCATAAGGATAGGAAATGCCCGGAAAGACCTCGGATAGGTATAACTCTTAATTGCTTATTCATAACCTAAAATACTTTTCACACCTCACACATTTCAAAACATCTTGGCAAATCACCACTTGGCATACATTCGTACTAGAACCATTACCGAGTTATATTTTTCTAAACAACTTTCAAAACTAAACGAGATAACCACTTTGTATACATTCATACAAGAATCATTACAAAGTTAAATTCTCCTTTTCAAAACATTTTCTACACATTTTTCAAACACTTGTTCAAACGAGAAAAAACATAAATGATTGAGCAATTAAGAGCCCATGGATAACCATGGATACAAAGGGTGCTAACACCTTCCCTTTTTATAATGTACCTCCCGAACCTAAGAATCTAAATTAAGGTCTTTCCTGTTCTTTTCCACCTTTCCTTATTGGATAAAAGAAAAGTCGGTGGCGACTCTTGCTAACCGCGACATTGCGATTAAAAACACATTAAAGTCAGTTCACCGTATGACAGAACTGGCGACTCTGCTGGGGACACTTTAAAAAGAGAGGTTACCTTAAAAACAAGATCACTTATTCCAAATTGTTATTTACTTTTAAGGGATTGCTTGGGTATTTTTGAGTGAAAGATCCTACACCCGGATCTAGTGTACCTTAGGTAAGTAGCAATAGATCATCGCGACTATCCGGCGTATACTGGAATGGTCAAAATGATGGCTACAGTTAATGTGACACTTTGGATGTCCTGATGTTCCTCATGTTTACTTGAGGAAAAATTTGGCGTCTGCGTGGTGTCATCAAAGCATTAACCAGACCTTTAGAACCCTAATTAACTCATCCTAGCCATTAGAAAGTAGTGAGATAACTGACTTCGGTTCCGACTGGGGTTGGTTGAGACTCAATACTACACTCTTTGAGATTGGACTTTAGGGAAGCTTCGGTCAACCACTTGGTGTTGCACTGAAGTGGACTTAAAGGAAGGTCAATGATTGGAGATCCTTCTAGAACCCGGTTACTATTCTAGGACAGGTTGAACCAACTAAACTTCAGTGGGGAGGGTACTTACCTATGGAACTCATCATAACAAGCCGTGTGACTTGCTTGTGCTTGTTATTTACTTAACATCATAACATCATCATAACATCATGCCATTGAACTAACCATTTCGAGGACTTAGGGATTTAACTTTGCTCTATTTTGTAAAAAAAAAAAAAAAAAAAAAAAAAAAAAGTTTCCTTTTTTTTTGGTAGTTTATGCAAAGTTAAATTCCAAAAGTCCTTGAAAACATTTCATACATTGCATAGCATAACATTGCATAACAGGTGTTCTAAAGGGATCAATGTTCTCACGGTTTTCATGCAAACAGAAAAATGGACCTCAGACAGACTGTCAAAGATCTCCACGCTCAGAATGCTCAACTCCAGGAGATGATCTTGAACTTATCCAAGGGGCAGGAAGAACTGAAGGCTCTCTTGCTCGAGAAGAAAAAAGACAAGAAATTTGTGAGGCACATTAACCCGGGAAGAAGGCAGTTTACGAAGATCAATATGACTTTAGCACAAGCACTACAGGGTATGCTAAAAGCAAATTTAATTATCCTCAGAGATCCTCCTGCAAGACCCAACACTACTTCTCCTAGTTATAATCCCAACGCCAGGTGTGCGTATCACTCCGATAGCCCCGGGCATAATACAAACGATTGTTGGTCGTTGAAGAATAAAATTCAGGATATGATCGACGCCGGAGAATTTGAATTGGATCCGCCTGAGACTCCTAAGGTCATCACTGCTCCTCTGCCTAATCCTGACAAAACTCTTAATGCTATAGAGGATGCTGACAACGATTGCGACCTGGATAGCTGGGTCTACCCAACAATTGGGGACGGACTCAATAATTGGAAGGCTGAAGACACTATCCCGATTTCCTTTAGTCGAGAGTAATTGTTATTGCTATTTTAGTATTTCAAAAGCATTGTGTCTATACCCGGGGCATAATAGCTAATTTTAAGGGTTTGTCATTTTCATAAGCATATTCATATTCAATAAATCAATGGACTTTTTGCATTCAAATATTGCGCTCTTTATCTTTCCTGTCATTTTTCAAACAAGCTATGTTTTCTTGCACACACTCACGTAACAATTTGCCGATCCATATCCACTCTGGATCCTGTTGGTAATGACTCTGCTACTGTTCATTATGACTTTGAAAATCCGATCTACCAAGCCGAGGATGGAAGTGAGGAAGATTGTGAAGTCCCTGGAGAACTTGCCAGACTGGTACTACAAGGAGAAAAGACCATACAGCCGCATGAGGAATCAATTGAAATTGTAAATCTGGGTACTGAAATAAACAAGAAAGAAGTCAGAGGTTTCTTGGGGCACTCGAATTACATTGCCCGATTCATTCCACACTTGACTGCTACCTGCAAACCCATCTTCAAATTACCAAAAAAGAAAAATCAAGAGATGGTATGGAATGATGAATGACAAAATCAAGAAGTATCTCCAAGAACCTCCAATTCTGATACCACCAGTTGAAGAAAGACCTCTCATCATGTATTTGACCGTGTTAGAAAATTCAATGAGGTGTGTTGGGGCAACATGACGAGTCTGGTCGAAAAGGGCATGCCATATATTGCCTTAGCAAAAGGTACCGACTGTGAAACAAGATACTCACAGCTCGAGAAAGCTTGCTGTGCTTTGGCTTGGGCTGCTCGCCGACTAAGACAGTATATGTTGAATCATACCACTTTATTGACTTCTAAGATGGATTCTATCAAATATTTATTTGAGAAACCTGCTGTCTCCTGAAAGAGTTATCACTGACAATGGTACTAATTCGAACAACAAGATGATTACTGAACTCTGCACGCAGTTCAAAATAAAACACCATAACTCTTCTCCGTACCGGCCAAAGAGGAACGGCGCCGTGGAGGCTGCTAACAATGTCCAGAAGCTCATGCAAAAGATAGCAGTAACATACAAAGACTGGCATGAGATGTTACCATTCGCTCTCCACGGTTATCGCACTTCAGTGCGCACTTCGACAGAGGCAACTCCGTTCTCTTTAGTCTATGGAATGGAAGCCATCTTACCAGTGGAAGTTCAGATTCCCTCTCTAAGAATCATGAAAGAGGCGGGCTTAGATGAAGATGAACGGATTCAGACTCGACTCGATCAGATAAATTTGATTGAAGAGACTCGCGGCTGTTTGTCATAGGCAGATATATCAGAAGCGCATGATCCAGGCATTTAACAAAAGAGTCAAGAGACAGGTGTATCAAATTGGCGACTTGGTGGTAAAACGCATCACTCTACCACAAGGTGATCCCAGAGGCAAATGGATTCCCACGTACGAAGGGCCGTTTGTAGTTAAGAAGATATTCTCTGGTGGAGCCATGATACTAGCTACAATGGACGGCGAAGATTTCCCGCATCCCGTGAACGCAGACATAGTTAATACTACGCATAAAAGAGACCCGCTAGGTCGACGTACCTAGGCAAAAGTAAGGGCATCCCGGCGAACCAAAAAGGTTGGGCAAAAATTAGGGATAAACATAAAAAATGTGCACCCGGCAAGTCGAAAACCTGAAAAGGCGGCTTGGGCAAAAAAGGGTATCCTGGTGGACTGAAAACCTGAAAAGGCGGTCCAGGCAAAAATTAGGGATTAAAGCGTAAGACTATGTCCCGTTCTCAGTCAGCTTCAACCAAGTTCCAAGGACTGAACAAGCCAATCACTTCTATCCGACAGCAGGAGATGAGATGCTTGAAGACATAATGACAGTAGTGGAATTAGAATCGATAGGACCTTTTCTGCATAGCTTTCTCTTTGTTTTCTTGACGATTTCCTCTTACTAGGATTTCTGTCTCCTTGTACACAAATTTCTTGTTTACAGGCCCTCTTTCAAAATCAATACAATTTCATTTCCAAAAAGATGCTTTTGTTTCACTTTCTCTGTTTCGTTTGCGTAAACGTCCATTGATTTAACTTGAATTGATTTATGCATTTGAATATGATCAATGTTTACCAAAAATGCATGCCTAGAATAGTAATAACAATTACTACACGACTTCAGGATCGAGGAGAAGGTCTAATCACGCTTCCCAATGAATCCGTTGCTAATTCGATTCCCCGGCAACGCCAGTTATTCCCCAGAAGAAATTGGCATCACTAGACTGGTCATCTCTTCTACCCCCAGCCAGGCTCTGTTGAATATCTCTGCCATCAGATAAAGGTCAAATACCCCTAGCTAAGGAAGGGTCATCAATACAAATATCTCCGACCAGAAGACTGAGATTTATTTCCCCAGTAGAGTCCCCTGGAAGAACGTTTCAGACACATAGTGCATTCATTACATCATTTCACATCACATACCTACATACAATTTTCGTTCCGCATCATATACATTACATCATTTCATAACATATACATGTATACAATGCTCTCATTTATTCTAGACGCATAATTCACTCATTACATCATTTCACAGCACACGCATGCATACAACATTTGCATCTCATGCATCATGACATGGCATGAAGCTAACTTTATTTTTCAGGTTAATTATCCTCTTGATACAATCGAAACAAAGATCCATTCAGACAGACATCTTTATCTATTACATTCAAGATTTAACTATATCCCTCAGATACTGCCTAGCGTACGGTATATTCCGAGGTGCAGTCTAGCGTACGACTACTTTCTTCTTCAGATACATCTTTCAGATATACTCCGTGTCAACATTCATTCTGACATCTTCCTAACGGTGGCATCTATAAGTACATCCCAGACATTTATCGCAAATACAACATACACAAATACTATCAGATATAGCCTAGCGTACGGTTCATTCTGATTCAGCCCAACATATAACTCCCTCCACTCAGATACGATCTAACGAACGATCCATTCTGATCTTCAACTACTCCAACACGGTCTAATGTACGACCCAGTTGGACCTTCACTTCTCAGGTACTGCCTAGCATACGGTCCATCCTGATTCATCTCAACATATGACTCCTTCAACTCAGATACGATCTAGCGTACGATCCATTCTGACCTTCAATAACTCAAATACAGTCTAATGTACGACCAAGTTAGACCTTCAAGTCCTCAGAGGCCACTCAAATACAGTCTAATGTACGACCAAGTTAGACCTTCAAGTCCTCAGAGGCCACTCAAATACAGTCTAATGTACGACCAAGTTAGACCTTCGAGTCCTCAGATTCTGCTCAGTGACAGTCTAATGTACGACCAAGTTAGACCTTCAAGTCCTCAGATTCTGCTCAAATACAGTCTAATGTACGACCAAGTTAGACCTTCAAGTCAGATTCTGCTCAAATACAGTCTAATGTACGACCAAGTTAGACCTTCAAGTCAGATTCTGCAAATACAGTCTAATGTACGACCAAGTTAGACCTTCAAGTCAGATTCTGCTCAAATACAGTCTAATGTACGACCAAGTTAGACCCTCAAGTCAGATTCTGCAAATACAGTCTAATGTACGACCAAGTTAGACCTTCAAGTCAGATTCTGCTCAAATACAGTCTAATGTACGACCAAGTTAGACCTTCATTCTACTCAGATACAGTCTAATGTACGACCAAGTTAGACCTTCATCTGCTCAGATGCTACCTAGTGACAGGTACATTTCTGAATTGTAGTCTAACGTACGACTACCCCCTTTTATAAGCAGATTCAGCCTAATGGACGGCTCATTCTGCTCAGATACGGTTTAATGTACGACCCAGTTAGACCTTCATCTGCTCAGATGCTACCTAGTGACAGGTACATTTCTGAATTGTAGTCTAGCATATGACTACCCCCTTTTATAAGCAGATTCAGCCTAATGGACGGCTCATTCTGCTCAGATACGGTTTAATGTACGACCCAGTTAGACCTTCATCTGCTCAGATGCTACCTAGTGACAGGTACATTTCTGAATTGTAGTCTAGCATATGACTACCCCCTTTTATAAGCAGATTCAGCCTAATGGACGGTTCATTCTGCTCAGATACGGTTTAATGCACGACCCAGTTAGACCTTCATCTGCTCAGATGCTACCTAGTGACAGGTACATTTCTGAATTGTAGTCTAACGTACGACTACCCCCTTTTATAATCAGATTCAGCCTAATGGACGGCTCATTCTGCTCAGATACGGTTTAATGTACGACCCAGTTAGACCTTCATCTGCTCAGATGCTACCTAGTGTACGGTATATTTCTGAAGTGTAGTCTAGCATATGACTACCCCCTTTCATCGTCAGATTCAGCCTAATGGACGGCTCATTCTGCTCAGATACGGTTTAATGTACGACCCAGTTAGACCTTCATCTGCTCAGATGCTACCTAGTGTACGGTATATTTCTGAAGTGTAGTCTAGCATATGACTACCCCCTTTCATCATCAGACACAGCCTAACGGACGACTCATTCTGCAACTCCAATACGGTCTAGCATAAGACCCATTTGGATCTTCAACTCAGATACGATCTAGCATACGATCCGGTCTGATCTTCCATCCCCAGTGAAATCACCCGCTTAATGGAGGTTTCGTTCTGCAACTCAGAGACGATCTAGCGTACAATCCATTCTGATTTTTCATCCTCAGCAAAGTCATCCGCCCAATGAACAACTCACTCTGGTATTCAAATGCGGTCTAGCGTATGATCCATTCTGATCCCTTATCCCCAGCAGCGTATAACACACTCTAACTCCCCAACGAAGTCGACAGCATAATGGATAACTCACTATACGGGCTAGCGTATGACCCGGTACGACATCCATGTCTTCAGATATCGTCTAATGTACGACGCACTCTGAAGTTCTCATCATCAAATTCCCTGGATGGCATCTTTAAGCCCATCTCCATCAAGACTAGCTCCTGGTTGACAAGCGCAAATTTTTGGGGCATTTTAGTGTTCAATAATCTTCCACCTCCAGACCACGAATGGTGCACATACCATTCTACTCTCTCGGTTCAAGAATATTGAACAGGGGCAGCTGTCATACCCCAAAATTTGCCCGTTGATGTTACAAGGCATTTTTCAAGGCACTCCGACTTGTTCTACAAGGCACCGACCTCAAAGGAACAAAAGCCCAGCTCACAACAGGCCCAATCCAGAAAATGGCCCAAACTGGCCTGCTCGCTAGGCGAGCAATTCCTTCGCCTAGCGAACACTTCGCTATGACACTCGCCCCAGCGAAGCATCAGATCCAGTAAAAGCCCAAACTAGCTGGCTCGCTAGGCGAGCAACTCCTTCGCCTAGCGAAGCTTGCGAATATCAGAATTTCTGGGCTTCATTCTGAGCCCATTAGGTCACAACAAGAGCATTATAAATAGCCAAGCTTCAGTCATGAAAAAGGGGAGGACCAGAGGAGGACCAGAGGAGGAAAACAGAGGGAAGACGGACGGAAACCCTGGCACAGAAACCCTGGAGGCTATTTTAGAGAGTTCCGAGTGAAGAAACCCTGAAGGCCGCTCCTCCTCTCCGAAGCTCCCACCGCCCAACTCCATCCGATACCAAAAGTGATCAGTCTCTCCAACATAGCAGCTTAGTTGCAAACAGGTTTGCGCATCACTATTGTTTTATGCTTTTAATCGGTAATCTCTATATACATAAAGCATCATGATTGAAGTTTCGAATATGTAATTTGATTTCACATGCGAATTTAAATATGCTTGAATATCATGAATGTTTGTCCATGCTATTCCTGTAATCAAATGCCATAAAAGTTCAGGTTTTCGGAGGTCATGCCGCTGTCAAACTCCAAACCCGTGGCCGCTCGCTAGCACATCGCTAAGCGAGCCTGTAGCGAGCATTCGCTGAGCCTTCGCTAGGCGAAGCAGAGGCGAACGGGACAGTGGCTGCTTTGTCTCTTTTCTATTCTGCCTTATGTCTATCTAACCAAGACTTATTATAATTCTGCATCATTTGGCCTGAGATTATGACTGTTGTGTTGTAGTGCAATTTTCAATTATACTTTACTTTGATGCTCTAACCCGTGTGCTGAATTGTGTAAAGGTTTACATATTCCTGAGGAAATGGCCGGCTAGGTATTCCACTTTATGTGTGGGATACCCTTATGGAGATTCACCCTGAATTACTCAATTGATTTTAATGTATTAATTTCATGGTGAAGATCCACCCTAATGGCTTAATTGATCTTAATGTACTGATTTTAATATGGACCTAATTACTTAATCGACTACGGCTATCTAATTAATTGTAAAACTTTGCCTTTTAATATGCGATCTTGGACCTCTCTTTTGTTACCCTACGATTACGGTATTACGGTCATGTCCCGCGAATGTGGGGATATACTTAGCAAAGACCCTTCGGTTAAATCATCATAGTCCCTCGAATGTTGCCTTTGTCCCTCGATGACCCTTCGGTGTAGCCTACGGTTAAATGATGATCGTCCCTTCGAATGCTAAGGTATCCTCACAACTGTTGCCTTCAATGACCAATCGATGACCCTTCGATGACCCTGCTACATCCGAAGGATAAAACTACTTACTTCTCAATAGTAAGGCCAGTTTTACCCTCATAAGGATAGGAAATGCCCGGAAAGACCTCGGATAGGTATAACTCTTAATTGCTTATTCATAACCTAAAATACTTTTCACACCTCACACATTTCAAAACATCTTGGCAAATCACCACTTGGCATACATTCGTACTAGAACCATTGCCGAGTTATATTTTTCTAAACAACTTTCAAAACTAAACGAGATAACCACTTTGTATACATTCATACAAGAATCATTACAAAGTTAAATTCTCCTTTTCAAAACATTTTCTACACATTTTTCAAACACTTGTTCAAACGAGAAAAAACATAAATGATTGAGCAATTAAGAGCCCATGGATAACCATGGATACAGAGGGTGCTAACACCTTCCCTTTGTATAATGTACCTCCCGAACCTAAGAATCTAAATTAAGGTCTTTCCTGTTCTTTTCCACCTTTCCTTATTGGATAAAAGAAAAGTCGGTGGCGACTCTTGCTAACCGCGACATTACGATTAAAAACACATTAAAGTCAGTTCACCGTATGACAACGCCTAATGAATAATCCACATTGTGAATCAAGAGCTATTTGGCTTATTTCCAGACATTTAATTCTCTTTGTTTCCTATCATTCCACGATAGTGATACCATGCCTCGGGCCCCTCACTTGTCGGCCTATCTGTTTACTCTTTGTTTCAAAGCCATTTTGCCTTTATGGATTCCCATGTTACCATTCTGTTGGTATGAGTTATAATTTTTATCACTCTCAATATCTTTCTTTGTTTTTGTACTTCCACAAACTACGATTGCTCTGACTTTCTCATTGCACAGTGAGAATACGTAGGCATGAGGATGCAAATCCTTGGCGAGCATATTCCTAATTATTCCCTCTTCCTCCTTAGGGCAACATCCATACCTTTAATGATCCAGTTTCTACCTTCGATCATAAACCACTCACCCTAGTTACATATTGTTTCTTTGAAACCGAAATACAATTTTCTTTGGAATTCCATATATACCCTTTTAGGACGCCTAATGAAAAATCCGCATTTGTACCTAGAATTGTTTGACTTGTACCCAGACATTTAATTCCTTATTTTTTCGATCCAACCATACAGTAAGACCATGTCTTAGACCCCTCACTTGTGGTTTGTGCCACCTTCCCTCTAGGGTACAAATTCTATTTCTCCTATGGATTCTAATACGCCTCGACCTTTGGTTTCAAACTATACCTCTTCAGCCACTTGTTACTAAACCTCCAATTCATTGACTTTGGTCATTCACTCCATCCATCTCCATGATGCATTCATATTCTACCTTCATTCACTTCATGTGATATACCCCATTCTTTGAGTCAAACATATTATTTCTTTGCGCTCCATTTTCGTCAGCTTGTGAACCAAGAGATGTTTGGCTTGTACCCAAACACCTAATTCCTTTATTTTTCGGTTATTCCAATACAATGATACCATGTCTTATACCCCTCACTTGTTGGTTCATACCAGTTTACTCTTGAGTTCATATTTCACCCCTTGTTGGAGCTCAAAACACTTATCCTTTGGTTTAGACCATACTTTGATCATAATTATTTTCATCTCCTACCATTAGTTGTTTGAACTATGGAGCTCTGAATTCCTCATTGCACTATGAGGATACGAAGGCATGAGGGCCCCAATCCTCACTGAGCACTTTATCTATTTATTTTCCTTTTCCCTTATCCTTTTGCGAGTAATCTTTAGATATAAAACCTATTCGAGCAAGAACAATTAAAACGGTTCCCATGGAGTCCCATGTATGTTAGGGGGGGTGCTAATACCTTCCCCTTGCATAAACGACTTCCTTACCCAACATATCTCTTTCCCCAGGGTTTTATCGACGTTTTTCCTTTCCTTCGGGAATAAATAAAGTTTGATGGCAACTCTGTTGTATATTCGAGCGTACGATACGTTCGGGTATATTTCGACTAGCTTCAATACCGTTCTTAGATGCGTAACAATAACATAATTTCTTCATGGATGCTCAATTCAGTTTCAAAGGAAATTTTTGCTAGTGTCATATATGCTTTAAATTCTCCATAAATCTGTAAAGAGCTTCAAGATCATTTTCAACGGAAAAATGGCCCTCGTTTTTTCAGCTGGAAAGTAATCTCCTCAGTTGCACATAAGGTTCCTCCACTTTCAGTGCCTACTACACTCAATTCAAGTCTCTATGGGAGGAATTAATGGAATATCTACATGTTCATACTTGTCATTGTGGCAGAGTGCAACCTATTCTTGATCACCTTTAAAATGAACATATTCTTACTTTCTTGATGGTCCTTACTGAATCTTTCAATCGGGTTCGTGGGAAAATTTTACTAATGGATCCTTTACCTTCAATCAATGTTGTTTTGTTCATGGTCACTCAAGCTGAGAAATAAAGGGAGGTCACAACTAACTAGACTCTAACTGAGACACCAATGACTTGTGTTGTTCAAGCAAGTTCCAATTCTTTCAAGAAGGAAAAGCCAACTTATGCTCATTGTGTAGTTATTGATCACCTAAAATAAAAGTGTTTCAAGCTCCATGGTTATCCTCATGGATACAAGAAATCTCAGGGATTCAGAATATCAAATAAAAGAAATAAGGTCAATGACAATGGTACAACAAACCCTAAATCAGTCACTGACATGGAAACTATGACTTCAAATAATTATCAGCAAATCATTCAGCTCTTACAAGCTTAAATGTCCAAGGCTGGGATATCTGAAGCTACCTCATCAGTGAACTCAATCATGGTAAGTAAGACTTCACATAATCATCAGTATTGTAATTGTATCTCTGTGTGTCTAATATGATCACACATGGTGTATATTTATATGCAAATAGGGAATATACAATAGGAAATAATATCAATTACAGTTATGACTAATTGAATATCAATCAATACTAATTGATTGATAACATATTCTTAACACCCCCCCTCAAGCCGGATCGTATATATTGTATGATCCGAGCTTGTTACAAATATAATTCACTCGAGAACCCTTGAGAGACTTGGTAAACATGTCATCCAATTGATCTTCAGATTTGACAAATTCCGTGGTTATTTCTCCCGACAGTACCTTGTCTCTTACATAGTGACAATCTATTTCTATGTGCTTGGTCCGTTCATGGAAAACCGGATTGGACGCAATGTGGAGTGCCGCTTGATTGTCGCATATGAGTTTTGTGTTTTGAAGGTCACCGAACCTAAGTTCTGAGAGCAAATTCTTAAGCCAAGCAAGTTCTTTTGAGGCTGCTGCCATAGCCCGATATTCAGCTTCAGCACTAGATAATGCAACTGTGTTTTGTTTCTTGCTTCTCCATGAGATCATATTTCCTCCAATAAGAACACAATATCCAGAAGTGGATCTCCTATCCGACGGTGATCCTGCCCAATCTGCATCTGAGTAACAAGTGATTTTAGCATCACCCTTATCTTCATATAATAGGCCTTTTCCTGGTGCATTCTTTATATATCTGAGAATCCGAATAACGGTATTCCAATGAGTATCACAAGGAGCATTAAGGAATTGACTCACAATACTCACTGCAAAAGTAATATCAGGTCTGGTGACGGTAAGATAATTGAGTCTACCCACTAGACGTCGATATCTTCCCGGGTCTTTCAACAACTCCCCCTGACCCGGAAGAAGCTTGACATTGGGATCCATAGGAGTATCAATCGGACGACAGTCAAGCATACCAGTTTCAGTTAGGATGTCTAATGCATACTTTCGTTGGTTAATTGCAATGCCTGATGAGGACCGTGCAACCTCAATACCTAAGAAGTATCTGAGTGGACTCAAATCTTTTGTCTGAAAGTTTTTGAAAAGATGAGTTTTGAGTTGCTGAATACCGTCTGTATCGTCTCCAGTGATAACAATGTCATCAACATAAACCACAAGAAAGATGTGTTGTCCGTTGGAAGAGTGAAGGAAGAAAACAGAATGATCTGCTTCACATCTAGTCATACCAAACTGTATCAAGGCAGAGCTGAAGTGACCAAACCAAGCACGTGGAGATTGTTTTAGCCCATAAAGAGATCGATTGAGCCGACAAACAAATCTTGAATTACCAGGAATAGTAAAACCTGAAGGTTGATCCATATACACTTCCTCCTCCAATTCCCCGTGTAAGAATGCATTTTTAATATCCAACTGATGAAGCGACCAATGATTAATAACAGCCAATGCAAGGAAGAGACGGACTGAACTAATCTTGGCCACTAGAGAAAAGGTGTCACCATAATCAAGGCCAAATATTTGTGTGTATCCCTTGGCTACCAAACGAGCTTTAAAACGATCAATCTGACCATCTGGTCCAATTTTCACTGTATAAACCCATCGACAGCCCACTGTAGTTTTGTCTGGAGGTAAAGGAACAATGTCCCAAGTGTTATTTGAATGCAATGCAGTCATTTCTTCCACCATCGCCTGGCGCCAATTGGGATCAGTCATAGCTTCCCCTGTAGACTTAGGAATAGACACAGAATCTAAAGCAGACACAAAAGAAACATAGGAAGTAGATAGACGATCATAATTTAAAGCACAGACATATTTAGGATTTGGATTATGAGATCGAATACCTTTTCGTAATGCTCTGATACCATATTGTAATTGTATCTCTGTGTGTCTAATATGATCACACATGGTGTATATTTATATGCAAATAGGGAATATACAATAGGAAATAATATCAATTACAGTTATGACTAATTGAATATCAATCAATACTAATTGATTGATAACATATTCTTAACAATCAGCAAATCATTCAGTTCTTGCAAGCTCAAATCTCCAAGCATGGGATATCTGAAGCTACCTCATCAGTGAACTCAGTTATATGTATGAGTTTTTCCATTCTTAACTCATAAATCACAATCCTCTAGTGTTTGGATAATAGATTTAGGTGCCACATCTCACATTTGTTGTAATATTTCCTTCTTTGAGTCATATAAACCATTACTTGATAAATTTTCCACTCTTCCAAATGGTAACCAGATTCCTGTTCAAGCCATATGTAGAGTTTTTCTCAATAATGCCTTGATTCTACAAGATGTCTTATACATTCCTACATTTCATATGAACCTTATTTAAGTATCAAAATTACTTATTATTCCTCATCTTGAATTGATCTTTGACATTAATCATTTTCCATTCAGGAAGCCAAGCAATCTAAGATGATTGGCAAGGGTAAACTCATTTCAGGTCTATACATTTCAAGGCAAATGCTGTTAAGCTTATAACTAGTTTACTCAGTTCTTGAAATTTTGTCTCTTCTATTAATAATGCCAAATTGTGGAACTATATGTTAGGACATTAGTCTGATTCCATGTTGAAAACTGGTAGTAATAAAATTACTTTTGTTGTGCCATCTGATTTAAAGTCAAACAAATGTGCCATTTTCCCTTTTAAGTTTGCCAAGCATTTTTCTGCAAACATTTTTGATCTTATACATTGTGATTTATGGGGTCATTTTGGAAAATCTACTTATGGTGGCAAAACTCACTTTTTGACTATTGTTGATGATTATAGTCGTTTTACATGGATTAATTGTTAGCCGATAAATCTGATGCTCTTGTCACGATGCAACAATTTTTTAGTCTTGTAAAGACTCAAGTTGGCAGAGTGATCAAAGTTGTGAGAACTGAAAACTCCAAAGAATTACACATGACTTAGTTTAGTTAAGAGAAAGGCACCACTCATCAATATGCTTTCCCTTATAGACCTAAGCAAAACTTGGTTGTGGAGAGGAAACATTAACATTTGTTGAATGTAGCAAGATCTTTGATGTTCCATGCCAAGTTACTAGTCATTTTCTTAGGAGATTTCATAGCCACAACCACCTTCATCATAAATAGACCTCCATTTATAGTCTTAAAGAGTAAGTCACCTTTTGAACTTCTTTATGACAAACTGCCTATCTATTTTGATTTTATAGTTTTTGTATGTCTTTGTTACATTTCCACTATTCCACAACATAGAAATAAGTTTACGCCTAGAGCATTTCCTTGTGTTTTTCTTGGTTATCTTGCTTGCTATAAGGGTTTGAAAGTGTACGGTCTAGTTTCCAAAACCTTTCATGTTTCTAAAGATATTTATTTCCATGAAGGCACTTTTCCTTTCCATTCAATGCCAGAAAATAATAATAATTTTGATCCATTTCATGAATTAGTCTTTCCAAATCCAATTTGCGACCATTCTCCTCATGACTATGTACCCAACACTAATACAACACGACATGACATTTCAAGTCCTACACTGCCTGAATCTAACTCAACTCATAATGTGCATATTAATCCAATTATTCTTGTTCTTAGAAGGTCTCATAGGACTCATATAACCCTAACTAGCTTAAGAGGATTTCTATGTCACACTCCTTATCGACTTACTGATTCACTTTCATATGACAAATTGTCTAGTCCATGCAAAGATTTTATCATGCATGTTTCCTCAGTCTATGAGCCTCACTTTTATCATTAGGCTAGCAAAATTCATGAATGGTGGAGGGACATGAGTGAAGAAATAATAGCTTTTGAGGCCAATAACACTTGGACACTTCAACCTCTACCTCATGGCAAGAAATACATTGGATGTAGATGGATCTATAAAACAAAGTTTAATGTTCGTGGTTCTTTGGACAAGTATAAAGCACGATAGTTACAAGGGGTACACTCAACAACTTGGCCTTAATTTCATAGACACTTTTTCACCCGTGGAAAACTCACCTCTTTCAGAGTCATACTCAGTCTAGACGCATCCTACTAGTTGAAGTTAGCTCAATTGGACATCAATAATTCATTTTTAAATGGGGGATCTATTTGAAGAAATCTATATGGATCCGCCACTTGGATATCCAAGTTATGGGGAGAAGATGGTGTGTAAACTAAATAAATACCTATATGGTTCAAGGTAAGCTTCAAGGCAGTGGTACCACAAACTCTCTACAACAATTCTAGATTATGGTTGCACACAATCCTCAACTAACCATTCATTGTTTATTAAAGGAATAGGTGACTCAATTTTTGTTTTTTGGTATATGTATAGGACATTGTCCTTGCCAGTACTAACTCTAAATTAGTTCCAAAAACACAAACTCTTCTCCAATGCAAGTTTAAGTTGAAGCATCTAGGAGATCTTAAATACTTCCTTGGACTAGAAATTGAAAATTCAAGCAAAATAATTCATTTGGGTCAAAGAAAATATACATCGCAGCTTCTCATGGACATTGGTTCCATAAATGCTAAATCAATTTCACTCCCTATGGATCATAGCACCATTTTTAATGATGAAGATGGCCTCTTACTTGAGGATGTTTCTCAGTATAGGATAATCATTAGTAGATTTCTATATCTAACCATTTCTAGACCAAATATTTCTTATGCAGTAAACAAACTCAGTCAATATATGGCCAACCCTATATAACCTCATTTGAATGGAATTCATCATGTTCTGTAGTACCTGAAAGGCACACCAGGTCAAGGAATCATGTTATATTCAAATTCATCTCTGCACATTTCAGCTTACTCTGATGCAGATTGGGGAAGTTGCATCATAACAAGAAAGTCTACCACAATTTTTTTTATTTTCATTTGTGTATCCTTGGTGGTTTGGAAGTCCAAGAAACATGCAATTGTGTCAAGATCATCATTTGAAACAGAGTACATGGCTTTAACTTCAATTACATATGCGATGTTATGGCTTAAATAACTTTTATGTGCATTTGACATTAATGTTCCTTTATGTAAAGCTTTATGTGATAGAACATAAAAAATTCAAATGGTGAGCAATCATATGAGCCATGAAAGAGCTAAGCACATAGATATAGATCGTCACTTCATTAGAGAACATGTAGCTGTTAATTTCCTCAAAATGATCCACATATCATATAAATACAAACTGACTTATCCTCTCACCAAGGCTCTACCTAGAAACTTGTTTCGTTACCTCACAACCATGTTGGGAATTTGAAATATATACCTCCCAACTTGAGGGAGAGTATCAAAGGCTTTAGCTCTAGTTAGTTAAAGTTAGTTGATTTAGCTCTAAGTTAGGTATTGGTAGTTGGTTGTTGATGTAACTACCTAATTAAGATTTAGTTAATATCTGTAACTACTTTTCAAATTGGAATTCACGCACACGCACATGCGCGCACACACACATACACACATGTGCCCGCACGCGTCCGCACACACACATGCACACACGTGAAATGAAAAATTATTGCTATCAGTGTAAAATAGATGATCAAAGGATTCAAACACAAAAAAGGATTAATTAGTCTTGTCTTTCCTAACTTAATTTACGGTTTCATTTTGATCTCTTAGTTAATAAGCATTACTTTCAGGTACTTCAAAAATATATTCTCTAGTTAATTTTGTCATTTTATGTTAAATTTTGGCAAAATCAATTAACTTATGCTAACCTGACATCACTATTAACATATTGATCATAGTGACGCATCGGTGAATATTATGTGTTCATCTCCTTCCAAACTTTTTATATCATTCACAAACCATTTCTAAGGTTTATCACCTTTCTCCCACATTTTCCAGCTTCATCTATCTCCATTTCAATATCTTCTTCATTTTCGTTTCAAGTTTTGTTGTTTATTTTCGAAACTTGTCCATTTCCAAAATGGCTTGTTCAATTTCATCTTTATTTTAGAAAATGTAAACATTTCCGATCTTTGTTTAAAAATTACTTAAATTCAGTATAACAATCTATAATAGTTAGCCATAAGTTGTATATTCACGAGACTGCTTCCACATCCACCGTAATCTTAACTTTCATCCGCAAAGAATGAATAGTGAATAAATAAAGAAGAGAAGAGACAGAGAAATAAACAGTAAAAATAAAATAAATAACAAAAACTAAAAGTGATAAAGGATAGAAAGATCACATCAAAGAACTATCCTTGTTCGACCTAAACCATTTAACCTACTCCAGTTTCCAAGAGTTTCTCTTTGAGAATTCCACAGAAAAAATATTGAGTTTCTTACAGGATCAGCTGAAGCAACCTTTCACGAAAACGTGAGCTTTTGGACATGATAAATCCACAAACTTTACAACAACAACCATAACTTTTACACACGCTCAACTCAATAAATTTTACCCAAATTTTTTGTTGGTTTAACTTGCAACCTTCAAATCTTATTACAAATAGATTATTAGAGAGCTACACTCTTAAATAAATACTTTTAGCACAATATAAGAAAACTCTCAGATGGAACTCTTCACTATCTTGGCACTAAAGAAACTCTAACGAAAAAGAATTTTATAAAAGAATGATAGAAGAAAGTTTATATTCATTAAACTAGTGTGTTTTGAAATGACGGGAAGCCTCATTTATATAGGAAAAATGTGTCTAAAAACCAATAGCAAAATAAAACAACTACACTAAATCCTCTTAAATAATAATGAGGGGAACCATGCAAAGAACAAAACAACTACACTAAATTCTCTTAAATAATAACAATATAAATAAACCGATTAACGTAAAAAAAACACAATAGCAATATAAAAGATGAGAACCAACACATTAAAAATTGTGTATCCAATCGATTTAAAATGATATACTTTGGAGGAGATAACAATTTTTTGATCCACTATCAATCAAGAGTCTCAATAAAAGATTACAAATGAGTTACAATAAATCAATTATACAACTTTATAAAAACACTTTCTGATTTCTACCTATTTATGACATAATCTCTCATTTTATCAATACATGAATAACTCATTCTTAACGTGTTTAGAAGTGTTACCCAATCCTTAAATAATAATCAGAGATTAACAAACTATGAGAATAATAAATCTTAACAAGTTCTCTCTTAGGCTCTCTAAGCTTCACTCTCTAGAAAAAAAATCCTTTTTTAAAAAAATGATAGTAAAATGTTTAACATACTTCAAATTTTGAGGTCGTTCCTCAGACCTTAGGCTTCATCTCACACGTCAAATTTTTTGTCCCACACATATTTTAGAATATGTGGCCTTGAGAAGCAAAAATACTCACCCCTCACACAACATCTTGTGTGCCTTATGGATGAGGCAATGTACAAAGGTGTCCATATATTATTTTTCATGAGATTTCAAGAAATATACAACAAATTTTCATCTTCCTTTAAAATTGATTGTGATGTCAATTTATTTATCAAACACCTCGTTGCTTTTTCCAAGCTTGAACAATAAAATGAATTTGATTAGATTCGTATTTTACCACTTTGCATCCATATAAGTCAAAAGTCACATTATTACATTTGTCAAATAGTTTGATAATACTTATCAAATTATCTTTTAAATCATCAATTGAAAGAACATTCCTGATTGTTGGATCGGGAAACAAACCAATAGTATCGAAACCAATAATTCTTCCTTTGTTATCATCACAATAAAAAATATAACCTCCTTTTTAGGAGAAAACTATGAGAACACAATTTTTAACTCCAATCATATGATTTGAAAAACTACTATCACGATACAATTTAGCATTTGATAGTCTAAAGCATATCTTCATTCGAAACATAAGTCTTAATTTAGGGACCCAAATCATTTTGGATCTTCTAACATTAGTGTAATACTTATTGTCTCTAGGTAATCATAATCCCAAGAGTAAGATGGAACATACATATCTCTCATTTATTTTCATGGTATTATTTATATAAATGAGAAGGATAAAATGTATTTTTATTTTCATGAGTTTTCCTAATAAAATTGAATAAAGCAACACTGTCATTTTTATTATAATAGTTACATTTATACATATTATATTTATAGGTTCTATTTGTATGACGTATATTACTAAAATTTTTAACATTATTTTAGGTTCATAACCTAGACAATCTTTATTATATGACGCTCTTTGACCCCTTAGAACGAAATTTAGGTAATGTTTTTCTTTAGTAAACTTATCAAGTATGTTATGTAGATTATCAATTTATTTTTCAAAAATACCGCATTGTTCACACTTGATAATTTAAAAATATTCTCATAAAAATGAGAAGAAGGGGGATAAGAGCTTTGAATTAAAATACCTTAATTTTATCTAAGACTATCTCTTTCTTTCAACAAATTGTTATTTTTTATTCGAAGGAAAGAGATAATAGTCTTAGAGATAGAAACAAGATTTTTTTTTAATTTACTTGACTCTCTACCTAGCTTTTTATGAACACTAAATAATTCATAATAAGTAAAGTAGGAAGTTGGGGGTATTTACCTTATTGTATTCATGATTTTTCATAAGGAAAATATTTGTTTCCTCTTTTTTTTTTATTCATCCGAAGACTCTATATCATTGGAATTCCATGATATGTATGCCTTCTATGTTTCTTATTGAGGTTTTCTAAAAAATTTCAGCTCTTTTTTTTGGTTCTTAGGGTAATTTGGATTTTGTGATCCTTCTTTCCTTATTGATATCAGGTTGAGACGAACAAAGATCTCATTTTTGTCTTGAAAGTCTTGTTACTTGTCATACCTTATGAACTTTTTTTATATTTTAGGACCAACAAAGTCATATTTTCACTAGTATCCGAATCTTTGCCTTCTTCTAACTTAAGAGAGAATTTTTTTCCCCTTATTTTTATCACCTTCTTCATCCACAAGTAGCCTTTTTAGTTCCATTTTATTTTTCTGAAAATTTCTAAACAAGGGAGACAAATCCATATAAGACAAGTCCTTAGATTTAGAAGTCCCAATGAATTTAGGATTCCAACTACAGTTTAAACATCTAAGGAGTTTGTTAACCAAATCCTTACTTGATAAAGGTTTAATCAGAGTTCTCATACGATTCACAATATAAATAAATCATTTTTTTATATTGTAAATGTTTTCTTCAGATTTCATTCTAAAAAGCTTGTACTCATGAGTTAATGTGTTCATCCTAGCCTTTTTTTTTACCTCAACTGTACCTTTATGAGTAACTTGTAAAAACTCACCAATACCAAAAGCGGTGGTGATAATAATGTTTCTTTCAAATTATGCTTCACTTTTTCCTTGTCGTCTTTGGTTCAGATTTCTCTAGATTTATTTTCCACAACACCATCAACTAGATGTGTGAGAACAAAGACACCATTTTTTTTATAGAAATCCAAATATCTTAATCCATCACCTCTATAAATATTATTATATTCTTTTTCCAATGAGAATACCCCTCTCTATTGAAGGATGAAGATCATTTTAGTAAATTGTTTGAAGTCATCATACCTCGTGAGACGATTACTCTTATAATAAGAGTTATGCTCTGATGTCATTTATTGAACAAGCGAATCCAAACACAACAGGGGGGAGTAAGTTAATATATGATTTTTAAAAACTAATTCAGAAAATGATTGATTTTATTTCCAAGAACTATCTTTCTTGGGCCCGCTCGATGATGGTTGCCCTTATTTCCAAGAATAAACTCCGAATCATCGACAAAACCTTTCCCAAATCTGCTGCTAACAATCCTCTCCATGACCCCTGGGTTCGGTGCAACAACCTTGTATTATCTTGGCTTCAACGATCTATTTCAGATAATGTCTCTTAGTCATTTCTTTGGTTCAAAATACTCTTTGTTGTCTGGAAAAATCTCTGAAATGGTCTGACGCATTTTTAATTAAAATAATATTTGGAGATGCATCTTCGTAAGTTACACGGAGATGCATTTCCGTAATTTTTTTGCATAGCCTGAGGGTCTAACTCAAAAACAAATATGATTGAATTGCGTATAAAAATGCATTTCCAAATTTTAGAGATAATTTTAATTTTTAACTAGCGTAGAAAAACAATGCCTATGATGCCTTAAGCAATTCCCATTTTTTATTTATCTATTTTGTCTATTCTAACTTGTCCCATCGGTTCGACGGACTTAAGCAGGATATACATGATTTTATGCCACTTTTAAGTTTTTAGAATGTTAATGACTCTCATGTCCGCCCGTACTTTTTTTTCTTCTTTCAATCAAGTGAATATTTATGATCTATCCCTTCTACTCTATATAGAGTTTTGGATTTATTATTATTTTACAATAATTGTGGTATGCAACGCATTATGTTGACCGAAATTTATTTCTAACACAATATAAGTGGGTGGGGGTTAAAGGAAAGAAACCAAGTATGAAGGTGGAGAATCTAATTGGTGTCTTAGTGGTTGCACATATGAAAAGCACAAAGAAACAAAGCATTTCGAAATGGACCTAAGTGCTTAACACACTATAATTGACCTCGGACCAAACCTTTTAACAAATTATTAATAATCTACAAAGCAAAACATCGACATGTTTTTTTTTTGAAAGAGTCGGTAGGACAACTCTTCTATAAGAAAAGAATCTGAATTTGGTTTTTGGAATTGTTCATTTGAGAGAGAAAAAAACATAATTAAAGTGGGGTTAGAAAGTAATGTAGAAAACAAAACTAATAAAAGAGGATACTATTATTATGCTTGTGCTAATCATCTTTCATATGTCCCCTTCTAATATTGACTCATTAGATTGAATTCAATAATGCGCCTAAATAATTTGCAACACTTTTTATCCACATGTATCTTTTGTGAATGTTTCATCCTCTATACGCTAAAAAGAAATTGATTAAAGAAGGTATATTTATAGAAATACGCAACTTTTTAAAACAAATTAACCAAAAGCATATTTGCAATTCAGGATATATTTATAGATAGACAAAACATTTGTCCACAAATTAATCAAAAGGATATCTATAGAAATACACAACTTTTTTAAACAAGTTAATCAAAAACATATTTGCAATTAAGGATATGTTTATAAAAATACACAACTATTTTACCCAAATTAATCATATGAATATTTGCAATTCAGGATATATTTATAGAAATACTCAACTTTTATATATATATATATATATATATATATATATATATATATATATATATATATATATATATATATATATATATATATATATATATATATAGTCGGATCAAATGACATCAATGTGTCAAACTTAATAATATGACATCTCCATAACTCTTTACCGCATATTCATATAAAAAAAATCACACTTAGATTGAAAGTTATTATCATATATATCATGTCTATAAAATTTAATATCAATCAAAAATTATTTGACACGTCTACGAGATACATAAAAAGTAACGTCTTACAAAATCTTATAAAAGCCATTGATTTTTATCATTCTCTTTAACACGTCAAATGATTTTTGATTGAAGTGAAATTTTATAGGTCTGATCTATATGATAATAACTTTTAATTCAACGGTGAATTTTAATATACGGACACAGAGTGAAAAATTATCGGAGGTGTCATGTTACTAAGTTTGACACCTTGGTGTCATTTGATCATGACCTATATATATATATATATATATATATATATATATATATATATATATATATATATATATATATAAAAAGAAACTAGAGGTTGAATTACAAACAAATATACTAAGCACAGGTGCAAGACATACCTAGCTCAGAAAAGGAAAAGCAAGAACAAAGAAATCAATAAAAAACTCCAAGCATCCAACAACAGGAGAAGAAACAAATCAAACAAGAGAAAGCTAGAGGTTACCAAATAGGGAGACAACTAGAGCTCTATAAATCAGGGTCAGCTGAAGCGAGCATCAAACTCCAAAAAACATATCAATATACATCCAAAGAAGATCGAAGACGCTCATACCACTATTGGCTCAGATGCAAAATAGGGTTCTCAAGCAAGACTGCGAAAGAAGAAAAGTTGCCATTGGACCTAACAAGAAATAATTTTCATGCCAAGAGGATGCTCATGTATTCTATGTCTTATATTATCACAAATGAGTCTGAAAATACTATATCATTATGAGATTTTCAAATTAATCAGACCACGGCATGCTAAATCATCAAAACCCCATAATCTTAGATATTCCACTAAGTGGAAAAAATATATGGAAAATGGTCAGAAGTTCTCTCGGTAAGGCTACACATCACCCAAACCAACAAAAGATCATATATCAAACATAATATAATATCACACGGATCACAAAAAGATGAGAGGACGACTCAAAATATGCTAAATAGACAGGACACAAAGAGGACCCCGAGTTGATGAGGTTTCCCCTTTTAGGGGTCTAACCCTAAAGGAGTTTCAAAACAAAACAACGAGTTTAGAAGGATATCAGATACTCCATATACTAGGGATGACTAATTCGACAGAAGTTCTCTGACAATCAGAAGAAAATTCACCAGCCGGAAGGCAATAAAAGGACGAATCCATAGACATGAGCCTTTCTTAGAATGGAGCCACCTCCACACATAATGCTTAGAGGAAGGAATAACACCCCTAACTACCGAGAGAAGTCATTAATAAGAACCAACTCATGATTAAATAGTAAATATATCCTCCATTCAAGCTCTCGTGCCTAAACTTCCCCCTCCCACGTGCCAACCTCCCTAACAGAGTGATCACGTTGATCAGAAATCAAGAAGAGCCTAAAAAATATAACTATAAAGGGGAGTGTTTCCTACCTAGTGGTATCTCTAGAAAGAAGTGAGGAAAATATATTCAACTTTAAAATGGAGACCATCCATAAACCAATATGAAGGGTCCTCATATTTGGATCCAAGAAGGGTAACTCCCAACCACCAAAAAGAAACTAAACAAAGAGAACCAACTCTCCCATCCGGATGTCTAAGGAACCCGAGATCAACCACAATCTCCACTTACCTAAGAGGTCCAAATTAACTAAGTGAATGTCACGAAAATTGAAACCCCCCAACTTTATTAGTTTGCACACATCAACCCACCTAACTTAGGAAATTTTGGATGTCCCTTTCATACCTCCCTACATAAACCTTCATTGTATCTTCACTATCTTTTTCCAAACCTTAACAAGCACTTTAAAAAAAGATAAAAAAATATAGGAATAATATTAAGAATAAAGTTAAGGAGAATCACCCTCTCTCCAATGGGCACATACATATGCTTCCACGAAAAAAGCCTTTTAAAAATAAGGTTTACTAAAGGTTTCCACATAGATTCAAGACGGGGGTTTCCCCTCGCCAAAAGGCCTAAGTATTTTAAATAAATAGACTATTAGTTACAATGGAGGAACTCACAAGCTAGATCTAAGAAGACATGATCAAAATTCACCCCAATGAGAGATCTTTTGGAAAAACTCACCTGAAGGCCTGAAGCTAGCTCAAACCCACAGATAAATATCCTTGATAGACCAAAGATTTTCTAAAAAGGCATAAATCAAAATAATTGTATCATAGGCATACTAAATATGAGAGACTACTAACTTATAGGATCCCGCTCTAATCCCTGAGAAAAGTTGCAAATCCACATCCCTAGAAAACATGCCACTTAGACCTTCAGCCACCGGAAGAAAAAAGAAAAAGGGAGAGAGGGTATCCTTGCTTCAACCCCATTTGTATGCTAATTTATTGGGTCGAACAACCATTAACTAATACTGTAAGATTAATATAGAACACACAAGCATGCATCCAACCTCTCAAGTTATCATTAAAACCAAGTCTAGAAAGCATATAGTGAAGAAAAAACTAGCTAACAGAATCACAAGCCTTCTCAAAATCCACATTAAAAATGAGACAATATTTATTAATCTTCTTGGCTAAGTCAACTAGCTCATTCACAAAAACCACCATGTCAACCATAACACTAGAAAGCCTAGCCACAAGGACTTTGGCAGGATCTTATAAAAAGACCCCACCACGGAAATCACTTGAAATTCCCTAAACTGAGAAGGAGAATCAACCTTAGGAATCAAGGTAGAAGGAGGGGAAACTATGGGGAAGAGACGTAAACTGATAAAATTGGTCAAACATAACCCTAATAGCATCCCTAAATAGGGGATAAAATGTCTTAAAGAAGGAAAGATTAAAACCATCAATGCCACGACTCTTATTCCCCTCCCATAAAGCAACCTACTAATCAATCTCAAAAATGAGGAAAGGAGCGGTGAGCCCAACATTATCCTCCTCAGAAAGAGAACGAGAAAAACCCATCTAATTGAAACAGGTCATAATGAGGCTCTTTAAACTGGCTAAAAAATAGTTAACCACTTTCTGACTGATCTTAGAAACTCTTTCTACATAATCCACATATATCTTAAGAGCTAAAATAACATTCTTCATGTTCCTACTCTTAATGCAAGCATGGATGAAGCTAGTATTGGAATAACCCTCCTTAAGCTACTTAACTCTAAATCTATAAAAAAGATGAGGATCTTTGGTTTAAAATAAGGACAAAATAATCTGAGGAGGCCTTCCTCCTAGAGTCAATCTCTTCCACATAAATATCTCCCTGCTCAACTCTCACGTCAAGAGAACTCACCACATCTGAAATTCTGGTGTAGTCAGAATTCAGATGTTCTACTCCAAGTCATGACATCTGATCCAACATTGTAACTAATACAGCAAGACAGTTATTAACCCCTGTACTAATATGCACACGTTTACAGAAGTCACGACCTCTCCTTCTATGTCACCCTAGAATGGAGGAACACCTGGTTCTGTGCAGTAGGGATCAATCATAGCACTCACTTCTGTTGTTTTCCTACACAGTTATCAGCACGATGTCTCAATAGTGAGTTGGACATCATCTGTTACATTGTTCCAGTTTGTTGGCCATGTACTTGTATTTCCTAAAAATAAAGGTTGAACAAGTTAAACTAGTTTCCACTTATTAAGGAGCTAACAAATAGACTATTTGCTAGGTTCATTAATTATAGATTAGTTGTTGGTTTCCTGGATTTTAGCTCAGCTGTTGGATTCCTAAAGAATAGCCTGAGAAAAATCCTGAAACAGAAAAACCAATCATCCTACACTTTAGCACATGCTGTTAGGAATGAATGTCACAACATTCAGCTCAACAGCCAGAACATATGCTGATTCTGTTATGTTCCTGAGAACTGACTGTGCTAAATTTGCTGTACTGGGAAAAGACCAACCAGTCTCTACTACAGTATCAACCTACAGGAACAACTGTCAATGCATCCAGTTTGACAATTTCACAATGATCCTTTGACCATGTCTGTTATCCTCGTGAAGACCAGACTTAAATAAATACTGAACTGAAACCAACCTGCCTATTATTCAGTATATGCTGTCACTAATGAACGTCACAACATTCTGATTGACATTCAAACAGAAGGCAATATACCAGGTCTGTTATCATCTTGATAAGCAGACTGGAATATCAGCTGTGTTATGGCAGAAGTATTAAAACATGCAGAAGGAAAACAAACACAGGAAATTGTTAACCCAGTTCGGTGCAACATCACCTATGTCTGGGGGCATACCAAGCCAGGAAGAAGATCCACTATCAGCAGTATTAATTCAGAGTTAAACTCCCCCGTTTACAACTCTTCACTTAATCCCTACCCAATGCAATCTATACCTAGGAATTCCTAGATAGAAACCTCCAGTTTCCATTCCTATCACTACAAATACAATGTAATGTTCAAACAACTTGAACTTGCTTCACAGCTTCGTTCAAGCACATAATCACTCTTGCCTACAGGCTTAGAGTTACAAAAACTCTCAGCTTTGAACACTGAGAAACACATGGTAACCTTCCTACAGATTGGGAGGTTTACCTCACACACACCCCTAAATTTTCATTCTAAGAGGCTTACAACAACTAGGTTACAATAAGCTATTTATAACCTAATCACCCAACTGGATTTGGGCCTTCAGAAATCGCAGCAAACTTGTTCTTTGCTGTTACAAATACAGCAGAAAATTTCTGCTACAAACAAGGTCTTCAATCCTAAAATCTCTCCATATATATCTCCTTATTTTGATCCTATATATCTTCTGATTGAGTCTTTAAGACCTCCACATGGGAGTTAGGATATTCACCCAATATCCTCACTAATCCCAGAATATATACTGAATTAATTCATTCAGTTTTCTACACATGTACGATGTCACAGGCATGATGTCGTGAAATCGTACATGACATGTTGGTCCAGATGTTGACCTTTTTCAACCCAACATATTAAAACAACAGAGATGATTACATTATTTGTTTTACAAAATTAATGCCAATCCTAAGGTATTAACAATCTCCCCCTTTGGCAAATTTTAGCTAAAACAAATAAACATTACACTGGACAAAACATCCCAATATGGGTATGCTCTTCATCTCTGTCATTGACTCCACCACCACAAACACCAAAGTTGGTGTACATGAGGAAGTAGAGGTACAGGAATCAGTTGTACCAGAACCCTTCCCCTCAACAGAAGAGCTTCCAGAAGAATATGTAATGCTGAGTACATAGATAATGTAACTCAGATCACAAGACACAAATATCCTCTTAACTCAGATCACAAGACACAAGTGATATGCCCAGTTAGTGACTTCTGTGCCTGAAGCCAACTTCTGCTTGCTACCACATTTTACTTGCTACCACATTTTATTTCTCTCCCCCTTTTTAGCTAAAACATTTGTAAAGGAACCCCTCACAAAACCAGATCCAGGCGCAGTTTGCCCAAACCTTAACATACCCCATGATTCAGAGGGAATGGAGTGTTTCTCTTATGAGAAGAAGAGGGCTATTACATCCTTTAAATAGTCCAGCCCGTGCTTAGGAATTAATGGTAGGAATAAATGCTTAGTCAAGATTCATTAATATTTGCTGAGAAACAGTCAGAGAATCACCAACAAAATCTCAGACTATCTTTGAATACCTTTTATAGCTCTTGACTGTTTCTTTTTCGAAACAGCAGTTCCAGTGCATGGAGACTATTCCATATATGCAGTCAGACACGTTGCACGCGATGTCTTAACATTCCACGCGGCTTTTCCCTGCATTCTGCCAGTATTCAACATTTCCTAAGACCACTTTCATACCTCCAGTAGAGACTTGACATCTGGCACTGCTAAAGCCAAAATCACAAACACCAGTAGATGGTTACTCCCCCTGTACCACACTACTGTGACCATCAGGCTTATTCTAATTTATCAGAATTAGACACATCACATCCATAATTCCTAATGACTTTAAGATTCAGAAGGAAATAACAGCATTGTCCAGGGCAATGTCATGACATCCGGTCAGACATTCTTCTACTCACTCAGCCTTGACATACATCACAGCATCCTGATAACTAATAAGGTGCCATACCCAGTTATCTGAGAGCACATAGACCACAAGCTTGATGATTACTTGCAGCACAAGGACAAACTCCCCCTGTCATGGACAACCTACTCTCTTGGAGGTCACACATGATCATCTCCAACACCCCAAAGTTAGACCTTCACATACTTCCTGATTCAAAGACATTCCAGACCACTTGATGAATGGAAAACATAAGACGCATCTTCATGTCTTCAAGAGCACCCCCTCTGTTCAACCCTCTTGGCTTACCACATCCCCACTCTGTGTCAATCTCTCTTCTAACCAGAACAGAAGACCACTTCACAAGATGTTCTAACATCAGCTGGGACATCCTTCACAACATACCAAAGACCACCATTTGATAATCTTCAGATATCACTGAGTCACCAACTTGATCCAGAAGAACCCAGACATAAATTGGGACATGTACACCCTCATCCCATTGCCAGAGATAATCTTCCATAGATAGCTCAGAACTCCTAACACAAGTTCCAAGAGATGAATAGAAAACACCTCCTTTTGTCTTCCACTTACTACTTTTCTGCTCAAAAGTAATTTGTCTCAGACTTTCCTCAAGAATAATCAGCTGCCATCTGTTGATTATCTTGATTCTTCGAACTCACTTCTGAGATGGACCAACTGCCACTGGTTGATTACCTCCTTCATGAATCCTCGTATGAAAAAGTCAAATGCCACTTATTGACCTCTCCACGTTTATCAGACTTCTCACAAAGATATTCTGACCTTCCAAAAGAGACTTGAACTTCAAGCTACATGTTGAACAAAGCTTAGATTTTCTAAGACATGAACAAGTAGCATCCTCTCCATCCAGCAACTCCCAAGAGCTGCAACGAGGACGATCTTTTTGAAGTATCCAATCTACAACTCTGTAGACCCTTCTATCTCAAGTTGATGTGCCACTTCACCAACTAAGACTCTGATGTTGAACCAGATGTCACAACATTGTGTTTTGACATCTAGCTGTTGAATTCAGCTCCTTCTTCTGCCACTTGAAAGAACTTCCTCCCTTCACAGAACAGGAGTTCAATGTTCTCATAGACTTGATTGTGGAACCAAGTTTGAGTAAACAACCTCCATCCTGCAGGTTCGCAGTTAAGTCATCCAAGATCACACCTTGATGAATCCCTGCTTCTTCTCCAAAGACATCAGACACTCTGATGTATGAGTCTTTAGAAGGACCAGTTAGAAACTAACCTTGCAGCTATACCAAGGATTCCACTTCCTAAAGCAAGGTTGTTTCCATGATGTTAAGAATGCTGCCACTTGTTCTTAACTTCATAGTATGCATTAGCCAATGCACTTCCTTACTTAGATCGGAGATAAACTGATCCAAGTAACCACCATCAAGACTATGATGTCTTCTTCTTCTTGTACACACCAAGGCTGAACATGTTTCTTGCCAGGAAACCTTTTCAGAGATCATATGCTTTTGCTGCCACCAAAGAGATAGATCATAAACCAATGTACTATCCTTCCTGTGATTCTGCACAGGGTCTTGAAGAAGAGACGTTCCAATATCTTTAAGAACATCAGTTATCTTGAGCTCCAAGGATAATCAATTAACTACTTGTACTTGGCACAAGTTGACATTGATCTTAAATCCTTTCCCAATATTCCTTTCAGATACTTCCACCATAAGACTACTTTGAAAATACTCTTCTAGTGTCAACATATTCTGCTTGCAAGCACTTCAACAGTTTTGAAAATCTTCTCAGATTAAGTTCACCCTTAGGAATGAGAGAGATGAATTCTTCCTTGCAAATGTGTCACACAACCACCAGAACTCATGTGACACAGGTCAACAGCCAACCAGACCCTAGGCTGACCAAATGTGAGGAGGTTAACCAAAACTCCCCCTCAAATTAACAATCATGGAAACTTCACACCAATATCCATGCATTGTACAGACATGTCTCAACATGACATACACCATCCCTACCAGTGGCACCTAACTCTATGAGTTATACCTATACATACTCCAATCACACCAATCAGACTTCAGCTGACCATAAGTACTAGTGAAAGACAACACCAGTCAATAGTAGATATGCATTGCCAGAGCATACTACCTTAACCAACCTCTGAATCTTCATATTCTCACTCCTTGAAGGAACTGCCACTTCTGAGCGAGGTGTTTGAATAACAAGATTCATGGTCCCAATCCTCTTAAATGGAATAGCAGTCAGGTTACCCCATTATTGACTTCTATCATCCAGGGACTTGTCTTCCAGCACAACATAGTACTTCAGGGAATAACCATCCAACCCTGATCAAGTTATAGGAATAAGACAAATAGCAGGCAATTGCACAATGTCACATCTCAACCAGCTCCACTTCTAGAGAACAGATTTCTAAAAGTGACCTTCTTGAGCACACACACAGTTGACCCTACCCTTGTCAACTTAGCACACACAGATGTCTCCTCTTCCAGGTCAGGAGTAGGTTCCAAACAAAAGTATCCCTTTGTTTGACACCTAAAAACATATGTTCTTCAACCAGCAGTTGCATACTTGTTGAACAACATGTTCTAACATCACCTAGAGCATTGGTTCCACCTCCTTGGAACAAAACCTCCTTGAAAGTCTTCAAGGTCTTCATATACACTACCCAAGAGTGTAAAAGAATCAGTGATCAGGTGATTCTTACCATCCTGAAGAGAGAGCGTCATGATGGGTGGACTTGAGGAGACTCAAGTATCTTTGATATCTTCAGTAGGTTATGATGGATTCTTGAATCCAGCAGCCTTTCATCCACAAGAGGAGAAACTACATCAGAGTTTGAGCTTTGCCAGGTATTATGCAGCGGAAATCATAATACAACTCAACTTATGTACACACACTTCACCAGATCAGCCTCCACGAACATACCAAGCTTGAGTATGATTCAATACTAGCACAGCTGTCCCACACATAGGCCAATTGCCAACCACTAGAGACCGGTACACATAGTTCCTGTCATGAATAATCCATCCACCTACTTCAAGGGACCATTCAGGGAACTCACAGAACCTTCCACGGGTTCCAACATCAGTACTAATATAACTCCTTGCAAGATACCAGAAAGTATCACCCATGGATCTCATCCAGAACCAGAACAGGATGCCTGCTCTGATACCATTTGAAATTCTGGTGTAGTCAGAATTCAGATGTTCTACTCCAAGTCATGACATCTGATCCAACATTGTAACTAATACAGCAAGACAGTTATTAACCCCTGTACTAATATGCACACGTTTACAGAAGTCACGACCTCTCCTTCTATGTCACCCTAGAATGGAGGAACACCTGGTTCTGTGCAGTAGGGATCAATCATAGCACTCACTTCTGTTGTTTTCCTACACAGTTATCAGCACGATGTCTCAATAGTGAGTTGGACATCATCTGTTACATTGTTCCAGTTTGTTGGCCATGTACTTGTATTTCCTAAAATAAAGGTTGAATAAGTTAAACTAGTTTCCACTTATTAAGGAGCTAACAAATAGACTATTTGCTAGGTTCATTAATTATAGATTAGGTTTCCTGGATTTTAGCTCAGCTGTTGGATTCCTAAAGAATAGCCTGAGAAAAATCCTGAAACAGAAAAACCAATCATCCTACACTTTAGCACATGCTGTTAGGAATGAATGTCACAACATTCAGCTCAACAGCCAGAACATATGCTGATTCTGTTAAGTTCCTGAGAACTGACTGTGCTAAATTTGCTGAACTGGGAAAAGACCAACCAGTCTCTACTACAGTATCAACCTACAGAAACAACTGTCAATGCATCCAGTTTGACAGTTTCACAATGATCCTTTGGCCATGTCTGTTATCCTCGTGAAGACCATACTTAAATAAATACTGAACTGAAACCAACCTGCCTATTATTCAGTATATGCTGTCACTGATGAACGTCACAACATTCTGATTGACATTCAAACAGAAGGCAATATACCAGGTCTGTTATCATCTTGATAAGTAGACTGGAATATCAGCTGTGTTATGGCAGAAGTATTAAAACATGCAGAAGGAAAACAAACACAGGAAATTGTTAACCCAGTTCGGTGCAACATCACCTACGTCTGAGGGCATACCAAGCCAGGAAGAAGATCCACTATCAGCAGTATTAATTCAGAGTTAAACTCCCCCGTTTACAACTCTTCACTTAATCCCTACCCAATGCAATCTATACCTAGGAACTCCTAGATAGAAACCTCCAGTTTCCATTCCTATCACTACAAATACAATGTAATGTTCAAACAACTTGAACTTGCTTCACAGCTTCGTTCAAGCACATAATCACTCTTGCCTACAGGCTTAGAGTTACAAAAACTCTCAGCTTTGAACACTGAGAAACACATGGTAACCTTCCCACAGATTGGGAGGTTTACCTCACACACACCCCTAAATTTTCATTCTAAGAGGCTTACAACAACTAGGTTACAATAAGCTATTTATAACCTAATCACCCAACTGGATTTGGGCCTTCAGAAATCGCAGCAAACTTGTTCTTTGCTGTTACAAATACAACAGAAAATTTCTGCTACAAACAAGGTCTTCAATCCTAAAATCTCTCCATATATATCTCCTTATTTTGAGCCTATATATCTTCTGATTGAGTCTTTAAGACCTCCACATGGCAGTTAGGATATTCACCAAATATCCTCACTAATCCCAGAATATATACTGAATTAATTCATTCAGTTTTCTACACATGTACGATGTCACAGGCATGATGTCGTGACATCGTACATGACATGTTGGTCCAGATGTTGACCTTCTTCAACCCAACATATTAAAACAACAGAGATGATTACATTATTTGTTTTACAAAATTAATGCCAATCCTAAGGTATTAACAACATCTATCAGTGAAATTATCTGACAATTGAGATCACAAAAAACATGACAATTTCAAGATTTCAGATCCCCTTTAAGAGCTTTAAGCTTCTATTTCAAGACGAAAGCTTTATAACCTATAGACAAGGAGGTAGATCAACTGTTAAGAACCAAATTTGGTAACCGAGGATGAGAAATCCAATTCATATTGAACTAGAAAGGCTTGGTCCCCTATAATTGATTAGATTATCTAAAAAGGATAAGACAATGATCAGATACATCTCTAGGAAGGGCCATGTGAAAGGATACCCCCCACAAATTCCACCACCCATTAGAAAGAAGGATTATATCCAGATGATTAGCAACCTTGTCATTAGGTCGAAACCAAGTGAAACTCATACCTAAAAGGGGAGATGTAACAAATTCATTTGAGAGATGAAATATTTAATTCAACATGACCAGTATTACTAATCCACCTATCAGATTCATCATTTACAACCCTGTCAGAAAGAGTGCAAATACAATTGAAATCACCAAAAACACACCACACCAAGATTATCCTTCTTTGAAAGAATATCCATCCACAATACTCTCTTTTCTCTAGGGCTACACTTAGAGTAGATATTCACCACAAAGCAGGTGGTCTTAGACATCGCCCATTCAAGTAAGACACCAAGATAACCTGGACCAATAAAGGATAAAAGAGGTGACCCATTCTAACTACACCAAATAGAGTGGATGGCATCACTATTAACATAAAATGGGAAAAATCCAATCACATAAAGGATTCCCCTAGAGATACTGAACGTGAGAAGCAAAAAACTCATTAAGTTTAGCCTCTTTAATCATAAAGAAATCCAAAGACTTGGAAACAGTGAGCTATTTCACCTTATTCTTTTTAACCATACTCCCTAACCCATGAACCTTGAAACAACTGATAAACAATAAGCATAACTCCTAGATATTCTAGTAGACCTTAGTTGCCTATCTCTTTTTTCTAGACTCACCAATCTCTATACCTCAACCTCATCACTAAGTAAATAAGTACATCTTAACTTCGTCGTGATCTTAAACACCTTGTCCTTTTTCTTACTATCTAAGAATTTTAAAATTTCATAAGATAAAGTAATAAGTTGAATGTGACCTTAGATATATAGAGAAGGAGCATCATCCACACATATAGACAAATTAAGGTCTTACAAACTCAAGCCCCCCTCGGGAATAGGCTGGGGACCACGATCCTACATATAGAAACCAATAGAAGTCATAGTACTAACAATACCTAAATATAGATCTAGAGAGGATATTTTGGGAGGAAGGTGTTATGTTGTTAGTCTAATAGAAGAGTCTGACGCCTACCCCACATTTGAATAGTCTTCAGAAGCTTGCTATGAATTGATATCTCTAATATCTAAGTCCACGCTCCTAAGTGGAGAAAAAAGTGTAGAAACCAATTAAGTCAAAGGATCCACTGGTTCCATTGGATCAGGAGAGAAAGTCAAAGATTTGATTGAAGGTAAGAGGCCAACCCTTCAATCGAGTTCGAAAAAAAATCCTCCAGAGATAGAGGATGCTCACAATTGTCCACCCAAAATGTAATTTTAGGCTTCTAGGATGCTAGTTGACAAGAGGGACCCATAATTTTTTTATACAAAAAATAGCTTTAGGGGGATGCAATTAACAACCAGGCAAGGGTGAGAATTACAAGAGATTAATGGGCTACACACATCCTAGACTGAGGTACCCAAAAGGGTTTATTAACCATCAATTTCAAAAGTTTTGCATTGAAAATGGAATTGCTCATGATTTCTTATGTTTTAGAACTCCACAACAAAATGGCGTTGAGCTTAAAAATCGTGTTTTGGAAGAATTGGTCCGAACTATGATAAATGAAATGAGTCGGCCTAAGTATTTTTAGCCCGATGTGAATAATGTCGTGTGTCATGTCTTAAATCGGGTGATCATTCGATCCATCCTAGAGAAGAAATCCTATGAGATACTTAAGGGTAAAAAATCAAATATTTCTTATTTTCGTGTTTTCGGTTGCAAATGCTTTATTTTAAACAATGGAAAGGACAATCTTGGTAACTTCGATGCTAAGTCCGATGAAGGGATATTCTTAGGGTATTTATCTACTAGTAAATCATATAGGAATTACAATCATAGATCTTCTTTAGTAGAAGATTCAAATCATATTTCTTTTGATGAGTCTTCTCCTGAAAAGGCGGGGAAGGGTATTTGTTCTAATGTTTCATGTATAATAATGGAAAAGCTGATCAACGACGAAAGTTCCAAAGTCGATCCTCCATCTTCAATAAAGGAAGAGGATATTAAGGAAGATAAAGAGGAAAGCTTACATGATGATGATAAACAAGAGATCTCAAACAAACTATCTCAAGATTGGAAAATCTCAAAAGATCATCCGTTAGATCAAATCCTGGGAGACATATTAATAATTTTTGTAAGTACTCTGCTTTCATGTCTCAGATTGAGCCTAAATAGATATTTGATGCTTTACTTGACGAGGGAGGGTTACTTGCTATGTAAGAAGAACTCATCCAATTTAAACGTAACGATGTTTAGGACCTTATTTTGTGTTTAGTTGATAAAATCGTCATTGGAACAAGATGGATATTTAGTGTAGATTTTTTGATTGGCTGCATTTTGTGTTAAAACACTAACTGTACTCTAATGTCTTGACTGATGTCATGACATGCTTGAGTAGTATGCTGCAGGATTAGCTAATATAGGATTTACTGAATGTCAAACTGAATGTTATGACATTCATCCCTGACAGCAGATACTGAATTATAGGCCAGTTAGTTTTTCTGGTATAGTTCAGTATTTGTCACAGGCTGCTGTTTGAGGAAACCAACAACTGAGCTAGAATTAAAGATGTTTAGCATATGGCCTATGTTCTGGACGTCAAACTGAATGTTATGACATTCATTCCTGACAGCATATGCTAAAGTGTAAGCTAGTTAGTTTTTCTGTTTCAGTATTTATCTCAGGCTATTTTTCAGGAATCTAACAGCTGAGCTAAAATCCAGGAAACTAACAACTGAGCTACAATTAAGAGGCCTAGCATATAGCCTATTTGTTAGCACCCTAATATGTGGAAATTAGGTTAACTTGCTTAACCTTAATTTTAGGAAATTCAAGTACAAGGCCCAAGTGCTGCATTATAAAAGGATGGCAATCCTACTTTCAGCAACTTAGGGGTTTGAAGCGTGAAGAATTTATCATACCATCATATTTCACTGCTGTATTTTATTTATGTCTTGTATTAGATTTTACTTGTGAGCCAAGAAATTATCACCTAGATGATTGCATTGGACTAGGGTGTTCATTGAGTTGTAATTGTTGTGTCACTCTAAGCTTTTAAGTGCGGGTGCTGTGTTTCTTGATTAAAGCTGTTAAGCACAATCAAGAGTTGTTTGAAGTATTACTTCGCCATTGACTTTAAACTAATTTAAGGTTGTAATCACTGTGGTGATTGAGGGGGAGTGAGTAGGAACTCTGGTCTTAGTTTAGATTGAAATTGCATTGGGTAGGTCTTAAGTGATAGGATTAAACAGTCGGTTTAAGTCCTGAATTAATACTACTTATAGTGGATTTCCTCCCTGGCTTGGTAGCCCCCAGACGTAGGTGTGTTTGTCACCGAACTGGGTAAACAACTGTTTGTGTCTTTTACTGCATTTTTCATTTACCTTCTGCATACATTTCCTGTCTGTGCAGAATTGGATGTCATAACATCCAGTGTGACATCGATAGTCTGTTACTAGAATTTCATTTAGGAACAAGATGGATGAAAATGGCGTAATTACTAGAAATAAATAAATACAAGTGGAAAAAGGATATAATCAAGCTGAAGGAATATACTACAAAGAGACTTATTCTCATGTAGCTCGTCAAGAAGCTATTAGACTCCTTTTGGCATTCTCTTATTGCCTGGACTTTAAGCATTGCCAAATGGACGTAAAATCTGTTTTTCTTAATGGCCTTATAAACGAAGAGGTGTATATCTCAAAAACCATGGGTTTTGAGAATCCTGATAATCTTAATCATGTTTTAAATTAAAAGAGCCTCATATGGTCTTAAATAAGCTCCAAGATCATGGCATGAGCGATTGGGTGGATTTTTCACCAAAGGATTCAATCATGGGAAAATGGACACCACTTTGTTTATAATACATAAGGAAATCATATTATCTTAGTTAAAATTATATAGATGATATAATCTTTGGGTCTACTAATGTATCTTGATCGCGACGGGTGTGTCTGTTGGATGATGACTGCAAGTGCACAACCTATTATGTAGTTTTAAAAGATTATTGAACCGACAGAGACTAATGGTCAAGCTAATGTTATCTATTGTTGCAGTGCAAAGCTAAGGCTAAAGGTTATAAGGTTATGAAAGAAAATGAAAATACTAATTTCTAACGGTTTAAAAGCTATGATAACAAATGAGTCTGGAATATGGATTCCGCGTTCCTAAGGGCTTAGGTAGAATTTGGGAACTAAATATGATTCTATTATGTTATGTAGAAAATATCGACTTAAAGGTCCCCTCTCACACTCTCGCGCTATTGCCAAAGATCACACCTCATAACCACAAGATTTTGCTCTCGCTCGCCCGTTCTAATTAGAAAACGTATTTTGAAAGTAAATGAGATCCTAAATGATGCCTAAAGCGCTCTCGCTATTTTTATGATCGATGTCTAGTTTCCACTATCCAGTTCCTTCCTCACACTCTCGCGCTATCGGATTGAACCTTGATTTGTATCACTCTCGTGCCAAGACAGTAAAACATACATTTGAAAACTAAAGCCATAATATAGTTAAATCATACAATCGCGCCTAATATTTCTACTGAGTCTCGTCGGTAACGAAGGGTCTCATACGCCAGACTCAGAATAATTTAGCAAGGCATGATATTAATTGAATATAATATAATCAAAGCATTCAAAACTAAAAGTAGCATGACATGCAAGTAATTAAAACAGTAAAACATACAAATATCAAAAGCGGTAAAAAGAACCTGAAATTGCATAAAATAAAACTTGAATTAACTTGAACTTGAAAATAACGGCAGGCTTGTTCTTAATCCAAGAGTACAATGAAAAATAAAATAAAACAAGTGTGACAATCCCTCGATGTGAGTTATTGTCACTTTTACAAGTGAATTTATGCTTAATACTAAAACGTGGTTCGGCAGAGCTTCCGCATAACTTGGATGCTTCCAAAGACCTCCCACAGTCCTATTTATAGAGGTTTTATGTCCTCATAAGTTCCTTTGATCGTTCAAGGAGAGTGGAGGGAAAATAGGTGAGAAAAACGGTCCAAAACTGCCCACTAGCGAAGTTCTGTTACTGCATGATAATGGCGAACGCCATTAGGGGAATAACGAACACCATTCCTTCAATATTTAAATGATGTGGAGGGAATTGGGGATGGCGAACACCATCTACCAGGTGGCGAACACCACCCGCATAGAATTGTCAAAAATGACTCTTTTGCTCCTTTTTAGATCCTATTTCGCTCGTTTTTCGCGAGGCTTCCAAAACTCCAATGAAATCAGATAACAACTGCAAAACAAATAAAATGGAAGTAAAAGGCGATAAAATGCATAAAAACATAGACGGATAACATGTGAAATGATCCTAAAAATCCGATATGATTTCTCGTTATCAAATTCCCTCACACTTAGACCGTTTCTTGTCCTCAAGCAATCACCCAACGCACATGATAAACGATTAAACACAATGTCTAAAACATAAGCACGACGACATTCTAAGTAGTACGAGACTGCTAGGCTAATGCTAGATAAATAGGTACTAGATACCAACAACAAGGATATCGTAGTGACCCACATCCGTATTTCACAGACAAAAACTCCCACCTATGCAAAGCTAATTCGAATCATGCCATTATAACTCGACCTACATTCTTTATTATTTTTCAACCTCTTTTTCATTCTAGCGCAATCACATTAAGCCTGTTATCCGTACACATTCAAGACAGGTGAACCTATTAGTGACTATGATCTCGTTTTCAATTTTATCGCACTTACTTAGCAAATTTTGCTTAAGTATCAACTGAATTTTTAAATTTTAGTACCGTTGGGCTAAATGATCGGGTGAGGATCACTTAACTTAGAAGGGACAAATCTTATCACATGTTTTATTCATTATATATATATATATATATATATATATATATATATATATATATATATATATATATATATATATATATATATATTCTTGAGATCATACACTTATTTGCATCGACTTCCTTACTCATGTGTGTTTTAGGATGGTGTTGACTGCTAGTATAAACTACTCAAGGGATTACATAAAGAAACTTAGAATTAAGGTCTTGGCATAATGGTTATTCAAATCAATGTCGCATACTTAGGGAATTTAGGGTGTTAGGACGATACCGATATTATCGACACTTTTCCAAGTCTATCTAACAAAGCCTGATAATGAGAAACAGACTATACTAAAGGTGTGTCATACCATTGAATCAGAACAAAAATGTTCATCATTGGGGGTCAAATCTAAGGGAATTTTTCAAACAAAAGAAAAAAATATCTCGCAATAGGACTCGACAACACATGTATGACTCGACCAAAAGCTAAAAATAACTAAGTAGGAAACTAATGAAAATAAAACAAAAAATAACAGAAAAGCGTTAAAGCTCTTCCCCTACACTTGAACCAAACATTGTCCTCAATGTTTCAGTGCAAGGCGGAGAAAAGAGTAGTGAAACCTGGTAGGGGGCTCAATGATGTCGACCGCAGCCTCTGTGTCACGCAAAACCTCCTCTACCGAATGCAGGATTGGGCACATGCTTCATGTACTCCTTCATACCTGCCACCTCCATATGCACTCCATTCATATTCTCGATGAGGTCAGCAATGTTGAGCTCGGTCCGCTCGACAAAGTCAAGTTGAGTCTGTCTGATCTGATCAATGAAGACCCTCATCTCCTCCTTCTGCATCTTAATGTTCCTAAGTAGGACATCATGGTCCGCCTCGACATCATTCCGATGTCTAAGCTCACTTAGGACGTCATCAAGATCTTTCCTCATGGCGGTGTAGTCATACTACTTGCGGGGCTGATATCCGAATGAGGTACCTGCAAAAGAGTCAGGAAAAGTAGGTGCAGTGTATGCATGGGTGCTAGTGTAGGGAGCATCTTGCTCCATGTGATCGGGCTCATGGGAGTTAAGATCAAAAGTCCAATTAGCGCTCATTTGCACGTCGATGCATGCGACGCAAGGTAAAGTAACTCCCCTAACCTCTCGGTTACTAATCATCAAAATTTATTTTCCGTCAGGTTTATTCTTAATAAGGCGCATGCTACGACAATAATCAAGGTCAGCAAACAGAGTCTCTAACGGCTCAAGCGTAGCCAACTCTGTGCCTAAGTTTAAAGCAAGGGCAATGGATGTAATCAGCCCTCCGACACAAATAGGACCTCCAGTCCGAACACTGGTAGACTGGAAATGTGCGTGTAAGAATGGTGTCAGGTTAACTTTTGTTTCAGATAATTCACAATAAATAAGAAAAGGTCTCTAGAATTCACATTTTCGGTATTCTCTCGACCAAAAATAGTGCTGGCTAAAATACGATGCAAATATCGAATGGTCGGGTTTTGGATATTGGTAGCTTTAAGGCCTTCCCAGTCGGTGGTGGTTTTCCCGTTAGTGGTTTTGTTATCTTAGAGAAATCCTTAATGAATTGTCGGTAGAAACCGACGTGTCCTAAGAAACTGCAAATTTCTCTAACGATTTTCGGAGGTTGAAGATGTTCTATAATTTCAATTTTTGCTTTATCCATCTCAATCCCTCGATTGGATACGACATGCCCAAGTATAATTCCTTGTCGGACCATGAAATGGCATTTTTCCCAATTTAATACAAGATTTACCTTAACGCATCTCACAAGTACCATTTATAGGTTCGAAAGACATGTTTCAAAGCTCTGCCAGCAAACAGAGAAGTCATCTATAAATACTTCCATCATGTCATCTATAAAATCAGCAAAGATCAACATCATGCATCCCTAAAATGTTCCAGGGGCATTACACAGTCCAAACGGCATTCGTCGAAAGGAAAATGTACCATAAGTACACATGAAAGTAGTCTTTTCTTGGTCATCAGGATGGATAGGATTTTGAAAGAATCCTGAGTATCCGTCTAAATAGCAGAAGTGAGAATGTTTATCCAGTCGTTCAAGCATTTGGTCAATGAAGGGTAATGGAAAGTGATCTTTACGAGTGGCTTTATCTAGTTTTCTATAGTATATGCACATCCTCCATCCAGTTTGAGTTCTTTTCGCAATGGATTCTCCCTTCTCATTACTAATAACGGTAACACCTCCCTTCGTTGGAACGACATGTATCGGGCTGATCCAGTTACTGTCAGATATCAGGTATATGATTCCTGCTTCTAATAGCTTTTGTACCCCATTTTTTACTACGTCACTCAAGATGGGGTTTACTCTTCTCTAATGCTTTCTAGAGGTTTTACAGTCCTCCTCTAGCATAATGTGATGCATACATATAGAGGGGCTTATCCCTTTTAAGTCAGAGATGTTATAGCCTAGAGTTGTCGAATACTTTCTTAAGACATGTAGTAATTTTTCGGTATCTATCTTTCCTAAGTCAGCATTGACTATAACTGGTCTTTCAAGCTTGGTATCTAGGAAATCATACCTTAGATCTTTGGGTAGTGTTTTAAGTTCTATTGAAGGTTTCTCGGGGCATGGTGTTGGATTTGGTGTTAGTGCTAGACATTCTTTCAGATTGTCATCTACGTACGACTCACTCCAATCATCGTCTTCAAATATAGGAGGTATTGGAATCTTCAGTACTTTAGTATACTTAAATTATTCCTTCTCCATTTCTTTCACACATTCGTTGATGACGTCTAAGAAACAACATGATTCATCTATAGTTGGTACTTGTAGGAATTTAGCTAAGAGAAAATCAACTTTTTCTTCTCCAACTTCGAATGTTAGCCTTCCTTCTTCACATCTATGATGGCTCCGACTGTGGCTAAAAAGGGTCTTCCTAAGATAATAGGGATGTGGGAATCCTCTTTTATATCCATTATTACAAAGTCAGCAGGAATATAGGATTTTCCTATACGAACGGGAACGTTCTCTAGCATACCTACTGGAAATTTAATGGAATGGTCAACTAGTTGTAGAGACATCTTTGTTGGTCTTAATTCTCTTAGATTGAGTTTTTCGCATATGGATAAGGGAATTAAACTAACACTGGATCATAAATCGCATAGAGCTTTGTCTATGATAAACTTTCCGATCACACATGGTATGGAAAAGCTACCAGGGTCTTTCAGTTTAAGAGGCATGTTATTTTGAATGATAGTGTTGTATTCGGCAGTAAGCATAACGGTTTCATCATCCTCAAGTTTTTTTTTGGATAGAATATCTTTAAGGAATTTAGCATATGAAGGCATTTGTGTAATGGCTTTTGTAAATGGTATGGTTATGTTAAGTTGCTTCAGAAGTTCTACGAATTTCTTGAATTGTCCTTTATTTTTGGATTTAACAAGTCTTTGGGGATAAGATACATGTGGTTTGTATGGTGGAGGAGGCACATAAGGTGTTTCTTTATCTTTTGCCTCTTCGCTTTCGTCTTTCTTTCCATCTTTGGTTGGTTCGTTTACCTTTTCGGATCTCTTACTAGAATTTTGATACATGACCGGATTTTGGATTCTGGGGTCAATTGGTTCATCTAATTTTGTTCCACTTCGAAGTGTGATAGCGTTAGCATGGCCTTTTTGGTTTGGTTGTGGTTGACCAGGAAATGCTCCAGCTGTGGTTGCTATTGCGGCTTGTTGTTGGTCTACTTGGGAGATCTAGGTATCTAACATTTTGTTATGGGTAGCCATATCATCAAACTTATTTGACAATTGTTTCATCAGTTCACTCGTATGAGCATTTTGATTTTCAAACTCTTTATTTTGTTGAGCTTGGAAATTTATAAAGTTTTCCATCATGATCTCCAAATTTGATTTTCTAGGTGCTTGTGGAGCAACAAGGGCTCATTTCTGATAGCTAGGTGGAATAGCAGGTGATGGGTTTGGTGGAAACAAAGCATTGTTACTTTTATAGGAAAGGTTTGGATGGTTCCTCCAACCAGGATTGTAAGTGTTTGAATGTGGGTTTCCTTGAGCATAGTATATTTGGTCGGTGGGAATACCAGCCAATAACTGACAATCAACATTAGTGTGCCCAGGGATTCCACATAATTCACAGTTTGGTGTTATGGCCAAGCTTTCAATCTTCTGAGTAAGCGCATCCACTTTAGCATTGACGTGGTCTATGCCATTAACTTCGTACATTACGCTTTTCGGAGTTGATTTTTATACAACAATACGTTCTCCTTCCCACTGGAAATGATTTTGAGCCATGTTCTATATGAGTTCATAGGCTTCGTCATAAGGTTTGTCCATTAGAGCTCCGCCAACGGCAATGCTTAAATTCATCTTAGTGTTATACAACAGACCATTATAGAAGGTATGAATAATCAACCATTCTTCAAGTCCATGGTGTGGACAAAGTCGCATCATGTCCTTGTACCTTTCCCAAGCATCGAAAAGAGATTCATTGTCTTTTTGCTTAAATCCGTTGACTTGAGCTCTTAGCATAACTGTTTTGCTTGGTGGAAAATATCGAGCTAATAAGACTTTCTTCAACTCGTCCCATGTGGTTACTGAGTTTGAAGGTAGAGACTGGAGCCAAGCTCTAGCTCTATCTCTTAAGGAAAAAGGGAAAAGACGTAGTCTAATCGCTTCTTGACTGACACCATTTGCTTTTGCAATGTCTGCATACTGCACAAACACTGACAAATGTAAGTTAGGATCTTCTGTAGGACTACCTGGAAATTGGTTTTGTTTAACGGCCGATAATAGCGAAGGTTTCAACTTGAAATCGTTCCTATTTATGGCAGGGCAGCAATGCTGTTATGTGGTTCTGCTTGCGATGGAACAACGTAATACTTCAACGGACGATTTTGTGGTCTTTCGGCCATAATTGGTTCTAGTTCTGAAATTGGGATGATAGGATCTAGAAGATCGTATTTAATACGAAAATTGTTGATTCGGCGTTTTGGATTAAGATAACTCTCGATATCGTCAATTGGTTGCTCTAACTCCTTACTCTGAGAGCGAGTGTTTGGCATACAATTGACAAAGAAAAAGAAAGAAAATTTGTTGTCTTAGTCTATACTGCACAATAAAGGAATCACAATATTGACTAAGTTAGTCCCCGACAACGACGCCAAAAGTTTGATCGCGACGGACGTGTCTGTCGGATGATGGCTACAAGTGCACGGCCTATCATGTAGTTTTAAAAGATTATCGAACCCATAAAAACTAATGGTCAAGCTAATGTTATCTATTGTTGTAGTGAAAAGCTAAGGTTAAAGGTTATAAGGTTTTGAACAGAAATGAAAATACTAATTTTTAACGTTTTAAAAGCTATGATAACAAATGAGTCCTGAATATGAATTCCGCGTTCCTAAGGGCTTAGGTAGAATTTGGGCACTAAATATGATTCTATTGCATTATGTAGAAAATATCGACTTAAAGGTCCCGTCTCACACTCTCGCGCTATTGACAAATATCACACCTCCTAACCACAAGATTTTGCTCTCGCTCGCCCGCTCTAATTAGAAAGCGTATTTTGAAAGTAAATGATATCCTAAACGATGCCTAAAGGGCTCTCTCTTTTTTTAGGATCGATGCCTAGTTTCCATTATCCGGTTTCTTCCTCACACTCTCGCGTTATCGGATTGAACCTTGATTTGTCTCACACTCTCGTGCCAAGACAGTAAAATATACATTTTAAAACTAAAGCCATAACATAGTTAAATCATACATTCACGCCTAATATTTCTACCGAGTCCCGTCGGTAACGACGGTCCTCATACGCCAGTCTCAGAATATTTAGCAAGACATGATATTATTTGAATACAACATAATCAAAGCATTCAAAACTAAGAGCAGGATGTCATGCAAGTAATTAAAACAGCAAAACATACAAATATCAAAAGAGGTAAAAAGAACCTGAAATTGCATAAAATAAAACTTGAATTAACTTGAACTTGAAAATAACGGCAGTCTTATTCTTGATCCAAGAGTACAATGAAAAATAAAATAAAACAAGTGTGGCAATCCCTCGATGTGAGTTATTGTCACTTTTACAGGTGAATTTATGCTTAATACTAAATCGTGATTCGGCAGAGCTTCCATACAACTTGGATGCTTCCAAAAACCTCCCACAGTCCTATTTATAGAGGTTTTGAGTCATCATAACTTCCTTTGGTCGTGCAAGGAGAGTGGAGGAAAAACAGGTGAGAAAAAACGGTCCAGAACTGCCCACTAGCGCAGTTCTGTTACTGCATGATAATGGTGAACGCCATTAGGGGAATGGATAATGCCATTCCTTAAATATTTAAATGACGTGGCGGGCACTGGGGATGGCGAACGCCATCTGTACAAAATGGTCAAAAATGACTTTTTTGCTCCTTTTTATCTCCTATTTTGAGAGGCTTACAAAACTCCAATGAAATCGGATAACAACTGCAAAACAAATAAACCGGATGTAAAGGGGAATAAAATGCATAAAAAAATAGACGGATAACATGTGAAATGAGCCTAAAAACACGATACGATTTCTCGTTATCATATCTCTTTGTCTAAAATTATGAGTTTAATGCAGAAAGAATTTGAGATGTATCTTATGGCAGAGGTAACATATTTCTTGGGATTTCAAATCAAGAAAGCCAAAGAAGGCACTTTCGTTAGTAAAACAAAATATTTCTTAGAGTTTCTAAAGAAGTTCAACATGAAAGATTCGAAGAGTATCTCAACGCCCATGGAATCAAATGTGCTTATTGACAAAGATGAAAGAGGGGTGGATTTCGACGTAACCAGGTATAGATGTATAATCATATCCTTACTATATTTAACCACGAGTATGCCATATATCATATTTAGTATGTGCATGTGTGCTAGATATCAAACACACATAAGGATTCCCACTTTAAGATTGTAAAATATATTTTAATGTATCTCAACGGAACCTCCAATCAAGGTTTTTGCTATCCTAAAGGTAGTGCTTATAGCTTAGTAGGTTTTTCTGATTCCGATTTCACATGGTGCAAGTCGGATAGGAAAAGTACTAGTGGTACTTGTCACTTATTTGGAAGCTTTTTAGTTTCTTGGCACAGTAAGAAGTAGCATAAAGTTGCTCTTTCTACTGCCGAGGCTGATTATTTAGCCACTGGTAGTTGTTATGAACAAGTCTTATGGCTAAAGCAACAATTATTAGATTATGATTTAAAACTTGGTTGCGTTCCAATTAAGTGCGGTAGTACTAGTGCTATAAGACTTACTAAGAGTACGATACTTTATTCACGGGCAAAATACATTGAGATCCACCACCATTTTCTTAGAGATCATGTGCGAAAATGGGATGTTGTTTTTGAATACATTGACACTAAAAGTCAACTTGGTGACATTTTTACAAAACCATTATCATCGGATCCCTTTCACAATATTTGTAGGGATTTAGGAGTCTTAGACTATTCATGCTTTATATATAATGAGGATTTTTCTTACTTTCATTTTCTATAGATTTTGTTTTCTCTAACTCTATTTTGTAGAAAATTATAGCTTTTGCCGACTATATTGGTATGTCTCTAAACTCTTGTATCCAATTATATATCATTCTATATGTTTATTCTAGAGTTGTGCATTGGATTACTTATTTCCTCCTTTCCTCACTCATTTATCTCTAGCATTATTCTTGATTGATCTACTTTGCATTTAAGTCTCTTTAAATGCATATTGCTAATTATGTGCATTTGATCATTTGTGTAATTGCTCATGCATTATTTATGATTGTTAATGCATTATTTTACATAATGGTTATGATCTTTTAATTGTTTGTTGTTGAATGTTGGTGTTGCATGTCTATTTGTATTTTGTTTCATATGGCATGTCTATCTTCGTGTTCAATATGAGATCTTTGTTTTGTATATTCTTCTTAGTTTTTGAACTCATATGTTCATATGTAATTATTTGTTTGTGGTTAGTTATTTGGATTTTAGACGCATTTCGAACTATCTCTTTTTGATGTTGCCAAAGGGGGAGAAATTATAATGTGAGTCTAGAAATTTTTTGTGAGTTTTATCTTGTAGTTTGTGTGCAATGTTTCAGGGGGAGTATAAGCATTTTTTGAGTTATACTCAAAGTCAACTAAATTTTACGTGAAATTTACCAAGCATTAAAAAGGGGGAGAATGTATTTGCATGTCCCTAATACATTCTAGGGGATCACCCCAATAAGGTTATTTCGTTGCTTGCCTTATCACTTTCATTTTGATTTACTTTCGATTATTGAGTCTCCTTCATGATTGCACCTCTATGGATCAAGTTTTGAAATGATTTGTTTTAGCATGCATAAACCATTGGTTAGGTTTGAACTTGATCATTATGATTTTAATCAATTGCATGAGTCTGCGGAATAAGAGTCATATATGTTATTGATTCAAGTTAGGTGGAAAGAAAAATCTCAAAGTATTTTGAGAATTATGAAAATTTGGGATTTTGGGTGTTTGATTCGAATCAAGCACAAATTCGGGTTCAAATCACTTTGGACAGAGGCAAACTAGAAATTTTCAAACAATTTGATTCAAATCAAATTTTACACATGATTCGAATCAACCAACTATGGGTCGGCTCTTTCGGAATCGATTCAAATCAAACTTTAAACTTGATTCGAATCATGCAATTTTCCATATGTTTTTAGTTGGCTCAGCTTACTTTATTAGAATCAGAATTAACACATGATTCGAATCATGGGGTCTTTGATTTAAATCATACTTTTCTCTTGATTCGAATCAACTGAAAAATGGGTCAAAATTTATTTTTCTTTTATTCCATTTCTCTTATTCAATTGATTTAAAACATGAAATGCTCTTCATTTCAATTTAACTAACTTTTCAACCATATTTTATGCTTAATCTTAAGCACATATAAAACCTTTTTGTCATCATTTCTCATTTAACGAATCACCAAATGAATATTCATTTTTTTGTGTGATTCTGTGAAAAATCAATACCCTATACTTTTGAAAGTTCAAAGTTTTTGCAATGAAATTCTTACATATTCAACTTTAATTTGATTACAGATCTTGATAATGAGATATTTGTAATTGATTGAAGGAGACGTGCTCTTGAAACTAATCGCTCTTGAAGTTTTGGTTGAGATTTTTAGGTAGTTTTCAAGATTGAGGTTATTGTCATTGGTGCTGAGAAATTCTAGTGAAAAAGAATGAGGTTATTCACTCTAGATTTCCTTGGTAGTGAGTGTGTGGATGACTACGAATAAGGCGAAGTTCTTCTCAAATCTTGGAAAAATGCACCCCTCAGGGAATCGGTAGGATCAAGGGGTTTATTGTTACACATGAAGGCTTGGATCAGATTGGTGATATTGGAAGATTCAAGAAGCGCCAATTGTGCAAAGATTATGCAAAAGAGTTTGACATTCTGTTGTATACAAGTCAAGATCATGATATGAGATTTTATAATTCTTATAATTATTATGGATTGGTGATTGGATGAACTCTTGCATATATTTGTTAAATAAAAAGGAACAATGCAGGTTCTAATGGGAACCCATTGAAGAGAGCACGTACGCAAAGCGAGGACGAATGCTGAAACACTATAAATCTCGATGTCAACTCTATCCTTACTCTTGCATTTAATTTTCGTAGGATTTACATGCTTAAACATTTCAATTCTCATGTAGTTTATCGTTTATTCAATTAGTAGCTATTTATTACGTATGCCTAAGTTTTGTTAGAATCGGTGCCTAATCTAGATGCAATGGTGATTAAAATCATGAGAAACAATTGAGGTTATAGTTCCTTGTCATTTAATCATTGTATAATCACAGCTTATGAAGTATACACTTGAATCAATTGAATGCCTTTGTGTATCATCATCAAACTATTTATGGTGTTTATAAATCGATTTAGTGTTAACATGGTCAAGTTTTGAAAAGTATAATTTTCATATTTTCGCTTCAAACCTTCCGCGCGCACTTTTGAAAAATCCATGATATTTAGTTTTTGAAAAATGGTTGAATTTTTCAATAAGGTTCTATTCACCCCCCACTAGACCGTTTTTTACTTCCATATTCACACGTAACATAACCAATATACCGTTTAATCTCCAAACCACTTTATTCAATGTTGGTAAGTTCATTTGAATCACTGCTTCACGTTTGTCCGAGTTTGCTTCAATCCCTCATTTGGTTAAGTATAAACCAAAGAATTTGACTACCATTACCCCGAAAGCACATTTCTACAAGTTGAGGCGCATATTATATTGACCAACTCTCTTAAGCGCCTGAGGAAGGTGTTAAGCATGAAGCCCCTCTTGGCCAGACTTTATAGTCATATCACCCATGTATACTTCCAGCATTTCTTCTATCTACTCTTGGAAGAACTTTTTCATAATTCTTTGATATGTTGCACCGTCATTCTTTAATCTCAAGGGCATGGCATTATAGTTATAATTGGTATGCTCGGTCATAATGGCTATTTTTATCTAGTCAGGCCCGTACATAGGTATCTAATTATACCCTCAATAGGAGTCCATAAATGAAAGTAATCGATACACCGTTGGATTATCTACTAGTTATGTTTGAGAGCAACTAAGAATATTTTGGGAAGGCTTTGATAAGATCTGTATAATCAACACACATTCTCCATCCCCTAAGGATTTCTTAACCAACACCACATTAGATAACCATTTGATATACTTGGCTTAGAAAATGAACTAAGCGTCCAATAAGCCCTTAACTATGCTAGTAGTGGCTTCAACTTTTTCTGGAGATCGTCTCCTCCGACGCTGAGAGACGTAATTGGCGTTGGCGTTCATAATCTTATATGACATGTTACACTAGGACCAATGTAGGACATCTCATGCTGGATTAGAGCGAAGAAGTCGACGTTATCCTGAAGGAATTTAATCAGCGCCCTTTTACATCTAAAAAAAACCCGACGCCTACTTTAACTGACCTGGTCGGGTCTTCCCCAAGTTGGATGGACTCAAACTCACCATCTGGAACCGATTGGACTTCGTCTTCACGAGTTTCTAGGTCGAATATGCCATGACCCCTCGATTCCCCTTCTGCATCTGAGGTCGTGGTTGATTCCAAGAGATCCCTTTTGGATGATTCCTTTAATCCGTTTCGCTTTATATACGTCAACGATTACCGAGACCGACCTTCCTTCCGCGTCATTGTAAGCCACTTTCAAATGGACCAGAGACGCCATCATATCTAGTCGTTTTAGGAAGGATCTCCCTAGGATACCTCTAAAGGAAGTCCAACACAGTATTAGCAGAGAATTAAGGATCAATTTCCTTTCGTGATCTCTTTTCCGACAATCACTTCCAGATTCGTAGCTCCTTGAAGGCGAGTTTTAGAATCGTTGAGTGCTAACAGATCTCCTCCCCATTATGGTCTAAGATCCACTTATTGGATTCCTATCAGATCCATCATATCTATGTAGAGAATGTTACGTGAACTCCCATCGTCCACGAGGAATCTAGTTAGATTGCGATCAACTGGGTGATCGCAAGAATTAGAGGTAGATCACCTTTTGAAATTCCATTAATCTTATCCCGATCTAGAAATCCTAATTCTGATTGTAATTACTACGCAAAATGTTCATGTCAATTACAAGTATACAAAAATCCAATGAAGGATATGCGTTAGATGACGTGATATTGGGTAATTCTTCAATCGGTAATTCCTGGTAAATAGATGATTTATGAGATGTATTAAAGATTCTGGTCATAACTACCGAAATTAACGCCTATGCTTCTTGTGTTTCAGTTGTAGATTTGATTTCAGATTAAGATTGACTTGAAGATGAAAATTAGCAGGAATTTGATATCGATTCCCACAAATGACACATTATTCCATTCGGGAATCATAAATGTATGCTCTAACTGAAGGAGAATTGCGATCCAAAACGCAACAGAAATTAAAATTTTCTCCTTTAGAGATCCTTACGAATGGTCATGATCAGTGATAGAATATTTACCTCTTGTGACGATTGAAACCTTTGGTGCAGATATCTTGTGACAATCAAAACCTTTGATGCGGATCCATGGAGCGATCACGAACGTTGAACGATGACAACGTCTCTACTCAGTCCACACGAACGGATTCCTTCAATCTCAGTGCTAGCTGGTACGAATGAAGGCTTTGAGTGTGTGTGTGTGTGTGTGAGAGAGAGAGAGAGAGAACGAAAATAATGCAACCGTAATTAATGCTTCTGCACAAGGGTTCTATTTATAGAACCACTTGTGTGGGCTTCAAGCTAAAAGCCCACTTAAGTGTATTTGACCCATATCTTATAATATGCCAAAAATCACTTAAGCATGTGGTACCTTACCATATTTCGTATTCTAGTTAAGTACACTGTACCTTACGATGTTCTACAATTCACTTAAGTGCACTGTACCTTACGGTGTTCCTTAGTTACTCTATCTCTCATCAATCCGTCCTTTGTGTGTGACCCTGTAGGTTTTCGCGGCATTGACAATTATATTAAATCACGTATTTAACATAATAAACAGTGAGCGGTATCTAGCAACACATCACTGCTACCCAAGACATGAAAATGTCATGTGATCTGACAAATCCTTCTGTGATAATAATTATGCGTATAATTACCCTTTTGCCCTTATGTCTATATTAAACACAAGGCATAAACCGTGTCATCCTTATCCAGTTCAATATTGGGCCCATAGACATTTATCCTGTTATGCATGATGGGCAAATTCCATCTAGGTCACTCATGTCCCTCAGCATGCTTCGTGGAGTACCCATCAACTGTCTTTATGGTTATCCAGTTACGGACAACGTTTGAACAACAATAAAGCACTCGACTCTACATCTAGGGTCCATAGCGGTTTCAGGTCGAAGAGTGGTATACACCATTATCACCATGAGAATAACTTATGACACTTTGCATAACATTCTATATAGTATTATCATAGCGGGTCAATCCAGTATAAATATTACTCTTAATATTCATACCTATGTTTAAGACTTGATAACTCCTTATCCATGATCCATGAGATGTGATCATCAGTCTACGTACATAATAGTCTTAAATGCTTTAATGTTATCCCACTTCACAATAAAGCTCGACTACGGATACTTTAAGAATAGTGTCCTTATGTTTAATGTGATCTCATGATCAAGTCACACTTGATACATTAAACGGACTAACTATTCTAGGGACTTTATTAAACAAACGTAATAAAGAAAAAGCCTTTTATTATTAATAAATAATTTGATACAAGTACCAAAAGTATTGACCTCTAGGGCTTACACCAACACTAACTCCACGAAAGAATCGAAAATGAGGACAGATGGATAATTGGTGATCTTGAACGGTAGCTCCAATTTCATTTATGGTGTGCGGAGTTGACCTGCATGTTAAACAGTCCAACGTTCAAGTCGATTTAAAGTTCAAGATAAGTATAATGAAATGGAAATCAGAGATTATATCTTGCTCTTTAACCCGTGAAATATTTTATACAATAAATTTTAAATGGATTCACCTTAGTCAATTGAACATTTCCCCAGTTTAAAACAATTCATTTGGATATGTGCATGCACTACACTATACACTAGTATTTTATCTTAAAGAAAAAACAAATAATCATGAAACTACAGTTCATTACAATTAGAATCTTGCACTTCAATTGATATCATCTATTGCAAAGTTGCTTTTTCTCATCTTTGACGAGAAAGTAGCAACAACTTTTCCATTTAAAATCTTCACACATAGCACACGCAAATTTTTTGTCAAATTATAACAAATAAGAAAACAAGTGAACAAAATGATAAGGCTACTACATGACGAGTACCACTCAAACTATAACCAAAAGGTAGTAATAATTTAAAGCGTGACACTGACTTTTTATTTTTTTTTGAGGAAGGTGTCTATTGATTTATGTGACATCCTACTTGGTTACGTGAACCACTAGAGCTACCATATATCTATATATATAGTGTATATAAACACATCTACTTTCATTGTTCTCTTTCATTCTTGTGGCTCAAGCAAGAGTTTAAGAAAATTTTGAACTCAAAAAACAAGATGGAATGTTGCAATCAAAAAAAGTTTGACAGAATGAAACCATTCATTGCTGTAGTGTTCTTGCAATTTGGATATGCTGGTATGGATGTTTTGTCCAAAGCTGCACTCAACAAAGGGATGAGTAATTATGTACTCGTCGTTTATCGTCACGTGGTCGCCTTCGTTGTGATCGCTCCTTTTGCACTGATCTTGGAAAAGTAAGTATAATCTCATTCTATGTTCATGTCAATATTGTATTAACATGAATTTGAATTGAAGTAAATAATGCTACAATTATTTTTACAGGAAAGTTAGGCCAAAGATGACATTTTCAATCTTTATGAAGCTAGTGGCTCTCAGTACGCTAGAGTAATTATCTGCATGGCTAAACACTTTTTTTTTCATGGAAAAAAAACTTATCTTGATTATGATGTTTTGAATTTCTTACGACAGGCCGGTAATCGATCAGAATTTATATTTCTTGGGAATGAAGTATACAACGGCTACTTTCGCGGTCGCTATGTACAATATCCTCCCTGCCATAACCTTCGTCATGGCTTGTATTTTCAAGTAACGTTTTCACTCTCTCCTCGTAGTGTAGAAAAATACCATCACCAACCGAAATTAGAGACGGATATAATATTTTTGTCCGTCTCTAAGTTTTTGTCGGTAATTTAAATTTTAATAGTACAAAATATTTTTTTTAACTGACTGGTTTATTGTGTCTAGACTTGAGAAGATAAAAATGAAAAGTGTACATAGTCAAGCAAAGGTGGTTGGAACATTAGCAACAGTTGCAGGTGCCATGGTTATGACATTGTTAAGAGGTCCAATACTTAATATTTTTGGAACACATGGAAACAGTGCTGAAATCCAACATAGTAGTGGAGCAAATCTTCAACATGCAATAAAGGGATCAATTATGATCACAATTGGTTGTTTTAGTTGTGCTGGTTTCATGATTCTTCAAGTGAGTTTTCATCTAAAAAAAATAAATGATATATATGTTTTCTTTAATAGAGTTTAATTGCTAATACAATTTAATTAATTTTTGTAGACAATAACACTTGAAACATATCCTGCTGAGCTGTCACTTACAGCATGGATATGTTTATTGGGAACAGTTGAAGGTGGCATAGTAGCTTTGATTGTGGAAAGGAATGATTATTCTGTTTGGTCTTTGAATTGGGATACAAAATTGTTGGCTGCAGTTTATAGTGTAAGTTTTTTTTTTTAAAGTTTATTAGTATTAATCAACACATTTATCACTAACTTTTGATAAAGTTTAAGAGTATTTAAAAAAGAGATTAAAAGTTAAATCCCTTTCTAACATCCAAAGGCTACATAATAGAAAAATACACACATTCATCATGCACTAAATAAAAGTGTTTTTTTGTTCAAAAGATGAATATATTGCTTGATCAATATTGTCATTAATAAATTAATAAATTAATCACAGGTTAATTTATATAATATTAATAATAATAATTTTTATTTATTTACATGCAGGGTATAGTTTGTTCAGGAATGGCCTATTACATACAAGGAGCTGTTATGAGATATAGAGGTCCAGTTTTTGTAACCACTTTCAATCCTCTCTCAATGGTTATCGTAGCTATCATGAGCTCTATCCTTTTGGGCGAGAAAATATTCCTCGGAAGGTAATTATTTCTGTCAGTATAAATTTTTTTTACGTAGATAATTTATATACGAATGAAATAATTAAACTTATTAGTAATATTTTTGATAATTTTTTAGGGTGATCGGCGCGGTTGTGATTATTTTCGGATTGTATTTGGTGGTATGGGGTAAAAGCAAAGATTATGACACACCAAGTTCAATTATTAAAGATGAAGCATTACCAGTTAAGGGAAGTAAAGAGAGCAATGAGAAAGAGGAGGGTCCTAATCATGAAGTCATCACTAGCAGTAATCTTGTTGCAATAGATCGAGATGAACAAGTGTGAAGATATCAAAAAAAAACTTCCCATTTTAGCAGTCTAAATGGTAATTTAACATCATCAACAATGTATGATTTGTAGTTGATTCAATTAACTCTATGATTTGTATTATTAAACAATAAAGAACATTATTATGTGGCAACTTTGATGCAGGGTATTAGTTTTAAATTATACCATCAAATAATATATTAAACTAATATTGAGAACTTGTGCAAATAGGACAAAATTGTCAAAACAGAATATTAAAATGCAATGGAATAGTAACTAAAGTAGTGATTCAGCGTAAGATATATCAAAACAACTATAGAAATATGTGTTGTTTATAATGTTGCGTTCTGTCTCAGTTGCTGCTACCATTATTTTCAAGATGTCTTCGTTTTTCTGTTCATCGTATTGTGTCTTGCACTGTTGTTGCATCACAGCACTAGTTAATAGTATTCACTATTATTTCATATTTTTTAATAGCAAATGTGAAACTATATATTAATAAGAAAAGAAACATAAAAGTTAAAAAAGAAGAAGATAAGAGTACTAGAAATGCCCTAATACATCAATTTCATAAAAAATTTAGGTCGGAGAAACAACTAAGAAAAGCAAAACCACAAAACCATAGTAGAAGCAAACCAAACACTAACCAAAACAATTGCCCGAATTATCCTAAAACCTTAGACACAACAGACCACTAAAGGAGGGCAATTGGTCCCCTAGTTCACCCTTACCTGGTCAATCTGAGTGGGTCCCCTTCCATGTCAACCATAAAAATGTCAAAATCAGGAGTATTGACAAAACACATTTGTTCAATAATACTTCTACAATTTTATTTGTGCAATCGTCCTCTTGAAAAATCTATATGGTGAGACTTAATTCTGAATAGTTTTCTTCAAAATACCATTTTTATGATGATTAACCAATATCTATATGAAAACTCATCATTCTAATTTTTATGGCTATTTCCTCGTTCGCTCAGTGTTCAGTAGGGTTGTGAGGCAGATGAGCAACGAGAATTGGGCCAATTTGGTTCTCCTCATCCATCTTTTGAATGAGGTGAGGCGCGAGGTGTAACACCCTAAATCCCACACATAATTTATCGCATAAATTAAATATAAAATAAAATCACGTAGGGTACCACACATTCATAACACATATGACCTGCTCTGTAACACGGGTTTCAACATTAAATTTCAATACACACATTTGTAATAAGGATGTTTACACAACATCCTACTTATCTGAATCATACCTGGGATGTTTACACGACATCCTTCTCATCTGATCGGTATTATATATTCACAAAATAAGACATTCATAACTTGCCACTACATGCTCACTTCCATTTTAAAGTATCATCGCAGCGGAATTATCATCACAATTATGGAAGATAAAGCAAGTAATAACATCTAGTCTCAATTTCAATTGCAATAACAAAATAAGAGAGTTCTAATCAATCAACTCAACATCTTAAGAATTCTCAACAACAAAATTAGTCTTATGACTTCAACATGATCAAACATCTATAACTATATATAAAGGGGATACAAGTTTTTGGAGTGACCTATTTTTGTTCCAAAATTATCCTTTATCTTTTTTATAAATAACTTGAGTGATTAGTATCTTTTGTTGGTTATCAATTGATAAACTAACTTCCATCTCTCACAAAAAAAATCTATAACTTCCATTAACCGTTGAATGATGACACAAATTACAAATCCTCTTCTATTTTTTTTTAATTTCATCTCTTTCTCAATCAGCATACTATTTTTTTTGTTGAACTTTTTTAATTCTATTATATTTCTATCTTACTTTTAATTTTCTATTGTAACTTTCTAATATGCAGTACTTTTTACTCCCAATATAATTTATTTTAATAACCTCTCACCATATTTTTAAAATTGACAATAGTTTCTTTTAATAACGGTAATGATAGTTTTTTCACAACTTAAACACCTCATTGTTGCAAGATATGATCATATATATTTGCTCTTAAAAAAGGAACTTTTTTTTAAAACTTCACATAAAAAATTTAAAATAATAGAAAAGTACAAACATAAAGATAAGTTTATTTTGCTTTTCTCCATTATCACAAAAATATAAGTTTATATTGGATATGATTTTTTTTTCCTAATTATACTTTAAATTGATTTATTTATTCATTCTACTTACAAAATTGTGTAATCTATAATCTATACCTATATATAAAGGGAATACATGATTTTAGAGTGACCTAATTTTGATCCAAATTAGTTTTTTTTTAAATAAATAACACATTAAAAAAATTGTGTATTTGATAACTTACAACAGTTACAAGATTAAATGGTTAATAACTTCCTTATCTTTCAATTTAAAATAATTTTCACTTTCTTTTACTTACAAAATACCTATATATGAAGGGAATACATGATTTTGGAGTGACCTAATTTTGATCCAAAAATACCCATTAGTTTCTTTTTAAATAAATAACACATTAAAAAAATTGTGTACTTGATAACTTACAACAGTTACAAAATTAAGTGGTTAGTAACTTTCATATCTTTCAATTTAAAATAATTTTCACTTTCTTTTACTTACAAATTAATTATTTCTTTTTCTCTCTCCCTTTTAGTTAATTTCTAAATATTTTTCTTTCACTACAATTTTTTTTAGAATTTAATTGAAATGCACCGACAGGGTAAAGATATTTTACACTGTCAGTTAATTACAACCATTGATTTTTAAGAGAAGTGACTTTTTTTATCATCACATGTAAAGTAACGCAAACGGATGATTGTGATGTATTGATCATGTAAATTTTTTTACACTGACAGTGCATAACAATTAATCTTTTTTTTTATATCACTTGATAACTGAAGATGTTATATTAAATATATAAAATCAACAACTTTGACAATGTAAGTTCTCTTTCTTTTGATTTATATTGTTTCATATGAACATCAACGAAAACTATAAACCTTTAATTTTTAGACTGACCTATTTTTATTTCAATCATACACTTTATAAATATTATAATTACATTTGAAAAAATCATCTATTCTATAACAACATATAATGGGGATTGCAAATTGTAGTCTGGCCTATTTTATTTCCTATTTTATCCTTCAAATATTATAATTATTTCAAAAATGTTTCATTGTAACTGGATTGCCACGTTATAACACGGTTTTTAGACTGATATATCCGGACATGCTATAAAGACGAAAATTGGTTACCATCCATGAAACTGCATTAGCACGTTATAATTTAAGGAAGCGAGTAAAGGGATGCATCTTTTGTGCCTTTGAAAATACTAATGCAGAAGAAAAAGAGAATCTTTTCATAATATGCTCTGTAGACAATTTTTTTACATTCTAATCACCTATTCACTCGCCGATATTCAATACTTTCCGGTTTAATGTAAATAATGATATATTTAATTTTGTTCATTCTTATTTCACTTTTCCAATTTTGTGATATAGTTTGATCATTTTTTCTTAATTTTAATTTTAAGAAGAACATGTTGGAGAAGAGTTATACAGTTTGTATTTTTCATCACTTTTTATTATTATACCAATTTATCTATTATATTATTTAAGTTTTCTACCACGTCTGTTTCAATTCTTTTTATTAATTACTAGCGCTCAGACGGGCACTCCCGTGCCCGTCTGCCCGCTTTTTTTAATGCGCACAGCAGAGAAAAAAAAAATTTGTTTTTCTTTTTATGAGGTTTCTACTGTATGTCGCATTAAAAATAATATTATTACATTTTGAAAATGGTAAATAAAGATATTCAAAATTATATCGAAGCATGCAAAGTAATATTGATACTGTGTAATCAATGACGTTCTTTAAGAGGAATGCCGAACATGAAATCTCTATTCGAAGTATTTTCTTTTTCCCTACAATTGTTTTCCGTAGTAAAGAAAAAATATAAGATTCTTAAATTAGATTTTTTTTTAGAGAAAAAGATAGTAAAATTAATAGTAAGTTGTGTAATATAGCTTTTGCTTACCTTATAAAGATTCGAATCAATTCTTCGTACATCCCTTTATCAATGCGTTCTTGAGATTTAAAAAACTACAAATACATGACGAAATGTCATATTATAAAAGAAATACATTCAGAACATTTGACTCGTTTGAATATAATATGGTTTATTGCGACATAAATAATACCTGGAGAATGGAGATACTTTGTTTTAGTCTAGATTTGGTAGAACAACAATTATGACTTGTTTCTGAATTACCTTGATTTCTGGTAAATAAGGAAAACAATGGACTTAGTAAATATATATGGTTTTATTTACATAAACCACAAATAGCAGTTAAATTCATGCATTCAAAAATAATATAGAGTAAATATATTCTTAAATGAATTAAATAAAAAACCTCTCCATCCTTTGAGATATTATTTCTCTTTTCACCATTTTCCAAAGTTGTGTTTTATCTGTTATCACTGTGGAACTCCAACCGATGGAGTAAATTTTCAAACGTTTGACCTGTTTCAATGAGGATGATAAAAATGTTACTGAAAGAGTGATGAAAGTGCAAGAATTTTTTTATACATATTACGGAAAAGATAAATACACCTTATTGTCGAGTTTGCCGATGGATGAAATACTTTGTTCATCCTTCCATGTGTTCCATTTATCTTCAAAGTCTGTTATCTAAAATTTATTGCATAAGAATAGTGAGAATAACTATCACCCCATTTATATCTAACATAAAAGCATAAAATAAATGATTAAGTATAACTTACTTTCATGTTGAAGCAAGTTTCGACATTCTTTCGTCTCAACTCCTTACATAATTGAAAGATTTCATCGTGTTCTAGTTTGGCTGTATATTAAAGCAAAAGAAAATTATATTTAGTTATTATCTATCTATGATATAAATAATACAATATAAGCTTGGTATGTCGTGTAACCAAAATGGGAATCAACGTGTGAGCAATTTTTTCAATGTACTTAATAAATACATGCGGGTGCGATAAAAGAATTTGTTTGTAGACTACATTTTTTGTGTAGTCACCATCTTCTCCTTTCAATTTTCCTTCCCTGGTTAAAACTCTTGTTGTAGTCTGTGAAACACCCCTGGATAAAGTTACATATAACTGTCCATGACTAAAAACATGTCGTGGAAGATATATTCCAACATTTGGAATGGTTTGTCCTTGTGATTTATTTATTGTAATTGCAAAACGTAGTCGCACAGGAAACTGCTTTCTACTAAGGACAAAAGGTAGACCATCACTTGCAGATGTTTTTATTTTAATTCTAGGCAAAAAAGCATGTTTTCCTGCGTTGCTTCCTGTCAGGATTTCCATATCCAACATATTCATAAATAAACCACGACATAATAACCGGGTCCCATTACACAATCCATATCTAGGATCTAGATTTCGTAACAACATCAATGGTGCACCCTTTTTTATCTTTAGAATATGTGGTGGCAAACTACCTTGTGCAATTGAGTTTAAGAATTCTTGCTGGAACGATAACAAATTATGTTCTTCTCCTAGAAACTAATCGATAATCATATCATTCAATTTCTGGACATCATCATTTATTGGTGTCAAAATAGCTCTTTGTACCATATATGGGGCATCCCAACCATGCAATTCTAAATTAGGAAAAATATGTTGGATAAGTACTTGTATGGAATGTTCACCTTCCCATGGGATTGCAATATGTAAAGATAACATCACCATGTCATCTGGTTTGATAGGTTCAACACCATCACCAATGCGAATAAGAAATTCTGCAAATTCTTGATCATGCAATGATCGCATATTTTGACGCAAATGCAAAATCTTGGTATGATTCCATAAATGAGACTGAACAATACACACTGAAATCATTTGTGCCTTAGTACCTTTTCTTACAACAGGAAGAACTTGACGAAAATCCCCCCCCCTGATCAGAACTTTTCCACCAAATGGAGCATTGTTGCTACAAATGTCTTGTAATGATCGATCTAAGGCTTCCAAACAATTTTTGTTTGTCATTGGTGCTTCATCCCAAATTATTGTGGCAGCAACTCTAATGAGATTTGCAAGATCCTTTTGCTTTTCAATACCACAAATGGAACTCGGTTGAATATCAATAGGTATCTTAAATCGAGAGTGTGCAGTCCTACCACCGGGTAACAATGTTGCAGCTATACCAGATGATGCAGTTGCTAAGACAATTTCTCCTATACTTCTTAAACTTGCCATTAATGTTCTATAAAGGAATGTTTTACATGTTCCTCCTGGACCATCAACAAAAAATACCCCACTGTGTTTTTGAACAATTACATTCATAATGGTGTTGAATGCAATCATTTGATCATTATTTAACTTAGCAATTGATTCAATATCTTCATTGGGGATATCGATCGCTAACTCCTCTTGTATAATACTTGGAATTGCACCTCTGTCTATTGTATTAGGGGGTAAAGATGGGAGATCATAATCATCAATCTTTTTACCGTGCAGGTTTAAGAGTTCATTCAAGTCCTTCAACAACATATTAGTTAAGTCTGATTCCACAACATTGTTAGCTGTTTGTTAATCCTCTACCATATGTGTAAAAAACTCATTCCAAAGGCCTCTAACATCAGTAGGTTCACAAAATATTAAAATCGTCACGAATAACCTTCGTAAAACATATGGCATTAGGAGACTCGTAGCCTCAACCAAACAATCACGAATACTATGATCAGTCTCTAGAAATCCCCTATCCTCGGCTGATTTTTTGAATGTACTGAAAGTCATGCCATTATTTGTAAGAAGATATTCCCAACTGGTTTGACCTGTGACATGCGATAACAACAGTCGCAAATAAAACTTATCTCCCTCTGAAGGTGATACCGTATAGATTCTCCCGATAACTTTTCTTGTTGATCGCCTACGATGCCATTCCATATCCTGCTTGTTCCAACAATAATGCTCTGGAATCTCTCTATACAGATACTTTCTTGCTTGTGGATCTCGTAGATTCAATGCAAAGAATTGTGTGAGCATTGTTTTGGAGTTGCGTTCATTATTTAACACATCTACAATTTGCTGATGATCATAAAAGCACACTTGATGGCGGTTCGGCAAGTGGATCTGCAATCTTTCAACCGAAGGATATAATCGGTAAAGAGTGAATCGAAATATTTTCCATAATGCCTCGGGAGCACAAATCCATCTTGCATCAACATATTGCTGAACTTCATCCATGTATGATCCTTTATGAACCTCCATAGCCACACGATCAGGGCCCTTGTACACCTATTTGTATAGATACTTGATACTTTTAATGCTACTGCAAATCTCTACATTGATGTGACAGTCATACTTTAACAGTAACCAAGGGTTATAAGGAACCACCCATCTATTATCGACAGACCTATCTTTACCTAACGATACAGACTCATCAAACCTTCTCCTATACTCGGGATATGAGTCAGTGCCTTGATGTGTTTCATCCAAGAATTGTTTGGGATACCTTTTTTTACAATGTCCGTCTTTCATACATGGAGACTTTCGGTTGATTATGCCGCAAGGTCTGTGGATCATATGTCTTACAACAGCTTCATGCAACTGCGGTTCACATTCTAATTTAGGTATTTTTGCTTTTACCATACTATCATAATCTTTTGGGTCACGCAACTTATCGTTACTTTCTAAGACCAACAACATATGCACATGCGCAGTCCTTGCTTTTGAAATTCAGTGACATACATGTAGCTTTTAACTTTACCCAAGACTCCTTTATTAATAACATCATCCTTCAATTTCTCAAATTTCGAACGAAATATTCTTGTTAGTAAATCTGGACGATCTTGTGGTGTTTGAAAAGGCAAAAGTTTTGATGTTATCTCACTCCAAGAAGGATTGCATGTCATTGTTAGAAAAATATCTGGTTTACCGCCATTAAGAACAATAGCCATGCCATCTTCATAACATTGTGTCATGTCTCGACGACCGCCAATAAATGATGATGGCAATATTGTTCTTTTTCCAATGTTCTCTACGATGATTCATGAAATGCATTAGTATTAGAATATATGAATTATTAGCATTAGAAGTACAACTAATTATTAATCTAAAATTGTATATTTATGTTATATGAATTTGTACCTGCATTAGTTTCACCAACATGCAAAGCATCATGTAAACCTTGGTACAATTCAGAACGTATATCACTTTGGTGCTCTTTAATCCACCTTAATCTCCCTGATTCAATTTTGACATAATTGTCTACAACATATTATTGCAACAGTTGACCCGCATTTAACAACATTGATTGATCATTTGGGCGAATCTACAGTTGATTGAAAAAAATGTCGGTGTTAAATGTAAAGTTTTTTAAACAACACTTAGATAAGTAGATTATCTACTAAAATTAATCCAAATTTACCTAAAGCATGTAACTGTAATATGCTCGACATGACACTCTTCATCCATTGCAATTTGTTGTATTGATGTCCCAACCATGCTTCCTAAATGGAAATAATACAGGGTATTGCAAAGGATCATAATATCCCTTTGTCTCTTGAACTTTCTTGAGATTTCCATCACAACGAATGACATTAATATCCCTTCCATAATCCATAGAATCTGCATCACATCCAACAATAATTGTCGCAACTTGTTCAGCAGTTGGAAGATTATATTGATGGTGATTACTTGGACGCTCCTTAAGTATGAGGCTACATTCACTGATATTTGGAAGTATTGAAAGTTGCTTGAACCTAATTACAAAAGGATTAAACTGATGGAGCATTTTCTGTAATTTGTGAACTACATTTTGGTGTAGCTGTGGATTTTCCTGCATTCTATTATGTAGCTCATTATCGGTGTCGTAGACGTATAGTTGTAAGAAACGCGGCCTGACACCCTCATTTGGATAGAAACCTCCTATGTTATGGTAAAAAGCACCTTGAGCACGAAATGTGTATATACTACGACCAGATGCAAGAATATTCTCATCAACATGAACACCAACTGAAGTGAATGAAAGCACATGGTTATAACTTCGAATATGTTGCCTAAAATGTTTTCCTTCAGCTGAACTGTAACACCCTTCTAAAATACCCCAATATTTAATTAAAACAACATATAAAACTCAGAGTAATTATGCAGTTAAGGGTGTCACACACACACTTCACACCATGTTCCAATCCATCCTGTCATGCTCATTTATTTAATCAAATAAAACATTTGCATAATTCGCAGCGGAATAAAATCCAACATCAATACAAAACATGTAATACAATACATGTAAGCTTATTCAACAATCATCAATGAAAACAAGTAAAACATCCCGTCCCGATGTTACATCTATCAGAGCACGACCCACTAAGGAACTATACTAGACTCCGAGGACTAGCTTCTACTCACTCACTGCTCGTTACCTGAAAATAAAGTTGTAAGGGTGAGTTCCTCAATCGATATAATAAGCATTATAAAATCTCATGTCATGTTAAGTAATTTGACACATTAATCACCCTAATCACAACATACAATCAGTAACAGCACATCAGCTCAATATCGTATTCAACACCAACATAAGGCACAAGTATAATCTCAAATCATACTCCATAACAACACAAACACGCAACACACGTATAATACTGGAATACATCCATTCATATTATACGCCATACAAAATTTATGCAATGAGACTCCATGCATGCGTACCGACTATTCTTGAACATATAGTTCAACTTCACCGACCAATCCAGGTACGGCTACCAAGCTCACTAGTCCCACTCATTTGAGACCTAGTGACTCACATCACTAATTCCTCACTATGGGAATTAGCTACCACCCCAAGGGCCATGCTATGCACGCTAATTCACCTAGCATGCAACATCAACAACAGTCCAAAACGACTAACATCACTAATTCCTCACCACGGGAATTAGCTACCACCATAAAGGCCACAATATGCATGCTAATCATCTAGCAATGCAACATCACAACAAAATCCACAATGGACATATGCTCACACTCTAAGCCATAAAACAGTCCATTCACAACACATGCATAACATATACATTCACAATATTATGCATACCATCACACATCATCAACACATGTATCAAAACATCATATCATGTCAATTAATTCAATCACAGTATTAGCACACTCTACTAATACCGATACTGCTCAAAACAGCGGGAAATAATCCCTACTATATCACACACGGGTATAGGCAACCATCAATTAGGCATACAACATTTTAATTAACACTTTTTCCCCTCTGCAACAGCGTTAACCGGTTAACGCCCTGGGTTAACCGGTTAACGCAGCACAAACACGCTTCCTGTCCCAAAACTTAACAGTGTTAACCGGTTAACGCCCTGGGTTAACCGGTTAACGCAGCACAAACAGCAATATCTCAGCAATCACAACAGTGTTAACCGGTTAACACCCTGGGTTAACCGGTTAACACAGACAAAACAGCAATTTACACAATTCAACACAGTGTTAACCGGTTAACACCCTGGGTTAACCGGTTAACGCAAGACAGAAGCTGTTCCTGCGCTAACACAAGGCAGAATGCAGAATTCTCCGCATTTTCCGCCGTTAGAGGACTTCCGGACCTCCGATTCCAATTCCGTAAAAAGCTATACGTTCGGGAAAACACGACTCACACAATTACGGATCAAATTTCAGTTTTTAACACAGTTTATCCAGCATCATTTTCAGCATTCACAATCCCAATTAGGGTCAAATCAACGGCTTATCACTACCCATTACATATTATCCCATAATACCCATTAGTCGACGATAAACCCCCCTTACCTGATTAATCCGGCAAATCTTTGAGCTCTAAGCTTTTCTCTCTTCAACCTTCAGCCCTAGCTCTGTCTCTTTGCCCTTTTCCTCTTTCACGATCGTTTCTCTGCTTTTCACGTAAAAACCTTTTTACTCCAAATGGGCTATTTTCCTTATTTCCAACATATATATATTTTCCAATAATAATAATAATCCAATAATATTTCCAATTAATTAATTAAATTAATAAATATTATATTAATTTAAATTAAATAATTAGCCTTATTTCATCGGGGTGTTACATGAACCATCCAAAAATAATTGTTGCAATTCTATAGGAGCATTAACTCGTGAGAATGATACCTTTCCACCATTACAACACGTGTCACGTGATTCATGATGAAACAATCTTGCATTGCAGTGTCTACAGGTAAATGGATGAGGCAACCGGGATTTTGCCATCATCATATTATTTTTGAAATTTCGAGCAATATTGTGCTTTGCTCGAAAAGCATGTCCTGATTCTACAAGCAGGAGTTTGATATTGATTACTAAATATTATCTAAAATCTAAAATACAAATAAAAAATATATGCAAGATGCTTCAATTATTATATTTTAATATTGCATGATTTTAAATTTTACGTCACATGAGCAAATGCTACATTTATTTGAAGCAAAATTCTTACGAACATACCTTGAGGACGACGTGATAATGCACCATTTTCTCTGGCGTCCATGTTAACATATGATATTACTGCATCCTCCAAAGCTTCATCAACATCCATATCATCTGATACAAAAATAATAATTAATATGTATACATTTGTAAAAATTAATACTCACATACTTAGAACTATATCACTTATACTTGTATCGGATTGACTCGTGTTGTTTCGTTGATTAGGTGATGTGCAATTACGATCTGCGGGTTTAAATACATAAAATAAGATATGACGAAAGCGAACAAAATTATGAAATGTAATATAATATATATATATATATATATATATATATATATATATATATATATATATATATATATATATATATATATATATATATATATATATATATATATATATTGATAATCACCAACCAAGTGAAACATCATTAACATGTGTAATTCTACTTGGGTCAGCTTCACTGTCATGAGTTCCTTGAAAATGTGATCTTGGAAAAGTCATATTTGTAAAATTTTGAAATGGAACTCTCGACTGACTGTTTATAGGGCGAGATGTTTGAGCTTGTTTCTCTTGCTCTTTTCGCCGCCTATAATTTTCACGTCGTCTCGACAAATTGTTTTCTCTCTGCTCGTTGCTCATATTTTGTCTCCTTTTCCTTTCATTTTCGGACCTTCTTGACCTCTGTTGTTGACTTGATATTTGACGGGTATTATTTTCCATTTTATTAATGTAATTGTCAACTGGAAACTATACCGAATCCTCTACAAAAACATAAAATTAAAATAAAAAAATTATGAAAATTAAAAAAATAAGCATGAATAACATATAATCATTATATTATTCTATATACTATTTTATTAAGTTATATCATTATTTTATGCTTATAAAAAATTATATAAGCATATAATCAAATTATTAATAAACATAAACATAACTTGATATGGTATTCTATATACTATTTTCATAACTTGATATGGTATTCTATATACTATTAGCGCAGTAAAAAATAGTAAATAGAATAATATATGCTTATATGAAAATAACTTGATATAATCGTTATATTATGCTTTTAAAAAATGCTTATATGCTTAATAAAAATTATGAAAATTAAAAAAATAAGCATGAATAACTTGATATATTATTCACTTGATATATTTTCATACTATATACTAATTTAACTTGATATATTTTCATACTTTATAATAATTTAACTTGATAAAAAATTTACCTTAAAATTACAATTAAAAAAAAATGGTATTCTATAAGAGAGAACAAAGTCAAAATGCAATGCAAAAAAAACGGGAGTGATACTTTTCTTCTCTCTAACACTTTCTATTCCCTTACATTTTTAAATTTCTTTTTATCTCTTTTGGTTACTTTTCTAGAAACTTTAAATTATTTCAGTAACTTCAATTAAGTCATGCATCTTTTTCATGTTTCTACATTAAACTTTGAGGGTTTTTATAAGAACACCACATAATTTCAAGTATACTATAAATTTAAATATGGTGTTGATTTCCGCAAATAACCTACATAAATGTTGCATGACGTACATAAATGTTGATAAATTTTTTAGTGAGATTTCATTTCCGTTTTTTTTCACATAATATTGAATTTGCGCATTCAAAATAATTTTAATAATTAAATTATTTCTACTTAATCTAACACAGTTAAAATACATTAAATATATCACTTATGTAATAATTATGTAATATATTATTGTATTACACTTTATCTAAAATACGTTAAAATAAGTGTTGCAGTGCATAAGATGATTTTATTATTCAAATTATGAAAATATATTAAAATAAGCATTACACTTTGTATGTTACCCAAAATACGTTAATATTGTTTTCTTTTAACCAATAAAATATTATGTTACCCAAAATACGTTAATATTGTTTTCTTTTAAGTAATAAAATATTATGTTACCCAAAATTTCCACCAATTTATTAATTAATATTTCGTTCAACTAATTATTTTAATAATTAATTAATAATTAAATTATTATAGTATGTCAGTCCATTAAATAAATTTAAGTTGTAAACATCACACCCTCACTAAATCAGTTGTGGATTCTGTCCGTTGCATTTTGTTTAGGCCGTTATCTAAATATATAGGTGGTCTTTTGTCCGAAGGTACTCATATGAAATTTTGTCTCTTTTAATTATTAATTCATTATTAAAATAACTTTTATAATGTTTGTCCCGTCCAAATAATTATGTGAAAGGTATTTTAAATAATTTGTCCGAAGGAACTAATTAGTAAAACGTGGTTATTAAAAATAACCGGTACATGAGTACCTAAATATATGAACATACAAAGTGGTACTACTTTCTTAATGCTTTTTAATTAATATAATATAGAGTTTATAAATTATGAACTATTAAAAACATCATAATTATAAACGTGTAAACATCAATAAATAATTGGTTATTTTAAACGTTTTAATTACAGAAAAAGAATTATTAAACACGTTTTATAAACTCTGCGTAAATAATCATAATTATACGTAATTGGTTATTTTAAACGTTTTAATTAAAACGTAATAATTAAAAACATCATAATTATAATTAATTAATATACCACTATATAGAAGTTACTAATTTCTTAATGCTTTTTCTATAATAATTACACGTTTTATAAAGTAACTTCTATAATGTTTGTCCCGTTCATATATTTTTACATATAAGAAGTCATAAAAGGTGTAACTTTATAACTTTATAACTCATATAATGTTTACATGTGATATTTACATGAGTACCTAAATATATGAACATCACAGCTTTTGAAAAAGTGCTAATATGACAAATCTCACATCATAAACTTTGAACATTCTTTCTTTTTGTTAATGCACTTTTCTTTTCCACTTTCACAATTGCAGAATGGAGGACTATAAATAAGTGAAAAAAGTTGATTATACAAATATGAACGAATCCTAATGAAAATTCCAGTGTTGCTTTCGAAACACATAAAGCAAAGAAGTCATAGATAGAAGTTAGAATTTCAGGTACCTTCAAAAGTTTCTGGCAAGGTAGTTCAATCACGAAGGTTGGCCGTTGGATGTATCAGCGGTGATGTCGGAAGTTCAGCGGTGCTTTTGGTTGTTGCTGTAACCGGAGGAAATGAAAAAAATGAAAATCGTGAATGTTCGTAGGATCGCTGTTGGTGGTGGTTCACGTGAGAGATGAAGGTTTATGTTATGGTGAAAGATAAATAAGGTTGGTAATTGTTTTTGCAGCAGCAAATAATAAGAACATTGATATTGAGAAGTTAAGGAAATATTTTGGTGATGTCACAGAAACTCCCATTTACACTTGGATTTTATGTGTGTAGCCAATGCATCCATTATTTAAAATTAAACTGTCATTTCCTATATGTTGTAACTGCTATTGTAAGACCCCAATTTTGGCCCTAAGATCCCTCATGGCATCATAACATTGCATTTGCATAGCCTCAAGGATCATTAGCATCTTGGTTCCCTTTGCCTTTGGGTGGGACCTTCTATGAGATGGTTTGAGATCACCAAGCATGTTTGAATTGTATATCATTGCTTTTCTCATTTTGTTTACTAACCAAAAGCACAAAAATATGTCACTAACATCTTTTGTTGTATAGCTTGAGCAATCACAAGGTCCAAAGCTTCAAGGAGATCATTAGTACAAAGACATGGTCAAGAGGAGATGATAGCAAGCATGGTAATGGTCCCCAAAGCTCTCATCCATCAAATATGCCTCCCTAGTACCTCAATGCATCATTTTTATCAAAGCAAGTCAAAGGATTTGAGGTTTGTGCCCCAAGGAAAACCTAATTCATCTGTGCACCACAATGCCTTGCTCATGAAGCAACCTCAACCCATAGTCAAATACAATAAAGGGAAGTTCTTTACCTCTTCATTTCATGCATACTTGAACTTATTTGAGTGTCCTAAATCGTCAATTCATCAAGATATGGGTTGTAGACTTAAGAAGTTGATCAGTCAATTCATCTCACTATTTTGAAATGCACTGAGACCTACCTTTTTATGTGTTGGTCAAATGGAGATGGTTCCAAAAGCAAAAATGTTCTTAAGTACAATATGAACAACTTTCATGTTCATCAAAAATTGATTTGAAGCTTGGAAGACCATCTGCCATTCCAATACATTATAGGTCATTTTGACCGAAACCCTAATTGTGGGTCAATTTCCCAAGGACATAACTCATTCATTTTTTATGATTTTGAGGTGGAATAAAATTAATTGGAAAGCTCAAGATGTCTACTTCAAATGTTATGTTTAACAAAAGTTTAAAATCTCAAAGGAAATACATGTGATAATGCAAGACATTATAGGTCCTTTTTGACCAATTGCATTGAAAGTCAAAAAAGTCCAACTTCAAAATATATATAACTTTTATGTTAGAGGTTTTTCCATTTGAGGCTTGCATCATCAAAACAGAAGGGCTTGAAAGTTGGCCAATTTTAGAAACCTTGCTTTGACATATCTTGCACCTTGCACTTTAAACTCAAATTTCAAAAATTTCCACACTTCAAATTAGTTTTTGTCCAACATAGCATTTGTTCCTTATACAAAGACCTTTCCAACCATTACCCACATGCCTATGTTTGGATTTTCTAAATGGTACTTTCGAAGAGAAGAATGTTTAGGTACAAATGAAGAATTCACTTGAAATCTTGGTGCATAAGCATTTGCCTTGCAAGTCACACGTCCAATTCCATTTGGCTGATGCTCAGATTTCATTTGGCATTGTTTTTGGGCCTTGTGCATGATCATGCAAGCCCATGCAATGAAGCTTCACATGCCATGCACACAGATCATTTCACACTCTCCTTGCCACTTTTTCTATAAATAAAGACTTCATTCCATTCATTTCACACGCATGATTCAACATGAAATGCTACTGAATTCTCTCCATAGCCATCACTAAAGAAGCAATTGCATTTTCTTAAAAAAAATTCAGATCCAAAATTCAACTTCATCTGGTTGAATTCTTGGATCTTAAGCTTCTAAACCATCATCATTCATCTCAGTGAACTTCTGTTTTAGCAAAGCAAGCAAGGCATCGTGCTGAAAGTACCAGAACTCAAGTTTACACTCCAACTGGTATTTTCTTCGATTCTCATCATCCATGGACCTATTTGCTTGGATCTTGTGTTGGCTGAAGTCCTCTCAATAGAGGCACCATGTTTATGCTTTTAGTTTCTGAAATTCATTGAGTTCATGATGAACACCAGATTTTTCAACTTCTGATTTCTCAAACCATAGAAATCTAGAATGAAAATGGATGGTACAGGGATGATGTACATCATCCCAGCTTTCTAATGATGTATAGATCGCACGATTTGGTTAAGGTTTGAATCTCTGTAAATCTGGCCAGAAACTGCATGCTCACCGGAGAAGACGGTGGCTCCGGTGGCTGCTTTATTGCCAGATTTAATCTGGACCGTGTGATGGTGTTTCCAGATTCGATCCCATGCGTCCAATGTTATGACCTTTTTAAATGCATCATGCGCTTCAATTGACCAAGGCACATGGTAGGCGCGCATCTCTGGAGCGTGTGATCTGCCAGCTCAATTAATGAGCTCAGATCTAACGCTCCATGTTTTTTTGCATTTTTATTTTCTGATTTTTATTTTCTTTAATTCCTTTTATTTCAAAAATCAATATCTCTTTCATTTTTAATCCAAAAATTATGGGACCAATTGCATTATTTCCCAAATAAATTCTAGTTTCTATTTCTGATTTTTAATATTTTTTATTGTGTCATTTGATATTTTTCATGAATTTTCTATTTTCTGGTTATTTTTAATTCATTTTAAATAGTTTTTGATATTCAAAAAATGCAAAAATATTTTCCTAACCTATTTGAATGATGATAGATCTATGAAAAATAATCTCATCAATTTTGAATTGATTTGAGATTTATTTGAGATTTTAGTTCAATTAGGTTATTTTTATTCATTTTTAATTGATTAAAAATAGTTTCTGACTTTTAAAAATGATGAAATTTTTTGTCAAACTTTGTTTGACCTTGTTGAACTTGGGATAAATTACTTGGACCTTCCAAGGTTGATTTGAAGTAATTTTGAAGTTTGACCTTTTCTTTTATTTTTAATTCAAGTTTATTTCAAATATTAAAAAATGCCAAAAATAGTTTATTCATTTCTTGACTCCCAATCTTCATCTCACTTCTGTTTTTGATTGTTTGATCTTGACTTTCAATGTTAGTGGTCAACATATGAGGATTAGTACATTGTATTTCATTTAATGCATTTTAATTTTGCCATTTCCATTTCTCTTATCCATCTCCTCCTTCTTCTTCTTCTTCTTCTATTTATTTTCTTCTTGATCAATGAGTTAAAGGTTGCTAAGTTAGCATTGGTTAGGGAGATTTAATCTTCCTTGATTCAAATCTATTTCATCTTGATCAATTGATCAAGTGAATGGCTTTGCATTAAGGATAGGTTGTCTTCTAAATCATGCAAAAGGCTTAAACCAAAACAAGATCATTTCTCTTCTTCTTTTTGGCATGGCAAGTTGTTGGGACTTGGTTCACTAATCAAGACTCCTAACTTGTGTTGTTGCCTACATTATTATTGACCGGCCTCAGATAGTTGTGACTTCTACATAAGTCCAATTACGATTGCTTAACATAGCGCTAAATTTGCCTTATGGCACACTAACTACTAACACTAACCATTAACAATTAACATTTACTTTATGCACTTTACTTTTATGCAATTTACTATTCTTGCACATATTATCCATTTGCTTTTCTCTTTGCTCACTTGAGCACATGTTTATGTTAATGCCATTTGCCTTTTGCTCACTTGAGCACATAATTGTGTATATATTATTGTGCTTGTGTTTTTGTTTTGATTGTTGTGGACCAAATGCAAAGAAATTGACTTAGTTTCTAGGACTTCCTTATGCAAAGAAATGGAGAATTGGACTTAGATTCTAGGACCTTTCCTTATGCAAAATTGGAGTAAAAGGATCTTAATGATGAAGATGGATTAGAAGGACCAAATCTCTAAACTCACTCTTGTCCATTCTTGTTTTACTTCATGGAACTTTTGATGTGTGTGCTCTTATGCTAGGAGTTTCCATTTGAGCTTAATTGGAGGACCATTGCCATGTTCATCCAAAGTGAGAGATACAAAAGCCATTGGAGGATTCTTAGAAGCATGACCTTGTGTTTGATTGCTTGAAATATTTGCTTGTGATTGCTTTGTTCCAAAGGATGGGAGCTACTTGGATCATCAATATGATCTCAAGAGAGGAACTCCTAGTGTGGTTTCATTTCTTATCCCTCACCTTTTTGTTTTTCTTAGGACTTAGCCATTCTTCTTCTTCTCTCCACTCTAACCCAAGCCAAAACTTTTTGTGCAAACATTTAACTATTGTTTTCAAACATTAGAAACCTAAGCCTTATGCTTTTGATTTTCAAACTTTCTTTTCATAACACTTATTTTGAATTGAATCTTTAAGTCAACTTTGACCATTTTTGTACATACTTCTAATTGGTAAATATAACCCATTCAAAGTTCTTTTTGTGGTCCCAATGGCCACTTCTTAATCAAATTTTCCATAACCTTTAGCTATTAGGTTTGAGTTATCTTTGTGGTAGATGTAATACTCACCTATATCCTTAGTGATGGACAATGAGTCTTCCATGCTTATTATAGGGTTAACCCCTCACTAGCATGTTGAAGCTATCCTTACATGGTGGATTTGTGGTTTGGATGAGTTTTCTCCCGTTGATAACAAAAGACCTTAAGGCTTTTGGACCAATCAATTCACCAACTTGTTTTGAGATTTTTACCCCGAACTACGAGGTTTTGATCCTAATCTTTTTATAAGATGGTACGTAGGCAATGGGTTTATCCACTCAAACACAAAAATGTAAATAACTTGTATATTCTCTTCTCATCTCTTCAATCATGTTTGCACAAATAAATTTTCACAAAAACAAACAACCTTTACAACAAGTGTGAAAAGGGCTCCCTAGAAGTACCTAGGATGTTTTGGGTGCCTAACACCTTCCCATTGCATAACCAACCCCCTTACCCAGATCTCTGTTTCTTTTACTAGTTTTTGTTAAAACTATTAGGTTTTTGTTCGCTTTCTAACCATTCCTTTGGATAAATAGAAGTGTGGTGGCGACTCGACTTGTATGATTTACCTTGGATTTAGTCAACATCTCTAATGGTAACGAATACCCCGCTACAGAAAAGTGGCGACTCTGCTGGGGAGGGTAGTTATCCTAGTGGGTTTTGCCAACTTTTCATGTTTGTTGTATTGTATTTGTCTTGTGACATATTTTTGTGCAATTTGGGATTATTGTATTGTATGTAATGATTGAATTGCTTGATATTAATTCCTTGTATGCTTGGTGATCTTTGTGAGATGAGTTCTATACCCGGACTCGAGTGCACTTAGGATAGGAGAATGGCGTAGTCTTGTTGACTTGTGTGGAGTTATTCCTTAGCAAGTTGACTTGCAAGTCCATTCACTTGGTGGAGGTCATCTTGGGATCAATAATGTCACACAAGTAAGTTGTGGATAGACATTACTCTTTCCAATATAGACCTTAGAAGCCAAGGACCTCAGTTTACCAAGCCCATCTTGGCCTATTCTTAGGATGTAGTGCGAAAGTCGTTCAAGTGTAAGATTTGATACGATTGTTACGCGATACTACACTCATAAGAGTCTCTCTTGAGAATACTTTTGGAATACGAGTAGTCGTTTCTGCGATAATATCCGAAAGATGGGATGATGACTATGGGAACCTCTTGTAGAACATGTTTGGCAGGTTTAAACCCTAGTACACTCCTTTTGGGTGGTTTTTAACCGAGACCCCATGCTCGTGACTTGCAACAAACCCTTGATTCATGGTTGATCCGTTCATGTATCCTTAATATCAATGGAACTTGGGTGTAGATAAGGTGTAAACTATAATCCACCAAAATGGATGATTGATATGAAGGATAACATGATCCATCCCATGACCTTTGTTTGGTGTGCTTTGCTTGATCCTTGAGTGTGATTGTTGCATTCATGCATTCATGCACCCATTTGCATCCATATCATCAATAATAAAGAAAATTTTCAAGGAACTTAAGGGGTTTATTTGCAAAATTTTCAGACATGGAAAGACAAAGAAGGAATACAAAGAAGTACAGCTTCAGACAACCAGACTTGAAAGAGATAAGGAATCTGACATCCTATGTATTAGATCCTTTGGGTTTCAAAGCTCGTTTTGGGAAGCTTCTTCCTCTTCTGACCACTCAGGTGGATGAAGGGTTGATGAGTGTATTGGTGCAGTTTTATGATCCCTTGTACCGTTGCTTCACGTTTCCTGATTTCCAGCTTTTACCTACGCTTGAGGAGTATGCCCATCTTGTGGGTACACCTATTCTAGATCAGTTGTCGTTCAGTGGCTTGGAGAGGGTTCCTACTTCTCAAGAGATAGCTGACATGTTGCACATAGATGAATCTCTGGTTGGTGCTCATATGACTACCAAAGGTGGAATTCAAGGTCTCCCTTCTGAGTTCCTCATTGCTCAAGCTACTATATATGGGAAGGCCATGAGTGAGGATGCCTTTGAAGCCATATTTGTACTTCTCATCTATGGATTGGTATTGTTCCCCAACATCGACAAGTTTGTGGATGTGAACGCTATTAGGATCTTTTCTACTCTTAATCCCGTTCCGACTCTGTTGGGTGATGCCTATTTCTCTTTGCATATGAGGAATGCAAAGGGTGGTGGTGCCATTTTGTGTTGTTTACCTCTGTTGTATAAGTGGTTTATTTCTCACTTACCGCAGACGGTCGCTTTCAAGGAGAACAAGGGATGTCTACGGTGGTCCACGAGACTTATGTCCCTCACTAATGATGATATCTCTTGGTATAACCGTGTGTATGATGGTGTGTAGATTATCGACTCTTGTGGTGAATTCTCCAATGTGCCTCTTCTCGGTACATGTGGTGGGATTAACTACAACCCTGTTTTAGCACGCCGTCAGCTTGGGTTCCCCCTAAAGGATAAACCCAATAACATTCTGTTAGAGGGTGTGTTCTTTCAGGAGGGTAAAGATCCCCAAAACTTGAAAGCTAGGATGGTCTGCGCTTGGCGCAAGATTCATAGGAAAGGAAGGAAAGAGTTGGGTCCTAAGAATTGTGTTGCTATGGAGCCTTATACTGCCTGGGTGAGGAAGAAAGCGTCTGAGTATCTCATGCCTTACGAGTATCCGAGACCTACACCTATGATTATGGCTGGGCCTTTAACCCTCCCTAATCAAGGAGTAGAGGAGTTGAGAGACGAAGACCGTTCACGTGCTTGGATCCGTGAACGCGAAGAGTTGCTTCAGCAGATTAGAGAGAATGACGCTTTGATAGAGTTCCTCGAACATCAGGTTATTGATGATCCTGATGATGCATGGACTTCTCTACTTCCTCAGTCTTCCAAGTTTTGGAAGAGGAAGTATGATCGACTCGCCAAGGATAAGGCGGATATGGAGGCAGCCTACGAGAGAGAGGTGAAGAGGCTTTGTGCATCTTATCTTCCTGTGTCCCGAGCTTTAGATGATTGTTTCTAGGGATCCATAGGATGATTATTTTCCCTTTCTCTTGTATATGATTGACAATGCTGTACTTCTTTCCCCGATATTATTTGATGAAATATTTCCATATGTGATAAATGTTTAATATTCCCAAAATTTGCAAATAAAACCCTAAAGTTCCTTTGAAATAAAAAACAAACCATATGCACAAGCATTGCATGCATCATGTGCATAAGCAGGTTTTGTTCCCGACTTCTTGTCCTGTGGTCTAACTCTGTGTCCTTCATTTATTTTGAAGACAAGCTGACTCACTGGTACTACACTAGAGCCAACATTTCAAGACTGATGGATCACCTAGAGCAAGAGAACCGTGAGCTGAAAGAGGAAGTGGCCAGACTAAGTGCCTTAATGGAATCATTCTTGGCTGCCCAGAGCCAGCCTTCTCCGACGCCTTCAACTCCTCCCTAGAGGACGGTCATCTCTAAGATTGTCTCCTCAACTGTGCCTGCAGCCAGTGCACATTTTTCTCCAGCGGCCATGCCAGTCGGATTCCCGTAGGGGATGCCTCCCAATTTCATGCCTGAGGGTCCTGCTCCAACCTTTGCTTCTATGCCGACATCTAGCCCGGTCCTTGTTGTTCCTCCTCCTGTCGTGCATACCATACCCAGGTGATCGCGACTTTATGAGTCGAATTTGGGGTACAAACTGCAAGTGCACAGTTCTATCGCGTAGTTTTAAAAGATATCGATCCTACAGGGACTTATGAATCGATATACCGTTATCTAAGGTTACTTCGTAAAGCTAAGGCAGGTAATACTTTGATTGTTTGGGGGAAAAGCTAAAACTAAAATAAGATCTAAAATAAATATCTAATAAGCGGATATCGGTATGTAGTTCGTCGTAATTAGGGAATCAAATCTTCGTTGGTTTCTTGGTTTTTAAAATAAATCCTTTCAGTTGACACTATTGTTTAAAAGTCTTATCTCAAACTCTCGCTCTGTTGAATAAACTATGATTTTATATTAACGTAGCTGTCACTTATAGTTAAGTCAAAAACCACTTTTTGAAAACAATAGAATCCGTAGAAACTCTTTTTAAGAAAACACTAATCGTTTAAACACCCTTATCTCAAACTCTCGCTCTGTTGACTTAGGTTATATAATTAAATTCAAATGCTTAACTCTCGTCCTCACATTCAATCTTTAAAAATACTTTTTGAAAAAGGTTAGAATTTAATTAACTCTAAAAATTGCTCTCGCCCTGATCTAGAATTAATGTCCAATTTACACTGTCCAGTCAAAAACTCAAACTCTCGTTCTATTGCTTTTAACTTCTTTATGTCTTTTACTTTCGTACAAAAACCTTGTTATTAAACCTGTAAATTGAGACCGTAAAAAGAGTGATTTTAATTTTAAACTTAATTAAACCAATTTGGTTTTGATTCCTTCATTCCGCTTACTTTACATACCGATACCTAAATAAATTAGCCAGACATGCTAAACAAACTTAAATAATTATCATGCATAAACAGATTCATCTCAGGCAAATAATATAAATAAACAGTAAAACAGGGCATATATAAATTCAAACAATAATTAAAGAACCTGAGAAATTAAATAGCAGTCTTGAACACTCCACCACAGGCCGGTTGGATTTGTTCTTGAATTCTTCAATCAAACAGAAAAATAAAAGCGAAGGAATAAGAACTAGATTCTAACGTAAGGTTAGATCCGGTGAAAGGTACACAATAGTTTCCGGTGTAGAAACTATTGTGCGAAAAAGAATTAATTAAGTGCTGGGAAAAGAAAATAGAAATTGCAAAGGAAAATAATATAAAAGTTGTAAAAATAATGCTGTAAAATACTTATGCTGCTGGAAGAGAAAAAAATGCAAAAAGGAGAAAACGGCGAGGAAGTATGTGGATCCCAAAGCTTTTCCAATTAGCTACCATTTATACTGCTACTTTTTTGTAACTGCCTCCAAGGGTTTTCCGTGTACACGGTCTTCACGTTCCAAGGGTCAAGCGTGGAAGTAGCTTCAACGTGGTCTGTTGCGTTCCTGGTGCCAAAAATATAGGGGAATGGTGTGACGTCCGTCACACCATGTGTGACGCTCGTCACACAAGTGTGTAAAGCGTGACGTTCGTCACAGCCTTTGTGACGCTCGTCACAGGCACAGTGCCTGTGCTTTTTGGGCTGGGCTTTGGCCTTTGGTATTTGCTTCTTTTCATTCCTTTTTGCACCTCCTTTTCTTCCTTTTTTACTTGTGCTTCAAATAAACCACCTGAGATAAATAGAAAGAAAATACCGCGTAATATCTAATAAAATGAAATGAATTGAAGTAAATAATAATATAATTTAATTAAATTGAGTCCAAAAATGTGATATAATTTCATGTTATCAAGCTCCCCCATACTTAGATCTTTGCTTGTCCTCAAGCAAAATACAGTCTAGAACTTGTTTTAAAAATTTTAGCCAGATGAAATTTCAAAACACACATCAATTCGTACTAGGTTGCATGTAAACCTTGTTTAGAAGTAACTTGAGTTTAATCTTGACATCAACAACCACCGTCACAATCTCAGATAACCCCACCTTATGCAAACCAGTTCGAGTAATACCATCATAGCTATCCTAGTTCCTTTACTCTTATTTCACCCGTTTTCATTCTAGCGAAATCACATTAAGCCCTTTATCTTTTCGCGAACATAGTGGAGTAACCGGTTAGTGATTCTGATCCCCTTTTAGCTAGAAGTTCTGGTACATAAGTCGGATAACTTCGTTATTCAGTCCATTGCAAATTGCGGGGGATCGGACCGTAGTCCGCCCTACCAAGTTCAGCACCAGATACCTGCTGAACCAACTCATAATGGATCTTTCATATTATGCTTTTGTATGATCTACAACCTTTAGATTAAATGATCTGGTAAGGATCACCTAACTTAATTAGTGCATTTCCTGATATATATATATATATATATATATATATATATTATATATTATATATATATATATATATATATATATATATATATATATATTATATATATATATATATATATATATATATATATATATATATATTTATGTTACTTTGGGAATCATTCACTTATATTCATCGGCTCTCCACGTAGTTTGCTATTAAGATGGTGCTGACTTCTCGTATAAACTACTCGGGGTTACTATAAAACTAAAAGTTCAAGGGATTGGTATAATAGGTACTTATCCTGATCTAACATGTTGAGGTTCTTAGAGCGTTGTTATGGTAATAATTTTTGTCTTGATTTCACTCAAGTTTTATAAAATAAGCGACCTTTATACTTATTGGGTGTGTTAAATTTTTGTTATGGCTCAAGAAAATTGAGGGGAATAGATAATACGAAATTTTTCACACTTGGGACTTAACTTAAAATAAATCTATATTATAATAATTTTTTTTTAAATAATAAGAAAGGAAATTAACAATGAAAGGAAAAATACATACTTGAAAAAGAAAAAGGAGGATAGAAAGAACACAGTTTTCCCCCCCATACTTGAATGAAACATTATCCCCAATGTTTTAAGGGAAAGAAATGAATTACAAACAGAAAGGAAAAGGAAACTAAAGTTAATGCGGCATGCCGCCTCTTGTTCTTGGACCTGGTGATTGTTGATGCACTTCTAAGTTGTCGAACCTGCTAAGCAAATCAGTGAACCGCTGGTCGGTTATGGCATTCCTCGCTTCCTGTTGTTGTTGCATTTGGCGCATCATTTGCATCATTTCGAGATTATGTGCTTGCATACCATCAATAGCATCCATGATGTCGTCGTTGGTTGCAGGCCTTCTTCGTCGACGACGTCGTGAGGATGGGCCAGCTGCATTATCGGAAGGGTTGAGCGGGACTGACTGTTGTGCAGGAATCTGATCACCTTGCTCCATTTCGTCGAACTCGTCGGTAGACGGGTTTGCATGTGAAGGCTCGGTAGCTTCGGGAGCATTCAGATCATAGAGGTGGCGGTTGGGATTGGTGACATCGGTTAAGGCAATGTTGGGTAGAACAACGCTTGTGATTGCCTGGTTATTCACCATAAGGTAATACTTTCCGCCTACTCTGTTCTTTATTAGGCGGCTGGACCGACAGTAGCCTATGTCCATAAATAGGGGAGGTAAAGATTCTAAAGTTTGGAGTCGGTCCCCTAGGTTTAAGCCAAGTGCTATGGTGGTGATTAATCCACCAATTACAAAAGGTTGACGGCCTCTAGCACATAAGGTGCGGATATGATGAAATAGGAGGGAGGCAGCGTTTACCTTAGCATTCGGTTCGAAGACGCATTCCAGGAAGAATAGTTCCTTTGCGTTGACCTTGCTGTTGTTTGGTCTTCCAAAAACGGTGTTTTGTAGGATGCGAATGAAGTACCGGATAGTTGGGTTATGTATATGGGAAACAAGGAGCTCCTCCCAGTTGTTGGCATCTACACCGGATATTTTCCTAAAGAGGTCGAAAGCGGCAACTGTGCTCCAGTTTAAGTTTGGAGGGATTCTGGGGTAGACTTGACCTTCTATGGGGAATTGTAGCATGGTGCTCAATTGGTTTTGGGATAGGGAATACTCGGTGTTAAACATACGAAAGGTTGCAGTACCGGTTAAGAATTCGTCTTCACCGGTGGGAGTGTTGTACGCATATGAACTTAAGAATTCTAAGGTTAGGGATGGGTAGGTGGGTTGATTATGCGTGCAAAGAAAGGTTAGATCGGCAAGGCGGAGCATCCACTCGATACCTTGAAGTAATCCTAATTGTTGTAAACAAGTTGAATCAGGATACCTGGTAGAGGTGACACCTCGTTGTTGGAAGCGCTCGAATTGTTCTCTTTGAAAGTTATCATCTTCGGATCAAAAGATGATGTTTCCAAAATTTTGATTTCCCGCCATACTGATGAATGAGTTGGAAGAAGTAATTAGGAAAGAAAAGAAATATATTTGATTGTAAAGGATAGTTGTGATGTAGGAAGGAAGGTATGGTGGGTATTTATAGGGAAAATTTTGAAGTTGGAAAGGGAGTGGTTGAAAAGTAAATAAATGTGGGTAAATGTGAATAAATGGGGAAGGTAAAAAGGTGTATGGTTGTAACGTTCGTCTCCAACGGCTTTGTAACGTTCACCTGGTCAACAAGGTGTTACGGTCGTTACAGGGGCATGACGGGCGTCACAAGCACTTAGCGTGACGTCCGTGATAGGTTGTGTGACGCTCGTCACACAGTCTTTTTGGCAAGGTTTCTGCTAGCGTTCTTCAGAATGATTTTGGTAATTTATTTTTATTATTTATTTTGTTTTGCTTCAGATTATTTTATTCTGCTATTTAAATTTCCCTGCATGCTATTCTACTTTGTATAATAGTGCATAATTATATTATAATTTTGATAATTTATGTAGGCAGCAACAGTAGAGAGCATTATTGATAGATATTGCATAATTCATAATAAAATAGGATAATTCAATAGCTTCATAAAATAATCATAATGTAACAATGGAAGGAAAAAAAACAAAAATGCGAAAAAGAAACAAATACGAACATAATTTGAAATAACATTAATAAATAATCTAACTTAAAACTAAATAACTAAGAAAAACAACTTCTATCCATCTGCATGATCTCTGGCCGGAGGAGAAAAGGAGTTAACACGATTTAGCAACTCGTGAAACTGATTTGTCATACCGTTCATGTATCCTAGAAATTCGTGTCTCATGCTAGCGAACTCTTCTCTGAGGGCGTCTTGTTCTGACATCAAAGCTTCAATGGCGGTGTTATAATCAGTTCCGGGCATGTGATGTCTAAGGTCGGGTATTGCCGATTCTTCGGTCTGAACAGGTTGAGGAGGAGGAGCAATATCATAATAACCAGATGGTGTCTGAGGGTCTGATTCAGCATAAGGAATCTGGTCATCACAAATCTCATAGTCCTGGATGGATTCAGTGGATCTAGCAGGAGAGGGGGTTTCGTTCAGATTGTAGAGCCAGTTATTGCGGTTATGAACACTAGTCCTGGGATCGGGCATGGTGAATAGGCAAAGAACTTGGTTATTAATTATAAGCTCAAACTCGTCAGATCCTAGGTTTGCTATAAACATAGTGTTGAAGAGGAAGGGTATACTCATAGTAGTAATGCCACAAAAAGGGCTTAAGTCAAGCATAGGCTGACGTAATCCGATAGCATTACCAATCATGGTTATCAAACCGCCTATTCGAATTGGTGCTCGTTCGTCTTGGATAAGGTGGTCTAAATTTGCTAACATAAAAGTGGCACCGTTTACTGGACGGTTCTGGGAAGTACAAAATATGATGAAGAGTTCATCACGTGAAACTGTGGTACTGTTTAGGTGTGGGTCAGGATCTTATGGAAATAACGAAAGGCCGGGTTATGTATGTTTCCAGAGAGAAACTCATGTTCCTCGGGATCGTCATTTCCAGTCAAGTTACCCCAAAAGTGTTCAAGTTCTCTATATTAAAAAAGTTCTTCTTGGCTCACTGTAAAGGTATCAAAGGATGTAGGGAAACCTAAGAGGTTGGTAAATTCTTGAATATTAAATTGGTATTCCATGTTAAACATTCTGAACTGGATAAAACCTCTGCTTATTCCTTTTCCATGGCTGGGTAGATAGATCAGGGAGCTAAGGAATTCTAATGTTAGTCTCCGGTAAGTGACAAATTGTCTACGGACAGGAGCGGTTTCCCACCCAATCTGATTCAGCAAATACATGACACTCTCTCTTAGTCCCAGGGCATTCATTGCCCAATCATCAGCATACAAACTAGGTAGCATCTCTCTCGTGGCTAGTTCCTCAAACTTTTGTTTCTGAGTTGTTCCTCTGAATTTGATACCCATACGATCAATTTGTCCCATCAGGTTAGTGTTAGCTAGAGAAAAGAAAAACAATAGTTTTAGTCAGGATTTGGCCAAATGCCGAAAGAAGAAGAAAAAAAGTTTTTAATAAATTAAGAAAGAATACTAAATAAAAATTAAAAATTAAAAAGAATAATTAAGGAAGAAATAGAAAATAATATAAATATTTGTGGGTTGTCTCCCACTAAGCGCTTTGTTTAATGTCGCAAGCTCGACATAAAAACTATCAATTATAATCTATAAGTTCTGGAGGCATTTCGTCTAAGTGTAAGACTTGCGAATCTTCATTGTTTTCTGCATAGTGATAATGTTTTAGACGTTGCCCGTTTACGGTAAATGGTTCCATAGATTTGCCTTTAATTTCTACTGCTCCACTGGGAAAAACATTGGTGATTTGAAAAGGACCTGACCATCTAGATCGTAGTTTTCCCGGGAATAACTTTAGCCTGGAGTTAAATAAAAGGACTGTATCGTCTTGTTTGAAGATTTTCCTTGATATGCGCTTGTCATGCCATTGTTTTGTTCTTTCTTTGTAGATTCTGGCATTTTCGTAAGCGTCTCTTCTGAGTTCCTCTAATTCGCTTATATCAAGGATTCTCTTTTCGCCGGCGGCTTTATAGTTTAAATTTAGATTTTTAATATCCCAATAGGCTTTATGTTCTAATTCTACCGGGAGGTGACAGGATTTTCCATAAATGAGCTTAAATGGGGTTGTCCCTATGGGAGTTTTGTAAGCAGTTCGGTAAGCCCATAAAGCTTCTGGTAGTTTCAATGACCAGTCTTTCCTTGAAGTGGCGACTGTTTTTTCTAATATTTGTTTAATCTCTCTGTTAGACACTTCCACTTGCCCACTGGTTTGAGGGTGGTAAGGTGTCGCTACTCTATGTCTTACGCCATACTTAAGCAGTAGTTTTTCGAGTACCTTGGATATGAAATGCGATCCACCATCACTTACTACTATTCTTGGAACACCAAACCTTGGAAATATTATATTCTTAAAGAGTCTAGTTACTACTCGTGTGTCGTTTGTTGGAGAAGCTATAGCTTCAATCCATTTTGATACGTAGTCAACTGCCACGAGTATGTATTTGTTACCGAAAGAGGATGGAAATGGTCCCATGAAGTCTATTCCCCACACGTCGAAAATCTCTACTTCCAAAACGCCCTTTTGTGGCATCTCGTCACGTCTAGATATGTTTCCTGTGCGTTGACATCTGTCACATTTCTTAATAGCTGCATGTACATCCTTCCATATACTTGGCCAATAAAAACCGGCTTGTAGGATTTTAGAGCAGGTCTTGGATGTACTTGCATGTCCACCATAAGGAGCTGAGTGATAGTGTTGGATTATATTTTCTACCTCTTCCTCGGGTATACACCGACGGAAAATACCATTGGGGCCTCTTTTAAAAAGTAAGGGGTCATCCCAGTAATAGTGTTTTATGTCATAGAAGAATCGTTTCTTCTGCTGGTAGGATAAGGTAGGTGGAACTATTCCGGCAGCTAAATAATTGACGATGTCAGCGTACCACGGTGTAACACATATAGCTAAGGTGGTTTCTACCTGTTTATCAGCGTTATTTTCTTCCAAAGTAGCTATAAGTTTATCGTACGAGAAATCATCGTTGATTGATGTTCTTTCCGGTTCAAGGTTCTTAAGTCTAGAGAGGTGATCTGCTACTACGTTTTCAGTTCCTTTTTTGTCTTTGATTTCCAAATCGAATTCTTGTAGCAACAGGATCCACCTTAGGAGTCTAGGTTTAGCATCCTTTTTTGTTAAGAGATATTTGATAGCAGCGTGGTCAGTGTAGATGATTATTTTGGCTCCGACCAAGTAAGAACGAAATTTATCTAGCGCAAACACTACTGCTAGAAGTTCTTTCTCGGTTGTGGCGTAAATTATTTGTGCTTCATCTAGAGTTCTACTTGCGTAATATCTAACGTGAAGCTTTTTATCCTTTCGTCGTCCTAAAACAGCGCCCACAGCGTAATCACTGGCATCACACATTATTTTGAATGGTTCATTCCAATCTGGTGTCTGCATTATGGGTGCGGATATTAGTGCTTGTTTAAGCGTTTGAAATGCTTCTAAACATCTATTGTCGAATATGAATTCAGCATCCTTCATCAATAGCCCGGTTAAAGGTTTAGTTATTTTAGAGAAGTCTTTAATGAATCGTCGGTAAAAACCGGCATGTCCTAAGAAGCTTCGTACTTCTCTCACAGTTTTCGGGGGTTGAAGATTTTCGATTACCTCTATTTTGGCTTTGTCTACTTCAATTCCTCTGTTCGAGATGATGTGCCCTAAAACAATTCCTTCTTGTACCATAAAGTGACATTTTTCCCAATTAAGTACTAGGTTTACTTTTACACATCGCTCTAGAACTCTTTCTAGGTTTTCAAGGCATTCTTCAAAGCTTTGTCCGCATACGGAAAAGTCATCCATAAATACTTCCATGATGTTTTCTAGAAAATCGGTGAATATTGCCATCATGCACCTTTGGAAGGTTGCAGGAGCGTTACACAAGCCAAACGGCATTCGTCTATAAGCGAAGGTACCAAAAGGGCACGTGAACGTTGTCTTTTCTTGGTCATCAGGGTGAATCGGTATTTGAAAGAAACCCGAGTAACCGTCTAGATAGCAGAAATGAGAATGTTTTGCTAATCGTTCTAACATCTGGTCAATGAATGGTAAAGGGAAATGATCTTTTCGGGTTGCTTTGTTTAGTTTCCTATAGTCAATGCACATTCTCCATCCCGATTCGATTCGTTTGGTTATAGTTTCTCCTTTTTCATTTTCAATGACTGTTATACCTCCTTTCTTTGGTACTACGTGTACAGGACTAACCCATTTGCTATCAGATATAGGATATATGATACCTGCCTCTAATAACTTGGTTATTTCCTTCTTCACTACCTCACTCAGGATCGGGTTTAGTCTCCTCTGGTGTTCTCTAGAAGTTTTACAGTCTTCTTCTAGCATGATGCGGTGCATACAAATAGAGGGACTTATTCCTTTAAGATCGGTGATGTTGTAACCTAGTGCGGTTGGATATTTTCTTAAGATATGCAGGAGTTTTTCTGTTTCGAGTCTTCCTAGGTCAGCATTAACTATCACTGGTCGTTCAAGTTCTAAGTCTAGGAATTCATATCTCAGATTTTTGGGAAGTGTTTTCAGGTCTAGGGTTGGTTTCTTAAGGCATTGCGTAGGATCCGGTGTTATTGCTAAACACTGGTTAAGTTTGTCTTCTACAAGATAGTCAGATGATTTGTCTTTTTCTAACTCAGTTTCTTTTATGCATTCATCGATGATATCCATGAAGTAGCATGTATCTTCTATTGCAGGTGCTTTCAAAAATTGGGAAAGAATGAACTCAATTTTCTCTTCTCCTACTTCAAAAGTGAGTCGTCCTCGTTTTACGTTTATGATTGCACCGGCAGTTGCTAAGAACGGTCTTCCCAGTATAATGGGTGTAACTTCATCTTCTCTAATGTCCATAATTATAAAATCAGTTGGAATGTAGAATTGACCTATGCGCACTGGAACGTTTTCAAGAATTCCTACAGGATATTTGACGGAACGATTTGCTAGTTGCACAGACATTTTAGTTGGTCTTAATTCTCCCATTTCAAGTCTCTTGCATATGGATAAAGGCATAACACTAATACCGGCTCCTAAATCGCATAAGGCTTTGTCAATGACAAATTTTCCTATGTGACAGGGTATAGAGAAACTACCTGGGTCTTTAAGTTTAGGAGGCATATTCTGGATTATAGCGCTACATTCAGCAGTGAGTGTAACGATTTCGCTATCTTCAAGTTTCCTTTTATTAGAAAGAATTTCTTTTAAAAACTTGGCATATGAGGGCATCTGCGTAATAGCTTCTGTAAACGGAATTGTGACGTTTAATTGTTTCAGTAGGTCAACAAATTTTTTGAATTGGCCCGCATCTTTGGTTTTAATAAGCCTTTGAGGGTAAGGGATAGGTGGTTTATAAGATGGTGGAGGTACATAAGGTTCCTTCTTTTCTACGGTTTCCTTATTACTCTCTTCCTTTTCCTTAGGTTCACTTTCCTTCTCAGTTGACTTTTCAGAGTTTTGGTTTTCTATCCTTGGGTCAGACGGTCCTTCCACTTCCGTTCCACTTCTCAGTATAATTGCATGAGCGTGGCTTCTTGGGTTAGGTTGGGGTTGGCCAGGAAATGTACCAGTTGGGGCAGCAGTAAGCGCTTGTTGTTGAGCTACTTGTGATATTTGCGTTTCCAGCATTTTGTTATGAGTAGCCAGGGCATCTACTTTACTTGCTAGTTGTTTAATTTGTTCGCCAGTGTGTACATTCTGGTTTAAGAAATCTTTATTGGTTTGCTGTTGAGAAGCTATAAAATTTTCCATCATGATTTCCAAGTTGGATTTCCTAGGGGCGTTATTGTTAGGTGTAGATGGAACCGGCTTCTGATATCCCGGAGGTATAGTTGGGGCTTGATTTGGAGATTGTCCAGGTGCGTATAAAGCATTATTACTCTTATATGAAAAATTGGGATGATTCTTCCAATTTGAGTTATAGGTATGCGAGTAGGGGCTTCCTTGAGCATAGTTTACTTGCTCCGCTTGGATTCCTGTTAGGAGTTGACAATCTGCAGGAGTGTGACCTTGGATTCCACAGACTTCGCAATTCTGAGTTATGGCTACCACGGTGGCTGGAGGTGACACATTTAAACTTTCAATTTTCTGGACCAGAGCATCCACTTTTGCATTAACATGATCAAGGTTACTTATCTCGTACATGCCAGCTTTCGTTTGAGGTTTTTCTACCATTGTTCGTTCGGTTCCCCACTGATAGTGGTTTTGAGCCATGCTTTCGATAAGTTGGTAAGCGTCAGCATAAGGTTTGTTCATTAGTGCACCAACTGCGGCGACATCTATTGTTAACCTCGTGTTGTACAAGAGACCATTATAGAAGGTATGAATTACTAACCAGTCTTCTAAACCATGGTGTGGACAAAGTCTCATCATGTCTTTATATCTTTCCCATGCTTCGAAAAGAGACTCGTTATCTTTCTGTTTAAATCCATTTATCTGGGCTCTTAACATAGCTGTTTTGCTCGGAGGAAAATATCGAGCAAGAAAAACTTTCTTCAACTCGTTCCATGTGGTGACTGAGTTGGAAGGAAGAGATTGAAGCCATCTTCTAGCGCTATCTCTTAACGAGAAAGGAAAAAGACGAAGTCGAATTGCCTCTGAAGTGACACCATTAGCTTTAACAGTATCAGCGTATTGGACAAATACGGATAAATGAAGGTTTGGATCCTCGGTAGGATTTCCAGAGAATTGGTTCTGTTGCACTGCCTGCAACAGTGAAGGTTTAAGTTCAAAGTTGTTTGCTTCGATTGCGGGTGGAGCAATACTCGAATGCGGTTCATCTTGCGATGGAGCGGCGTAATCGCGAAGAGCACGAGCTGGTTCTGCCATCTCGGGTATCGAAGGGAAAATATTTTTGAAATCAGGAAGTTCAACAGGAGGGAGATTGTTTGCAGCACGATATTCCCGAATTCGTTGTAAGACTCGGAGATATAGTTCGATATCGTTGATTCGTAAGTAGAACGGCTCGCCTTGTGAGCGAGTGCGTGGCGTACAAATCAACGAAAGAAAGAAAAGAAAAAGAAAAGCCTTAGTCTCTACAGCGTAACGGAAGAGTTACGATATCGACCAAATAAAAGTCCCCGGCAACGGCGCCAAAAACTTGATCGCGACTTTATGAGTCGAATTTGGGGTACAAACTGCAAGTGCACAGTTCTATCGCGTAGTTTTAAAAGATATCGATCCCACAGGGACTTATGAATCGATATACCGTTATCTAAGGTTACTTCGTAAAGCTAAGGCAGGTAATACTTTGATTGTTTGGGGGAAAAGCTAAAACTAAAATAAGATCTAAAATAAATATCTAATAAGCGGATATCGGTATGTAGTTCGTCGTAATTAGGGAATCAAATCTTCGTTGGTTTCTTGGTTTTTAAAATAAATCCTTTCAGTTGACACTATTGTTTAAAAGTCTTATCTCAAACTCTCGCTCTGTTGAATAAACTATGATTTTATATTAACGTAGCTGTCACTTATAGTTAAGTCAAAACCCACTTTTTGAAAACAATAGAATCCGTAGAAACTCTTTTTAAGAAAACACTAATCGTTTAAACACCCTTATCTCAAACTCTCGCTCTGTTGACTTAGGTTATATAATTAAATTCAAATGCTTAACTCTCGTCCTCACATTCAATCTTTAAAAATACTTTTTGAAAAAGGTTAGAATTTAATTAACTCTAAAAATTGCTCTCGCCCTGATCTAGAATTAATGTCCAATTTACACTGTCCAGTCAAAAACTCAAACTCTCGTTCTATTGCTTTTAACTTCTTTATGTCTTTTACTTTCGTACAAAAACCTTGTTATTAAACCTGTAAATTGAGACCGTAAAAAGAGTGATTTTAATTTTAAACTTAATTAAACCAATTTGGTTTTGATTCCTTCATTCCGCTTACTTTACATACCGATACCTAAATAAATTAGCCAGACATGCTAAACAAACTTAAATAATTATCATGCATAAACAGATTCATCTCAGGCAAATAATATAAATAAACAGTAAAACAGGGCATATATAAATTCAAACAATAATTAAAGAACCTGAGAAATTAAATAGCAGTCTTGAACACTCCACCACAGGCCGGTTGGATTTGTTCTTGAATTCTTCAATCAAACAGAAAAATAAAAGCGAAGGAATAAGAACTAGATTCTAACGTAAGGTTAGATCCGGTGAAAGGTACACAATAGTTTCCGGTGTAGAAACTATTGTGCGAAAAAGAATTAATTAAGTGCTGGGAAAAGAAAATAGAAATTGCAAAGGAAAATAATATAAAAGTTGTAAAAATAATGCTGTAAAATACTTATGCTGCTGGAAGAGAAAAAAATGCAAAAAGGAGAAAACGGCGAGGAAGTATGTGGATCCCAGAGCTTTTCCAATTAGCTACCATTTATACTGCTACTTTTTTGTAACTGCCTCCAAGGGTTTTCCGTGTACACGGTCTTCACGTTCCAAGGGTCAAGCGTGGAAGTAGCTTCAACGTGGTCTGTTGCGTTCCTGGTGCCAAAAATATAGGGGAATGGTGTGACGTCCGTCACACCATGTGTGACGCTCGTCACACAAGTGTGTAAAGCGTGACGTTCGTCACAGCCTTTGTGACGCTCGTCACAGGCACAACGCCTGTGCTTTTTGGGTCGGGCTTTGGCCTTTGGTATTTGCTTCTTTTCATTCCTTTTTGCACCTCCTTTTCTTCCTTTTTTACTTGTGCTTCAAATAAACCACCTGAGATAAATAGAAAGAAAATACCGCGTAATATCTAATAAAATTAAATGAATTGAAGTAAATAATAATATAATTTAATTAAATTGAGTCAAAAAATGTGATATAATTTCATGTTATCACCAGGGTAGACGACACCATCTATCATTCTGAGCCGTCTGAGGGCTCAGATGTCTATGAGAAGATGGACGCTATGAATGATCAATTTCTTGAGCTTCGCAAGGAATTGAAAACTCTTCGAGGAAAGGATCTTTTTGGCAAGTCTGCTGCCGAACTGTGCTTGGTTCCCAATGTGAAGATCCCTGTGAAATTCAAGGTCCCTGACTTTGAAAAGTACAAGGAAATACTTGTCCTCTCAGCCACCTGGTCATGTATGCCAGGAAAATGTCAACTCAAACCGACAATGATCAGTTGCTCATCCACTACTTTCAGGACAACTTGTCCGGTGCCGCCCTGCGTTGGTATATGGGTTTAGACAACGCGAACATCTGATCCTTCAACGACCTTGGCGAGGCCTTCGTCAAGCAGTACAAGTATAATGTGGATATGGCTCCCGATAGGGATCAATTGAGGGCCACGTCCTAGAATGACAAGGAAACATTCAAAGAGTACGCCCAGAGGTGGCGAGAGTTGGCAGCATAGATCGTGCCTCCGCTAGAAGAGAAGGAAATGACCAAGATCTTTCTGAAGACCTTGAGTTCATTCTATTATGAGCGGATGATTGCTAGCGCTCCTTCTGACTTCACCGAGATGGTGAATATGGGGATGCGTCTAGAAGAAGGGGTTAGAGAAGGACGTCTAGCCAGAGAAGAAGGCTCTTCTGCCAAACGTTATGGGGCGTTTGCAAAGAAGAAAGATGGAGAGGCACATGCTGTGACCTCCCATATGAAATCTAGAAGACCCTCTGTGAGGAGGAAGACCGTGCGTCCCGCCGGTAACCAACACCAGGTGGCTCATATAGCACCTGTTTTCAGAGACAATCAACAGTATCAGCAACATAGTAACAATCAGCAACCACATCCGTAATATCAGCATCAACAACATCGCCCGCAGCAACAGGCCTATCAGCCTCGAAATAGTAATCAAACCAACACGAGTTACGAGAGGAAAAGGGTCACCTTTGATCCTATTCTAATGACGTATGCAGAATTATATCCCTCTTTGATAGAGAGGAAGTTGATTACTCCGAGAGACCCACCAGCTATACCTGCTAACCCCCAGTGGTGGTATAAGCCCGAATTGCATTGTGTTTATCATTCTGGTGCTCCTGGCCACGACGTGGAGAATCGCTACCCTTTGAAGACCAAGGTTCAAGACCTTGTGAGGTGTGGCATTCTGTGTTTCGAGGACATAGGTCTTAATGTAAAGAAGAACTCATTGCCCGAGCATGGGAAATCTGTCAACATGGTCAAGGGCTGCCCTGGCAAGTACAAAGTCAAATATGTCAGTCATATTCGACAGTCTCTTGTCGAAATGCATCGTTTGCTATGTGAATACAGTCATTATGAGCACGACCATGATAGATGCCGAGTATGCTCTGTTAACCGATTGGGTTGTCGCCAGGTGCGCAAGGATATTTAGGAAATGCTGGATGAAGGAGTCATTGAGATTCTTCAGAATAGGAATGTTAACGAAGATGAGCATGAGGTCAACGTAATTTCCCCAGTATTCCGGATGCCCGAGCCTGTTATCATCAAATATGATGGTAGAAAGCAGAAGGCTTCTCCTGTTCTTACCATCAAGCCTGCCAGTCCTGTACCATATTCTTCCGAGAAAGCAATTCCCTTTCGCTACAACGCTGTTGCTATGGAAAATGGGAAAGAAGTGTCCTTACCATCCTCTTCTGTTGTTAACATTGCGGATGTAAGTGGTTTGACCCGCAGCGGTCGTGTGTTTTCGGCACCTCTCAAGCCCCAGGCTAATGCTGATTTTGTTGAACGCCCGATTGGGAATGATGTGTGCACTCCGAATCCGGCACCTGTTGCTAAGCCCTCCTCTACATCGATAACTCCTGCTTTTGTTAGCCCAAGCGGCAATGTGAAAGAAGACTGTGATGAGATGCTGAGGCTCATCAAGAAAAGTGAGTACAACGTTGTAGACCAGCTTCTACAAACGCCATCCAAGATATCAGTATTATCTTTGCTCTTGAATTCAGAACCACATAGAGAGGCTCTGCAAAAAGTTTTGGATGTGGCATATGTAGATCATGATGTCACAATAGAACAGTTCGATAGCATTGTTGCAAACATTACTGCTTGTAACAACTTGAGTTTCTGTGACTCTGATCTCCCTGAGGAGGGAAGAGACTACAACTTGGCTTTACACATATCTATGAACTGCAGAGACGGCGCCATGTCCAATGTGCTGGTGGACACTGGGTCATCACTGAATGTATTCCCAAAAACCACTCTTTCAAAGCTGTCATATCAAGGGCCTCCCATGAGGCAGAGTGGAATTGTTGTGAAAGCTTTCGATGGGTCGCACAAAACAGTGATTGGGGAAGTTGATCTCCCAGTCAAAATTGGATCAAGTGATTTCCAGATTACCTTCCAGGTTATGGACATCCACCCATCGTATAGCTGTCTCTTAGGCAGACCATGGATTCACGAGGCGGGCGCCGTGACATCCACCCTACACCAGAAGCTGAAATTTGTGAAAAATAAGAAGCTGGTAGTGGTAGGGGGAGAAAAGGCTCTCCTGGTTAGCTATCTGTCTTCCTTCTCGTATATAGATGTTGAGGATGAAGTTGGAACTCCTTTCCAAGCTTTATCTATAGCTGAGCCTATTGAGAAGAGAACTCCTTCATTTGCTTCCTACAAAGACGCAAAGTTAGCCATTGAGTGTGGCGCAACTGCTGGTTTAGGAAAAATGATTGAGCTAGAAGACAATAAGTCTCGGGCTGGCATAGGCTTTTCTTCTGGGGTCTTTAACACCAAAATGTTATTCAAGAGTGGAGGGTTCATCCACACTGGTCAGGATGAAGAAGCTGCTGCTGTCTTGGAAGATACAGAGGATTCTGGCAATTTCATTATCCTTGGACAGGTCTGCAACAATTGGGTCGCTGTGGATATTCCTACGGTTATCCATAAGTCAACGTAATAATCACTTTGTTTAAAAACCCTTCTCCCATGCCAAAGGGAGGAGTGATGACATTGTTGGCGCATAAATACAATGATATTTTCATTCAATAAATTCATGTTAAATGTTTGTTTTTCCAATCATTTTCCCTTTTTGCTTTTTTGCATGAAATTGGTGATCACATAAAACCCTGAAAAACAAAATGAAATCAATCTTTTCATCTACATAATGATTTGCCTTGTTTGAATTCTAAAGCTTTTCATATCCAAAATCATTATGCAGGTTGATCAAACCCATTGAACATAATGATCCAACACCATCTCCCAATTTTGAGTTTCCTGTATTTGAGGCGGAAGAAGATGATGTTGAAGAGATTCCTGACGAGATTACCCGTCTACTTGAGCATGAAAAGAAGATCATTCAGCCGCATCTCGAGAATCTGGAAACAGTCAACTTGGGGTCTGAGGGTTGTGTTCGTGAAGTGAAGATTGGGGCACTCCTTGAAGAAACTATTAAGAAGAGGTTGATTGAATTGCTACGAGAATATGTTGACGTCTTCGCTTGGTCGTATGAAGACATGCCAGGTCTAGATACTGATATTGTGCAACATTTCTTACCTCTGAAGCCTGAGTGTGTGCCTGTGAAGCAGAAGCTTAGAAGAACTCATCCTGATATGGCAGTGAAGATCAAAGAGGAAGTTCAGAAGCAAACTGATGCAGGGTTTCTGGTGACTTCTACATATCCTCAATGGGTGGCCAATATTGTGCTCGTGCCTAAGAAAGATGGAAAAGTCCGGATGTGTGTGGACTATAGAGACTTGAATAAAGCTAGTCCAAAAGATGATTTCCCTCTACCACACATTGATATGTTGGTAGACAATACAGCTAAATTCAATGTCTTCTCAAATATGGATGGATTTTCCTGATATAACCAGATCAAGATGGCACCCGAGGATATGGAGAAGACAACATTCATCACACCTTGGGGAACATTCTGTTATCGAGTGATGCCCTTCGGTTTGAAGAACGCCGGAGCCACGTATCAACGAGCTATGACTACCTTGTTTCACGATATGATGCACAAGGAGATCGAGGTATATGATGACGATATGATTGCTAAGTCAAGAACGGAAGTTTAACATGTAGAGCATTTGTTGAAGCTTTTTCAGCGTTTGAGGAAGTACAAGCTTCGTCTGAATCCCAACAAGTGTACATTTGGAGTCCGCTCTGGCAAGTTATTGGGCTTCATTGTCAGTGAAAGAGGTATTGAGGTTGATCCTGCAAAGGTCAAAGCAATACAAGAGATGCCTGCGCCCAAAACTGAGAAACAAGTCTGAGGCTTTCTTGGTCGCTTGAATTATATTTCCAGATTCATATCTCACATGACTGCCACATGTGCGCCAATATTCAAGCTCCTCCGGAAAGATCAGTCTCATGATTGGACCGAGGATTGCCAAAAAGCTTTCGACAGTATTAAAGAGTATTTGTCTGAACCTCCGATTCTATCTCCGCCTGTGGAAGGAAGACCTTTGATCATGTATCTGACTGTTCTTGAAGACTCAATGGGTTGTGTCCTCGGTCAGCAAGACGAATCAGGGAAGAAGGAGTATGCTATTTACTACCTGAGTAAGAATTTCACTGATTGTGAGTCTCGATACTCAATGCTTGAGAAAACATGATGTGCTTTGGCTTGGGCTGCTAAGCGCTTACGTCAGTATATGTTAAATCATACAACTTGGTTGATATCTAGAATGGATCCAATCAAGTATATCTTTGAGAAGCCTGCTTTAACATGGAGGATTGCCCGTTGGAAGATGTTGTTGTCTGAGTATGATATTGAGTATCGAGCTTAGAAGGCTATTAAAGGTAGTATCTTGGCTGACCACTTGGCACACCAGCCGATCGAGGATTATCAGTCAGTTCAGTATGACTTCCCAGATGAGGAGATTCTGTATTTGAAAATGAAAGATTGCAATGAGCCTACACTCGATGAAGGGCCAGAGCCTGGTTCTAAATGGAGTATGGTATTTGATGGCACTGTAAATCAGTATGGAAATGGTATTGGGGAAGTGATTATTACTCCTTAGGGCACACATATTCCTTTTACAGCAAGGCTAACTTTCAAATGCACGAATAATATGGCTGAGTATGAAGCCTGCACTATGGGATTGGAAGAATGCATTGATCTAAGGATCAAGCATCTTGATGTATATGGTGATTCGGCCCTCGTTGTTAATCAGATTAAGGGTGAATGGGAAACGAATCAACCTGGTCTCATTCCATATAGGGATTATGCGAGGAGGATTTCAACATTTTTTACTGAGGTTGACTTCCATCATATTCCTCGAGATGAGAATCGGATGGCAGATGCTCTTGCTACACTTGCTTCAATGATTGTGGTCAAACTTTGGAATGAAGTCCCCAATATCACTGTAACACGCTTGGACAGACCAGCTCATGTATTTGCAGTAGAAGAAGCGAAAGATGATAAGCCATGGTATTATGACATCAGGTGTTTCCTTCAGAACCAGGCTTACCCGCCTGGGGCATCTGTGAAGGACAGGAAGACTTTGAGGAGATTGTCAGGCAGTTTCTACCTCAATGGCGAAGTGCTTTATAAGAGAAATTTTGACATGGTTCTGCTCAGATGTGTGGATAGACACGAAGCAGACCTGTTAATGACTGAAGTCCATGAGGGTTCATTTGGTACTCATTCCAATGGACATGCCATGGCTAGAAAGATGTTGAGAGCAGGCTACTATTGGCTGACAATGGAGTCTGACTGCTACAAATATGTGAAGAAATGCCATAAGTGTCAGATTTACGCGGATAAGATTCATATTCCTCCGACACTTTTGAATGTGATTTCATCACCATGGCCTTTCTCTATGTGGGGAACTGACATGATTGGCATGATAGAGCCCAAAGCGTCCAACGGACACAGATTCATTCTCGTAGAAATCGATTACTTTACCAAGTGGGTTGAAGCGGCATCATATGCAAATGTGACCCGGCAGGTGGTCGTGAAGTTTATCAAGAATCAGCTTATATGTCGGTATGGTGTGCCAGATAAGATCATTACTGATAATTGATCTAACTTGAACAACAAAATGATGAAAGAGCTGTGTAGTGAGTTCAAGATTGCGCATCATAATTCTTCTCCCTATAGACCCAAGATGAATGGGGTTGTTGAAGCTGCTAATAAGAATATTAAGAAGATATCCAGAAGATGGTTGTCACGTATAAGGATTGGCATGAGATGTTGCCATTTGCTTTACATGGATATCGGACGTCTGTCCGTACTTCAACAGGGGCAACCCCTTTTTCTCTTATTTATGGCATGGAGGCTGTACTCCCTGTAGAGGTGGAGATCCCATCAATGAGAGTCTTGATGGAAGCCAAGTTGACTGATGCTGAATGGGTTCAGAGTCGTTATGACCAGCTGAATTTGATAGAAGAGAAGAGATTGACTGTCATGTGCCATGGTCAGTTATATCAGCAGAGAATGAAGAAAGCTTTTGATAAGAAGGTCAAGCCTCGTGTGTTCCAAGAGGGTGACCTTGTGCTCAAGAAAGTCTTGTCTTTCGCGCCCGATTCCAGGGGCAAGTGGACTCCAATCTATGAAGGTCCATATGTTGTTAAGAGAGCCTTTTCAGGCGGTGCGTTGATACTTACAACTATGGATGGAGAGGATTTCACTCGTCCTGTGAACTCAGATGCAGTCAAGAAATACTTCGCCTAGAGATAAAAACAGAATAGTTCGCTAAGTTGAAAACCCGAAAGGGCGGCTTAGGCAAAAAAATGAGCGTCTCGGTGGATTGAAAACTCGAAAGGGCGGTCCAGGCAAAAGTTAGAGACATGAAAAAAATGAATATTTGTATCCCGCTAGATTGAGTACCTCACCCTGAGGCAATCTAGGCAAAAATTAGGGATTTGGCAAGTAACTGCATCCTGACAAGACTTTGTTCTACAATTATCATCCGTCAGAGATTCCTGTTCATTCGTCATCAACCGAAGCTTCGAATACATCGAATTCAGAATTGGTGGAGAAATGGTTATTATGTTCAATGCAACCCTTTTCCAATATATATCACCAATTTCAAACTTGTAAAGATCTATGAAGTCTTGCCATTTGCAGACTACCATTCCATCAAATAAATTTGAGCCTTTTATCTAATTATTTGCTCTCTCATTTGTTCCTATTCAACAAATGTTTTGCATGTTTTTATTGAGAAAATATCATTGTTTTGAATAAACGAATTTTTCATAACTTGTTCTTAAACAAAGTGAACGTTCACCATGACAAAAGGATACTTAGGAGATCCTTAGTGCTCTCCCAAGGATGGTATGATCTCCAACAGGGTAAGACATTTGTTCATATTCCTGGCCTGACTGTATTTTCTTTCTCCGGAGCCCTGAGTGGTATGCTTGTTGAGATATTCACCTCTTTCCCCGTCAGCGGGGTAGCAACCTTTCCTCCTCATATGTGGCCTCCCTGGTGGGGACTGTACTTGTTGGTTGATCCCCATAATCCCTTTTATCCCTCGGATAGATTCCCCAGTGAAATTCCTTATGTGGCAGATTCTACCTGTGCATAAACTACTGTCCCCAGCTGGGTTGGCTGATGATTCATCCCCTGCAGAGATTTTGGTGTTCCCTGGAATCTCTAATCCCCGGTAGATTGGATACTCTCCGTGGAATTTGGTTTTCTCCATCTTGAGATGTAGTACTGGATGTTTGTGTGCTTATCTCCTTTGGAGTCGTTGGTGTTAGAAATGTTTGTTTGTCAACATTCATCAAACATAAACCATGCATGTGTACATATAATTTTCGAACATTTGGGTATTCATATTGCATTTCTTGCCATATATCTTTTGTTTGTTATCCTCTGCTAGTTGGTAATATATTTCCAAGCAGGTGTCGGTGTCTGATCCCTCGATATAGAGAGTCAGCCCCTTAAGCAGAAAGTGTTTATCTTTCCTTCCGCATTCCCCACTGAGTTATATCCTCGTGGACGACGGTTGTTTTCGCTTCCTCCCAAGACATATATTGGGATGAGTTCCCCTATTGAGATATATCCTCATTAGGACGAGTCTTGATTCAGTTCGCCTCTTTGGTTTGATCCTAAATTGGCCTCTTGTGACTGTTTCTTGTGTTTCCCCGTGGTATAAATGAATAATTGCTCAGTAACCAGTAATCATTCATCCTATCCTCGGCGGAGCCTGTGGTTTTCTACCCTTGTACCGGTAGTTGTAAATCCTATTTTCTCCCCTTTGCAGAGTTAACCTTGCTGCTCATCCTAGTGGATGACGATTATTTTTCCGTGGTTTTCTACCCCGTATCTGATAGATGTAATCCCCTCCTTGGCGGTTATCATTATCCAATATTCGGTATTGATATTCCCTCCTTCGTTTGGATAATTGTTCCTGTTAGACAATTTATCCCCAGCAAGCCATCTTTCATACCGGTTGTCGGTAATGTTGGTTGCTCCCTTTGATTGGTCATCATTATATACCTAGTCTTGGTATCCTGATGCCTTTTCTCTTTGTCAGTCGATTTATCCTTTATTAACCCAGTAACCGGTTGAGGATAATCTTCCATGCGAGTATATTATCTACGTTCTGACGGTAATAGATAATATATCTCATGCACTCTTTGGTCGAAGCTTTTGTTCTTCTCCAGTCGAGTAAGATTCGTATCCCTGTTTTGGAATCGAATGTCTATCCCTTAATCGAGTTTGCTTTTTGCCCTCTTTTCAGATGATGAGTGTTTTGGGAATATTCCCCAATTCACGCTTTGGTCGGTCACCTATTATATGCCCAGTAACCGGTATCCCTGGTGTTCCTTCCTTCTGCTCCCTATTATGACTTCTTGTCCCCTGTGGAGTCAGATTTTCCTGAGTTGAGATATACCTTTTAGGTCTTCCTCAGATGACTTGGTTGATTGATATCTCTCACCCTTATACCGGTCTTAGATATTCATTCTTCCTGATCATGTTGTTCTCTCACCCTTATACCGGTGTTCAGATCACACGTCTCTTTGAGCTTATTACCTAGTAACCGGTAATACCTCATCCCGTTGCTTCCCCAGAAGAGTCCTTTTTGGATATCCCCTGTGAGATCCCTTAGTGGATTATCCTCACCTGAGTCTGGATTTTTATCCAAAGTATCCATAGTGGATAATTTTTGTTGTATTGGCACATTCCCCAATACATGCATCTTCGAGTCAGCTCGGGTCTTCCCATTGTTTTCTGCTCCCCAAGCTTCAAGTCGTGACCTGCTCATGCATTTTATTCCTTTTCTTATCCTCCATGAGAGTCCCCAGAGTTCCTATCCCGTTGGGCGTATTACTCAGATGGATTGTCAAATCCTCCTGATCTTTTCCTTTGTGGACACATATCTCCATAGAGTATTACCTTTTGCATACATACATTTGCATCATGAGGTCTCTTAGGGACCAAAAATTCGTATCTTTGTTATTATTTAAGCCCATTCTACCTCGTCGAAACAAAGATTTTAACCTTCACTTCTCCGGCTAGAATGACCTTAAATAGGGGCATCTGTAAGACCCCAATTTTGGCCCTAAGATCCATCATGGCATCATAACATTGCATTTGCATAGCCTCAAGGATTATTAGCATCTTGGTTCCCTTTGCCTTTGGCGGGGACCTTCTGTGAGATGGTTTGAGATCACCAAGCATGTTTGACTTGTATATCATTGCTTTTCTCATTTTGTTTACAAACCAAAAGCACAAAAATATGTCACTAACATCTTTTGTTGTATAGCTTGAGCAATCACAAGGTCCAAAGCTTCAAGGAGATCATTAGTACAAAGACATGGTCAAGAGGAGATGATAGCAAGCATGGTAATGGTCCCCAAAGCTCTTATCCATCAAATATGCCTCCCTAGTACCTCAATGCATCATTTTGATCAAAGCAAGTCAAAGGATTTGAGTTTTGTGCCCCAAGGAAAACCTAATTCATCTGTGCACCACAATGCCTTGCTCATGAAGCAACCTCATCCCATAGTCAAATACAATCAAGGGGAGTTCTTTAAATCATAATTTAATGCATACTTGAACTTATTTGAGCGTCCTCAATCATCAATTCATCAAGATATGGGTTGTAGACTTGAGAAGTTGATCAGTCAATTCATCTGACTATTTTGAAATGCACTGAGACCTAACTTTTTATGTGTTGGTCAAATGGATATGGTTACAAAAGCAAAAATGTTCTTAAGGACAATATGAACAACTTTCATGTTCATCAAAAATTTATTTGAAGCTTGGAAGACCATCTGCCATTCCAATACATTATAGGTCATTTTGACTGAAACCCTAACTATGGGTCAACTTCCCAAGGACATAACTCATTTATTTTTTATGATTTTGAGGTGGGATCAAATGCATTGGAAATATTAAGATGTCTACTTCAAATGTTATGTTTAAAAAAATTTCAAAATCTCAAAGTAAATACATGTGATAATGCAAGACATTATAGGTCCTTTTTGACCAAATGCATTGAAAGTCATAAAAGTCAAACTTCAAGTGCCCATAACTCTTTCATCAAAAATCCAAATGATGCAAAATTTAAGTCCATTTTGATTTTATTGAAACGACCTACAACTTTTGATGTTGGAGGTTTTTCCATTTGAGGCTTGAATCATCAAAACAGAAGGGCTTGAAAGTTGGCCAATTTTAGAAACCTTGCCTTGACATATCTTGCACCTTGCACTTTAAACTCAAATTTCACAAATTTCCACACTTCAAATGAGTTTTTGTCCAACATAACATTTGTTCCTTACAAAGACCTTTCCAACCATTACCCACATGCCTATGTTTGGATTTTCTAAATGGTACTTTCGAAGAGATGAATGTTTAGGTACAAATGAAGAATTCACTTGAAATCTTGGTGCATAAGCATTTGCCTTGCAAGTCAGATGTCCAATTCCATTTGGCTGATGCTCAGATTTCAGTTGGCATTGTTTTTGGGCCTTGTGCATGATCATGCAAGCCCATGCAATGAAACTTCACATGCCATGCACACAGATCATTTCACACTCTCCTTGCCACTTTCTCTATAAATAAAGACTTCATTCCATTCAATTCACACGCCTGATTCAACCTGAAATGCTGCTGAATTCTCTCCATAGCCATCACTAAAGAAGCAATTGCATTTTCTTCAAAAAATTTCAGATCCAAAATTCAACTTCATCTGGTTGAATTCTTGGATCTTAAGCTTCTAAACCATCATCATTCATCTCAATGAACTTCTGTTTTAGCAAAGCAAGCAAGCTCGTGCTCAAAGTACCAGAACTCAAGTTTACACTCCAACTGGTATTTTCATCGATTCTCATCATCCATGGACCTATTTGCTTGGATCTTGTGTTGGCTGAAGTCCTCTCAATAGAGGCACCATGTTTATGCTTTTAATTTCTGAAATTCATTGAGTTCATGATGAACACCAGATTTTTCAACTTCTGATTTCTCAAACCATAGAAATCTAGAATGAAAATGGATGGTACAGGGATGATGTACATCATCCCAGCTTTCTAATCATGTATAGATTGCACGATTTGGTTAAGGTTTGAATCTCTGTAAATCTGGCCGGAAACTGCATGCTCACCGGAGAAGACGGTGGCTTCGATGGCTGCTTCATTACCAGATTTAATCTGGACCGTGTGATGGTGTTTCCAGATTCGATCCCATGCGTCCAATGTTATGACCTTTTTAAATGCATCATGCGCTTCAGTTGACCAAGGCACATGGTAGGCGCGCATCTCTGGAGCGCGTGATCTGCCAGCTCAATTAATGAACTCAGATCTAACGCTCCATGTTTTTTTGCATTTTTATTTTCTGATATTTATTTTCTTTAATTCCTTTTATTTCAAAAATCAATATCTCTTTCATTTTTAATCCAAAAATTATGGGACCAATTGCATTATTTCCCAAATAAATTCTAGTTTCTATTTATGATTTTTAATATTTTTTATTGTGTCATTTGATATTTTTCATGAATTTTCTCTTTTCTGGTTATTTTTAATTCATTTTAAATAGTTTTTGATATTCAAAAAATGCAAAAATATTTTCCTAACCTATTTGAATGATGATAGATCTATGAAAAATAATCTCATCAATTTTTGAATTGATATGAGATTTATTTGAGATTTTAGTTCAATTAGGTTATTTTTATTCATTTTTAATTGATTAAAAATAGTTTCTGACTTTTAAAAATGATGAAATTTTTTGTCAAACTTTGTTTGATCTTGTTGAACTTGGGATAAATTACTTGGACCTTCCAAGGTTGATTTGAAGTAATTTTGAAGTTTGACCTTTTCTTTTATTTTTAATTCAAGTTTATTTCAAATATTAAAAAATGCCAAAAATAGTTTATTCATTTCTTGACTCCCAATATTCATCTCACTTCTGTTTTTGATTGTTTGACCTTGACTTTCAATGTTATTGGTCAACATATGAGGATTAGTACATTGTATTTCATTTAATGCATTTTAATTTTGCCATTTCCATTACTCTTATCCATCTCCTCCTTCTCTTCTTCTATTTCTTTTCTTCTTGATCAATGAGTTGAAGGTTGATAAGTTAGCATTGGTTAGGGAGATTTAATCTTCCTTGATTCAAATCTAATTCATCTTGATCAATTGATCAAGTGAATGGCTTTGCATTAAGGATAGGTTGTCTTCTAAATCATGCAAAAGGCTTAAACCAAAACAAGATCATTTCTCTTCTTCTTTTTGGCATGGTAAGTTGTTGGGACTTGGTTCACTAATCAAGACTCCTAACTTGTGTTGTTGCCTACATTATTATTGCCCGGCCTCAGATAGTTGTGACTTCTACATAAGTCCAATTACGATTGCTTAACATAGCACTAAATTTGCCTTATGGCACACTAACTACTAACACTAACCATTAACAATTAACATTTACTTTATGCACTTTACTTTTATGCAATTTACTATTCTTGCACATATTATCCATTTGCTTTTCTCTTTGCTCACTTGAGCACATGTTTATGTTAATGCCATTTGCCTTTTGCTCACTTGAGCACATAATTGTGTATATATTATTGTGCTTGTGTTTTTGTTTTGATTGTTGTGGACCAAATGCAAAGAAATGGACTTAGTTTCTAGGACTTTCCCTATGCAAAGAAATGGAGAATTTGACTTAGATTCTAGGATCTTTCCTTATGCAAAATTGGAGTAAAAGGATCTTAATGATGAAGATGGATTAGAAGGACCAAATCTCTAAACTCACTCTTGTCCATTCTTGTTTTACTTCATGGAACTTTTGATGTGTGTGCTCTTGTGCTAGGAGTTTCCATTTGAGCTTAATTGGAGGACCATTGCCATGTTCATCCAAAGTGAGAGATACAAAAGCCATTGGAGGATTCTTAGAAGCATGACCTTGTGTTTGATTGCTTGAAATATTTGCTTGTGATTGCTTTGTTCCAAAGGATGGGAGCTACTTGGATCATCAATATGATCTCAAGAGAGGAACTCCTAGTGTGGTTTCATTTATTATCCCTCACCTTTTTGTTTTGCTTAGGACTTAGCCATTCTTCTTCTTCTCTCCACTCTAACCCAAGCCAAAACTTTTTGTGCAAACATTTAACTATTGTTTTCAAACATTAGAAACCTAAGCCTTATGCTTTTGATTTTCAAACTTTCTTTTCATAACACTTATTTTGAATTGAATCTTTAAGTCAACTTTGACCATTTTTGTACATACTTCTAATTGGTAAATATAACCCATTCAAAGTTCTTTTTGTGGTCCCAATGGCCACTTCTTAATCAAATTTTCCATAACCTTTAGCTATTAGGTTTGAGTTATCTTTGTGGTAGATGTAATACTCACCTATATCCTTAGTGATGGACAATGAGTATTCCATGCTTATTATAGGGTTAACCCCTCACTAGCATGTTGAAGCTATCCTTACATGGTGGATTTGTGGTTTGGTTGAGTTTTCTCCCGTTGATAACAAAAGACCTTAAGGCTTTTGGACCAATCAATTCACCAACTTGTTTTGAGATTTTTACCCCGAACTACGAGGTTTTGATCCTAATCTTTTTATAAGATGGTACGTAGGCAATGGGTTTATCCACTCAAACACAAAAATGTAAATAACTTGTATATTCTCTTCTCATCTCTTCAATCATGTTTGCACAAATAAATTTTCACAAAAACAAACAACCTTTACAACAAGTGTGAAAAGGGCTCCCTAGGAGTACCTAGGATGGTTTAGGTGCCTAACACCTTCCCATTGCATAACCAACCCCCTTACCCAGATCTCTGTTTCTTTTACTAGTTTTTGTTAAAACTATTAGGTTTTTGTTCGCTTTCTAACCATTCCTTTGGATAAATAGAAGTGCGGTGGCGACTCGACTTGTCTGATTTACCTTGGATTTAGTCAATATCTCTAATGGTAACGAATACCCCGCTACAGTTATTCCTACATGTTGCTGTAATCAGAGGAAATGAAAAAAATGAAAATCGTGAATGTTCGTAGGATCGCTGTTGGTGGTGGTTCACGTGAGAGATGAAGGTTTATGTTATGGTAAAAGATAAATATGGTTGGTAATTGTTTTTGCAGCAGCCAATAATAAGAACATTGATATTCAGAAGTTAAGGAAATATTTTGGTGATGTCACAGAAACTCCCATTTACACTTGGATTTTATGTGTGTAGCCAATGCATCCATTATTTAAAATTTAACTGTCATTTCCTATATGTTGTAACTGCTATTCCTATTTTGTAGGATGGTATGAGTGACACATATTATTATTATTGGATAATAAAATAAAAAGAATTAAAAAATCTAAGGGTAAAATCGGGAGAAAAATAGGCCACTCCAAATAGGTGTATCCCCTTTATATATAGGTATAGATGTATGTTTAAATCGTGGTTGCAATAGGCAAAGATCGTGTGTGAGATGGAAGGGAGATTTTAGGAATTATGATGAAAAAATGTTTTCAATTTGGGTTTCTTTTCATTTATGAGGTTTAAAATAGTTTAGTCTCATATTATTTCTTCAATAACATTGCTTTTTGTTTTGGTTTGTAAATGTTCAATTTTGGTTTGGTATCCATTTTATCTTGAAAATAATGTGCTTGCCATAAGGTTCAATGTAAATACTTTCATTTTTCATTTTAAATTGATATGAATTTTTCCATCATATAAAGGTTTTTGTGTTTGTAATGGTTGTTTTGATGATATTTTATGGATACTCTGCAGTAAAATTGATAATTATTTTTATATACCGTAATTGCAGTCCACACAAATGAAAGGAGTTGCTTGAAACAAAACATAATCATTCTTATCCCTCCTAGCAATCAAAATCTAGCAACATGTAAAGGTTGTGAAGGAAAAAAATAAAAAATGTTATGTTTTTGTTAGCAGTTATTACATGTTAGATAGGGCATTCACTATCTTTCCCTATAACTTAATATACTTACTTTGAAGTTTGATAGTTTGTTTTCTTAAACATTCACTATTAAGGTAAACTCTTGCCTATAAAGAATATTTAAACTTCTTAAATTATGTATTTCATTATTGCTGCATGTTCATACTTTAAAAAATAAAATTTTCTTTGTGTTTGTTTAAATCGTTCAATTCACTTCTTATCATAAAAATGCAGGGACTGATAAAAATAAAACAACTGTGTAGTAGTCTAATTGTTCTTTTTTCAAACTTAACAAGTGGCAATGTAAAAAGTTGAGAAGTAACTACATATTACTAATGGAAAGAAATACATGGCGAAGACATAAGGAGGCGGAAGAAAAAAATGGCATAATTAAAATGGTGTTGCTGGTTAAGGAGTGAGAGAGAAGAGAGTATCAGGAATTCATAAATGATTTATTGTTATAAACCTATTTCACAAATTATGCTATTTAATATTTTATAAATCATGGTAATCATCATCTTATAATACTATGTGAGTTTTAAGCATTGTACGAAATATATGATAAATATCATAAATTGTTGAGACCGAGAGAGTGTCAAATTGAATGCAAGATAAATATATCACGTTTAATACTTATAATTTAATTTCAAAAATACGCCAAAATTTATTTTAAAAAATGTGTTTTTATAGTTTTTGGCGTGTGCGCTTTAAGGTGATATTTCTTTCAAGTCTAGAAATTAAATTATATTCTCGAAAATACATGGGTGAAAAAAATTATTCCCATATTTGTTACAAAATTGAAAAAAAAATCAAAAAATTCCATAAAATAAAAGAACTTGCATAACTTTCATAATTCTCATTGTTTTACTCCTACGAGAATAAAGTGGGAATGTTGATTCCCATGAAATTTCACATAATATTTTTGAGAAAAATATATCATTAATCATTTTCTAAAGATTATATCAAACTATATGCTAAATTCATTTTTAGAAAAGTACTCGGTAATTAAATCTTTATTTTTTTTAGGTAATTTATTCATGAGATTTTTTATGAATCCTGGAAACAAACACTCCCTAAAAAAAGCGGATGGACGGACATGAGAGTTCATGTCAAAAAGATTTATTATATAAATTATTTAAATTTAAATTTAAATTATTAAGTTAAAACATAATACTAGCTTGATTATCATGGTGGGGAGAGAGAGAGTAAAGGGAATACTGATATCACATGATATTTATTCATAGGGGATTTTAGTAAACAATACGTGAGTGGTTTTTCCATAAAAGAATGAGTGGTTTTTCCATAAAAGAAAGATGAATATTGATGATTATTACCGTTGCATTCTTACTCTGTTGTTAAAGAGAAGTTTAATTGTTTCCATGTGTATGTACTGTGCATTACATCCTCATACCAAAAACATTAAAGAACACAAATTCAAAAACATTAAAGAAGAATTTAAGTTTATACATTGAGTTATTTATTGATTTGCTTGAAAAAAACGGTTAAATAAAGTCACGTCACACTGCAATTTTCTCAATTCAAACAAAATTTAATGCGCAAATATTATATATTATAAATAAAATTTAATATGCATTTAAATAAATATCATATTTTTTATCATATAAGTAATTTATATTAAAATCAAACTTATAAAAAAAGACGTTGTTAATATTTTCACGCGTTAGCATAATAAAAAAAAAAGCGGACAAACGGGCACTGAGTGCCCGTTTGAACGCTAGTAAAGAATAAAGTAAGTTTTTAACCCAACCCAATGTTACATAATCAGAGCAAGGTACCACTAGTAAAAGTGACAAAATAAAGAAGTAATTGAAGACCTACCTTCCACTTACTTCAGCAATACTACTCTTGAGTATCTGCACAATGCCCATGTAAAGGCAACATTCAAACAGAAGGGGTGAGAATTCATTTCAATAATAATAATATAGAATGAAGAATAGAGTACAACATCTACACAATCATGCACAACAATATATCACATCCTTACATCCAAATTATCATCAACATCATACGAAGCCATATCACAATTATCATTAACATCATATGCAATAATATCTCATCCAACAGCACGTCAACAAAAATCAATACAAATGCAACACTTATGCAATGTACTAAACACCGACTTAACATGCACATGGTACCAAAATGAACACTCAGGTTTATCTCACTCCATGATCCCCATCATAGGATCGATTCCCTCTTGGAACCATAGCACACCAAAATCGCTACCATCACCATAGGTAACGCTTCACTAATCTCCCATAATAGGAATTAGCTACTCGCACCCGATCCATCACCATGGGATCGAGGCTCACCAAAAATCGTTACCATCAACATATGTAACGCTTCACTAATCCCTCATAATAAGAATTAGCTACTCGCACCCGATCCATCACCATAGAATCGAGGCTCGCCAAAATTGGACCAAAACACGTACACCAAGATGCATGACTCTCAAATAACATGCATTAACACAATAAGGTTCACCTAAAGGATCCCCACACACATCTCATCATTTATGCATCACACTATTCATCATACAACAACCAATTCATGTTACCACATTAATAATATCAACAAATAACAACAACTCATCAACATCTTAACATCATCGACATAACAACATAATCATCACACAATGATATTACAACAATGCAACGATTCATCAACCAAACGTATAAACCAATATATTTATCAATACAGTAGGCATGTGAATATTATTAAAACATATAAACAATCACTACCATGTTTTAGGTATGAGCGTTAGCTTTCTAACGCTTCAAACGCTATCAAAATCGGACTTACGAAAGGAAAGTTATGACCAAAATCGTCGGGATGTGTCAACAATTCATTAACCGAATGTAAGAACAAAAACTTCACTAACACAGTAGGAATATGAATAATACTCAATCAATTCACTTATCACCATCACCCTATATCTCTTATATTCAGCTTTCTAATACTTCAAACCTCAACCCAAAATGATTCACGAGTTGAAAGTTATGATCAAAACCGTGCACGAAGGCGTTACTAAAAAGTTGTTGTTTTCTAAATTTTCCAACATAATTTTCATCTTCTTCAACCCCAAAAACCTCCATGAAATAATCTCCAAATTTATTTTATTCCTGAAACAAACTTATAGCCATCTATTTTAGATATCCAACGCTTCAAACGGAACTCGATTTGGACTTACAGATCAAAAGTTATGGCCGAAACGATTTCAACCGAAAAACATGAAAAAAAGGCTCGCGATTGTGACGGACAGAATGCAGAATTTTCTGCCTTTTTCATCGTTGGAGGCCTTTCGGACCTCCGATTTCGATTCCGTAAAATGTCAAACGCTCAGAAAATTATAACTCATACAATACTCTAATTATCTAAAGTTAATTTACAGTTTTAACATAATTAAATCATTTAATCTTAATTTTAAGATTATGCCTAAAACCTTCAAAATTGTAACAATGGTGAATATATGTTCAATCATCAAAATATAAAACCACACACATGTAAGATACATGAAATTCATCATATCATCGTCATATAATAATCATCATAGCATCCAAATTCAAAATTATGAATCAAAACACCCAACCCTAAGGAGGTTAAAGGTTCCTCCATTCTATCATTCTATCATATCTTCTACTATTGGAACAAGTTCTCCCCCTTACCTTAGATTTTCCAACAAGATGCACACTTCAAGCTCTAATAATGGAGTTTTCTTTTAGCCTTATCCCTTGCCTCTTCTCACCACAAAATTCTATTTTACGTAAAACCCTCAAAACTCTCTTACTAACCTTTTTATCATTAACTTAATCCCCCACAATTAGGAACTTCCACCATTGCCCTCACTTATTATATTATTTACCACCATACCCCTCTTGACTCTAATTTTCTTTTAATAAAATAATACTAATAATATTCTTCTTTTTCTCCCTATTATTTCTACTCTTCTATTTTATTCCAACCAATAAAATAAAATAGTTATAGGCTAATTATTAAAAATTCTCATTATCCCCATTAAATAAGTAAAATAACTAAATTTCATTATTTAATTAAGATGCTCATATTCTAGTGATTTTTATTTATTTATTTAATTCATTCGAATAAAACATTATTTATTTCAATCACTAATTAAAATTCTAATTAATTATCAACAACTATACCAAACTCTTACTCCCTACATACTTCTATTTCAAGGATACCTATCCCCACAATCATACACAATTAATTTAAAACACCCATTAATCATATAAAAATCTAAATAATTCAAATTAATTAATTGATTAAATTCGGGGTGTTACACGAGGCGAATGGTAAAAGGTAAAAGAAGCACAATATGAGACTCTCTCTCTCTAAAAAGAGAGACTTAAAGAGAACTTCTTAAGAACTTTTGCTCTATAGGTTTAGTTGATCTTTGGAGCTTATTTAAGTTAGAGGAAACACTCTATTACACATTGGGATTGAGTGATTGATGTATTAAGAGGATTACAAGTCGAATTTCAAATGAGTAGAAATTATGAAATACTCTTATCAATTTGTTGAGCTAATTTTTTATAACTCATTTGTAATATTTTGATTCAAACTCTTGATTGGTACTGGATCAGAGAGCTTCTATCTCCAAAAAAGATCATTTGGATCAAATTGGGAAATAATTTTTGTGTTGATTCTCTTCTTTTACTTTTATTATGATTACTTCGTATTTTGCCTACACTTAGTAGGTAGATTAGTTATTGCTTGTGACTATTTAATATTGGTTGTCATTGCTCTTTATTCTATACATCATATTTTTTAGTCTGTTTGGATCCTTGAGTATTTGAATTTTCACAACAAATGACGCCTATAGTAGATCAAAGAATCTAAATTTACAACTGAGCCTTATGGATTTTAAATGACATATCAATGAGTTATTTTAAAGACATTTGTTTTGGCTTGTGGGACGGGAATATGAAAACCATTTTAGTTCAACAAATGTGTGCAAGTAGTGAAAAAAGAGATATTTGTAGTTCTCTGTGCATACAAATTTTAATAATTGACTCATCGAAATCAAGCATAACCATTTCGTTTGGGAATAAAAAATAGATGCAGTTGGAAAACTGATGATCTTAAACGATGGCTCTGATCTGCTTTACAGTGGCGCACGGCGGACCTGCATAGTTAACACGCCAACACCTAAGTCAGTTCGAGATTCAAGATGAGTGTAGTGAAAATTGGAGATCATACGTTCTATCTTTTTCTTAGCGTGTGAACTAATTTTATACTTTGGATCAAGTGGAGTAGATTTGAGATGGATTGGACCGTGGTTAATTGGGCCTTTGATGTAAGAACAAAAATAGTTCTACAACAGATTCTAGGATTTTGATGATAACAAAGGATGAAACCAAAATTGGCACTCTAACGAAAAGGTTCTAAGTGTGCAGGACTCTGAACAAGAACAAAGGAATCTGATCACTTTATCAGATACAGAATAAAATCAGATACAAAGTATCAGAATATCAGAAGCATCTGAAGAAGAAGAGCGCTCCAGAAGTTCTGACTCTGAGCAACAGCATATCAGAATATCAGAAGCATCTGAAGAAGAAGAGCGCTCCAGAAGTTCTGACTCTGAGCGACAGCATATCAGAATACCAGAAGCTCTCAACTTCCTCTGAAGACAACACTGATGATCTAAAAGACCAAGACTATCAGAAGCTCTAATGTCATTTCTCAGATCTCAGATTAATAAAGTAATTCAGACTCTGACGAAAAATTTCCTTATCCAGAAAGAGTAACGGCAACTGCAACTTCAAAGGGAAAGAAACCATATTTGTAAAGAAGTTATTCAGGGAGACAAACTTGTTTTGGCAAGAAACAACAGAAGTTATGGCATTAAACTCTCATCAAGACAAAATAACTGCCATCACTACAACGGTCCCTTCACTTCTATATAAAGGACGGCAAACCTCATTGAGAGATACATCTGAACGCACAGAAATACTCTACTCTCTCTCTTAATCTTTCACGAGCTTTTGCTCATAACGTGAAACTTCTTACTTGCTCAAATTCTGTAATTTTTGCTTTAGCCTAGAAGCATTCTAGATTACAAATTCTGTTTTTATCTAAATTGATTTTTATTCCTCAAGTGACTCTGCGCAGTCTGTATACTTGAGAGGACTAAGAGATCTTTCTCTTAGACGTTGGTTGTAATAATCTTTCAAGATTAGTGGATTAAGTCCTTGTTGAAGGCGAAATCACCTTGGCCGGGTGGACTGGAGTAGCTTTGTGTTATAAGCGAACCAGTATAAAATCCTGTGTGATTTTATTTTGCAAAAGCGCTTATTTTCCAAAACAATTCAAACCCCCCTTTCTTGTTTTTCTCACCTTCAATTGGTATCAAAGCTTCGGCTCTGTTATTGATTTTCCAATCAAACACTTAACCGTGTAGAGAGATCCAGAACGAGAAAAACTATGGCCCAGACAAATGAAAGAGACAGTTACAATGCTAAGCCTCCTGTCTTTGATGGAGAGAAATTCGATTACTGGAAGGATAGAATAGAAAGTTTCTTTCTAGGCTATGACGCTGATCTCTGGGACATTGTCACAGATGGATACAAACCTCCTGTAACTAATGATGGAGTTGAAGTTCCCAGAAGCAAGATGACAGATGATCAGAAGCGCGAATTCAAGAATCATCACAAAGCCAGAACGATACTTCTCAATGCCATATCCTATAATGAGTATGAAAAAATCACCAACTGGGAAACAGCTAAAGACATACTTGACTCCCTGAAGATGACTCATGAAGGAAACTCTCAGGTCAAAGAAACAAAGGCTCTGGCTCTAATCCAGAAATATGAAGCCTTCAAAATGGAGGATGATGAAGCTGTAGAGGTAATGTTCTCTAGATTCCAAACTCTTATTGCAGGTCTCAAAGTACTAGACAAAGGATACACAACTGCAGACCACGTCAAAAAGATAGTCAGAAGCTTGCCAAAGAAGTGGAGACCCATGGTCACTGCATTAAAGCTTTCAAAGGATCTGAACAACATCAGCCTTGAAGAGCTTGTCAGTTCACTCAGAAGTCATGAGATAGAGCTGGAGGAAGATGAGCCTCAGAAGAAGAACAAATCTGTAGCATTAAAGTCCAGATCTGAAAGACGCAAGCCTGACAGGAACAAAGCCTTCCAAGCTGAAACAGAAGATGCTGATGACTCTGAACAGGAAGATTCTGATGATGAAGAAGAATTGTCCCTCCTAACTAGAAGAGTTAAACAACTCTGGAAAAAGAGGAACAATAACATCAGGAGACCAAGACCCAGAGGGGATCAATCAGAATCAACCTCAAAAGGTAAAACTAACAAAGATGTTACTTGTTATGAATGTAAAGAAACAGGTCACTATAGGAACGAATGCCCAAAGTTAAAGAAAGACAGCTCCAGAAAAGATAGCTTCAAGAAAAACTCCCTCAGAACCAAGAAGGGATTAATGGCCACCTGGGATGACAGCGAATCTGACTCATCAGAATCTGACTCTGATGAACAGGCAAATGTGGCATTCATGGCTACCACATCCAGGAGCACTTCAGATGAAGAATCTGAATCAGAAGAGGTATTTTCTGAACTCTCTCGATCTGACCTAGAATCATGCCTGTCTGAAACTCTTAGCTCATATCAGAAACTAAAACAAAAATTTAAAGCAATAAAAGGCTGTCTTGAAGAAAAATTTGAAGAATGTGGCAAACTTGAGATGACAATTCTAGAACTAAAAGATGAAAACAAAGTTCTGACATCACTAAGAGATGCAGCAAAGAAAAATTGTTTAAAACTAGAAGAAGCATTATCTCAAGCTCCACAAACTTCAAACACGATAATTTATAAGTACGAAAAAGCCTTTCAAAAGTTTCTGAAAAATGGGATAGGAAGGAGTGTAATGGCATCCATGATTTATGGAGTCAGTCAGAACAATAGAAGAGGAATTGGGTATGATCCTAAGGAAGATAAAACTTCTACTAGTGACCAACCTAAATCCCCATTTTCATATCACTACACACACACACAAGAACAAAAGTTTGATAATGCTAGAAAACCCAAGGTAATCAGAAACTCTGGGAAAACTAATCATAAAGGACCCAAGAGACTCTGGGTACCAAAAGATAAGATTGTTTATGTTGCAGATATCTTATGCAGCAAAGTTCAAACACCAGTCATGGTACCTGGACTCTGGATGCTCGCGACACATGACGGGAAGAAAGTCTATGTTCCAAAGCCTGGAACTTAAAGACGCTGGATTCGTAGGTTTCGGAGGAGATCAGAAAGGAAAGATCAGAGGCTCCGGAACTATTGGTAATGGTACTCTTCCCTCTATATCTAATGTTATTTACGTAGAAGGATTAATGCATAACCTGTTATCCATAAGTCAATTAAGTGATAACGGCTATGATGTAATCTTTAATCAAAAAACATGTAAAGCCATAAATCAAAACAATGGTTCTGTCCTATTCACAGGCAAGAGGAAAAACAATATTTATAAAATCAATCTGTCTGATTTAAAAGAACAAAATGTGAAGTGTCTGATGTCCGTTCACGAAGAGCAATGGGTATGGCATAGACGCTTGGGCCACATTAGCATGAGGAAATTATCTCAGCTAAATAAACTCGAGTTAGTCAGAGGCCTGCCTAAACTGAAGTTCTCTTCAGATGCTCTGTGTGAAGCATGTCAGAAGGGAAAATTTTCAAAAACATCTTTCAAAAAGAAAACTATTGTTACTACCTCTAAGCCTCTGGAACTTCTTCACATTGACTTGTTTGGTCCTGTGAAAACAGCATCAGTCAATGGAAAGAAATATGGACTTGTCATTGTTGATGATTTCAGTCGCTGGACATGGGTAAAATTCCTAAAGCACAAGAGCGAGTCTTACTCTGTATTCACTAGCTTCTGTTCCAAAGTGCAAAAAGAATTTGACTCTAAAATTGTAAGAGTCAGAAGTGATCATGGTGGGGAATTTGAAAACAAATTTTTTGAGGAATTATTTGACTCTAATGGAATATCCCATGATTTCTCCTGCCCTAGAACTCCACAACAAAATGGAGTTGTAGAGAGGAAGAATAGGACACTCCAAGAGATGGCAAGAACTATGATCAATGAAACAAACGTGGCTAAGCACTTTTGGGCCGAAGCTGTAAATACAGCGTGTTATATTCAGAATAGAATCTCCATAAGACCCATTCTGGAAAAGACTCCCTATGAACTGTGTAAAGGAAGAAAACCAAACATTTCATATTTTCATCCCTTTGGATGCTCCTGTTTTATTTTAAACACTAAAGAACATCTGAACAAGTTTGATTCCAAAGCACAGGAAGGTATTATGTTAGGATACTCAGAACGCTCTAAAGGCTACAGAGTATACAATACAGAAACCAAAATTGTGGAAGAATCAATTCATGTCAGATTTGACGATAAGCTTGACCCTGAAAAGTCAAAGCTAGTTGAGAATTTTGCAGATTTAGAAATCACTCTTGCAGGATCTGACAAAACTCCAGAAGCAACTGCCATTCAAGATCCTGAGGAAATTAATCTTCCATTAATCCCAAAGAAAGCTAAAAGTCGCCTCAACATATCTGAAGAATTGATTCTGGGTAACAAGGACGAACCTGTCAGAACCAGATCCACCTTCAAGACCTCTGAAGAGACTCCTCTGGGACTAGTGTCTCTGATCGAGCCTACGTCCTGTGATGAGGCACTTCAAGATAACGACTGGGTTCTAGCCATGCAAGAAGAGTTAGATCAATTCACAAAGAACGATGTCTGGGATCTTGTTCCCAAGCCCAGAGGCACTCATGTTATCGGAACCAGATGGGTATTCAGAAACAAGCTGAATGAGAAAGGAGAAGTCGTCAGAAACAAAGCTCGACTGGTAGCTCAAGGTTATAGTCAACAAGAAGGTATTGACTACAATGAAACCTTTGCTCAAGTCGCCAGGTTAGAATCTATTCGTCTTCTTGTATCCTTCGCTATAAATCATTCTATCAAACTGTATCAAATGGATGTCAAGAGCGCATTCCTTAATGGTTATATATCAGAAGAAGTATATGTCAACCAACCTCCAGGTTTTGAAAATCCAAATTATCCAGAACATGTTTTTAAACTTAAAAAATCTTTATATGGACTTAAACAAGCTCCCAGAGCTTGGTATGAACGATTAAGTAACTTTCTTCTGGAACATAATTTCATCAGAGGAAAAGTTGACTCCACACTCTTCTGTAAAAACCTTAACAATGATCTCATGATATGCCAGATATACATTGATGATATTATTTTTGGTTCAGCTAACGCCTCTATTTGTCAAGAATTCTCTGAGTTAATGCAGGCAGAATTTGAAATGAGCTTAATGCAAGAACTAAAGTTCTTTCTAGGTATTCAAATTAACCAAACTTCAGGAGTCACGTACGTTCATCAAAGTAAATACATAAAAGATGTTCTGAAGAAATTTGACATGACTGAATGCAACTCTGCAAAGACTCCCATGCATCCAACATGTATTCTTGAAAAGGAAGAAGTCAGTAAAAAGGTTTGTCAGAAGCTCTATCATGGTATGATAGGCTCCCTTCTCTATCTGACTGCTACTCGACCTGATATTCTCTTCAGTGTCTGTCTCTGTGCCAGATTCCAATCAGATCCTAGAGAAACTCACTTAACTGCAGTTAAGAGAATTCTCAAATATCTGAAAGGAACTCCTAACCTGGGCCTGATGCATGAGAAAACATCAAAGTATAGACTTTCTGGTTACTGTGATGCAGATTACGCAGGAGATAGATTGGAACGAAAAAGCACATATGGAAATTGTCAGCTCCTGGGAAACAATCTGATATCCTGGGCAAGCAAAAGGCAATCAACTATCGCTCTGTCCACAGCAGAAGCAGAATACATCTCAGTGTCACTGTGCACAACTCAGATGCTCTGGATGAAGAATCAGTTAGAAGATCTGCAAATCTTCGAGAGTAACATTCCTATCTTTTGTGATAATATTGTTGCCATTTGTTTAAGTAAGAATCCCATTCTGCACTCCAGAGTTAAGCACATTGAAATAAAACATCATTTTATCAGAGACTATGTTTAGAAAGGGATAGTCACATTGAAGTTCATTGATACAAATCATCAATGGGCAGATATCTTCACTAAACCCTTAGCTGAAGATAGATTCCTCTTTATCTTAGAAAATCTGAACATTCAAAACTGCCCTGAATAAAATGTGCCTCTGAAGTGGTTAAATGAGACTCTGACATAAACAAATGGATTCTGCCTCTGACTCTGATACTTCTACCCAGTTAGAAGTTATCTGAGTTGGAAATCTTCAGGAACCAATCTTTTGGTATTCCTGAAGATCAGATATATCAAACCACGTGGAGCATCTTGCGTCCAACCTTGAAACTTCTAGACAGATGTCCAGCAGTAATCAAGGAACAGACTCTTGAGATCTCCTCGAGCAGTGTACAAACTGTTGAGATTAGACATCATTTATGAGCCATAATCATTTCTCCCTCTAAACGTGCTAACTTGTTTTTTTGTGCTAAACACTGAATTCTGTGTCATTTTGCATGCGCCCTTATGGGTATTTAAACACTCTTTTCACACTTTGCACACACTTTCACTCTCACACACTCTTTAAACCCAAGTTCTCTTAAGGCATTTCTGCAAACAGTTCATCTTCATCTCAGTTCTTCATCAACACCATGGATACTCAATAACAATCTGTGTTCAACTACTCTCAGCAAATGGATTCCAGCAACCCAACTCAAAGCACCAACAACCCTACTCCAACAGTTACAGGCGTAGTTACAACACCAATTTACAAGGAGCCTCACGTTCTTGACCGTGAACCCCATATTAACCTTGCAACACCTTTTGAAAAACTGGACGTGCTGTGTGAATCCCTGGTAGATTTTGATAACATGAGAAGAAATGGCGTAGACCTCACTGAAGAACTTTGTAAACAAGGTTGGGGAAACTACTTTCAACGCCTCTACGGTCCAGTTTACCCAAATCTCATTAAGGAATTCTAGAGATTTGCTGATGCTGACGATCATTTCATAGTCTCATACGTTCTGGGTGTGAAGATTGTGATAACTGAAAAGTCCATCGCTGCCTTGCTGAACATGCAGAAAGATGGAGGAAGAAGGATTTACAACATTAATCCCAGGGCAAAATACATAGCTCAAGAAATCAACCCAACGATCTTCAAACTAAACGCAGAAGGCAACCCCTCAAAGAACAAGGAACTGCATCAGAACCTCCGGGTCTGGCTCAAAATCATTCTGGGAACAATCCATCATCGCCCAGCGTCAAATTCATCAGATTACATCAATACAGATCAGAAATGTATTATGTACTGTATTCATAAAGGTCTGAAGTTATGCCTCCGAGCACTCCTCTTCAAATACCTCAGAGACTCTGTACGAGAAACCAGAAATCACATGAAGCCCAGAACTTACATTCCCTTGGGAAGACTCCTCTCAGATGTACTGATAGAGAATGGTCTCGTGGACCATCTGGTAAAGCTCAGGCTTATGGACGACATGGCAATCGACACTGGAAGGCCTCTGAACTCCAGGAATCTGAAGAGCATGGGAATTCTGGACAAGGTCAACGTTAGACCTACTCTGGACACCTCTTGGGAAGCCTTAAAAGATCAGAGTAAAATTCCCCATGGTCTATATCTGTTCTCCAAGGAAGAACCCAAAGAGGAAATCATGCACTATCTCCAACGTCTGAAGGATGAAGGAGTGAATATCTCAGATTTCAGGCTGAGCGAACTACCAGATAAAGCTCCCAACTTCGTAAGACATAAAAGAGGTCCATATGAGAAGACATCACAGGCGAAGAAAGCAAAGCTAGGAGAATCCTCTGAAACAAGACCTCCATCACCTCTGCATGAGTCTTCTGGTAAGTCTGCCTCTCCTGCTCCTTCTGTACAGCAACTTGCCTCTTCTATTCCTCCACCAACCCCTTTATACACCCCATCTGAAACTCCTCCTTCAACGACCAGAACACCTCAACCACTCCCAAAATTTAACCTCGCCAATACCTCCTTACCCATATCTGAAGCTGAACAAATGAATGAAACCACCTCCTCATCTTCAGCCCCAGAATCACCCCCTTACTGTATCATCTCATCTGACACAGAATTCTCTGACCCCGCTTCTCCCACTCTAGCCCAACTTCAGACACAAAACCTTGCCTCCCAACAACCACAGCCACCTCCACCTGAACCTGAAGTAACCTCACCACCCACAGAACAACCAACAGTCACTTCATCTGACGTTCAACCCTCTGATCCCAACGCCTCTGACCTTACCCCTCCAAACACTTCCGCTGAACCTCAAACTCTCAACCTAAGCCCTCCCACTTCCTCACCTCTACCATCTGAACCTGACCACTCCCTGCCAACCCTAGAAGAGGCAATTATGCTGTTTGCAGAAGCATCAGTGGAAAAGGTTAAGTCCCTGTCCACAAACTCTGGCATCAGTGATGATCCTTCCTCTGTTAGGACACACTGGAACAAAGTCATTGGCTGGATGACTTTTGAGGCCTTTAAGCTGAAGCACATCTCTGAGCAAGTCCGAAACGACTTTATTAGAGACGCTGAGGCAAGACTACAAGAGCGCTTAGCCAGAGAAGCTGAGGAAGAAGCCAGAAGGGAAGCAGAAGAAAGAGCAAGACAAGAAGAAATTCAAAGGGTAAAGGAAGCTGAAGCCAAAGCTCTAGCTGATGCTGCCGAAGCTGAAGCTAAAGTTGTTGCTGAAGCTGAAGCTAAAGCCACTGAAGAACAGAATGCTCTGACTCAGGGGGAGTCCTCTACCTTTGCCCCTCTGGTTCTCAAGACCCTTGAGGAGCTTCAGAAAGAGCAGAAGGAAGTCCGAGCCAGATTGGATCAACAGGACACAGTCAACGCCAACATCTAGAATCTGCTGACTCAACTGCTTCAGAGAATGCCTCCTCCTCCCAACCCTTAGGCACTGAGGATTTTTTTTGCTTGTTGCTTTGCTTGTTTTGTCTTTGATGTTTTTGCTCTTATCTGGATATATATATATATAATTTTCCTGCTTATTATTCTTAAGTCTTTTTGATTCTGACAAAAAGGGGGAGAAATCAAACAGCTCTGATGAAAATTTGTCTATATCCTCAAGCACTCTGCAAACATACTATTCAATTAAAATCTATCTAATACTACTTGACTTAGAAAATTGCAGAAAGGTATCTAGAAACTACTTGACTTAGAAAATTGCAGAAAGGTATCTAGAAACTTCATTGCTTGGAAGCTCTGGTAAGAACTTCTGAACTCCCTAGCCTATCTCAGGGGGAGCTCACTTCTATCTGTTCTGATAAACTCTTATATCTGAATGTTTCATCTGACATTTGAGTTTGTTTTGTCATCATCAAAAAGGGGGAGATTGTAAGAACAAAAATAGTTCTACAACAGATTCCAGGATTTTGATGATAACAAAGGATGAAACCAAAATTGGCACTCTAACGAAAAGGTTCTAAGTGTGCAGGACTCTGAACAAGAACAAAGGAATCTGATCACTTTATCAGATACAGAATAAAATCAGATACAAAGTATCAGAATATCAGAAGCATCTGAAGAAGAAGAAGAGCGCTCCAGAAGTTCTGACTCTGAGCAACAACATATCAGAATATCAGAAGCATCTGAAGAAGAAGAGCGCTCAAGAAGTTCTGACTCTGACCGACAGCATATTAGAATACCAGAAGCTCTCAACTTCCTCTGAAGACAACACTAATGATCTAAAATACCAAGACTATCAGAAGCTCTAATGTCATTTCTCAGATCTCAGATTAATAAAGTAATTCAGACTCTGACGAAAAATTTCCTTATCCAGAAAGAGTAACGGCAACTGCAACTTCAAAGGGAAAGAAACCATATTTGGAAAGAAGTTATTCAGGGAGACAAACTTGTTTTGGCAAGAAACAACAGAAGTTATGACATTAAACTCTCATCAAGACAAAATAACTGCCATCACTACAACGGTCCCTTCACTTCTATATAAAGGACGGCAAACCTCATTGAGAGATACATCTGAACGCATAGAAATACTCTACTCTCTCTCTCTTAATCTTTCACGAGCTTTTGCTCATAACGTGAAACTTCTTACTTGCTCAAATTCTGTAATTTTTGCTTTAGCCTAGAAGCATTCTAGATTACAAATTCTGTTCTTACCTAAATTGATTTTTATTCCTCAAGTGACTCTACGCAGTCTGTATACTTGAGAGGACTAAGAGATCTTTCTCTTAGACGTTGGTTGTAATAATCTTTCAAGATTAGTGGATTAAGTCCTTGTTAAAGGCGAAATCACTTTGGCCGGGTGGACTGGAGTAGCTTTGTGTTATAAGCGAACCAGTATAAAATCCTGTGTGATTTTATTTTGCAAAAGCGCTTATTTTCCAAAACAATTCAAACCCCCCTTTCTTGTTTTTCTCACCTTCATTTGATTGGTCCAGAACAGTTTCAAACCCGAGGTTTTAATGGACAGTGAAGGAGTCGGGGGAAACATTAAGTATCATTGACCAACCTTCATGATATGGGCCGACGTGGAATGGAACTAAAACGCTCGGGATCCACTTTTGAAAGAGTAATGGAGAATATTAGCATTTAATGTGGTTCCATCATTTATGTGCTTAGTCATCCTTTTCTGATACGTGTAGTGATGTGACCAGTTAGGTATGGCACAAATTGTAGAGTGCTTAAGTAAACTCGAGTTGGTGTGTATCCATGAGTGGAAATCTAGTTGTTGATCTTGTGATTCCTTTTTATACTTGGTCTAATCCTTTCAACTGTCATTACTTATAAATAGGATAAGTTGAGTATTTTGAAGTTTTTCGTAACCCTTATAATTATGACTTGCATTTACTTTCCAAAAAATATCTTTGTTTCTTCTTCCCTGAGAGTATCAGTAGAAGCAATTTCCAGTGCTTTTCATTATGCCATCGTCTTTCTTCGTCTTCTCTTGTTTCATCACATACTCCCACATAACCAAGTACCATTTTAACTCAAGCTTTTATCTATTAATATTTATTGCTTTCTAGTCAGGATGAACAATTATGGTCGACTTAGTAAGTGATGATGAAGTTGAAACTTCATATGCTTTTGCAATGGGGACATCCCCTGATCCTCGTCTCCCTTATCTTAGTGACAATCACATATGACCAAAAATTATACATATATCTGATGATTCTGGTTTAGAATGGACGTCTATGGATTCCCTGGAGGAAGAAACTTTATCGTCTGACTCATTAGATGCTCTTATATAAAATGTTGGCGGGGGAGTAAATCGCGTTGAGGTCCGTATGCCCCCATCAAGTATTATCCGGAGAGGATATGCAAGCTAATCAGCAAACGAGAGAACACGCTAAAGATTACATTTAACTTCGTCTGCAGGCTGGTGGTTGTGATCTCAGTGACGCTGAAGTGTTGGCCCACTTGAATCTTTGAAGTCATCCGATCGGGTCGGAGTATAACTAGGTGGATGTAAAAGTGGCAGGTAATTCATTTGTTATGAGCACTAAAGTTTCTATAAGTGCGGCCAACATTATGGTAGGTGACCCTTTAGAGTTGTTAGCCTTTTCAATGTTAGGGAAAAAGAGGATATGTGGTTCTTTTGAAGACTGCATGATCTCATTTTATGAATGCTTTTTACAAGAATAGGACTTAGGCTGCCTTCTTCTCAATTTAAGGTAGCCATCCTGAAATATTTAAAAGATGATTCTTCTGAGCTTCACTCGGGGTCATGGGCATACATGAGGGTGTTCTAACTATGCACAAATCATAAATCTTGGAAGCCCTCTTAGCTTATTTTGGATCTTCTCGATCCAAGGCACACTTCTCCAGAAAACTTTTGTAACTAGGGGCTTAATTACTTTCATCCGGTCCATATTTGGTTCAACCCTTTTACTCTGGATGTAGGAAACTTCCTTAGACATTTTTTATTGGTAATGCCCCCACACACCTGTTGCCCATGCCGTTTTCTGCTATATTCTTTCTGATTATCCTAACTTATGTCGGATTTTATATCCAAAGTACTGGTCCAAGGTCCACTATAACCGAGATTCCCTCTCTTAATGTACCAAGCCGAGTTCTCTCTCTCTCTCTCTCTCTCTATATATATATATATATATATATATATATATATATATATATATATATAAGGTGATGATGAAGTAGGAAATGCGATCTTAGTTTAAGGGGCTTAACTATGAGAAAGGGTTCGGCCCTGGTGAGGTTCCCCCTGCCGTGGTAAAAATGAGATAGATTGACAGTCATGCTATCTTGAGCGCAGTTAGCCAAAAGGAGATGAGGGATATTTTAGGTTTGAGGAGAGTCTTCATGCTTTATTTACATGCATGATTGCATTTTGTAGATAGCATGGACAAGATAAGCAAGTTGAACATGTTATACAATCTTGTAGATGCTAAAGGAATCCAGGTTATGGTGTATTTTGGGACATCTGCCTTTACCCTCTCTCCTCTTGTAACTAATGTTTCTGCTCCAGTCGTTTCTCCTACCCTGATTATAGAGGCTTCTTATTTTGCTCTCGAGGTGGATCATCTTATGGACGTTGCAACCAGTTTAATAGTTGGAGAATCAACCCCACCTCCGGTTTCAAAGAAGAGGGCCCGATACGATGAATAATAATCCCCTAGACCGAGGGTTATCCAAAACGAGCTTGGGTTGTTAAGGGTGGTTCTTCGGATGAGATAACTCCCTTTATAAAGGATATTGTATGTATTTTATTCTTAGCTTCTCGTCACTCATATGGAGGCTACCACTACTGTTTCGAAGTTGGATTTATCCTTCGTCCATAATCTCCCCGAGGGGGATAAGATGGAAATGGCTTCTTAGCTTGCCCACAATATGTTCAAAGTTGCTTATGTCTTTACTCTTGTTTTTGTTGGACGGGGAGATGTCTTGGCCCTAGGTAATCCCTTAAAGGGTAGGAACATTTGGAAAGGGAGATCCAAATGTATGGATATGAAGTTCCTTACTCTCCAGAAGGAGCTTATTAAGCTGCCGGAAGAGGTAAAATTTGCCAACTCTTTACAAGAGGCGGTGGAAACACATAGATCTCCTTGTGTCTGGTTGTTCATTTGACTAAGTTGGAGAATTCCCTCGAGAATACGGAGAAGAATTATAAGGCTGCTTATGATTCTATTGAGAAGAAGACTCACCGGGTGTAGAAGCACCGAAAATCTCCTATTCATGAAACTGAGGCTAATGCAAAGGCCTTGAAAGCTCTCTGGGACAAGGTGGTAGGTTTGAAGAAATGTGATTTGTGTCTCTCTTCCACGGACTATGCAGGACGTGTTGGATTATTTGAGTGATTTGTGGAAGAATCGAGGAGGTTCTGTACCGGTTTGTAATTTATTATGAATCGTTGGATCCATTTAAGTCTGCTCCCAGGGTAACTCAAGAAGGTGGTCCCAGTACCTTTGTTCCATATGCTTCGACTTTATTTTCTTTTGATTTGTATTATTTTATTTCCTACCATGCTTCATATGCTTTTGTGTCTTGGGTGTAACAATATTTGATGTTTAATCGAAATATTTTACCTTGATGACACAAGTGTTATTCACTTTTGATATTTGCGCATGTCTTTGTTTTAACATAGTCGTTGTTTAGGAATTGTTATAACTTTGGGCTTGCTCGTTTACCCTATAAAGTTTACCTACTTAGGTCGGACCACCTGCACTCAAAGGCTTCAGAGGGATATTTGTTTTGGGTGCAAGAATCGTGATTGTCTGCTTTACGAAAGGAACTGCGCATTTGATTGTAATAAAGTGGCAAATGTACTCTGGAATTTCATGCTTTGTGATTCACGGCTTTGTGCTTCGAGTAATGTTAGATACCATTTTTGGTTTATTTATTTTCTTGTTGTATTTTTATTTGTCATTTTTGGTCATCCAACAACACCAGTTTTTTTTAGAATTAAAAACAACCGGGTCATTTGCATGTTTCCTTTTCTTCTCTCAATTCCCAAGATCCTCTAGTGAGCTCTCTGTGATTACCATGTCAACCAATTTCCTGTCGCCCCCTTCAAAATACAACACCAAGATTTGGTTTGTGATTGCCTTCATCACAATTTTTGATGTGCTCCATTTCTTCCTTTTGACACTTTCACCTTTAGGATTTGAAGTCCCCTCTTTGCAAGTGCTAGTAATGGCCACCGCTCCAAGGGATTCATGTACAATTTCTATCTCCAAATCGTTCTTATTTGATTATGCATCCTTCCTATCCTAATTTACATTTTGTGTTAGTTTGTTTCCTTTTTCCTGCTCCAGCTCTACCTCGCCTTCTTTTTCTTTCTCTGTTAGTTCACATCTTCTTTGGCTAGAGGATACATTAAACAAGCTTTTACTACATGTGCCAAAACTGGATTCTTTGTTCTTTTATTCTTCAAAAACCTTGGGTAGGAGCGAATTCCTGAGCCATAGTCCATATGGAAATTCCTGCTCATCCAACTCTTCATAACCTTCTTCAATCAAGTCTCCTAATGTGTCACAATCCTTCAATCTGTGACATATCCTTCCACAAACAAAATAGAAAGTTGTTAGGCATTCATATTTGAAATGAACTTGAAGACTTTTTTCTTTGAATATGACCATAGGTCCCCTCTTTAATGGTTGATTTAGATCCTTAGCTACCTTGATTCTCCAAAATCAAGCATTCTTATGAGCTTATTATTTTGAATCCATCTCCTCAAAGACCCTATAATATTTCCAAATTTTCTCTCCATCATTTCAGACCTTAGCCTTAGAGGAAGGTCATAGACTCTTACCTAGAAGACTCTGTAGTGCATGTCCAAGCCTGACGTCTGTTCTTCACCCGATACTCCATCTATAATAAGTAGGTTTCAATCGAAACTTTAAGGCCTATTTTGTAACACGGTTTCTAGATCCCGTTTGAAAGCAAACTTGAAGAGGACGAGATTTTCGTTGAAGTCCTAGTTTTCCATCGGGTTTTTCAACCTCTAAGCTCCAATGATAGTTGTAACACTCTGACTTAATTAGACTTTTATTTAATTATTTATTTGCTTAATTGATTAAATTATTTAAGTAACTAATTATGTGAATTATGACGTGTTTGACCGATGTGTAGTATTTTCCGAGAATGGTGCTTAATTAATTAGTTTTGGTGGAAATTAAATAATTAAATTAATAGAAATTTGGTAGATTATGTAGAGTTGAACAAATTTTGTGAATTAAGGGAAGTGGTGAGTAGAGAGAAGTTGATTATTAGTTGGGTCAAAAACTGAATTATGATATATTAATTAGAATATTATATATTTAGAAAATTAGAGAAATGTGGTTTTTAGAGCCTTTTTGTCAGTATGTGAAAAAGAGAAGAAGATGAGGGCTAGGGTGTGGAGGAGAGGACCTTAAAGATAGCTTGAGAGCTTACTTTTGTTGGATTTTCAAGGTAGGGATGGGGAGACTATTCATATAAGGGTGCCTAAATCATGAAAGGGAAAAGAGGTTTCCCTTAACCTCCAATAAGGTTTTTCTTTTATCTATTTGATTGATGATAGTCTGATATATGATTGTGAAATTTTGTTTTTATGTCATGGGTTGGTGTGCAATTGTTTTTTGATGTTATGATGTTTTGTGCTAGTGAACAAATTGATTCAATGATGAATTTAATGGGAAATTGGGTGTTTTAGGGTATGAATATAATTGAGTAATTCATGATGAAATTGATATATTAGTGTTAAACAGTGAATAATTGGCATGTTTGATCATGATAAAATGTGCAATTGTTGTGTTTTGAATGCTACAATGAGGATTGGGTTGGGGTATGAGAGGCAGGTGATGAGGAAAATGAGTGATGTGATGAAAACTAGGATTTCTAGAAAAATAATTGATGTCAATTGATTGCACACGTATATTTTTAGAAAAAAATAGAAAAATCAACTATGGCAATCGATTAATGTAAGAGATTAATCGATTGCAAGCAGTCTATAAGTGAAATTTCGAAAAGGCAGTGAGTAATTGAGTTTAATGTCAATCAATTGACACCTCATGTCAATTGATTGATGATGTTTGATTTTTGAAAAAAAATTGAACTGAACCATGTGTTTATTCCCCGCCTATTTTGGCCATAACTTTGGTTATGTAGGTCCAAATGAGGTGTTATTTGAAGTGTTAGAGAGCTAACACACATAGCCACCTCGTGGTAGAGTCTTGTCAGATAACTGATGTGTGAATGCATGCTCACTTTGTGAATATGTGTTCTGAATTGTATATATAATTGTAAGAATTATTATACAATGTTTGGCGATGATTGTTGAGACGAGTGGTTCGGAGTGAGAACTACTTGTAATGCATTAAATGGATGATTAATTATGATCAGAGTGGGGTTGTAATATTGGCTATTTTGTTGTTTTTGTATGATTGTTTATAGTTAGAGTGGGATTGTAATCATCGACCGTGTTATTATCATTGCATGATTAAATGCCATGCATCATATGTTGTCGTTGTTGTCAAAGAGGCATGTTCGCTAGTTCCGAGTGGGGATTAGTGACTTGTCATAAGCTCAAAGTGAGGGAGGGTAGCTCAGAGTGGGGGCTCTGGGTTCATAGTTGATTGGAACCTGATTCGTATGAAGAACCAAATGTTGAGTTTATAAGATATGCATATAGAGTTGAATTGTGAGTTCGAGTCAGAGTGGGGAGCGTGACGAGAATAAGTTGAGTCAATGTTGCATTGCATTACATGATGATGAGATTTTTGTGGAATGATGAGTAATCTTGTATTATTTATGCGTGTTTGATTGTGATAGGGGTAACACATGAATACATAATATTGAGGTGCATGTTTGATATGTGTATGACTTTGTAGTGTGTGAATCTATCCTTATTGTTTTGGACACATATCATTATTTGAATGTATTCTCGCCCCCTGTTTGTGTTGTTAAGTTTATGCTCCTATGGAGTACATATAATAAAGTACGTGAGTAGGAGCTTGAGGTTGAGGACGGTATTGTGCATATTTAGTTGCTTGTCGGTCGAGGAACAAGTTATTTTGTCATTTATTTTATTTTGCATATATTTCTGTTGATTTTCATGATGAACTAATATTCAAACTAATAATGTTGTTGAGGCTTTTAAATGGCATGTTTTTTATAATTCCTGCAGCTTATCAAACAATTTAATTTTTAATTATGTGGTTCAAATATGAGTTTGATTTTTGTTTATAGCATCCTACTTGAAGAATATATGTGTTATACTTGTTTCATTAAACTGTTTGTCGGGTCGAGAAGTAGGTGTTACATACTTGTTTCAGTCCATCCAGCCATGTTTTGTAATATTGTTATTCCCTAGTATGTGACATGTATATGGATATTGTGTATGCATGTTTCTTCTAATAGTTGTTTCATGGTGTGCAGATTAATGGGTGGAAGAAACGGTCGCACAATTATTGATGCTTTGGAGTTAATGGCTCAGGCGCTGTAGGGTTAGCATAATCTGGATGGTGATGAGTTTCGTGGATTAGGGAAATTTCAGAGAAGCAATCTATCGACCTTCAAAGGCAGATATAATCCGGAGGGTACTTAGTCATGGTTCATAAAAATCAAGAAGATTTTTGGAGTGATGGCATGTACTGAGGAACAAAAGTATGGTTTGGTACTCATATATTGTCAGAGGAAATTGAAGACTAGTGGAATAATGCGCGTCAGAGACTGGAGGTTATAGGTACTGAGATTACTTGGGTTATGTTCAGAGCGTATTTTCTAGAGAAGTACTTTCTTGAGGACATGCGCAGTAAGTTCCTTGAGTTGTTCCATACCCTAAATTTTGCCTCACCTAAAGTCATTCATCTGCATATTTTCATCTGCATTTCAATTTTTGCATGACCATTTCATTTGGTCATGGGATCCCATTTTTGTGTATAATTCAAAATTGAATAACCAAAGACTGAAATTAAATTGGACATGTTGATTATTTTGATCAGTTCCTACATGCATATCATGCATCATTAGAGTCCACGAGAGTGATAATATGGATAGTTTTTGGTTTATTGAATATCACTTTTGATATGGGGAGGGGAGGGGGGTTTCTTTACAATCCAACCACTAGTTTTTTTTAGTTTTTTCTTTTAATAAATAAAAATTTATGTCATTTTTTTAGTTGTTTCGAACTATTAATGTGTTCACTCATGCATACATCCATCATGAACCATGTCGTTCATTTCAATATTGGTTTCTAATTTCATGTCATTTAATCTCACAATCTATGATCAATACCACTGTTGTTGTTATCACTAATCCTTGCCAATTTCATTTTTTGGATATGTTAAGATTATGACCATTTTTTTGGTGAAGCAAGTTTTGCTTAAAATGATAGGAATCAATTTGAATAGGTTTTGTGAAGAGCATTGTTAATGTATGTTTCATCATCATCATGCCTATTTAATATTTTTTACCAAAACAAATAAAGGACAAAGATTTTCAAAGTTTGATTTTGGAATTGGAATTCTATGTAAAGTTGGGAAAATTTTCATTTTAAGTTCTCATTTCTCAAAATGGTTTTACAAGTTATAATTGTGCACTCTCTCAAATCATGCTTACATACACATTATGTCCAAATTTCAAAATTGCAAGAGAGAAATGCACATTACATAACATTTGGCTTTGAGAAGTTATGTTTCACCTCTTTTTACAATGATTTTTTAAACCAAATTTAACACAATTTCTAAAATCCAATTTTCAAATTTCCAATAGCTCTATGTTTTCTTCAACTCCAAGCTTTCCATGACATTCCACTTATATTCATCCACGTTGATCTCTTTCCAAATCATTCAATACCTATAAACCATATAAAAATCAACAAATTTCAAATTTAAAAAAAGAGAGGGAAGGCCAATTTTTTGTTACTGCAGTAGACAGAATAATACAACTAATATGAACTTTCACCAAAATGGACATGTTTCTTATGTAGCAAGATAAAATAACTTAGATGCCTTCCCCTTTCCCTCAAACATACACCACATAAACCCTAAATCTCACAGTACAAAAGACCATTTAACAGAGCAAAGAAAGGAAGGAAAAATCATCACAATATAAAACCCTAGCAGGAGCCACCATATTCAAATATCAGAAACACATATCAATAATAAGAAAAAAAACAGCAGCCGTTGAAAATCAATCGAAAATCATCATCCAAAAAACCTATACGAATGAAATCATAGGGGTATTAAGATGTTAGGGTTAAGGTTGTTTGTTGTCTGTGTTTATTTCCCTATTGTGTTGGATTGTTCCATTTTGCTTTTTGATTTTCCCGATCGCTGCTTGCTGCATGTGTATTGTTAATCTTGAGTTTTGTGTTAGGGATAAGGGTTTTTCTTTTTGATTTGTTTTGTGTGTAAGAAAAGGACTTTCAAAATCATTTTTCATAAGGGTGTTGTGGTCTTCGTGAGAGTTTTGATTCCATATGTATGAGTAGCATTTTTTTTCCAGAAGTAAGAAGAAGAATGACGAGAGAGAGGATAAAAGGTTAGGACTAAGGTTTGGTTGGCTTTGAAACCGTTTTTTTTTCTTTTTCCCTTTTGTGTTATCATATGGATCAGTTTGGATCCACATAACCAATCAGTTGACCCACGCCCACACGGATCTGGGTTGCTCTTATTTGGGCCTCCTCATCTTGTGCCCCATGTGTGTTCTCAAACCCCTAGCCCACCTTTTTTTATTATTCATTTTGTTAGTTAGTTTTTTTATTTACCATTTAATCAAGTATTTTTTTTACATATTAACATATATTTAATATAAAAAAAATCACTCCTTTTATATATTTTGTTGTTTATTTTTATTTTAACAATTTTTTATATATATAACCTTTTTTTATAACAAAATGTAATATTTTCATTTGATTTTCTTTTTATAAATACATTATCCTTAAAAAACCAAGAAAAGAAATTGTTGGATTTTGTTTAGATGTAGGGTTCTAAAGTTGTATTGTTTATTTTCTAAAAGTTCAAATTTCAAAAAGGGTTCGTATTAGTTCTATATTTGGTTTTGATTGGATGCTAAATTAGTTTGATTATTGCTTGCTTGTATGAATGATTTGTATGCTATATTTGATATTTGTTGTTATCTTGCATAGACCTTGATTTGTTAAACAAGACAAAGGAATGAGCGTGCATAACAAAATAAATCTTTCAAATGATATTCAAACCTTGAGCAATATCAATTTAGTTTTCAAAAGATCTTACCTTTTTCCATTAATCATTTTCACCAATTCAAACCATTTTTCTTAACAAAATTGAAAGAAAAAGATTACATGGGTGAAAGGTCCAGTCGTAGTCCTGAATGCTAGACCTAAGTTGTAAGAGATTTTAAGCCATAAGCGTTCGTCTTCCATTCAAAAACCTTGTAAATTAACAAAATTGAAAGAAAAATATTACATGGGTGAAAGGTCCAGTCGTAGTCCCGAGTGTTGGACCCAAGTTGTAAGAGCTTGCAAGTCATAAATACCCGTCTTTCAAACCCAAAAATATGTCAAACACATTCAAAACTTTTTTTCTTCTTCTTGGCACCCTTTCAAAACCTTTTCAAAAATGAAAGGCATTTTGTCTCGAGATAATGCAAAGCAATGCTTCATCAACAACCGTTGAGTTGAGATAAGTGACGTTTTCCCGTGAATGTTGATATGTAGAAATCCATTCAATGTGATGCAAATGCCTGTTCCTCACCTATTTTGGGTAAGTGATGTTTTCCTTTGATTGATACAAAATAGATTTCTCTAAAATCGACCAACAAACAAATATTTTTTACCCAGAACTACGTAAGCCTTGAGTTCTCTGTTACACCGGGAGATACGTAGGAGCGAGATTCAAAGTCTCGTTAGGCACCGTAATAAAAAATTAACCCTTTTGTCATATTATTTTTCCCTTTAATAACTTAAGAAGCCTAACATTTCTATGCTAAAATTAACACGCACAACTAATCAAATGGTTCATGTTGAGTACAACGGGCGTGAGGGGTGCTAATACCTTCCCCTTGCATAATCGACTCCCAAACCCTGATTTTCTTGCAACAACCATAGCCATTGTCTTTATTTTAGGGGTTTTATTGATATTTTCCCTTTCCCTCTTTGGGAATAATTAGTGTTCGGCGGCCACTCTATTAAAGTCCATCCCGCGAGCGTGCAATTGCGCTTCGCGAGCGTCGTGTTCTCATTTTTCGAGGTACGATAAGCTGAAACAAGGAAATTCAAGATTTGAGGGGTATGCTAATATGTTTGAAGAACTGGTGAAGTTTTATCCATATTATAATAATGTGGTTTATGAGGGGTTGAAGTGTATGAAGTTCGAGAGTGGCTTGAGACCCAAGATTAAGCAAGGTATTTGGTATCAAGAGATTTGTCGATTTTTTGTGCTAGTGAATAAGTGCATAATATATGATGAGGATCGAAGAGCCTGAATTGCTCACTATAAGATTTTTAGTGGGAAGAAAGGGAGTGATTAGAATCATGGGAAATCATATATCACTCTAACTGACAAAGGGAAGAAAAAGGCTTATCAGAAGGCTACAGGTGTGAAAGAGTGAAGTGAGGAGGGACTCCTAATTCCATGATATGTTTCAGATGTGGTGAGTTTGGGCATCATGTTTCTGAGTGCAAGAGCACAATTGTGAATTGCTTCAAGTGTGGGAAGCAAAGACACTAAGCTATTGACTGTAGCAGTATTAATCTGACTTGCATTAATCATGGAGAGCGGGGTCATATTAGTACGCAGTGTGAGAAACATATGAAGGCTCAGTCTGGAGGAAATTTTTTTCTTTAAGTGGAGTAGAGACTACTACCTATGATAGGGTTCATAACCCTTAGTGCCTAGTGGATTACTCACTCATGGTGAGGAATGATCTAGTCAAAGCCATTACTACAGACAAAGACATAATTGACATAAAGATAAATGAAGCGATAAACAAAAACTTGAACAACGGAAAATAAGTACTTTAAATAAGAATTTGATCCAGCTGCTCTAATGGATATTTTTACAATATGCGGTAAAATAAGCATGAAATATTAACTGGAATGTAAAACTGGATAAAAAATCAAGACTACCTATGAGTTTTTATATCAAATAATAAACATGGAAAAAAGTCTCCTTAGTTCAATGTCAATAACAAACAATGAAGATCAGATCCAAGCAATCAAAATCCTTTAAGCATATGAAATCAGACCAGAAAAGGAAACAAATTGAGGAAAAGCTCGCCTTCCTATTACGACCCATACTAGCCATTACGGGTGGCCATGACAGGCCTTTGGTATTTGTACTGGGGTTCTTCAAAATAGGGTTAAAGGGCCATGCCTGTTATGGCCCGTAATAGCCATTACAGGTGGCCATAATAGGCCTTTGTTTTTTGTGTGGAGAATTTCTGCTTCTTCGTCCTTTTTTGTGTTTTATCCACTTTTCGTCCTTCATTCATTTGGAATGCTTATTATGACCTGAAAACAAAGGAAACACGATACTGAAGCGTAAAACATGTAAAATTAATGGAAAGCGAACGAAAATGGTAAAATATGAAGGAAAAACAACTAATAAAAATGATATAAAAACTACTTATCAAACTCCCTCAAACTTAGACTGTTGCTTGTCCTCAAGCCACAAAGCTTGCATAACAAATTTTTGGATCAAGCGGTTTACTTCAAATGAAAGATCTTGTGAAAATGAAGCATGTCGATACTCATACGTGAGTTTTCGTCCTGATTTGCTATGCCCAATTCTCTTGGTAGTCATCCGTAAACAAAAGTATTACATGAACACACACTGTGGAAAAACCACATACCTAAATCGGAATTTCAAACACCTTTCCAACCATGCTTTGGGCTTAAGTCTCTTCTTTTTTTTTCTTCCCCTTTCATTTGGACAATCATATTAAGGCATTTACAATTATTTTCCCCTCACATGCACAAGATCGATCGAGAATATTTTTCTATGCACCTTTTTATTATATATAGTTTTTCAATGATTTTATGCACATTTGGTGTTTATTGGTCCACTTTGGGACGACAATTGAGACTCAACTTCTGTTAGGATAAATAACCGGTGATGGTTACGCAATTAGAAGGACTAGTTGTCTTTATTGCCTTTTTATTTTATTATTTTTGGTGCCTAAATTATTTGTTTCTCAACCACCCATACATACATGCAAGTCTTTTTAATTATGTTGAAATGTCAATATAAACTAATAGATAAATACTTCTCAGAGCTGAGTAGTATGGCACAAATCTACACGTTGGACTCGCATCCTTACTCCGGGTGACCTAGGGTGTTCGGGTTATACCTAAATTTTCAAACTTTCCCAATGTCCCTAGTCCTAGCCTATTTTCTCTCAAACTCTATATACTTTCTCAACATCCCTCAAAATCAAAGCTTTCAAAAGAATTTTTTTACTGTCCTAATGTGGGAAAGACTTTAAAAGTGAATTTAGGGAATAAAACTAACTGAAGAAAATTGAAAACAAATGACAAAAAAATGACAAAAAAAAACAAGAAAATAATGAAAACAGGTAAAACCCCTCCAAATTTGAACCAAACATTGCCCTCAAGGTTTTAGCACAAGTAAGGCGGGGTGGACTCACATGTGTCCTCACTAAGGGGAAACGCAACATCATCTGTTGCATCATTGCTTACACATCATCCAGAATTGTGCCTTGTCAGTTTTGCTCTACCCTTATGTCCCGGAGTTCATTATGAACCCAATCCCACATATCCTAATTTTCTATGGATGTTCTGGCTTCATTATAGGTAGGTCGGGTGGGTGGTGCAGTATAATCTCCTATAGTTGTACTTGCATTAATGTTAGTAAAACCGGGGTCTCCCTTCTCCTCGGATGAGACATCCGGAGAATCGACGGTCGGCGTATACAACCAATTTCTATAAATATCAACCATTATTTTTCTTGGGTTGGGCAGGTCAAGTATGGCAATGGTATTCGTCATCATCGAGTAAGTGTTTCCTCCTAGTGGATCATGCCTTGATGGGTGAGGGATTCCATGTCGACTTTGGATATTCCCTCAATAATACAGTCAACTTCAAGGTTAAATTCAAGACCTAAGTGCTCAGAGATGAGGGTGATTATTCCTCCAACTGAGATGACACCCAATGAGGCTTGTGCAATTCGTCCTAAGTAGTTTGTCGAAAAGCAGTGAAATTAAGGAGCTCATTATTAACCATAGAATGCATGAAGAAAAATTCCATTTGGGAAGCTACACTGGTGCTATCTCTTTGGCCAAACATGGTGTGGGACAACGCTTTTTGGATATACCTGAAAACCAAGTTTTGGATTTTTGAGGCCTTAGAATTTGAAGTAGTGTTATCATGATGTCCAGTAATAGAAGCCCAGAAATTAGAAAAATAAAAACCATGTGAGACTTCTCCAGGGCCAAAGATAGGTAAATTAATTTTTTTACCTAAATCCTTAACACTTAACACAATGTCTTGGTTGAACAACCGAAATTTGAGAGTACCATAGTAGTATCTCATACCATCAACCCACTTTTTCTCTAACTTAAATGTTAGGGTGCTCAAAAATTCAAGGGTGATACGCTCATAAGTGGGAGTGTCCCTTTCCATAAAATCTAGCAACCCAATATTGTTAAACAACCTATCAACTTCACTTTTCAATCCTAAAGTCGAGAGAGTTTGTTCACGCGTGTACCTTGTTTGAGTGTGTACCTTGTTTGAGTGAACTTACGCTTGATAAAGACCTAATATCTCTTTATTTGCTCATCATTCAAAAATACAATATTGTGTGGATTTGGTGCTCTCGTGCTTCCTCTCTTCCTTGGCATAGACGATTCAGGCTCTTTCCTCTTTGCACTTCTATAAAGAATTCAAATATTTGATTTTTTTTACTAAACCAAACCCGAAATATGGTTTAAGGTGAGGAATTAGAAAGGTTTTGTGAATCATGTTTGTGGTTTTGAGTTGTTATGTTGGTAAAGGTGAAGGTTTTAAAGTTGGGTTTTAATGGAGTTTATGGAAGTTTTGGGAGAGAGAGAGAGAGAGAGAGAGAGAGATTTAAGGGATGAAGATGGTAAGATTGGAGAGAGAAAGGTAATGATATGATAGGGTTTAAAGTTCAGATTTGATTTTTTAATAGATATTGAATGAAGTTAATTGGGTGTGAGAGAGGTGGTGGATTGGTGATTAGGAGAGAGGGTGGTTTCAAAAATTTGAATTTTTTCCGCTGGACCCTGTAATGGCCCATAAAATCTATTACGAGTGGCCATAACAGGCCTCTTCTTTTTGTATGGGGGTGTGGAAATTGGATGGATGGGGGTCTGGAAGTTATTACGGCTCGTAATGGCTGTTACGGGTGCCCGTAATAGCTTGTTGGTTCCATGGTTATTTTTTTTCTTGGTTTCAGTTTGGTTTTTCCGGGCAGGGTTTTCATGTCAATTTTTCTCAACTTTTCAACTGTACAAATTTCTTTTGCCTTTTTCTATGATTACCTATTAACTACTTGAAAAGAAAACAACGAAAATGAAAGTAACAAGAAAATATATTAGTACGAAAAGGTGTGGCTTGCCTCCCACATAACGCTTCATTTAACGTCACATTGCTCGACGGTTCTCGAGTGTTTCACTCACAGGGGTTCCATCTTCAAACTTGGGTCCTAGCATTCCCTTTTGCTAACTTGGGATCCCAACCAATCCTCTTCATCTAAATCATACATCCATTCTTTTTCTTCCTTTACGTAAGTTCATATGCCGATTTCACTTCCTCATGAATCTCTTTTTTTTCTCTTTCTTTCTTTTTAGGCCCACCCCATGTGATAGTCTCTCTTATAATGTTAAGGTTGTGGTGAGAGCTTTGGGAATCACAAAGATCCTGATCATTATGGAAGTAAAATCCTAACCTATCTTCCTCTACCTCAATGGTTAGCATCCCTTGTATAACATATATAATCGTTTCGCCAGTGGCCATGAAGGGTCTCCCTAGGATAAATGGAATAATATGATCCTCCTCTACATTCATCACTACGAAGCTGGTGGGTATGTATAGGTTTCCAACATTGACGGGCATATCCTCTAGAACTCCTAACACATATTTTATTGTCCCATTGGCAAGTTATAAACATAAGTTAGAGGGTTTCATCTCTCCTAGGTTAAGCCTCCTATGAATGACTTGGGATATCATGCTAAAACTAACACCAATATCACAAAGGGAGTTAGGACATTTCAAATCTCCTATCTCATAAGGGATTGAGAAATTCCCAGAGTCTCCTAACTTTAGGGGCGTTCCATGTTGGATCAAAACACTACACTTAGCAGTAAGTTTTATGGTTCCACGGCCCTTTAATTTCCTTTTCTTGGAAAAGATTCTCTTCATTATTTTCTCGGAGGTGGAAAATTGAGATAGAGTATCAAAAAAAGGGATATTGGCATATAGTTTTTTCAATAACTCTACGAAGCTCCTGAGGCAGGCTTCCTTCTTAGTTTTAGCGGTTTCTTTCTGAGACAAAATTTGAACTTTATAGGGGGTGAAGCAATGAGAGTTGCTTTCTTTCCTTCCTCTTCAACGACCTCCTTTTCAGGTGGCATTGGTGTGTCTTAACTAATCTCACCAATTATCTTCCTAAAACTCTCCTCAACCTTTATTTCCTTTCCCTTTAAACTAACCAACTGTTAATCATCTAGGGTGGTAATACCATTCATATGTCCCCTAGGATTTTTCTCGGGTTGTCCCAAAAAAGTTACTGGAGGGACGAAGGTGGATTCTTGTTGCTGAGCAACTTGGGATATTTGAGTCTCTAACTTCTTAGAATGTGTAGCAATGCCAGCAACCTTGGTATTTGATTGCCTAAGGACTTCGCTGAAGTGGAGGTTTTGATTTTTAAACTCTCCATTTAGGCGAGTTTGAGTCTCTATGAAGTTCTCCACCGTCAACTCGAGATTAGATTTCTTTTAGGTAGTTGGGGCAACATTTCAGAAACCTGTTGGTCCCCCAATCTGTTGATGTTGTTTGTTTTTGTAAGAAAAATTTGGCTGGTTTCTCCACCCGGGGTTGTAGGTACTCAAGTACGAATTGTTCTATTGGTAATTGCTCACGAAGTTCACATTATCTTGAATAGATCCTCTGGTGAGAATCATTTGACAATCATTAGCCATTGTTCGTTTATGTTGCAAATTTCACAGTTGAAGGAGTAGGAGTGGTGATGCCCAAATCATCAATTTTCTTATAAAGAGCATCGACTTTGGCATTCATGTGATCAAGTTGACTCTACATCCCTCCAGTTTTATGGGTGGTTTTAGAGACGACTTGTCGCGCGCTTCCCCAAGAAGGATGGTTTCTGACCATGTCGTCTATAATTTTATAGGCCAGATCTTATGGAATATTTATAAGAGCTCCTCCAAAAGCCGCGTCAAGGGTCATCCTTGTGGAGTAAAGGAGAATGTTATATAAAGTGTGGATTATTATCCATTTTTCAAGACCGTGGAAGGGAAAAGCCTTAACAAGTCTTTAAAACACTCACATGCGTCAAACAAAGATTCCCCCTCTTCTTGCCTAAAATTATTTATCTCATTCCTAACTTGGGCTGTCTTACTCGGCAGAAAATACCATTCAAGGAAAGCGACTTTCAATTGAGCCCGAGAAGTTATTTAATTTGCAAGAAAGGATTGAAGCCAAGCCCGCGCTCGATCTCTCAGAGAGAAAGGGGAAAAGTCTTAGGTGAATAGAATTATGGTCGACGCCATTCACCTTAATAATACCACAGTTATCGACAAAAATAGATAGGTGCAAGTTTGGGTTTTCCGAAGGTAACCCTGAAAATTGGTCTTGTGGGATCATACCTATCAATGAAGGCTTAAATTCAAAATTACTTGCCCCAATAGGCGGGTGCATGATATTACAGTGTGGTTCCTCTTTCGTCGGAACCACATAATCTTTCAAAGGTTTCGTATCAACAACGGGTTCATCCATAGCAAGATGTCTTTGAGTTCAGCGCCTTTAGAGTATAAAACGCTTGATCTCGTCAACGAGTTTGACTGTAGTATCAGTAGAGAGTGTTCTTCGCATACAAAAGTAGTGGTAGAACTTAAAAAGATAAAAATAAAAACTCTAGTCTCTACAGAGATCAGATAGAACTTCAATATTAATGCAATTGGTCCCCGACAACGACGCCAAAAACTTGACACGCTGTAAGCGTACACCAAATGTCAGAGTAGTAAAAAAAGTATCAAACCTCAAAGACCAATGGTTAATTACCGATTTCTATTCTATCAATATAAATCTAGAGCAACCGAATAGCAAAAACTAGGGATACTTAAGTGAAAAACACATAAGTCAAAACAACTTATTTGAAAAAGCACTTTTGTGAAAAATGACTTAATTGAATAAAAAAACTTAAAATATATAAAACAAATAGGAATTAGGGTTATGACTCCTATCTTAGACTTCTTCACATGACTTAGGAATTTATATTATGAGAATCCCGACTCAGTTTATAGAAAAATAGATTATTATGACAATACCTACTTTCACCAGCATATTGCCCTACCTCTAACAAACGGGACGCCCGTTGGCTTTCGCTCGAGCAGAAATGTTCGTTTGTGGTCGTTACATTTGCACAGCTATTAAAAAATTAGCACTCTTCTAAATTTCGTCCGATCACTTTCGTGACTCTGGACTTGATTGTTTAAGAACTATTTTCCAGCGTTCACGTCTACCCTTTCAGCGTAAGGCGAACGCCTAAAAACACTCCTAGTTTTGTAGCGAGGTTTGAATTTAAAATCTAGACATTTAAAATAAAAAGGATGGAATTCTCTTATCTAGCATAATTTCATGGAATAGTCATATGATAGGGTTCATAACCCTTAGTCCTTAATGGACTACTCACTCATGGTGGGAAATGATCTAGTCAAAGCAATTACTATAGACAAAGATATAATTGAAAAAAGAAAGATAAATAAAGTGATAAACAAAAACCTGAATAACGGAAAAGAAGTACTTAAATTAAGAATTTGATCCAGCTGCTCCAATGGAGACTTTTACAATATGCGATGAAATAGGCGTTAAATATAAACTGGAATATAAAACTGGATAAAAACTCAAGACTACTTATGCGTTTTTATATCAAATACTAAACATGGGAAAAATCTCCTTAGTTAAATGTCAATTACAAATAATGAAGATCACATTCAAGCAATCAAAAGGCTTTAAATAGATGGAATCAGGCCAAAAAAGGAAATAAATCGGTGAAAAGCTTGCCTTCTTGTTACGGCCCGTAATAGCTATTACGGGTGGCTGTAATAGGCCTCTAGTAGTTTTACTAGGACGCTTCAAAATAGGGCTGGAGGGACATGTCTGTTACGGCCCGTAATAGCCATTACGGGTGGCCGTAACATTCCCATGGTTTTTGTATGGAGAATTTCCGATTCTTCACCTTTTTCTGCGTTTATCCACTTTTCGTCCTTCTTTCGCTTGAAATGCTTATTATGACCTGAAAACAGAGGAAACACAATACCAAAGCATAAAACATAGTAAAATTAAAGGAAAGTGAACGAAAAATGGTAAAATATGAAGGAGAAACACCTAATAAAAATAATATAAAAACGACTTATAATGTATATTTAGAAGAAAAAAAATAGAAAAGTCAAGTATGTCAATCGATTAATGTAAGGGATTAATCGATTGCACGGAGTCTATAAGCGAAATTTTGAAAAGGTAGCGAGTAGTTGAGTTTAATGTGAATCGATTGACATCCCATGTCAATCGATTGATTCTTTTTAATTTTTGAAAAAATTCTGAACTGAACCATGTTTTATTCCTCGCCTATTTTGGCCATAACTTTGGTTATGTAGGTCCAAATGAGGTGTCATTTGAAGCGTTAGAGAGCTAACGCATACAACTATCTTATGGATGTGTCTTGTGAGATAAACGATGTGTGAATGAATGCTAAATTTGTTAATATTTGTTGTGAATTGTATATATAATTGTGAGAATTATTATACAATGTCTGGCGATGATTGTTGAGACAAGTGGTTCGGAGTGAGAACTACTCGAAATGCATTGAGTGCATGATTGAATATGATCAAAGTGGTGCTGTAATGTTTTTTATATTATTGTTTTTGTATGATTATTTACAGTAAGAGTGGGATTATAATCATCAATTGTGTTGTTATCATTGCAGGATTAAACGTCATACATCATATATTATCGTGGTTATGAAAGAGGCATGTTCATTAGTTTTGAGTGGGGAGTAGTGACTTGTCCCAAGATCAGAGTGGGGGCGGGGAGTTCAGAGTAGGGGCTCAGGGTTCAGTGTTGATTGGAACTTGATTCGTATGAAGAACCAAATGTTGAGTTGGTACCGCATGCATATTGATAACCCCGAAAAACAGAGTCTATTTCAACTCGATTTGCACATGTTTTATTATTATTTTGTTTCATTTTGTAGTTTTATGCTGGTAGTTTATGCATGTTTCAGGTATTTTACGAGTAAGAGTCAATTTATGAAGAAACCAGACGAAAATGGCAAAAAAATGGAGAAAAATGGCAAAAATACACTTGCGGAGACCTCCATGGCGTCCACCATGGCCCCATGACTAGGAAGTCATAGAGCCCACCCGAGTGGGAATAGAAATGCAGAAAATGCAGTTAAACGCTCGTAGAAACCATCACAAGCATCACGACGGCCGCCATGCACATCAAAAAGGCCCAAATCACAACTTTGCAATTGTGGCGACCGCCACAAGCTTCATGGCGAACGCCATACAATTCAATTTAATTTACAAGAACGATATCGTTTTAACACCTGGAATCTCCGAATATGGATATCAATTTAAGTACTTGTCATGTCATAGCCTTAAGCCCTCATCCTTTAATTTTCCTTAAGTAGTTTATTCAGCAGTCAACACCATCCCAAACACACACTTGCAAGATATCGATGCAAATATGTGTATGATCTTAAGCTTTAAAGAGAAAAGAAAGACAAAATTAATAAGGATGTTACTTCTAAGTTAGGTGACCCTCACCTGGTCATTTAACCCAACGGTACAAGCCTCCTTTGATAATATCAATCATGCCAAAGTGAGAAGAAAAGAAAAGAATATATATGGATCATAGTCACTAAAAAATTATCTTGCTATGAGTGTAGAAGGATAATGGGCTTAATGTGCTTTCACTATAATGAAAAAGGATAGAGATAAGGATGAGTAAATTAGGCTTAGACATGAAAACATGATTCAGATTGATTTCTATAGGAGGGAGACTTATGTTTGCGCCATGCATATTTGTGTTCCCACGATATCCTTAGTGAAGAAGCTAATACCTATTGATGCAACTCTAACCGAAATTGAGTTTATAGCCTAGAATAAGTATCCAATTTCAATTGTTTTCATGGGTCTTAATTTCAACATGATGCATAATTTTTCAAATGTCTTTCTCATATGTGTAGCAATTGCTTGAGGACAAGCAAAGGCTTAAGTGTGGGAGAGTTTGATAACACCGAAAAACATTGTCTATTTCAACTCGATTTGCACAGGTTTTATTATTATTTTGTTGCATTTTGTAGTGTTATTCTAGTAGTTTATGCATGTTTCAGGTATTTTACGAGTAAGAGTCGATTTATGAAGAAACCAGATGAAAATGGCGAAAAATAGAGAAAAGTGGCGAAAATACACTTGCGGAGACCTACATGACGTCCACCATAGCCCCTGCCATGACTAGGCAGTCATGGAGCCCACATAGAGGAAATAGGATTGCAGAAAATGCAGTCAAAGGCTCGTGGCGATCGCCACAAGCATCATGGCGACCACCATGCACATCAAAAAGGCCAAAATGACAACTTTGCACTTGTGGCGGCCGCCTAAAGCTTCATGGCGAATGCCATACAGTTAAAAATCTAAAAAACAATAGCAGTTATTGACTTGGTTCATCCCCACTCTTCCTATATTTTCTCTCACGGTTTCCACTCTCTTGGAATCAGTTGTTTAACATCGTATCACTATATATTGCAAATAACAAGTACTTTTTTAAGGGTGGTAGTTTTATGGATCGAAGTCGAGTATAATGTTTAGAGAGTTTTAGTTTTAAACAGAAATCACTTTTGTAAAGTAGTAGCTTTCTCACATCTAGGGAATACTACACCTTAGTGTTTTTAGGCATTCATTGTAAAACGCTTTGATCAAACAATCTTGCCATCATTCGAAGTTTTTCAATTCAGTTTTACTTTCCAGTTTATTTTAAGGTTCATTTAAGTTATTGTAATTTATTTTTCCACCTTTATTTTCTATCATTTATAATTCTGAAACATTTACTTTCCGCCATTTACAATTCGATTTATAAATTCTGTCATTGCTGTTATTGTTCTGACATGTAGGGAATTCTATAGAGAATTGTTACTCTTTGAAGACCAAAGTTCAAGAGCTCATCGATCAGAAGTTGTTGAGCTTTACACCTGTGATTGCTGAAGCGTCGATTGAGAAGAGGTTTGAATACAAAGGTCCTATGATTCGTGCGCAAGTTCATCCACCTGCAGTCCATCTTGTTATGTAGTATCCGAATCAAGGATACCACCCTGGAATGTTGTTGTCCTATCCTGGGGCATCATCTTCTACTGCTGTTGTACCTTAGTACACCTATACTAGGGCACCCTGTATCCCATTTGGAGTTCATTATGGTCAGACTTCTCATCAGACAGTCAATCCTGGCTTGGTGCTTTTTGCTCAAACGTTCCGACCAATGGTTATTCCTCTGATTCATCCTCTGTTGCAAGTACCTATGATGCTTATGTCATGCTACTCATTCCCACATGGTGCTAAGTCCCAGTATCGGCAGTCTCCTCAGGCTCAAGTTCTGCAAAGTCAATAAATTGTGCCACATAACCATCAAGGGCGGAGACAGACCATACAGTTTGACAGAAAGCGTCCTCAACGTGATCAGATCCCTATGATGTATGCTCAGATGATACCTTACCTTGTCCATCAAGGACTCATTGAGACAAAGGAAATTCCTTTTGTCACTTACTCGTATCATGCAAAGCACAATCCTAATGCCTCATGTGCTTATCATGTTGGGCATAAAAGGCATTCTATTGAGGATTGATGGGTTTTCAAAGCTAGGGTACAAGAACTTATTGTAACACCTCAAAATTTGCCCTCCTCTCTTGGGACTAGCTTAGCATATTGCATTTCATTTTTTAAGACATTAGTCATTGCATATTTGCATATCATGTGGAAACAATGAGCAAGTCATCCTCCTAGGTCTTTCTCAGAAGATAGAGAGGTTAAGAGATGCAAGCCTGAGGGTCTCATGAATTGATCACTAGCCATCTGAGGGTTTGTGCTTCAATTAGGGTTTTTGGTTCCTCAAGGAGATTGATCATTATCTTGGTGGAAATGGTGCATCATCATCATCAAGGTTCATTATTCCTGACAAGCTTCCTTGGGATTAGGGTTTTGACCTCTGGTCAACCCTAATCAGTTGCATTATGCCAGTCAGGGTTTTTTCAAGGAGATGAGGTCTTTAATGAGATGGGGATCATCATATGCTTTTATTGAGTTTGTATAAGCTAGGGTTTCATTTTGGAGCCATTTCATCAAGAGGTTGAGGCTCAAATTCATCTGTGCATGACCAAGTCATCTATCAACTACAAAAGTCAACTACAAAGTCAACTGTTGGATTTGGAGGTGGGAGGTGATTAGAAATACTTCATTCATGTTCAAACAAGTCTCATTTGACATTTCAAACATCAACATTGAAGAAAATAAAGTCAGGACAAAACTTTCCAAAAATAGTAAGTGACCTGTAATTTGAAGTTGCCAAAAATGGAAAGGTTTTCAACTCAAGATTACATCATCAAGAAAGCTTCAAATGAAATTTTGTTGAACATGAAAGTTGTAGATCTTTCTCTCCCATTTCCAAAAAGTCCAAGATCATCAATTTCTCATGTGTGGTTAAGGAGATGTGATCAAACCTTGACAAAGGATGCATGGAGCTTCAAATGAGCATAACTTTCAAACCACAAGGCCAATTTGGGTGGCTCTTTTTGCACAATGATCCTTGTAACATGTATTTTCCAAGCATACAATCATTTGGCATGAAATCTCATTTTCATGGCATTGGTTCAATCATGAAGATTTTTGTGGAATATTGCATAATTTCATTTTGGTTGAATACATGCATGCCAAAACCATTCCAAACCTTGCATGGGAAGTTTTTAAGTGAAATTTGACCAAGAGAGGGTACTGTTCACGTGGCCAAGCTTGCATGAGGGTGCATGAGCATGAAAATTCCAATTTTGCAAAACACCTCCAAACTTAATTAATTTTCATTAGCACTTGGTTTAGGTTAATTAAACATGATTAGTGAAGCATATATAACACAAATCATAACAAAATTCATCACATTTCCCAAGTTTAGATCTAGAATTCTCAAAATCCCAAAATTCTCTCTCACTTTTTTCTCCAAATTTCTTCAAACACTTGCATTCTTCCTTGGTTCATTCATCATCCAGAGGTATTGTGGAGCATATTTGGATCAAGGTTCAAGGGAAATCGTGGCTGAAGAGTTCATGTTTATAGATTGAAGCTTTCATGGCAGTTGGAGATTCAGTCGAATTCAAGAGCATTTGAGCCTCCATTTCATCATCATACATCTCTAGAAGCACATTGGAAGAAGATTTAAGCCTTGCCAAGCCTTGGAAGCACGTGGATTCAAAGCTGCACTTCAAGAGGTCACTTTTTCCACTTCCTTAATTCTCAAAATTGTTGATATATTCTTGTAGTTCATTGAACGATGAGTAATCTGCACTTTGAATCGAGCGATTTGGTGCCATATCCATGGAGAACTGTGTGATTTAAGTTTGGATGTGAAATGTTAGATCCTTCGATTCATGCGTGTTTGTGTGTAATTTCATGAAATAATGATTGATTCTTGTTGCTTGATACATGATAAGTTGAATGATATACGTGATTTGCATTTCTGGAACGTTTGAAAAAAATTCTGGAAATTGGATGAAGTTGTTCATAGTGTTCTTCATCGTGTGCATGCATGTCCAAATTTGCTACAAGTTTACCTGCGAATTCTGTTGGAACCTTCATAGCATTACTTAGGGAATTTCCTGCAGATTTTTTGAAATATGTTTTGAGCGCGCATTAGGGTTTCTAATTGAAACGCTGTCGTTTGGCCTGGCGCGCTGGACATTCAAAATGCTACATGCTTCGATCCTTGGCTTCAGCATTTCTTCATATTCTCCATTTATTTTCTTCACATGTTCATATGCCATGGCTTCATACATTTTTTATTTTTTTCCTTGACTCCATAAATTCATAACAAATAGAATAATGATCCAAAAATTGTGTGGTTTTTTTCATTGTGTCACATTTTTTGTCTAGAATTTTATGAATATTATTTTGCAAATTGTGCATGGCTGGTTTATCTTTTTGTGCTAGGGTTTGTGTATACATGTCCATTCTTGACATTGCCTTGGTTCTTCATTTGTGAAATGCTCAATTCTAATCCAATGCTCATGAAATTTTACATGTAGAAACTAGACATCTTGCTGGACATTTTGGTATTGAGTTTGCATTTTTATCAATTGTCATTGCTGATTTATGATTTTTCTAAGTTAGGCGTGACAATTTGTGTCACACCTCGTGATGTCCAACATGATTGATGAATTTACCTTATCAAATGAATTCCAAATGTTCTGATTTTTTGTATGGTGCTTGATATGAATGTTGTGAATGCTCATGATTTTTGGTGGAATGTTTGGAATCATTTATGATTTGTTTGAGATTTTTCATTTTGGATGGTCATTTTTGAGCTTTTGAAGTGTCTTGAACTTCAATCTTTTGTGAAATGCTTGTGCTTTATCCTATGAATGTGAAACTTTGCACATTGTTTCTAGACATGTTGAAGTTTGTTTTGGCTTTGGTTTGAGGTTTTTACCTTGTTTCATCTCTGTTTTAGGCTTGTGCTAAGTTGGTGTAACATTTGGTGTCCCATTTGAGCTTGTTTTGATTGCCTTGCCTTATACAATTTGATTACCATGCCTAATCATGTCCAATTGCCCTAATTTTTTGTGTGATTATCATGTTGTATGTTCTGTTTACCCATGAATTTTGCCAAAATTAATTGAATCATTTTTGAATTAATGTGCATTTGTTCATTCTGTTGTCACAATGTGGTTACAATGTGCGTACCTTGCCATATTTGGTTCATGAAATGAAATTGGTGAATGATATTGATTTGAGACCTTTTGGATGATGTTCTTAATTGATTGAAGTTGATTCATGTCAATTTTCATGTTCTGTTTTGAATTTTTTCTCCCTCTTTGATCCTAGGCCTTGACCTAGTGGTTTGCCTCTCATGTTTGAGCTTTGATTTCAGGTTAAGAAGCATTTGCCATAATTGATGATGCTCACTCATTTGGATTGATTAATTGGTTGACTACTAACATTGTGTGTTTTGTAGGGTTGTTAACTCATTTGAGTTTGACTTGTTGGCTTATGCCTTTGATCATTGGGGTTGACTGTTGATATTAGTATTGTCTGTTTGTCTGTACAGTTTAACTGACTTGTGTGATGTTTCAACAGGTACATAAGTTGCTTAAGTTCAATTTGAACTTGATTTTGCTTGGTTGCTTAACCACATAGGTATAACTCTATGACTTCATGTAGTCTGGAAGACCTGTCCTGTTACTTGGGCAGGCACCTGTCTGAAGCCCTCCTTAAGAGGCAATGCTTGTGATTGTTTATCTTTGTGCCAAGCAGGAAAAGTCCTTTGATAAGGAAATTGGCAGATAAAAGAGATGTGTAGTCCATCTCCTGCTATTCAGTGTGTCATCCACTTTGCTCACACACCTTGTGTTGATGCATTGTGGATATTAACCCAAGATCTTTGTTGAGTCAGTCATATGTGGAGAAGAGTTCCAACTTTCTGAACTCCCACTTTCATTTGTCTGAAGCTCTCCCAGGCCAGGGATAAGAGTTGTGAGGTCTTACCCTCACTTCCTATTTCATCTGCTTCACCCTAACTCTCAATGTTAGGGTTAAGAGCTAACTACACCCGATTCCAGTTGGCTTGTGTTTCACAGCCTAACCTTGTATGAGCCCACTTTGTTTGTATATAGTGTGTGCTAATTGTGTGTATGTTTGCTTTGCTGGTGCTGTTTAGGATAGCTTGCTGCCTGTGCAAGTTAGATAGAAACCTCAACCTAGGACCATTGTGGATTACATGATAACTATTAGGCTCGAGTCAGTCTCCCTTCTAGTTTGTCATTTCCCAGTCTCTGGTTAGGAGAAAGTTTCTCCCCTGTTAAGGGGAACTACGTTGCCCTGATCCTCATACCAGATGAGGTACGTAGGCAGGAGATCGTACGAGATCTCTCCGGGCACCCTTTTCCTTTTTTGTGTGTGTTTGCTTGACAGCTAGCAGGCTCGAGTACCAGACTCCCTGTTAGTTTGTTTGTTCAACTTTGTTGTTGCTTTTGACGATTCAGCGTCCGGTTAAACCCTTTGTGTGTGTAGGAGTCTGACGTAAGTCCAGCGATTGGCAGTTGGTTTCCTGTGTTTGTTTGTTGGTTCGGAGTCTGATGTAAGTCCAGCAATTGGCATTCGGTTTCCATGTTTGCCGTTTTGTGTGGAGTCTGACGTAAGTCCAGCGATTGGCAGTCGGTTTCTTGCGTGTGTTTTGTTTGGCGTGCGTGAGCCGAACTACGGTAGCTCTGATTCTCATTCCAGATGAGATACGTAGGCATAGGATGCGATATCCTAGCGAGCCCGTTCCCCTCTTCTCCCACCTGTGTTGTTTCCAGTGTGTGTGTGCATTCTTTTGAGCAGTGTTTAGCAACCTTTCTTCTATTCTTTTGAGCTTGGATCCCGTCGAGTACGACGGATGCGTAGGGGTGCTAATACCTTCCCTTTGCATAACCGACTCCCGATCCCATCTCTCTTTGGTCGCGAGACCATGTCTTTTCCAGGTTTACTTCGAGCGTTTCCTTTCCCTCTTTGGAATAAATAACGCACGGTGGCGGCTCTGTTTGTTTTGTTTTAGCCCGCCGGTTGTTTTTCGCGGATGCGACAGCTGGCGACTCTGCTGGGGACAAAAGAAGTTGACCTATTGTTGGTCCATCTTCCCTAAGCGAGTCTCTCCTAGCGTTCTCTAGGATAGTTTAGGTTGCTTGTGTTGCTCTATTTATTGCATTTATGATTATTATGTTGTGTATATATTTGCATAAATGTTTGCATGCATCATACTGTCATTGCGCTGTCTTCTGTACAGGTTGGTTCCTCTGTTTGGGGGGGGGGGTGTTCTGAGTAGGGCTAAAACCCAGGCCCGAGTATACACCTAGGATTAGTGTGGTCTCACGTTTCCTCACTTGCTTTATCAGCATGATGTTGCGACGTGACATACCACAAGCCGGACGAGGTTCTTTTGAGGGAGCTCTTCCTTTGTGGGGTATTCCACTTTGGTCGGGTTACCTCTTTTGAGCTGTTGACTTCGGTGACCGTGCTTTCCCGGATCTTTGGCTTAGACAATCTCAAGAGAGCTACAACGGCACACCCGAAAGGGCAAACCCATTGAGTATCTTTGCCCGATTGTCGAGACTATTATCCGCCTTAGGATGACCTGATTAGAATTCACCTGTGAGGGGAGGGTTGGTTCGTACAGATGCATGTTCTGATGGTGATTTTGATGGTGACTAATGGTTCCATTGATCAGAGTTCTATTTATAAGGCGGATTTATGGACTTTTATTGCTGAGACGCCGGAGTGCTGTCCGTGGTATTTATCAGTGGGGATCCGTTTATTTCAGGATTCCCTGGGCTGGTTCAGAGGGATTGTGTGGTTATCAGATCAGTGGATCTCTGGTGATGATGGTGATGTATCTTTCAGTTCCGTTTATTTTGGAACCCTGAGTGGGATTTGTGGTTACATATTCCTTCAGATGGTGGTGATCAGTTCAGAGGCTGTAACTCAGTGCAGTGGATGATCAGATGACTTGGAGGATGGCACAATGCATTACATTCATACATCAGCATCATTCACATTCTGCATTTATCTGCATCTAACTCATGTTTATCCATATGCAGGGACATTTTTGATTGAGATCCTGGTTGAGAGACTTCTTTGTTCTAGACATGAGGACCGGCTTGAAAGATGACGTCGTCTACAGTTTCTTCGACCCAGAGATTGGTGTGCTGAGAGATATGATAGCATTGATTACGCCTGACCATGTGGGGATGTTCAGGGAGGCATACGGTGGTATTCTGAAGTTGGTTTTCAGGCTCACATACAGTGATAGGAGCGCCATTCATACTTTTCTCCAGTTTTATGACCCGGGCTTGAGATGTTTCGTGTTCCCGGATTACTTGTTGGGGCCCTTGATGGAGGATTATGCTAGCATCCTGGGTATTCAGATCCGAGATCAGATTCCTTTCTTTGTCACTAAGGGGGAACCTGATGTTGCTGAGATTTCTCGTGCTCTTTATTTGAGCCCGAAAGTGACCAAGGGGGGTTTGAAGGAGAAGGGAAAGTTGCCTGGTTTTCATCTGAGTTTCTTGGAGGCTAAAGCCAAGGAGCATGCTGTTGTGGGTGATTGGAGGACCGTCTGTGCCTTGATTGCTGTGAGCATTTATGGGACCATCCTATTTCCTAACCAGAAGAACTTTGTGGACGTTAATGTTGTCAGCTTGTTTGTGTAGAGGAATCCTATTCCTACTCTGGTTGGAGATGTGTACTACTCGGTCCATAATCGGAACGAGAAGCGGCGTGGGGGATTGATTCGGTGTTGTGCTCAGCTGTTGTACAAGTGGTTTATGGGGTATTTGCCTTCTAGAGGTACCTTTGTCGCTCTTGATCCTACTGTCAAGTGGTCAGTCAGGTTGATGGGTTTGCGGGCCAAGGACATAGCTTGGACTCACAACGGTATGGCTGGACGGGATTTTATTTACAGTTGTGGGAGTCTTCCCAATGTGCCTCTTATAGGAGTCCAGGGTTGCATTAATTACAACCCGACGCTTCTTAGGAGACAAATGGGGTTTGCTATGGAAGTTCCTCCTCTCGAGCGAGAGATTCAGGAGTCTTTCTATTTCCCGGCTGAGGGTAATTTGTTACAGTTGAGGCAAGTGTCCGGGGCATGGCGAAATATTCAGAGGAAGGGCAAGGTTCCTTTTGGCAAGGTTAACAGCAGGTCTTTTCCTCCATTTGATGATTGGCTTAGGAAGAGGATTGAGCTCACACATCTACCATTTCCCGGAGGTGATCCTTGGTGTCCTTTGATTGAGGGGCCGCGTTCTTCTGTCAGTATGGAAGAGTTCCTTGAGATGAAGAAATCCAGAGATCAACTGCAAGCAGAGAAGATTGAATTGGAGATGAGTGTTGCTAGGATTCAGATGGCTAATCAGGAGATCAGAGGGAGGATAGAAGACCGGGATAAGAGACATGCCCTGGAAGTGAAGCGCTTCAAGATGGACACTGCCTATTACCGCAAGATCAGCCAAGCGTTGGAGTTGTCTACAAAAGAGCTCGACATCACTAAGGAGAAGCTATCCAGAGCTTCGAAGGTCATTGAAGATGAGAAGAGGAGGCAAATCCTTGTGAGGGGTCAGAGGGAAGACAGAGTCAGAATCCTCGTCGCCGATGGGAAGCAAAGTTGAAGATTAAGGAAACAGAGAACGTGAAGATCATTGCTGAGAGAGATCATTATCTTGCTGAGAGAGATCATTACTTCAGACAGATGAAGATTCACCAGAAGGAGATAGGGAGATTGTAGCAGGAGAATACCGAGCTTAGGTTTGCCGCGAAGTTTACCGAGATGGTTGATGATGCAGAGCCGTCTGTGGGACCTTCCTCAGTGTAGACCTTTCTCATTTGTGTGGATTATCGTCAGGCATGTTGACGGAATTCACTTGCTTGTATTTTCTTTCTGATTCTGGAGAATTGTAATTTGACTTGTATCAGCCTGATGTATGACTCTTGCACGTATTGTGCACTTTTGATATACAGTGGTTATTTTCATTCAGTGATCGATCTTCAAGCTTTATTTGCTTTCCTGTATGCACTCACACAACACACACATGGTTGGGTGGTATCTCTGCTAAATCATATATCTCTGATCTGTGTGATGAAATTAAATGGTGAATGTCAGAATAATGCTGCCAGATTATTATTTGTCTTGATGAAGCCAGGGTCGAAAGACAGGATGTTCCTCGTAGGGATAGACATTGCATTCATGCATGAATCATAATAACTTGTCTTCTATTTTGCAGGTGTCAGTCTCTAACGTGCTTGGTTGTTTCAGGAATCATTGCTCGTGCGCGTAGAGTCATTCCCTTGCACACAACACGTCCGCACAGATATTTTACCAGACGCAACACGCCTAGGCTGATGGATTTACCTAATACAGATTTTCTCGAGCTGAAGGAGAAGATGAATGAACTGATCAATATCATGCAAGGGTTTGCCGTCGGGCAGAAAGCACTTGCTGATAAAGTGGAGAAGCTCGAGCGGGCTTCAGCTGGTAACAGTGGTGTCAATCTAGAAGGTGTCTCTAACCATGGCCTTGGGGGTTCCAGGGATGGAGGAGATCTCGGGAAGAGGACAACTGTTAGTGTAGTGACTAACAATGCTGGTGGTTTCGGTGCTGCTACCAGTGGTAGACCAGGTCCGATGGGTAATAATTTGAAAGACAGTCTGTTTCCTCCTTTCTTTGGGGCTGAGGAGGATAGAGAGGAGGACAGAGAAGCAGATCAATTCTCTATGCTGAATGAGCCACTTGGTCAGTATGGTGTCCAGCCGCCAAATAAGGAGATTCAGTTGCTGGCAGAAAAGATCAGAGCTTTAGAGAGTCATGCTACTCCGGGATTTGTTAATATGTCAAATATGGGGCTGGTCGAGGGGATTGTGATCCCACAGAAGTTCAAGGCGCCTACATTTGACAGATACAATGGGAGTTCCTGCCCGGAAACTCATCTCTAGGCTTTCGTCCGCAAGATCTCTGCGTATACGATGGATCAGAAGTTGTGGATGTACTTTTTCTAGGACAGTCTGTCCGGAGGATCCCTGGAATGGTACACCAAGTTGAAGTCTTCTGACATCAAGAGCTGGCAAGATCTTGGAGATGCATTCTTTAAACAATACCAGTTCAACGCAGACATGGCTCCTAGTCGTATCCAGCTGCAGGGTATGTCTCAGAAGCCTAATGAGAGGTTTAAAGAGTATGCACAGAGGTGGAGGGAGTTGGCTGCCAGGGTCCAACCTCCATTGGTGGATAGAGAAATGTCAGATCTGTTCATGGGTACCCTTCAGGGGACATTTGCTGAGAGGATGGTTGGATGCCCGGTCACCAACTTTGCTGATATAGTGGTGGCTGGGGAAAGAATAGAGAGTTGGTTGAAGCTGGGGAAAATCCAGGGTAATGCTTCGTCGTCTGGTTCAAAGAAGCCCTTTGGAACCGGTAAGAGGAAGAAGGAGGGTGACACCAGCGCCGTGTATGCCCAAAGAGGACAGAGTAAGGATCGTTACTACCAGCACACTACTGCGGTAACTATTCCTGCTGATAATCAGCCTGTACAACAGCAGCAACAACTGCAACAACAAAGACAGTCGTTTCAAGAGAGACCGTAGAGGGTCGGGTATCAAGTAAGAGGGCGAATGAATGATCGTCAATTTGATAGGCCACCTGTGACCTATTCTTTCTTGTTGAAGAAGTTGAAGGATTTGGGGTTGGTACAATTGAGAACTTTGGCTCCTTTGAGACCTGATCAGAGGCCAACCAGTTTTGATGTGAACGCCAAATGTGAATTTCATTCGGGTGCACCTGGACATAACATAGAAAATTGCAAAGCTTTTAAGCATGTGGTCCAGGACTTGATGGACTCTAAAGCCATCAACTTTGCACCGTCGCCAAACATTAATGCTAATCCCATGCCCGCGCATGGTCAAATGGGGGTGAATGCAATCTCTGAAGAGGGCAGAATTGGGCTGTTGACTGTGGATCAGTTGAAGACTTCGTTGGCTGAGGTCAAGAGGTTATTATTGAGGAATGGGGTCTTCCCGGGCTGTAATGACGGTTGTGCTGCGTGCACTGTTGCTGTCAATGGGTGTATATCATTGAGAGAGGTTGTCTAGAGGCTGATGGATGAGGGAAGCCTCAGGTTTGAGAAGACTGATTCGGGGAAGGAGGATGTCTCCACCATAACCATTTATTTTGACCCGGTTGATTTGTCAACGCTGGCAGATGCGGCTCCAGTTACTATCACGGTACCTGGGCCAATTCCTTATGACAAAGATGATGCCGTGCCGTGGCATTATGGTGGGGAGGTGTACTGTAATGGAGAGAAGTTGGAGGATCAAACTGCAAGTGAAACCACCGTTTCAAAGGTGGATAATGCCGGACCCAGTGGTTTCACTCGTAGTGGAAGGTTGTTTGCTCCTGATACTTTGAGAAGTGGGGAAGGAGAAAAAGAAAAGAAAGAAAAGGCCGAGGCTTTAGCCAGGGCAAGAGGAAAACAAGTAGTGAATGAAGGTACTCCTGTGGTGACACCGGCGCCTGGTGGGTCGGAGAAAGAACTTGATGATGAAGCTGAAGAATTCCTGAGAATCATCAAGAAGTCAGAGTACAAACTTGTTGACCATCTGCAACAGACCCCATCTAAGATTTCAATCCTGTCGTTGTTGCTGAGCTCTGAGGGGCATAGAGAGGCTTTATTGAAATTTTTGAAGAGAGCCTATGTTCCTCAGGAGATAACAATCAATCAGTTGGAGACGGTGGTGTCGAATGTTAATGCCGGTCATGGGCTGGGTTTCACCGATTTAGATCTAACTGTGGATGGGCGGAATCATAATCGGGCTTTACACATCGCAATGGAATGTAAAGGGGCTGTGCTTTCGCACGTGTTGGTTGATATCGGATCCTCTTTGAATGTGTTGCCAAAGAAAGCCCTGGCGAAGCTGGACTGTGAAGGTTTGATTCTGACGCCCACTGACTTGATAGTGAGGGCTTTCGATGGTTCGAAGCGGGCGGTGTTTGGAGAAGTGGAGCTCCCGGTGAAGATCGGGCCTGAGGTGTTCAAGTCGGTATTTTATGTCATGGATATTCAGCCGGCATAAAGTTGCCTGTTGGGTCGCCCATGGATCCATGCTGCAGGGGAAGTGACTTCGACTTTGCACCAGAAGTTGAAGTATATCTGGGATGGGCAGGTCGTCACAGTCTGTGGAGAGGAAGACATCTTTGTCAGCCACTTGTCATCGTTCAAGTACGTTGAAATGGACGGTGAGATATGGGAAACACCAAGTCAAGCATTCGAAACCGTCAGGGTGGAGAATGCTCTTTTTGCCAAAGAAGAGGAAAAACCGTCCATTTCTTCGTATAAGCAGGCTGCTGAGGTGGTAAAGAGTGGAGAAGCTCCTGGTTGGGGAAAGATGATGGACATCTCCGCCAAGAAAGACCGATTCGGAGTGGGTTATCAGCCGGGCCGAGGCTCGTCTGGACAAGGTAGAGGACGTCGTCCGTCATTCACATTCACCAGTGCTGGAATGCTGGATCCAGATCACATCTGTATGGTGGGTGAAGAAGCTGACAGTGACTGTGAGATGAATCAGTGGATAAAGCCCTGCGCGCCAGGGATGGAAGTCCAGAACTGGAAGGCTGAAAAGATCATCATTGTCACTCTACTTGAAGAGTAATATTTTCTGTTTTTAATTTTATTTGCATGGAAGCCATACGTTTTGCCCGAAACGTAATGGTTCATTGTAAGGGCCACCGCATGTTTCATTTTTGCAAAATTTGCATCATAAATAAATGGATGTTTTTCAATTAAAAGCGGTGTTCCCTGTTTTTCATTTATTTTTATAGTTTAAAAACAAAAATAAAAATGGCAATGTTTTCATTTTCTTTTTCAATATGTCTCGCTCCGGTTCTAAAGCAATGCATGAATCAACATTCATGCAGATGCGATTTCTCGCCGGATCTCATTGATAACAATCCTGTTACACCCTCATATGACTTCGACAATCCGATCTATCATGCCGAAGAAGAAGGCGAAGAAGATTGTGAACTGCCAGAGGAATTTGCCAGGTTGTTAAAACAAGAGGAGAAGGTGATTCAGCCGCATGAGGAGCAAGTTGAGGTTGTGAATCTGGGTACCGACGAGGTCAGAAAAGAAGTGAAAGTTGGGGCTGCTTTAGAGGCGAGTGTTAAGAGCAGAATGGTAGCCTTGTTGAAAGAGTATGTCGACATCTTTGCCTGGTCTTATCAAGATATGCCAGGGTTGGATACCGATATCGTTGTGCACAAGCTACCGTTGAGAGCAGATTGTCCTCCAGTGAAGCAGAAGTTGCACAGAACTCGACCCGAGATGGCCATGAAAATTAAAGAGGAAGTGCAGAAGCAGTGGGATGCTGGTTTCCTAGCTGTAACTAATTATCCACCTTGGGTTGCAAATATTGTGCCAGTCCCGAAGAAAGATGGGAAGGTAAGAATGTGTGTGGACTACCGGGATCTGAACAGAGCTAGCCCGAAGGATGATTTCCCACTACCTCACATTGACGTGTTGGTAGATAATACAGCTCAATTCTCGGTGTTTTCCTTCATGGATGGCTTTTCTGGCTATAATCAAATCAAAATGTCGCCAGATGATATGGAGAAAACAACGTTCATCACATCGTGGGGCACTTTTTGTTACAAGGTGATGTCGTTTGGTCTCAAGAACGCCGGTGCTACTTATCAGAGAGCCATGGTGACTTTGTTTCATGATATGATTCATCATGAAATTGAATGCTATGTTGATGACATGATAGCAAAGTCCCAGACAGAAGAGGGGCACTTGGTAGATCTGGCCAAGTTGTTTGACCGGCTGAGACAGTTCAGACTGAGGTTGAATCCGAACAAGTGCACTTTCGGAGTGCGGTCCGGTAAATTGCTGGGGTTCATTGTAAGTGAAAAAGGAATCGAGGTTGATCCTGCTAAAGTAAAAGCAATAAGAGAAATGCCTGAACCGAGAACAGAAAAGGAGGTTCGTGGTTTCTTAGGTAGATTGAACTACATTTCACGGTTCATATCTCATCTAACAGCCACGTGTGAACCGATATTCAAGTTATTGAGAAAAGATCAAACGGTCAGGTGGAATAATGATTGCCAAGCGGCATTTGCAAAGATAAAAGAGTATTTGCAGGAGCCTCCGATTCTGATGCCTCCTGTGGAGGGATGACCATTAATCCTGTACTTGACAATCCTTGAGGGGTCTATGGGGTGTGTACTAGGGCAGCATGACGAGTCTGGTCGAAAAGAGCATGCCATATACTACCTTAGCAAAAAGTTTACCGACTGTGAAACAAGATATTCACTGCTCGAGAAAACTTGCTGTGCTTTGGTCTGGGCTGCTCGCCGACTGAGGCAGTATATGCTGGTTCATACCACTTTATTGATTTCCAAGATGGATCCAATCAAGTACATTTTTGAAAAGTCAGCATTGACCGGACGGGTTGCGAGGTGGCAAATGATTTTGACCGAGTATGATATCCAGTATACCTCTCAGAAAGCAATCAAGGGGAGTGTATTGTCTGATTATCTCGCCCAGCAACCTATTAAGGACTATCAACCGATGAAGTTTGAATTCCCTGATGAGGACATCATGTTTCTCAAATCGAAAGATTGCGAGGAACCGATCCCGGAGGAGGGGCCTGACCCTGAATCCGAATGGATTCTGATGTTTGATGGGGTCGTTAACGTGAATGGTAGCGGTGTTGGTGCTGTTTTGGTTACGCCGAAAGGATCCCACATTCCTTTTGCTGCCCGACTAACATTTGAGTGCACCAACAACGTGGCTGAATGCGAAGCTTGTACCTTGGGGATTGAAGAGGCGATTGATTTGAGGATCAAGAACCTTGTTATATATGGAGATTCAGCTTTGGTTGTGAATCAGGTTAACGGAAAATGGTATACGCATCAATCTCATTTAATTCCATACCGGGATTATACGAGGAGATTGTTGACGTTTTTCACCAAGGTGAAAATGCATCATGTGCCGAGAGAGGAGAATCCTTTGGCAGATGCTTTGGCTACTCTTGCTGCCTTGATCAAGGTGCAGTGGTGGAATCAGTTCCCCAGTGTTGAGGTGGGACGTTTGGATAGACCGGCTTATGTGTTTGCTGTGGACACAGCGCCTGATGATGAGAAGCCGTGGTATTTCGATATCAAGCGCTATCTAGAAACCCAAGAATATCCTGAGGGAGCATCCAAGAAGGACCGAAAGAGTCTGCGGAGGTTGGCTATGGTGTTCTACCTGAATAAGGATGGGGTTCTGTACAAGAGAAATTTTGATTGGGTCTTGCTCAGATGTGTTGATGATAAAGAAGCAAGCCAATTGATGAAAGAGGTTCACGAGGGATCGTTTGGTACCCATGCCAGTGGGAATGCGATGGTGAAGAAGCTGCTGAGAGCAGGTTATTATTGGATGACAATGGAGGCCCAATGTTTCAATTTCGTGCGGAAGTGTCATAAATGCCAGATTTATGCTGACAAGGTGCACGTGCCTCCAAATCCGTTGAGTTTGATGTCGTCTCCGTGGCCGTTCGCTATGTGGGGCATTGATATGATTGGGAAGATTGAGCCTACGACTTCGAATGGGCATCGGTTCATATTGGTGGCTATCGATTACTTCACCAAGTGGGTGGAAGCAGCCTCTTATACGAACGTGACGAAGTAGGTCGTCGCCAGATTTCTCAAGAGAGACATCATTTGCAGATATGGGGTTCCCGAGAGAATCATTACTGATAATGGTTCCAATTTGAACAACAAGATGATGGCAGAATTATGCCGGGAGTTCAAGATCGAACATCACAATTCTTCTCCTTATCGTCCGAAGATGAATGGGGCGGTTGAGGCAGCCAATAAGAATATAAAGAAGATTGTGCAGAAAATGGTCGTGACCTATAGAGACTGGCATGAGATGTTGTCGTTTGCATTGCATGGGTATCGAACTTCAGTGCGTACATCTACTGGGGCAACGCCTTTCTCGTTGGTATATGGAATGGAAGCGGTGCTACCGGTTGAGGTTCAAATTCCCTCTTTGAGAGTCCTAATGGACGTGAAATTGCAAGAGGCTGAATGGGTAAGGACTCGGTACGAAGAGTTGAGCCTGATTGAGGAAAAGAGGCTGGCGGCCATCTGTCATGGGTAGTTGTACCAGCAGCGGATGAAGCGTGCTTCCGACCGGAAAGTGCGACCTCGTGTGTATCACGTAGGTGATATGGTGCTGAAAAGGATCCTTCCTCCTCAAAACGATCGAAGGGGCAAGTGGACACCTAATTATGAAGGCCCATTCGTGGTCAAGAAGGTTTTCTCTGGCGGAGCCTTGTTGTTGACGACCATGGATGGCGAAGATTTTCCATCTCCTGTGAATGCGGACGCAGTTAAAAAATACTTCGTATAAAGAGACCCGCTGGACGAAAAGAATAAAATAGTCCAGGCAAAAATGGGCATCCCGGCGAACCAAAAAAAGAATGATAAAAAGGTTCGGGCAAAAATTAGGGATAAAAATGAAAAAAATGTACACCTGGCAAGTCGAAAACCTGAAAAGGCGGCTTGGGCAAAAAAGGGTATCCCGGTGGACTGAAAACCCGAAAGGGCGGTCCAGGCAAAAGAGGGATTGAAACGAACAACTGCGTCTGGCATGATCGTTTGTACTTTGGATATGACATGGATAGTCCCCGGCAGGGATCAGTCGGAAGCGTCTTGTTCAGAAGGCAGAAAGCACGGAGAGTCTTGAGGACATATGGGGTGTAACTGAGTTGAAACTCGATGAGATCACGGTTTCACATTGCCATTAGGATAGATTTTTCCTTTTGTGCGCAATTACCTCTTTTCAGGAATTGCTTCCTTTGTATTGCTCCGTTTGAGCCACACTTTTTCAATCAATAAAATGCATATTCAGTCAAATAATTTTGTTTTTGTTTTCATTACCGCTTTGATTGCAAAAACATCCAATTGTTTGTGATAAAGAACTTTGCATTTTAAGACATACAGGTCCCTTCCAATGCATGTTTATAAGATTGAAACTTGAAATCTTATTTGGAAGGTTGAGTGACCCAAGTGTTGAATCTCGACATGCCTGGGGTACGGTTTTATCTAACGATCCCTTTTGCAGGTACTGTTAGATATTTTCACTCACTTGCAGGTTGTGATGTGGAAGCCTTTTGACAAAAGATCCCCGCAGAGTCCAATCAGGGACGAATGGATGGAGAAATGGTGATAAGACGGCGAAAGACGTACGACGATCCTGAATATTAATCAAGAAGACTCTTCAAAGTCTGAGATTGGAAAGTCTGTATGAATCCCAAGAGTTCGATCTCCGTAGAGTACGGAGAAGTCGGGAATACAAGGTGATGAATCAGAAAAGTCCAGACGAGTCTGGGAGTTCTCAAAATTGGAAAAGCTGACATTGGATTTGGATGATGAATGCCACGGTTCGACGAGTCGGCGGGTGTTCTGTGCCAGAATTTCCTGGTTTCCCCAAGCAGAGTGGGGATTGTTACCTCCTCGGCAGATTCAAGGTCTGTGTCTTTCCTAGCAGGGTCGGGATTGTTATCTCCCCAACAGGTGTGAGATCGGTGTTCCTCAGCAGCCAGGCCCGAAGGTTGCTATTTCCCCAGCGGAGGTATCTATTGGTAGTGGTTTCTCCAAGCAGAGCCGGGATTGTTGTATCCCCAGCAAGTCAGAGATTGTTGGTTTCCCCACAGAGTGTGTTGGTGGTTTCTTCCCCAGCGAAGTCCCCAAGCGGATTGGGTTCAGTGGAGGTTATCCCTGGTAAGGGTGGCCTATTTCCCAGCAGCAGCGCTATTCCCCAGCAGGGTGGAGATAGAAGTGTTGGCGAGTTCCTCAGCAGAGTGCCTCGAGCTCGCCAGAAGAGTCCCTTGAGGGGGATACTTTTTATGCATTCATCATATAGATAAGCATAGCATATTGCATAATGAATTGCGTAGCATTTCCATAAAAATGGAGCGTTGCGCTAAAAAATATCATGCATCATCATTGCAAGCATAAGCTAGTCTCAAGCCGTGGTTACCGCTTGAGATTTGGTTTCGCCAGTTGGTGAAGATGCTTCCCAAGCCGTGGTTACCGTTTGAGGAGTGGTTTCGCTAGTTGGAGGATCAACAGCAGCATTGCAAGTGTCACTTACTCGAGCCGTGGTTACCGCTTGAGATTTGGTTTCGTCGGATGGTGAAGATGTTACTCTGAGGAGTTTAGCATCATGGTGTTGGGTCAACAATATTCCCTAGTAGTGCGATACTGGAGGAAATTTCTGTCGTGCGAGATAGAATTTGGAGATGTTACTCTGAGGAGTTTAGCATCGTGGTGTTGGGTCAACAATATTCCCCAGTAGTGCGATACTGGAGGAAATTTATGTCGTGCGAGATAGAATATGGAGATATTACTCTGAGGAGTTCAGCATCATGACGTTGGAGCAACAATGCTCCCCAGTAGTACGATACTGGAGGAAACTTTTCCGTCGGACGGAGATGGAAATAAAATCAAAGGACGTTACGCGATCAGCGCGAAAATACGGTTCAATCGGAGAAAAGGAAGTGTTGCGGCATTTTCTGGAGAGCGGGGTTCAATTGGAGAAAAGGAAGTGTTGAGGCATTTTCTGGAGAACGGGGTCCAAATGGAGAAAAGGAAGTGTTGCGGCATTTTCTGGAGAGCGGGGTTCAATTGGAGGAAAGGAAGTGTTGAGGCATTTTCTGGAGAACGGGGTTCAAACGGAGATTGGAGTTGAAGATTATATCCGGGATGAGGTCCTCAGGATTATCTTCTGTTCATGTGTCACCTTAGACTTTGGCTGAGGTCAACAGAGGTCGTTATGGGTGTCTTCTGAGGAAGAGATACACATGTTACCTTCCTTTTGTGAAGGTGTACCCTCTGATATGTCGCCATCAGGGTGGTGTTTTGGTGTTATTTCCGGCGTTGCCAGCGGAATTATCACAAGTTTCTGGAGAGCGGGGTTCAAATGGAGAAAAGGAAGTGTTGAGGCATTTTCTGGAGAACGGGGTCCAAATGGAGAAAGGGAGACACGGGGTGTTTTCTGGAGAGCGGGCTTCACAATGGCGATCGCGAGCTATCGTCAGGCGACTGGGGTTCAAATGGAGAGAGGGGTTCATTATTTGGCAAACAAGACTACTATGAAGGTGTCGGGGTTCAAATGCGGTGATCGGGGATCATCTGCGCGAAAGAAAATATTTGTTCGGGGTTCAAGAAAAGCAAAAAAGAGTATCAATCAGAAAGTTCCGGGGTTCAAGAAAAAGTAAAAGAAAAATAATAATCCCCAGCGGATAGGTGGTGTTCAGGCCATGGTTATTCCGGTGTTACCATTTATTTTGGTACCCAGGTCAACATTCTATTTCGGTATTCAGACCGACTTTCTCCGTACAAGACGGATTCTTCTTTTGAGATTGCTTTTTTGCCGATTCTGACAGGCAATGTTAATTATTTCCCATCAGAGTGCAAATTGTTCGTCTGTTCTTGGTATTCAATCGCTCTTCACCCTGATCATCTGAAAGCCGAGGCTGTTCATATCGACAGGTTCACAGTGGATTGAATAGGGGCAGCTGTAACACCTCAAAATTTGCCCTCCTCCCTTAGGACTAGCTTAGCATATTGCATTTCACTTTTTAAGACATTAGTCATTGCATATTTGCATATCATGTGGAAACAATGAGCAAGTCATCCTCCTAGGTCTTTCTCAGAAGATAGAGAGGTTAAGAGATGAAAGCCTGAGGGTCTCATGAATTGATCACTAGCCATCTGAGGGTTTGTGCTTCAATTAGGGTTTTTGGTTCCTCAAGGAGATTTATCATTATCTTGGTGGAAATGGTGCATCATCATCATCAAGGTTCATTATTCCTGACAAGCTTCCTTGGGATTAGGGTTTTGACCTCTGGTCAACCCTAATCAGTTGCACTATGCCAGTCAGGGTTTTTTCAAGGAGATGAGGTCTTTAATGAGATGGGGATCATCATATGCTTTTATTGAGTTTGTATAAGCTAGGGTTTCATTTTGGAGCCATTTCATCAAGAGGTTGAGGCTCAAATTCATCTGTGCATGACCAAGTCATCTATCAACTGCAAAAGTCAACTGCAAAGTCAATTGTTGGATTTGGAGGTGGGAGGTGATTAGAAATACTTCATTCATGTTCAAACAAGTCTCATTTGACATTTCAAACATCAACATTGAAGAAAATAAAGTCAGGACAAAACTTTCCAAAAATAGTAAGTGACCTGTAATTTGAAGTTGCCAAAAATGGAAAGGTTTTCAACTCAAGATTACATCATCAAGAAAGCTTCAAATGAAATTTTGTTGAACATGAAAGTTGTAGATCTTTCTCTCCCATTTCCAAAAAGTCCAAGGTCATCAATTTCTCATGTGTGGTTAAGGAGATGTGATCAAAACTTGACAAAGGATGCATGGAGCTTCAAATGGGCATAACTTTCAAACCACAAGGCCAATTTGGGTGGCTCTTTTTGCACAATGATCCTTGTAACATGTATTTTCCAAGCATACAATCATTTGGCATGAAATCGCATTTACATGGCATTGTTTCAATCATGAAGATTTTTGTGGAAAATTACATAATTTCATTTTGGTTGAATACATGCATGCCAAAACCATTCCAAACCTTGCATGGGAAGTTTTTAAGTGAAATTTGACCAAGAGAGGGTACTGTTCACGTGGCCAAGCTTGCATGAGGGTGCATGAGCATGAAAATTCCAATTTTGCAAAACACCTCCAAACTTAATTAATTTTCATTAGCACTTGGTTTAGGTTAGTTAAACATGATTAGTGAAGCATATATAACACAAATCATAACAGAATTCATCATATTTCCCAAGTTTAGATCTAGAATTCTCAAAATCCCAAAATTCTCTCTCACTTTTTTCTCCAAATTTCTTCAAACACTTGCATTCTTCCTTGGTTCATTCATCATCCAGAGGTATTGTGGAGCATATTTGGATCAAGATTCAAGGGAAATCGTGGCTGAAGAGTTCATGTTCATAGATTGAAGCTTTCATGGCAGTTGGAGATTCAGTCGAATTCAAGAGCATTTGAGCCTCCATTTCATCATCATACATCTCTAGAAGCACATTGGAAGAAGATTTAAGCCTTGCCAAGCCTTGGAAGCACGTGGATTCAAAGCTTCAAGAGGTCACTTTTTCCACTTCCTTAATTCTCAAAATTGTTGATATATTCTTGTAGTTCATTGAATGATGAGTAATCTGCACTTTAAATCGAGCGATTTGGTGCCATATCCATGGAGAACTGTGTGATTTAAGTTTGGATGTGAAATGTTAGATCCTTCGATTCATGTGTGTTTGTGTGTAATTTCATGAAATAATGATTCATTCTTGTTGCTTGATACATGATAAGTTGAATGATATACGTGATTTGCATTTCTGGAACGTTTGAAAAAATTTCTGGAAATTGGATGAAGTTGTTCATAGTGTTCTTCATCGTGTGCATGCATGTCCAGATTTGCTACAAGTTTACCTGCGAATTCTGTTGCAACCTTCATAGCATTACTTAGGGAATTTCCTGTAGATTTTTTGAAATATGTTTTGAGCGCGCATTAGGGTTTCATATTGAAACGCTGTCGTTTGGCCTGGCGCGCTGGACATTCAAAATGCTACATGCTTCGATCCTTGGCTTCAGCATTTCTTCATATGCTCCATTTATTTTCTTCACATGTTCATATGCCATGGCTTCATACATTTTTTATTTTTTTCCGTGGCTCCATAAATTCATAACAAATAGAATAATGATCCAAAAATTGTGTGGTTTTTTTCATTGTGTCACATTTTTTGTCTAGAATTTTATGAATATTATTTTGCAAATTTTGCATGGCTGGTTTATTTTTTTGTGCTAGGGTTTGTGTATACATGTCCATTCTTGACATTGCCTTGGTTCTTCATTTGTGAAATGCTCAATTCTAATCCAATGCTCATGAAATTTTACATGTAGAAACTAGACATCTTGCTGGACATTTTGGTGTTGAGTTTGCTTTTTATCAATTGTCATTGCTGATTTATGATTTTTCTAAGTTAGGTGTGACAATTTGTGTCACACCTTCTGATGTCCAACATGATTGATGAATTTACCTTATCAAATGAATTCCAAATGTTCTGATTATTTGTATGGTGCTTGATATGAATGTTGTGAATGCTCATGATTTTTTGTGGATTTTTTGGAATCATTTCTGATTTGTTTGAGATTTTTCATTCTGGATGGTCATTTTTGAGCTTTTGAAGTGTCTTGAACTTCAATCTTTTGTGAAATGCTTGTGCTTTATCCTATGAATGTGAAATTTTGCACATTGTTTCTAGACATGTTGAAGTTTGTTTTGACTTTGGTTTGAGGTTTTTAACTTGTTTCATCTCTGTTTTAGGCTTGTGCTAAGTTGGTGTAACATTTGGTGTCCCATTTGAGCTTGTTTTGATTGCCTTGCCTTATACAATTTGATTACCATGCCTAATCATGTCCAATTGCCTTAATTTTTTGTGTGATGATCATGTTGTATGTTCTGTTTACCCATGAATTTTTCCAAAATTAATTGAATCATTTTTGAATTAATGTGCATTTGTTCATTCTGTTGTCACAATGTGGTTACAGTGTGCATACCTTGCCATATTTGGTTCATGAAATGAAATTGGTGAATGATATTGATTTGAGACCGTTTGGATGATGTTCTTAATTGATTGAAGTTGATTCATGTCAATTTTCATGTTCTGTTTTGAATTTTTTCTCCCTCTTTGACCCTAGGCCTTGACCTAGTGGTTTGCCTCTCATGTTTGAGCTTTGATTTCAGGTTAAGAAGCATTTGCCATAATTGATGATGCTCACTCATTTGGATTGATTAATTGGTTGACTACTAACATTATGTGTTTTGTAGGGTTGTTAACTCATTTGAGTTTGACTTGTTGGCTTATGCCTTTGATCATTGGGGTTGACTGTTGATATTAGTATTGTCTGTTTGTCTGTACAGTTTAACTGACTTGTGTGATGTTTCAACAGGTACATAAGTTGCTTAAGTTCAAATTGAACTTGCTTTTGCTTGGTTGCTTAACCACATAGGTATAACTCTCTGACTTCATGTAGTCTGGAAGACCTGTCCTGTTACTTGGGCAGGCACCTGTCTGAAGCCCTCCTTAAGAGGCAATGCTTGTGATTGTTTATCTTTGTGCCAAGCAGGAAAAGTCCTTTGATAAGGCAATTGGCAGATAAAAGAGATGTGTAGTCCATCTCCTGCTATTCAGTGTGTCATCCACTTTGCTCACACACTTTGTGTTGATGCATTGTGGATATTAACCCAAGATCTTTGTTGAGTCAGTCATATGTGGAGAAGAGTTCCAACTTTCTGAACTCCCACTTTCATTTGTCTGAAGCTCTCTCAGGCCAGGGATAAGAGCTGTGAGGTCTTACCCTCACTTCCTATTTCATCTGTTTCATCCTAACTCTCAATGTTAGGGTTAAGAGCTAACTACACCCGATTCCAGTTGGCTTGTGTTTCACAGCCTAACCTTGTGTGAGCCCACTTTGTTTGTATATAGTGTGTGCTAATTGTGTGTATGTTTGCTTTGCTGGTGCTATTTAGGATAGCTTGCTGCCTGTGCAAGTTAGATAGAAACCTCAACCTAGGACCATTGTGGATTACATGATAACTATTAGGCTCGAGTCAGTCTCCCTTCTAGTTTGTCATTTCCCAGTCTCTGGTTAGGAGAAAGTTTCTCCCCTGTTAAGGGGAACTACGTTGCCCTGATCCTCATATACCAGATGAGGTACGTAGGCAGGAGATCGTACGAGATCTCTCCGGGCACCCTTTTCCTTTTTTGTGTGTGTTTTCTTGACAGCTAGCAGGCTCGAGTACCAGACTCCCTGTTAGTTTGTTTGTTCAACTTTGTTGTTGCTTTTGACGATTCAGCGTCCGGTTAAACCCTTTGTGTGTGTAGGAGTCTGACGTAAGTCCAGCGATTGGCAGTTGGTTTCCTGTGTTTGTTTGTTGGTTCGGAGTCTGATGTAAGTCCAGCAATTGGCATTCGGTTTCCATGTTTGCCGTTTTGTGTTGAGTCTGACGTAAGTCCAGCGATTGGCAGTCGGTTTCTTGCGTGTGTTTTGTTTGGCGTGCGTGAGCCGAACTACGGTAGCTCTGATTCTCATTCCAGATGAGATACGTAGGCATAGGATGCGATATCCTAGCGAGCCCGTTCCCCTCTTCTCCCACCTGTGTTGTTTCCAGTGTGTGTGTGCATTCTTTTGAGCAGTGTTTAGCAACCTTTCTTCTATTCTTTTGAGCTTGGATCCCATCGAGTACGACGGATGCGTAGGGGTGCTAATACCTTTCCTTTGCATAACCGACTCCCGATCCCATCTCTCTTTGGTCGCGAGACCATGTCCTTTCCAGGTTTACTTCGAGCGTTTCCTTTCCCTCTTTGGGATAAATAACGCACGGTGGCGGCTCTGTTTGTTTTGTTTTAGACCGCCGGTTGTTTTTCGCGGATGCGACACTTATAGATCAGAAGATTCTGACTTTCAACAAAGAAGGGCCTAATGTCAACACTGAAAAGGGCGAGGGCAGTCATTAATGAAGAATGTTCATAATTGAAGTTGCTTTTCAATCTTTTCATTTGTAATATTTTCTTGTATGTCAATGTATTATTCAATTGTGAACTTATTTGTTTTGAATAATGACCATAATGAAATAAACGTGCATGTTTTGCTTAACTCCATTCGTGTTCACTCATATTTTATTTTGTCAGTATCAAACTGTTTGTCAAATAAAAAGAGAATGATGCAATTAAAATACGCAAGATCGTTGCCTGTATGCTTTCGAATAAGACTATGCTGATGATGTAAGGAATTTTTCAATCCCTAAACACCAGAGATATAAGGAAGTTAATCCCTATTCAACCCCCTTTGGGCCTTGAAGTGGGACTTTTTCTTTCTTTAAACACATAAAATCCTCATGTTTAACCAATGGCAGGGTAGTCTTCAGTTAGTTGGAATTGTCATTCAAATTTCAGAAGGAGAATATCCCATCAAGTGATCAATCATATCATATCCCTCTCAAGGGGATGAAGTCACAAATTCAAAATGGTTATCCCTTACCCCCAAAAGGAGTGAGATAGTCACAAACCTTACAACAAATCAAAAAAGCAGTGTCGCAGGATTTACTCTAAAAAAGAAAAACATGAAATGAAATAAGAAAAATCAAAAGCAAATGAAAATCCCGCTAAGTTAAAAGCTTGAAAACAAGATTGACTTAGGCAAAACCTAGGGCATCTCGGTGGGTTGCAGACCCAAAGGATCAGCCCAAGCAAAAATAAGGGTAAACAAAACAAAAGAATCAGAGGATCAATACCAAAATCCTCAACAAGAGAAAATCCTTATGACTAAAAACAAAAAGCAGAAGGTGAGTGGCTATCGCTCCAAACTCTTATTGGGTTCCTTAACCATCTTTGATATCATCCAAAATCCTTTTCTGAAAGACGGACGTTTTTTTTAAGCTAACTGAACGTAGGACTGTAGAACATCATGGAGAATGGGCGGGTTAGAATAGGTCTTGAGCCTTATATCCTATTTTTCTAAAACCGTGAACCATGCCACTTTACAACCCTCAAAAGTCCTAATTGAAGATGGGTTTATTTTGAAAGCATACTATGGTAAAGTCTCGTTAAGATGACTCCTAAAGATTTGCTTGTCCTCTATGTTGATACTGATATGGCATTCTAATCAGTGATTCATTCACTAGATATTATAATCTTAGTGAACACACTTGAGTTTTCAAAACTTGCATGAGCATGAAATTACAATTATCATTTTTAAAATAAGCATTTTACATGCGAACAATCACTTAACATCAAAGACGCTTACATAATGGAAAGGTTGAACATTCTTTATGATATCCCATAAATCATACCTCTTCAAGAGTCAGTCAATCTAGAGTAACCACATCGAGATTCTACAATTCTCTCTGAATCAGTCGGATATGGGCAAAGTTACTTCAAGGCTCATATTGGGGCAGGTTGCCTTAAGAGCACGAGAAGTCAACCATTCCTAAGATGGCTAATCAAGAGAATACAACTGCAAGAAGCTAGGACAAGCCAATTAAATATACTCAGATGATGAGACTACTCCATGACTGGTGACTAGGGACGTTGGTGCAGACATCCTGTAGCACCTCAAATTTTCACCTCCCATTTTGTACATACATTTTCATTTTAGGTCATTCGCATTGCATTGTCCACCGCATAGCATTGCATTGTCCATTGCCCAAGTGCAAGTCATCAGTCAAGACTGGTCAGGAGATCCAGTTAAGCAAGCAAGTGCAATTCCTATTGAAGCAAAGCCCTAGGGTTGGTTCAACAAATCCATATGACCTAGGGATCATTTTGAAGTGGTTTGGCCAAAGATTGGATGATCAGAGCTCAACAGTCAAGCTGAAATTCATCTGAAACACTAGAAAGTCAACCAAAGTCAATTGTGCATGAAATCATGGATTTGAAGGTGGGAGATGGTTAGAGAGGCCTCATTCATGTCCATACAAGGCTCATTTGACATTTCAAACATCAACAATGAAGAATTTGAGGTCAGATGAAAAGTTTCCAAAAATAGTAAGTGACCTGTAATTTCAAACTGCCAAAAATGGAAAGGTTTTCTCCTCAAGTTTACATGTCTAAGAAAGCTTCAAATGTACTTTTGTCCAACATGAAAGTTGAAGATCTTGCTCTCACCTTTCCAAAAAGTTCAAGAACATGAATTTCTCATGTATGGTTGAAAAGTTATGGATCAATCATTGCCAAGCAAAGTTGAAGTTCAAAAGGGGATAACTTTCACACCACAAGGCCAAATGAAGTGGGATTTTTTGTAACATTCTTGTTTTGATATGCTCTATCCAAATCATGCATCACATTTCATAAATTCTCATCACAAGAATATTGGATTTTTCACTTGAATTCCATTTGAATTTGGAGGGAAAATTGCAATTTGAAAAATAAACATTGTAATGCATTCCAACCTTGGCATTTTGGCTCCAAATTGATTTTTGAGGTGGATTAACATTAAACTCGTGTACTGTAGCACTCATATCATGCATGAGGGTGCATGGGACAATTTTGCACAAACACTTGCATCTCACTAATTACTTTGGCATTTGGCTAATTGTGATTAGTATCTTCATTAATCCATCATATATAAAGATAATCCTAACAGAAAATGCCATTAACATTCCATTTGGTTCAGATCTAGATCAAAATTGCAAATCTCACAAACTTTTTCTCTCCACTTTTCTGCAAATTTCTTCATAGACCTTGCATTGTTCTTAATTGATCCAGCATCCACAAGCATTTTTGAAGAAGATTGAAGCTAGAATTCATCATTCTCGAGCACATTTTGGAACTGTCAAAGCAAGCTTCATCAATGGCAAGTGAGGATTTGAGCTGCATTAAGCACGATTGAGCATTGATCCTTCATCCATTCATCTACCTAAGCCTTGAAGAACTTCTGTTTGCACCTTACAAAGCCTGAAATCCACGAATCCACTTCTGCAATCTCTTGAAGGTCAGTTTTCGATGATCACAATTCATGAAATTATGCTATGCTTTTGGTAGATCTTTGATTGGAGAGTACACTGAGCTTTGTGGCATTGATTTTCATCGAGAAACAAGGAAGTTATTGTGATTTTAAGATTGATGAGTGAAACTTATTTTGATCGATCCGTGCATGTCGTTGAGAATTAGGATAAATTGATGTTAGATTAGTGTTGTGCTTGGAAAGATGAAGCTAATGATATAGGTTTTGTGCATTTTGGTGATAAAATGTTCTTGATGATGAAGAACGTATGAAGCTGATGATGAACCCTAAGTTTTCTTTTCCAGAACCTGTTTTGATCCTATAGCGCGTTGGTTGCATGCGTATTGGTGTTTGTAAGCCATGCATTGGTTAGTTTGGGAGCCAGCGTGTCATGTTGATTGGCTGAGGGCGCGTCATCCAGCCTTAAGTGAAACGCAACGTTTCACTTAAAGGCGCCACTTTTGAATTCCTCCTCAGTTCGATACTGAGCGAGTGCATTTCCATTTTGGCCTTGGCATTTTATTTCACTTTATGCTACCATGTTCATGCTATGTCCTTCATGCATTTTTATTTTTTCTCATTCATTAAAAAATTCATAACTCCAAAAATATTTATCCAATTCACCTGAGATTTTTTGCACAATGATCTTCATGGTGTCTTCTATTTTTTGGATATTTTTCCAGAATTTGTGCACGGTTGGAAATGTTTTTGGCCTAGGGTTTATGTTTGCATGTCATAGCTTGTACCTTGCTTGCCATTCCTTTTGTGAAATGATGATCGTTGATCCAATGAAGCTGAAAATTTGCATGTGTAAACTAGAGATCCTAATTGACATTTTGGCACTGAGTTTGCAATTTTTGCATTTTTGGTTTGTGAGATATGATCTGATCAATATAGGTGTGACAATTTGTGTCACACCTTTGCTTGCCTGACTTGTGGAATTTATTTTCCATGCCATATGAACTTCAATGGATGTGAATTTTTGCATGTTGACTCTTCTGGATGTTAAGATTGATCATGAATTTTTGTGGATTTTGTGGATGCATTTCCAATTTGTTTGAGATTTTCTTTGTTGATTGGTCATGTTTGGACTTTTGATGAGTGTTGAACTTAGTTGATTTGTGAAATTCTTGATGTTTATTGGATGAGCTTGAAATTTTGCACATTGATTCTAGACTCTTTGAAGTTAATTGTGGCTTTGGTTTGAGTCATTTATCATGTGTGGATTCTGTTTTATTCTTGTGTGAAGTTGATGCATGAGTTTGTGCCCTAATTGAGCTTGTTTTGACTTACCTTGCCTTATGGATTTTATTTGACATGCTTCCACTTGTCCAAATGACTTGAATTTTGGTATGATGATCATGTGATGAATGTTGTTTAGCCATGATTTTTCTTGGGAATTATTGAGTTATTTTTGAGTTGATGTGAATCGGTTCATTCTGTTTGGTTCTATGAGCTTTCAATTTGCATGCTTTGCACTCTTTGCCTTGTGAAATGAAATTGGTTGATGATATGGATATGAGACCACTTGGATATTGTTCTTATTTGATTAAGCTTGGTTCATGCCAATTTTCATGTTCTGTTTTGAATTATTGCTCCCTCTTTGACCCTAGGCCTTGTCCTAGTGGTTAGCCTCTCACATTTGAGCTTTGTTTCAGGTTAAAAAGCACAATTGCCATGCTTGATGATATTCATTCATTTGAAGTTGATCCATTGCTTGTTGATGACTAATCTTGAGTTTGTGTTGTAGGCTTTGAAGCTTAAGCTTAGGCTTTGTGGCTTGCACCTTTGTGCATTGATGCTTGTTTGTCTGCTTGTGTACAGTTGACTGTCTGTTGTCTGTTTGACTTTTGTTTGGGTTGTGTACTGATTATGTTGGATTGTTTTCAGGTACCTTAGTTGCTATAGTTCATTGTGAACTTGCTTTTGCTTTGCTTGATAGCTTGAGCATTGAGGTATAATGTCTCTAACTTCATGTAGTCTGGAAGACCTGGCCTGTTATTTGGCCAGGCACCTGTCTGAAGTCCTCCTTAAGAGGCAATGCTTGTGATTGTTTATATTTGTCCCTAAGCAGGAAAATCCCTCTAAGAGGCAATTGGCAGACAAAAGAGATGTGCAATCCATCTCCTGCTATTCAGTTGAGTCATCCCTTTGCTCACACAACTGGTGTTGATGCATTGTGGATATTAACCCAAGATCCATGTTGAGTCAGTCATAAGTGTAAAAGGGTTCCAACTTTCTGAACCCACACTTTCATCTGTCTAAGAGCTCTCCCAGGCCAGGGATAAGAGATGTGAGGCACACCCCTCATTTCCCATTTCATCTGCTTCACCCTAACTCTCAATGTTAGGGTTAAGAGCTAACATTACCCTGTTACAGTGGCTTGTTTGTCGAGGTTGACATGACCCCTTGACTAAAGCCTAACCCTTGTGTGAGCCCACTTTGCTTGTATATAGTGTGTGCTATTTATGTGATTGTTTGCTTTGCCTGTGCTGTTTAGGATTGCTTGCTCCCTGTGCAAGTTAGATAGCAACCTTGACTTAGGGATGATTTTGCATGATAACATTTAGGCTCGAGTCGTAGTCTCCCTAGTTGTGTCTCCCTTGGTATCTGGTTAGGCTAGTCCTTTGTCCCTGCGTAGGGGAACTACATCGCCCTGATCCTCATACCAGATGAGGTACGTAGGCAGGAGATGAGCTGATCTCTCCGGGCGCCCTTTTGTTTTGTTTGTGTGAGTTGTTTCTCCTTTTCTGGTAGGAGATGGATGTAAGACCAGCCATTGGCATTCCGTATCCTCTTGTTGTGTGCTTGGAGTCCGATGTAAGTCCAGCGATTGGCATTTGGTTTCCAGTGTGTGTGCGTTTGGTTCGGAGTTTGATATAAGTCCAGCGATTGGCATTCGGTTTCCATGTTTGCCTGTTTGTGTGGAGTTTGACGTAAGTCCAGCGATTGGCAGTCGATTTCCTGTGTGGTTTTGTTTGGCGTGCGTTAGCTGAGCTACGAGTGCTCTGATTCTTCTTTAGTCCGAGAAGATACGTATGCATAGGATACGATATCCTAGCGAGCATGTTTTCACCTAGTCCGAACTACGTCAACTCTGATGTCTATGCCTGATAGACTACGTAGGCCCAGGATGCGATATCCTGCCGAGTCAGTTTCTTTTGTTTTCCTGTGTCTCTTTCAGCCAGTGTGTTTGTTTGTGAGCAGTGTTTTAGCAACCATTTTCCTTCCCTTTGTGCGTGGATCCCGTCGAGTACGACGGATGCGTAGGGGTGCTAATACCTTCCCTTCGCATAACCGACTCCCGATCCCATTCTCTTTGGTCGCGAGACCATGTCTTTTCCAGGTTTACTTCGAGCGTTTCCTTTCCCTCTTTTGGGGATAAATAACGCACGGTGGCGGCTCTGTTGTTTTGTTTTCCCGCCGGTTTTTCGCGTAATGCGACAGTTGGCGACTCTACTGGGGATGCGAGAAGTTGACCTCTTGCTGATCCATCTTCCCTAAGCGAGTCTCTCCTAGCGCTCTCTGGGTTAGGGTTTTGGTTGCTGTTTGCTGTTATTTATTGCATTCATTTATTCATTGTTTGCATTTATGTGTGCATTAATATTTGCATTCATTCATATTCATCTGTGCTGGTTGTGCTGTGTTTCTCTGTTTGGGGTGGGAGTTACACGAGGTAAAAGGCCCAATACCCAGGCTATGAGTGAAATCTAGGAAACCTAGGAAGAGAGTGATTCATGGGAAACGGGTGGTATGCGCCACTTAGCGGAACATTGATATCACGAGCAGTTCAGACCCTGGTGGGATATTATCGTTACATACTTCGGGTGTGTATATGATGATATTCTGCGAAAGATTATTTATGTTGCGTTTCTCTCGACCTTACCCTGGCCTAGATGACACCCGTGAGTGGGGAGGGAATGATCATTATTACAGGTACAGTTGGTGACTTATCGGTGACTTGTTGGTGACTTATGGTCCTGTTGGTGACTCTTGGTTCTTCAGATGATATCAGATGACTTTGGGTTTCAGATGAATTGTGGTTCCGAGTTCAAGCCGAAGCTCTGATCCTGTGCCTTGAGTTGCACAGCCCGACCAGTCATGTTCGCATCATTTGCATCATAGCATGTTTATTTTCGAAAAAAATAAAACATAATGCATGCATATAAAAAAAAGTTAACTCGCATACGCATATCCTTTCTCAAGATCATTCATGATAAAATAGCATCCGCATCATGCATATCATACACATATCATCCTTGCATTACAGACATGCTTGGGAGAGACTTCTCACTCTGGTTCCTGACTGAGACAGGATTGCTGACCGTCGTCCGCATCGTTACTCAACCAGACTCAATCATCAGAGAATTATGGACCAAGTTCAGACGCAGTTGGCTGAGATGAGGGCAAACATGGCCCAGTTTATGACGATGATGCAAGGGTTTGCGCAAGGTCAAGAAGAACTACGAGCCTTAGTTCAGAGACAAGAGACAGTGGTTCTGCAGTCCAACCGAGCGTCGCCGGTGGGCGTGCCTGTTCATGAGAATGTTAATGCTGCTGCTCCCGCCAATGACTACGCTGTGGGGGATGAATTGAGGGGTATCAGAATCAATGGACAGCCTCTTGCTGCAGAGACTGTTAATGTCAGAGCAACCCGTGCTCCGGTTCGCCATCCTGCTCTGCTGGTTGACCGACAGGAGGATATGTTCACTCTCCTCAGTGAGGATGATGAAGTTGTGAGAACTGAAGAGAGGGATAGAAAAGTGGATGCCCTTGCTGAGAAAATCCGTGCCATGGAGTGTCAGAACTCTCTGGGGTTTGATGTAACCGATATGGGTTTGGTCGATGGGCTGAGGATCCCCTACAAATTCAAAGCACCCTCGTTCGACAAATATAATGGCACTTCTTGTCCTCGCACCCACGTGCAGGCGTACTACAGAAAGATCTCTGCTTACATTGATGATGAGAAGATGTGGATGTACTTTTTCCAAGACAGTTTGTCTAGGGCGTCTTTGGACTGGTACATGGATCTGAAGAAAGAATCAGTCAGAAGCTGGAAAGATCTGGGCGAAGCCTTTCTGAGACAATACAAGCACAACATGGATATGGCGCCGAGCCGAACCCAACTGCAAAGCTTGTGTCAGAAGACTGGGGGGAGCTTCAAAGAGTATGCCCAGAGGTGGCGTGAGCTAGCCGCAAGAGTACAACCTCCGATGTTGGAGAGAGAGCTGACTGACATGTTCATCGGGACCTTGCAGGGTGTGTTCATGGACCGCATGGGGAGTTGCCCGTTCAGTAGCTTTTCTGATGTTGTTGTCTGTGGGGAGAGGACTGAGAGTCTCATTAAAGCAGGAAAGATACAAGATCCTGGCTCTTCAAGTTCTTCGAATTCTAAGAAGCCATTCTCTGGGGCACCCAAAAGGGGGGAGAGTGAAACAAATGATGTGCACCGTCGAAGGAATGTGAACAGAGGACAATATCGTCAGGTCGCTGCTGTGACTATTCCAGCAACTCAACCTCAACAACAGCAGAGAAGACCAACTCAGCAATATCTGCATCAACAACATCGTCCTCAGCAGCAGGCTTACCCGCCTCACAATGGTAATCAAGCCAGTACGAGTAATGAAAGGAAGAAGATCATTTTTGATCCGATCCCTATGTCATACACAGAGCTGTATCCCTCTTTGATAGAGCGGAACTTGATTACTCCCAGAGACCCGCCGGCTGTACCCGTCAACCCTCGGTGGTGGTATAGGCCGGATCAGCATTGTGTGTATCATTCGGGTGCTCCTGGTCATGATGTGGAAAGCTGCTTTCAGTTGAAGAATAAGGTGCAGGACCTTATCAGATCAGGGATTCTGAGCTTTGAGGACTTAGGTCCCAATGGTAATCAAGCTTGAAGATAACAAGCCCCGGGCTGGCGTCGGCTTTTCTTCTGAAGTCTTCAACGAAGAGGTTTGTTCGAAAGCAGAAGCTGCTGATGCAAAGGATTCTGACATTTGTCATCCCTGGCGGGATCTATCGCAATTGGGTCGCTGTGGATGTTCCTACAGTTGTTCATAAGTCAGAGTAATAATCACTTTGTTTAAAAACCCTTCTCCCATGCCAAAAGGAGAAGTGATGACATTGTTGGCAACATTTTGTGCAATGATATTTTCATTCAAATAAAAGCATGTTAAAACATTTGTTTTTCCATTTGTTTTCCCTTTTTGCTTTTTCGCATGAAATTGGTGATCACAAAAAACCCTAAAAATAAGAATAAAAGCGATCTTTTCATCTGCATAACGATTGTCTTGTTTGATTTCCAAAAAGCTTTCATACTCAAAATCATTATGCAGGTTGTTTCTTAAACCCATTGAACATAATGATCCGACGTCATCTCCCAATTTTGAATTCCCTGTATTCGAAGCGGAAGAAGATGATGTTGAAGGGATTCCTGACGGTATTTCCCGACTTCTTGAGCAAGAAAAGAAGATCACTCAGCTGCATCTCGAGAATCAGCAGAACAGCCAACTGGGGCATTACAAAAAAAAAAAAAAAAAAAAAAAGAGAAAAGAAAGAGGAGGGTGCAAAATCAAAGGAAATCAAAAGAGATCAAAATCAAAAGAAAGAAAAAAGAAAGAAAGAAAGAAAAAAGAAAGAAAGAAACAAAAAGAAAACAGCACCCTCAAAGTCCCAAGTTGACTGATGCTGAATGGATTCAGAGTCGTTACGACCAAGTGAATCCAATCGAAAAGAAGAGATTAACTGCCATGTGTCATGGTCAGTTACATCAGCAGAGAGTGAAGAAATCATTCGATAAGAAGGTCAAGCCTCGTGTGTTCCGAGAAGGTGACCTTGTGCTCAAGAAAGTCTTGTCTTTCGCGCCCGAGTCCAGGGGCAAGTGAACCCCAAGCTATGAATGTCCATATGTTGTCAAGAGATCCTTTTCAGGCGGTACTTTGACACTTACAACAATGGATGAAGAAGTTCACTCGTCCTGTGAATTTCGATGCAGTCAAGAAGTACTTTGCCTAAAACAAAAAAAAAAGCAAAATAGCTCACTAAGTCCCCAAAGGGCGACTTAGGCAAAAAAGGAGCGTCTCGGTGGATTGAAAACCCGAAAGGGCGATCCAGGCAAAAGTTAGAGACATTGAAAAAAGAATTTGCATCCCGCTAGATTGATCACCTCACATTGGGGCAATCTAGGCAAAAATTAGGGATTTGGCAAGTAACTGCATCTTGACAAGACTGTGTTCTACATCTGTCATCCGCCAGGAATTCTCGATTCGTCGTCGACTGAAGCTCCGGATACATCGAAATTCGGAATGGTAGAGAAAAGGTCATTATGTTCAATGTAGCCCTCTCCAATATATATCACCGATTTCAAACTTGTACAGATCTATGGAGTCTCGCCCTTTGCGGACTACCATTCCATCACATCAATTTGAGCTTTTATCCAATTATTTGCACTCTTATTTGTTTCAACTCAACAAATGTTTTGCATGTTTTAATTGATAAAGTATCATTGTTTTCAAAATAAACAAATTTTTCACAAATTGTTCTTAAACAAAGTGAACATTCACAATGATGGAAGGATACTTAGGAGATCCGCAGTGCTCTCCCAAGGGTGGTATGATTACCAACAGTGTTGGTTGAAGGTGTTCATCTTCATGTCCCCGACAGTGCAACATTCTTCCTCCAATTCCCTGTTAGCTCTATTGTGGTGTATCCCCAGTAGAGTGTTGTTTGAGCCCTACCGTGGGGCATCCCCAGCAAGTTTGCTGTTGGAATACTTTTGTGGGCCAGTTCCCAAGCAGAGTGTTTACTGAAGACTTTAATTTTCGTGTCTCTAGCAGAGCAGTCTTCTCCTCTCCCCGGCATGGGTGGTTTTCTTTGGAAGATTCAGTACTTGATGGATTGACATCCCAGTAATCCGGCATGCCCTCGGATAGATCCCTCAGTGGAGTTGTTGGCATGATGAGTTTTCTCAATGCCTATCTATCCTCATCAGAGGTCTGGTTGCTTCTTGGTATTTCTGATCTTCAGCATGAGTTGTGTTTGTGGCGTGTCTGCCTGTACATTGAACTCTTTTCTTTGGTTGTGATTGACGATCCCTCCGGAAGCTTCTGGTGGCCTTCCTCCCCTACAGGAAGATGTTGTTCCCTGATATCCCAGTTTCCAGCAGATCGCGTTTGCTCTCTAGTGATTTTGGCCTTCCCTATGGAAGAAGAGTAGCACCGGATGGCTGATTCCTGGACCTATGTGTGCTAGCATGTCTGTTTGTCAGCATTCATCATACATTCCTCATGCATAATGCATACATGCATAATCATAACATTCAGGTACTCATGTTGCAGCTGTTGTCGTGTATCTGTTGATGGTTGTCTCCTGTTAATTGGTGATACAGATCTCCCCAGTGGATTCTCCCCTAGCAAATGTGGGTGTGTCTGATCTCTCCATATAGAGTCGACCCCTTAAGCAGAAAGTGTCTGTCATTTCCTTCTGTGCTCCCCACTGAGTTATATCCTCGTGGATGACGGTTGTTTCCGTTCCCTCCCCACACATAATGGGATGGGTTTTCCCTATCGAGTTCTTTCCTCATTAGGATGAGTCCTGATTCAGTATGCCTTTTTGGATCGATCCTAAACTGGCTTCCTTGTGGCTGTCTCTTGTGCTTCCCTGTGGTATAAATGAATAGTTGCTCACTAACCAGCACTCATTCATCTTATCCTCAGCAGACTGTTTGTTGGCTTCTACCTACGAACCGGTAGTTGTAAGTCCTATCTTTGTGATCTTCTACCTACTAACCGGTAGATGTGAATCTCCATGTTCTCCCCTTTGTGGAGTTAACCCTTTGTGCTCATCCTAATTGATGACAGTTACTGTGTCGTGGTTTTCTACCGGTAGATGTAGTCCCCTCTTTATGGTTATCACTATCCAGTTTTTGGTACTGATATTCCTTTCACCTTTCGAATATTTGCTCAGAGTAAAGCAACTTTATCCCCAGCGGGTCCTCTTGCATTCACCGTTTGCTGGTAATGTTTGTGGTTTCCCCTTTTGATTGGTCATCTTTGCATACCTAGTCCTGGTATCCCGATGCCTTTCTTCTTCGGTTGACTTATCCATTTAACAACCTACAACCCGGTTATGGATAATCTTCCATGCGAGTGTATTATCTACGTTTTGACGGCTATAGATAATATATCTCATGCGCTCGTTGGTCGAAGTGTCGTCCCTCCCAGTCGAGTAAGATTCGTATTCCTTGTGGAATCGGATGTCCATCCTTTAACAAGTTTGCCTTCGCTCTCTTCAGGATGATGTCGGTTGATTTATCTTTTAACAACCTACAACCGGGTTAGGATAATCTTCCATGCGAGTGTATTATCTACGTTTTGACGGCTATAGATAATATATCTCATGCACTCTTTGGCTGAACCCTTTGTTTGTTTCCCCAACTGAGTAAGATTCGTATTCCTTGTGGAATCGAATGTCCATCCTTTAACAAGATTGCTTTTCGCTCTCTTCAGGATGATGAGTGTTTTGGAACACAAACCAATTCACTCTTTGGTCGGTCACCTGTTTCATGCCTACAACCCGGTATCCTTGGTGTTCCTTCCTGTCTACTCCCTGTTGTGACCTTTACCCCCTAGAGGTTACCTCTCCGTTGGTCTCGATAAATGTTGAGTTTTTTCCTATTCGTCCGATGACGTCTAGTTGTACCCTTCCCCATGTGGATTTACCTCTCCGTTGGTTTCGATAAACGTTGAGTTTTTCTCATTCGTCCGTTGACGTCTGATTGTATATCCTATTCCCCAGTCATTCATTAATGTCTGGTCGATTCCCAGCCAGAATCCCCAGTAGAGTCGTCGGTGGACGTCCTATTCGGTTTCTGGTTGTTGTATCCCTTCCTTAGTGAAGTGTTCTCCTTCTCCGTTGGTGTCGATAAACGTCGAGTCTTTCCCATTCATCCGTTGATGTCTGGTCTCCTTCTCCGTTGGTGTCGATAAACTTCGAACTTCTCCCGTTCGTCCGTTGACGTCTAGTTGAGTCTTCTCCTTCTCCGTTGGTGTCGATAAACGTCGAGCTTCTCCCGTTCGTCCGTTGACGTCTGGTCGAGTCTTCCCATTCATCCGTTGATGTTTGGTCACCTCTCCGTTGGTTTTGGTAAATGTCGAGTTTTTCCTGGTCGTCCCCAGTAGAGTTACCTCTCCGTTGGTTTTGGTAAACGATGAGTTTTTCCCACTACGTCCGTTGACGTATGGTTGTATCTCTTCCAATCATTCATTAATGTCTGGTTACCTCTCCGTTGGTTTCGATAAACGTCGAGTTTTTCCTAGTCGTCCGCTGACGTCTAGTTGTGATTTCTGTTCCCATTCATCGTCTTTCGATGTCTGGAGGTGGTCGTACCTTTAAGAGAAAAAAATCAAAATCCCCAGTAATAAGCATCAGATCCCCGTTGAAGTTGGATCCCCTCATTGTGCAAATTTCTACGGTTCTTCGGTATTCAATCCCTGTTTACCCTGAAAGTCTGACAGTCGTTGCTCTCATCCATTCGGGTTCCCAGTTGATTGAATAGGGGCAGCTGTAGCACCTCAAATTTGCATCTCCCATTTTGTACATACATTTTCATTTTAGGTCATTAGCATTGCATTGTCCACCGCATAGCATTGCATTGTCCATTGCCCAAGTGCAAGTCATCAGTCAAGACTGGTCAGGAGATCCAGTTAAGCAAGCAAGTGCAATTCCTATTGAAGCAAAGCCTTAGGGTTGGTTCAACAAATTCATATGACCTAGGGATCATTTTGAAGTGGTTTGGCCAAAGATTGGATGATCAGAGCTCAACAGTCAAGCTGAAATTCATCTGAAACACTAGAAAGTCAACCAAAGTCAACTATGCATGAAATCATGGATTTGAAGGTGGGAGATGGTTAGAGAGGCCTCATTCATGTCCATACAAGGCTCATTTGACATTTCAAACATCAACAATGAAGAATTTGAGGTCAGATGAAAAGTTTCCAAAAATAGTAAGTGACCTGTAATTTCAAACTGCCAAAAATGGAAAGGTTTTCTCCTCAAGTTTACATGTCTAAGAAAGCTTCAAATGTACTTTTGTCCAACATGAAAGTTGAAGATATTGCTCTCACCTTTCCAAAAAGTCCAAGAACATGAATTTCTCATGTATGGTTGAAAAGTTATGGATCAATCATTGCCAAGCAAAGTTGAAGTTCAAAAGGGGATAACTTTCACACCACAAGGCCAAATGAAGTGGGATTTTTTGTAACATTCTTGTTTTGATATGCTCTATCCAAATCATGCATCACATTTCATAAATTCTCATCACAAAAATATTGGATTTTTCACTTGAATTCCATTTGAATTTGGAGGGAAAATTGCAATTTGAAAAATAAACATTGTAATGCATTCCAACCTTGGCATTTTGGCTCCAAATTGATTTTTGAGGTGGATTAACATTAAACTCGTGTACTGTAGCACTCATATCATGCATGAGGGTGCATGGGACAATTTTGCACAAACACTTGCATCTCACTAATTACTTTGGCATTTGGCTAATTGTGATTAGTATCTTCATTAATCCATCATATATAAAGATAATCCTAACAGAAAATGCCATTAACATTCCATTTGGTTCAGATCTAGATCAAAATTGCAAATCTCACAAACTTTTTCTCTCCACTTTTCTGCAAATTTCTTCATAGACCTTGCATTGTTCTTCATTGATCCAGCATCCACAATCATTTTTGAAGAAGATTGAAGCTAGAATTCATCATTCTCGAGCATATTTTGGAACTGTCAAAGCAAGCTTCATCAATGGCAAGTGAGGATTTGAGCTGCATTAAGCACGATTGAGCATTGATCCTTCATCCATTCATCTACCTAAGCCTTGAAGAACTTCTGTTTGCACCTTACAAAGCCTGAAATCCACGAATCCACTTCTGCAATCTCTTGAAGGTCAGTTTTCGATGATCACAATTCATGAAATTATGCTATGCTTTTGGTAGATCTTTGATTGGAGAGTACACTGAGCTTTGTGGCATTGATTTTCATCGAGAAACAAGGAAGTTATTGTGATTTTAAGATTGATGAGTGAAACTTATTTTAATCGATCCGTGCATGTCGTTGAGAATTAGGATAAATTGATGTTAGATTAGTGTTGTGCTTGGAAAGATGAAGCTAATGATATAGGTTTTGTGCATTTTGGTGATAAAATGTTCTTGATGATGAAGAACGTATGAAGCTGATGATGAATCCTAAGTTTTCTTTTCCAGAACCTGTTTTGATCCTATAGCGCGTTGGTTGCATGCGTATTGGTGTTTGTAAGCCATGCATTGGTTAGTTTGGGAGCCAGCGTGTCATGTTGATTGGCTGAGGGCGCGTCATCCAGCCTTAAGTGAAACGCAGCGTTTCACTTAAGGGCGCTGTAAGACCCCAATTTTGTCCCTAAGATCCCTCATGGCCCATATCATATCATATCATGGCCTCAAGCATCATTGCATACCCTAGCTTCCCTCTTAGTGGGTGGGTTACCTTGTGAGTGTGGTTCTTGATCACCAAGCATGTATTGCATTTGTATATCTTTGCTTTTCATATGTTTTCTAACCAAATGTACAAAAATATTGTCATCTAACCATGTTGCTTGCAGATGAAGCTGACTAAGTCAACACAGTCAAATCAGGCATTGAGCAATTGATGGTGACCATTCTGGAAGAATTTGAACACCATGATCATTCATAAAGAGTTCATATAACTTGTGATATCATTTGGAAGCAAGATCTCAAGAAAAAGAGGCTTGGAATTCATCAGAACATGGCCCAGTCAAGAAAAGTCAACAAAAGTCAACTGTGGTCAACTGTGCATTTAATCAGGGATTGGAGGGTGTGAGATGGTTAGAAAGACCTCATTCATGTCCATACAAGTCTCATTTGACATTTCAAAGATCAAGGTTGAAAGATTTGAAGTCAGACAAAAAGTTTCCAAAAATGGAAATGACTTGTAATTCTCACCTGCCAAAAATGGAAAGTTTTTCTCCCCAAAATTACTTCATCATACAAGCTTCAAATGGAATTTTGTCCAACATGAAAGTTGAAGATCTTGTTCTCACCATTCCAAAAAGTCCAAGAACACTCAATTCCCATGTGTGGTTGATAAGTTATGGTCAGATCAATTTCAGAAAATGCCCGAATTCAAAGTGGCATAACTTGCACATGGAATGTCCAAATTGGATGGTTCTTCTTTGAGCAAAGCACATTTGATATGTACTTTCATAATCCATCATCACTTTTTGCCAAAAACCTTCACATAAAAAGGTCATTTTTCAAGTGAACTAATTAAAGACCAAGGGCAAAATGGTCCAACTTTCAAAATATTTGGAATTTTGACATGGGACCAATTCCAATAGCTTCTAAATGCCAATTGTGACTTGTCCAAAGTGAAAAATTACTATTCCATTGCTTCTAACTCTCCAAGGGCAAAAATGCCAAATTGCACATATAAGCATATTTCACTAATTATCATTTTTTGGCTTAAGCATGATTATGAGTTGGATTAGGCATTAGTATATAAACTTAATTATAACAGAAACTCAGATCAATAATCACAATTTCAGATTCATCACAAAAACTCTAAAATTCTCTCACTTTTCTCCATTTTTCACAAAAACTCTTTTGCATCAATTCATCAATTTTTTCACTAATCTTTGTGCTAGTTCATTGTGAATCCATCATTTGCAGGAGATTGTGGAATTCTGTTTGTGGAGATTGGTGGAAGAACCGCGCACAATTGCAACTGTCCAAGCTTTGAGCATCAATGGCAATCGGCGAATCTTCATGATCCAAGCATCGTTGAGCTGAAAATTCTTCGTCCTTCACCTTCCTAATCACAATACTCCATCTGTTTGCACGAATTGGATCCAAAAACGCACCGAATCTCCAACTGTCCATCAAGAAGGTTGGAATTCAACCTCTTTAATTCTTGTAATTACTATAGGGATTTGATAGTGCCTTGAATGTAGAGTAGAATGGAGTTTGAATCTTGCATTTTCATGGAGTATTCATGTAGATATTTGGATTTGAAATTTGTGTAGCAAAACTTTTCTTGAGAGGATCTTTATGTATGTTAAACTATAGACGAAACCATAGCCATATTTGTAATCCTGATCGAACAACGGTTCCAACGGTATGCGGTTTGTTTGATTTGGTGAAGAAAAGTTCTTGACCGAAGCTGCTGCTTGAAGAGCGAAGAACGCATGAAGAACGTGACAAATTCTGGAAATTTTCCACCTTCAATCCGTGCAAGTGCCTAGCCACTTTTGAAAACTTGTTTCCCACCATAACCGGCCAATCCACACGTGACACGGCATTAATGAGCACTTACCACGTTTTTGGATATTTACGGAACTGCCATTGGCCATTAATTAATTCATTAAACCACTTAAATAAATATTATCATAATATTACAAAACTTAAAAAATTCACATAAAATTCAATTTAAATCCAAATTAGGTGGGATTTTTTTGTTAGATTCCAAATTTAATCTACTTTTTTTTTAGGCATAGAAACTTAAGTTGTGCCTGGTAGAATTTTAGAATGGCTTATTGATTTTTGGCATGTGTGCTATTTTCATATGTTTTACCATTTTAATCACCAAATGCTCATACATTATCCAAAATTAATGAAATTTTATATGATGATTCTTGATACATTTCTGGAGATTTTGGTATATCATTTGTAATTTTTGGACTTCTGGATTGGTAGATATGAATTATTCTTTTTGAGTGTGACAATATGTGTCACACTATGCTATGCTGACTTCATGAATTATTTTTCCATGCTTCCCTTAGGCCAATGGCTCTGATTTTTTGCATGAGATACCTTGTATATGTTAACTTCCAACATGAATTTTGGTGGATTTAATTGATCCATTTTCTAATTGATTTGGATTTTTGATTGCTGTTTAGCATTTTTGGGTTGTTTCTTGTGTAACAAACTTCACATGTGTCATTAAATGCCCATCCCTAATCTTATGAATATGAAATTTGGTGGAGTGCTTCCTAACATATTAAGCTTTAATTTGGCTTTGGTCCCACTCATTTCTAATTTGATTTCACTGTTTTACCAATGGATTGAAGTTGATACTCATGTTGTGACTTAATTTGGTTGTGTTTTTGCATGCTTTAACATGTTGATTTAATTGACATAGCTCCACTAGTCCAAATGGCATGAAAATTGATATGTAGCTCATTGAATGCCCTCTGTTTAGGATATAATTTTTGTGGAATTTACTGTGCTGTTTTGATATTTTTTGGATTGAAATCATTCTGGTTGTTCATATGTGATTCAACATTGCTTACTTTGCCTTAATTTGTGCATAAAATAAAATTAGTGCATAGTTTGGATGTGAGACCAATTGGGATCTCTTCTTATTGGAATTATCTTGACTTTGATCATGATTCACTTGCTGTTTTAAGTTTTTTCCCTCTTTTGGACCCTAGGCTTGTCCTAGTGGTCTTGTTACTTATGTTTGAGCTTGACTTTGACTTTTCAGGTTAAAAAGCTAATGCCTTAAGGAGGTTGATTCATAATTGAGTTGTTTCATTTGACTATTGTCGACTAACCTATTTGTCTTGTAGGGTGCTTGGTTCACTTGAGATTGGTGCCATGCACATATTGCATTATTGATTGTACATTGTTGCTGATTCTTATGTTGTCGTTTTGTTTATGCTGGGATGCTGATTATATTTGATTGATTTCAGGTACCCTTAGTTGCTCAGTTCTCTTAAGAACTTGCTTTGCTTTGCTTAATAGCAATTTGCATTGAGGTAGACTCTCTTGTCTCCATGTAGTCTGGAAGACCTGGCTTGTTATTTAGCCAGGCAACTGTCTGAAGTCCTCCTTAAGAGGCGATGTTTGTGATTGTTTATGTTTGTCCCAAGCAGGAAAAGTCCTTTAAATAAGGCAATTGGTGGATATAAGAGATATGTAGCCTATCTCCCACTATTCTGTGAGTCTTCTCCTTGCGCCCATTACATGGTTGTAGCATTGAGATCCAAACCCAAGATCGATCGAGTCAATAAATGTGGAGAGAGTTCCATCTTTCTGAACTCCCACACCTTCTGATATTCAATACTCTCTCTGACCAGAGATAAGAGTGATGAGGCACACCCCTCATATCCTTTCATCTGCTTCACCTTAGCCCCTCAATGGCAAGGTTAAGAGCGACCTTAACCCTATTCCAGTTGGCTTTAATGCCTCACCCTTTTGCTTGAGCCTCATTGAATGGTTATAGTGTGTGCTACTTGAATTTATGTGATTGATTATTTGATTCATTTATACATGATTACTTGAGTTTGCCATTGTGCATTCATCATCATTGTTTGCCATTAATGCATGATCATTTCATTTGTCCTTGTGACATATTGTTGTTTCCCCATTGAGGACAATTGTAAGTCCATGTAGATTGGCTTTTGTTCCCATGATATGGAAGAGATGGAGTGTAAGACCTCATTGGTCACTCATATCTTCTTTGCTCTTTGTTTGAGCATTGTTGTTGTATGTGAGGATTCATCGTAAGTCCCTGTGATGTGGCATTTGTATTCCTAGGATCATACTGTGGAGGTTAACATAAGTCCAGATAGATTGGCAGTTGACTTCCTAATTTTGTTTTTTTGTTTTATTCTGATGGAGATTAGTATAAGTCCATAGAGTGGCTTCTGATATCCTTACTTGTTTTAGGAGACAGGTATAAGACCATTGAGTGGCATCCAGTATCCGCTTTTATTTACTTTCATCTGTTACCATGTTCATATTATTGCTCATTTGTAGCCTATTCCTAAGGACCCACTTGAATCATCTTCTATATGATTTCAAGAGGCGGACCCTCCTAAGAAGTTTTACATACACACCATTCCATTCACCCCATTGTGTCCTACCTTTTCACACATGTTTTAAAACTTTGAAATAAGTGTTGTGCAAACATTCTCACCCTTTTTCAAATTAGAAACTTGGACCATAAGTCCATGATTTTCCAAACTCCATTTTTGTAAATACTTCATTTTGAATTGACTTTAATCATACTTTGACTATATTTTGTAAATAATCCCAAATCAATTAACTTCACCCATTCAAATGATTTTGTGGCTTTGTCCATGTTTGTTAAGTTTTCATACATTAGCTATAGGTTTGATTTACCCTAGTTGGTTGATATTAATCTCACCTATTTGTCCTTAGTAGATGAATTGTAAGTCTTCCTTGCCTATTATAGGGTTAACCCCTCTCTGGCAAGTTGAAGCTTTTCTCACATGGTGGACTAGTTGTTATATAAGGTTGAGTTTTCTCCCATGGGTAACGTAAAACCTTAGGGCTTGTGTTTAAAATTGAACTCACTAATTTTTGGAAATCTTTTAGCCGAACTACGGCGTTTTGATCCTTACCTTTGATGGAAGGTACGTAGGCAACGGGTTCATCCGTTCAAACACAAAAATAACTAACTTGTACATTCTTTTCTCATCATCCCACTCATGTTTGCACAATATGTCAAAACAGATAAACATTTTTTATACAACAAGTGTGAAAAGGGCTCCCTAGGAGTACCTAGGACGTGATGGGTGCCTAACACCTTCCCATTGCGTAAATTACCCCTTACCCGATCTCTGATCTTTTCATTAGTTTTCTATGTGTAAAACTTCTTAGGCTTTTGTTCGCTTTTTAGCCAGTCCTTTGGATAAATAAAAGTGCGGTGGCGACTCTATGTTTATTGTATACTTTGCTTATGATTTAATCAATAGATCATATAGCGACGAATACACCGCTCCAGAAAAGTGGCGACTCTGCTGGGGATATACATAATCCTTGGTGGTATTGCCTACTTTTCACCATTGTTGTGTGATATATTATTATTTGTTATTTGACATATTTTTTGTACAACTTGGGATAACTGTATTGATTGTAATGTGTGAATTGCTTCATATACAAATGCTGCTTGCTTCGGTGATCTCTGTGAGATGAGTTCTATACCCGAACTCGAGCGCACTCTAGGATAGGAGAATGGCATAGTCTCGTCGATTGGTGTGGAGTATTCCTTAGCCAGTTGACTTGCGAGTCCATTCACTTGGTGGAGGTCATGTTGGATTAATAATGTCACACAAGTTATTTGTGGTTAGGCATTATTCCTTCAATCATGTGCCTTAGAAGCCAAGGACCTTAGTTTACCAAACCCATCTTGGCCTATTTTTAGGACGTAGTGCGGAGGTCGTTCAGATGTCAGATCTGATGCGATCGTTACGCGATACTACACTCATAAGAGTCTCTCTTGAGAATATTTTTGGAATACGAGTATTCGTTCCTCCGATAATATCCGAGAGATGGGACGATGATTATGGGAACCTCTGGTAGAACATGTCTGGCAGGTTTAAACCCTAGTACACTCCCTTTGGGTGGTTCTTAACCAAGGCCCCATGCTCGTGACTCTCAGCAAACCCGTGATTCATGGTTGAGTCGTTCAGACACCGTTAATATCAATGGAACCTGGGTGTTGATAAGGTGTAAAACCTAAATCCACCAAGAAGGATGGTTGATATTAGGGATGTCAGAGCCGGTTCATGTACCGTTAATATCAATGGAACTTGGGTGTCGATAAGGTGAAAACCTAAATCCACCAAAATGGATGATTGATATTAGGGATACATTGAGCTTTCCCATGACCTTTGTCTGGTGTGACTTGCTTGATCCCTGAGTGTGATTGTTGCATTCATGCATTCATGCATTCATCCGCATCCATATCATCAGATAATAAGAAAAATTTCAAGGAAATCAAAGGAGTTTATTTGCAAAAAAATTCAAACATGGAAAAATCGGGAAAAAAATTTCACCTGATATATCTGATGAGATATTCTCATATATGATCAAAATGTTAAAATTTCAAAGTTTGCAAATAAAACCTTCGAGTTCCTTTGAAATAAAAAACAAGCATATGCATAAACACTTCATGCATCATTTGCATAAGCGGGTGTTTTGTTCCGGTCTCCCGTCCTATGGTCTGACCCTGCGATCTTCATTTATTTTGAAGACGCACCTCGCCGGTATTATACCAGAGCCAACTCTGCCAGATTGATGGATCATCCTGAGTAAGAGAATTGTGAATTCAGAGAGATATTTGCCAGACCATGTACAGTTGATGGATTTATTCCTGGTTAACAAATCCCGGGCTGGCATTGGCTACTGTTCTGGGGCATATAATGAGCAAGGTTTGTTCACAAGTGGAGGATTCACCCGTGATGATCAGCTTGAGCAAGAAGCTGCTGCTATCTTGGAAGAGGATACAAAGGACGTGAACAACTTCGTTATTCCTGGTGGTGTCTGCCACAATTGGGTCACTGTGGATGTTCCAACAGTTATCCATAGATCAGAGTAAATATGCTCACTTTGTTTAAAACCCTTCTCCCATGCGAAAAGGAGAAGTGATGACATTGTTGGCAGCATTTAATACAATGATGTTTTCATTCAATTATTGCATCGTTAAACATTTGTCTTTCCATTTGTTTTCACTTTTTGCTTTTTCATGAAATCAGTGATCACAAAAAATCTGAAAAACAAGAAAACAGCCTTTTCATCTGCATAAATGATTTGCTTGTTTAAATACAAAAGCTTTTCGTTATCCAAAATCATTATGCAGGGATTTCTAAACCCATTGAACATAATGATCCAACGCCATCTCCCAAATTTGAATTCCTTGTATTCGAGGCAGAGGAAGATGATGTTGAAGGGGATTCCTGATGAGATTACCCGCCTTCTTGAGCACCCAAAGAAGCTCATTCAGCTGTATCATGAGAATCAGCAAAGCAGTCAAACTGGGGCATTGCAAAAAAAAAAAAAAAAAAAAAAAAAAAAAAAAAAAAAAAGAAAAAGAAAAAAAAAGATGAAAAATCAAAAATCAGCAAAATTTTTTCAAGATTTCTTCAAAAGAAAAAAGAAAAATTATACCCTCAAGTCCCTAGTTGACTGATGCTGAATGGGTTCAGAGTCGTCACGACCAGTTGAATTTGATAGAAGAGAAGCGATTGACTGCCATGTGTCATGGTCAGTTATATCAGCAGAGAATGAAGAAAGCATTCGACAAGAAGGTCAAGCCTCGTGTGTTCCGAGAAGGTGACCTTGTGCTCAAGAAAGTTTTGTCTTTTGTGCCCGATTCCAGGGGCAAGTGGACTCCAAACTACGAGGGTCCATATGTTGTTAAGAGAGCCTTTTCAGGCGGAGCTTTGATGCTTACAACAATGGATGGGGAGGATTTCACTCGTCCTGTGAATTCAGATGCAGTCAAGAAATACTTTGCCTAAAAAAAAAAAGAGTATATGCAAATGAAAAACAGAATAGCTCGCTAAGTTGAAAACCCGAAAGGGCGGCTTAGGCAAAAATGAGCGTCTCGGTGGAGAACCTGCAAGGGTAATCCAGGCAAAAATTAGAGACTTGAAAAAAGAAGAGAATATTTGCATCCCGCTAGATTGAGTACCTCACCCTGGGGCAATCTAGGCAAAAATTAGGGATTTGGCAAGTAACTGCATCTTGACAAGACTTTCTGGTCACCAGTTGTCTTTTCGTCAGAGGATTCTCGATCCGTCGTCAACTGAAGCTTCGAATACATCGAGATTCAAATTGGTAGAGAAAGGATCATTATGTTCAATGTAGCCCTCTTCCAATATATATCACTGATTTCAAATTTGTACAGATCTATGGAGTCTTGCCATTTGCAGACTACCATTCCATCAAATAAATTTGAGCCTTTTATCCGATTATTTGCACTCTTATTTGTTTCAATTCAACAAATGTTTTGCATGTTTTAATTGATAAAATATCATTGTTTTAAAAACAAAATTTTTCAAAGATTATTGTTTTAAACAAAGTGAACATTCACAATGATAAAAGGATACTCAAAGAATTTCCCCAGTGCTCTCCCAAGGGTGGCATGGTTTCCAACAGGTAAGACATTTGTTCGTACTCCTGGTTTGGTTTGTATCCTTCTTCTCCAGATTTGGTTGTTGGGGTTGTTCCCCAAGCAGAGATTTGTTGTTGGGGTGGTTCCCTAAGCAGAGCTTCTGTGGATTTTGACTCCCCGAAGCAGAATTGTGGATTGAAGGCTCAGTCTGTTCTCCAGCAGTAGTCTCTCCCCGGCTTGATTGCTCAGCTGTTCAGAAAATTTGTGGTTAGTGGGTTGATATCCCCGTATCCCGTATTTCTCCCCAAGTGAGTTGCCAGCATAATTGCAAGTCGAGTTGTTGGTGGGGTTGTTCCCTAAGCAGAGTGTTGTTGAAGACTCAGTGTGCTCCAGCCGCAATTTTCCCTCAGTATGGATGATTTCCTTGTGGAAGATTCGGCGGTTGATGGTTTGTCACCTTGGTGCCTCGCCACTTTCTCCAGTGGATCGCTATCCCCAGACTTTATTTGTCTCCTTGGAACAGTAGAGCTGTTATTGACATCCCCATCGAAGTCGCGAGCAGAGTTGTTGTCACTCCTTCCCAGCGCAGTCGCGAGCGGAGTTGTCTACTTTCGCTCTATCAGAATGGTTGATCTCCTCAGCAGAGCAGGATTTATTTTCCTACTCCGTGGTTGGTTGGGTTGATATCCCAGTATTTTCATCCCTCTCTCCCCAGCATTTGTCTGCAGAGCGGTTGTTGTGGCAGTATTGCCTGTTGAACCTCCTTCAATCCCCGGTATGGTCGATCGATGGCTCCGTTATCCAGAGATTGTATTGATTTCTTGATTACTTTTTGATCCTCAGTAGAGTGGCTTTTGTTGCAGAATCTGCTGATGTGATCCATCAGATGTGTGTTCGCCCCGAGTAGAGTGGTTTGTTGCAGAATCTACTTGTTTGGTGTTTTCCTTCCTCAGTGGGTTGTTCCCCAAGAGAGTAGCTGACAGTATCCCCAGTAGAGTTGCTTATGCAGCCAAACTCTATCCGGTGACCTTTGCTCCCTCAGTGGGTTGTTCCCCGATGGAGTTATGTCGGATCCGTTTCCATGGCAGTTTGCTAGGATCCCCTGCAGGACTTTGAGATTCTCTTGTTCCCCGACAGATTTGTCTTTGTGGCTCTTTGCCTGTTGCGACTTTCTGTGCCCTAGTTGGGGTGATCGCTGATTCATTGCTCAGATTTGGTATTCTCCAGATATCTCTGATTCTTTTGCTTCTGCTTCCCAGCAGTACCCGCAGATCTTTGCTTTATAGCATATAGATCTCCAGCAGAATTGGCTTTCCATTTGGTTTTCCCCTGGAAGTGTAATACCGGACGTTTGATTCCCGGACTGTTGTGTTAGAAATGTCTGTTTTGTCAGCATTCATCAAACATAAATCACGCATATTCATGCATATTCATGAAACATTCAGATATTCATGTTGCATTGTTTGCCATATATCTTTTGTTTGTTATGTCTCCTGCTATGGATGATATAGATCTCTTTATAGATCTTTCTAAAGCAGGTGTCGGGTGTTTTAAAATCTCTCCATATAGAGTCAACCCCGTAAGCAGAAAAAAGTCTGTCTTTCCTTTTGCAGTTCCCCACCGAGATACTTCCTCGTGGATGACGGTTTCTTCCGTTTCCTCCCAACATATATATTGGGATGGATGTTCCTATTGAGTTATACCCTCATAGGACGTGTCTTGATTCAGTCTGTCTTTTCGGAATATTCCCGATTTGGCGTTTTGTCAAATGTTTTGTGCTTCCCAGTGGGTTGTTCCCCAGCGGAGTTTTCGGGCCTCTACCCTGATACCGGTAGTTGTAAGTCCTATTGTTCCTTTTCCTCTTGGCGGAATTTGTGGTTATATACCTTTTATTCCTCAGCAAGAGTCGATTGGCTTCTACCCTGATACCGGTAGTTGTAAGTCCTAACTTTCCTTGCCTTTTGACGGAACTGGTGGTTATATACCTTTTATTCCTCGGCAAGAGTCGTTGGTTTTCCGCCTAGTTGTGGGTAGTCGTGAATCCTATTTTCTTACTCTCCAACAGAGTTTGTGGTTTGTTATAAACCTCATTTTGGTTTCTCGTGCGGATTCGTGATTTATTCTATCCCCACGCAGATGTTTGGTTTTCTACCCCGTATTCGGTAGATATAAACCCTAATCTTTTATCCTCACCAGAGTATTTGGCCACTGCCCTTATACCGGTAGTCGTAAGTCCTATCTCTTTTCCCCTAGCAGTGGTAACCTTTGTGGTTCGATCTGGTTGATGGTGGATCTTCTGTTGTTGTGGCTTTATCCCTAACAGAGTTTTGTTCCCTGTGGTGATTTATATCCCCAGTGGAGTTTGTGGTCTTCTACCCCGTATTCGGTAGTTGTAAATCCTATGTCGCTGTGATTTTTTCTCCCCAGCGGAGTGGTATCTTATGATACGTGTGGATAATTGCCGGTTGCTAGCAATTTTATCCTCAGCTGAGTCTTTGGTTTCTTACCCAGTAGTCGGTATTGTTAAACCCCTTGTTTTCTCAGCCAGATTTTGGTCTCCTACCCCGTATTCGGTAGATGTAAACCCTAATCCCCTTTGTGGTTATCTTCATTCAATATTCGATGTTGATATTCCTCCCTGCTTTTGGGTAGTTGCTCTTGAGTTAGCACCTGTACGCCCAGCAGTCTTCTGGATCATTGCCGGATGCTTGCAATGTTATCCTTTTTGAAGTCGCCAATGGGTCTTTTCACCGGTTGCTAGTGATTTGTTCCCCGGATCATTGATTGATTATCGATGTATTCCTTGCTTTTGCGGATAATTGTCGGGTGCTTGCAATTTATCCCCAGTGAGTCTTCTTTCATTTACCCTTTTGTTGGTAATGTTGTTACTCCCTTTGATTGGTCATCATTATATGCCTGTTTGGTATCCCGATGCCTTTCGTTTCGGACGATTTATCCTTTATTAACCCTTATACCGGTTGTGGATAATCTTCCATGCGAGTATACTATCCACGTTCTGACGGTAATGGATAATATATCTCATGCACTCTTCAGTTGAAGCCTTTTGTGTTTCCCTGGTCGAGTAAGATTCGTTATTTCCCTTTGCGGAGTCGAATATTCTTGTTGTTGGATAATTGCCGGATGCTCGCAATTTATCCCCTTGAGTTGTCTTTCGTTTACCCGGATGCTTGGTAACGATTGTCTCTCTTTTTGGTTAGTCACCTATTATATACTTCGGTATCTCTGGTGTCTTTTCCTTTCGAGTATATTATTCACGGTCTGCCGGTAATGAATAATATGTCTCATGCGCTCTTTGGTTGGAGTCCTTTGTTGATTTTCCCCAGTAGAGTAAGATTCGTATTCTTTGTAGAATCGAATATTCATCCTTTAACCAGTTGTGTTTTGGATGATGTGTGTTTTGGCATATATACCAATTCACGTCTTCGGTAGATCACCTATTATATGCTTCGGTATCTCTGGTGTTTCTTACCATGCGAGTTTATTATCTACGTTCTGACGGTAATAGATAATATATCTCGTGCGAGTATTCTTATCCACGGTCTGCCGGTAATGGATATTGTATCTCATGCACTCTTTGGGTTGTGTCCCCAGTTGAGTAAGGTTCGTTTTCCCGTTGTGGATTCGAATGTCCATCCTATAAGTTGATTTTGCTTTTTCAAGCCCTCCTTTCGGATGATGAGTGTTTTGGCATATATACCAATTCACGTTTCGGTCGGTCACCTATTATATACCTTGGTATCCCTGGTGTTCCTTCCTTTTTGCTCCCTATTATGACCTTGGTCCCCTGTGGAGTCAGATTTCCTGAGTTTATATACCTTTTTTCCGGTCTTTCTCAGATGCTTGGTCGATTGATATCTCTCACCCTTATACCGGTCTTAGATATTCATTCTTCCCGATTTGTTACCCTTATACCGGTAACATCTCATCCGTTGGCTTCCCCTGGAAAGTCTTTTCTAGCTTTCCCCAGCGGAGTTGTGTTTCTATTTTTGTGTTGCTGTATTGGTGTTCTTCCCGGTACATGCATTTTGCGAGTCAGCTTGAGTCTTTCCAACGAGGGTGTTTTCCTTTGGAATTGCTTCTATCCCCGGTTTGAGTCCTTTATTTCCCCAGTAAGGTCTCCAGTCTGATTTCTGCTATCCCAATCAGAGTCGTGTCTCGCGCACGTCGTGTCAGTTTTGTTTTCCCCAACCCAAAGTCGTGCCCTGCTCACGCATTCTTTTCCTTTATTATCCCCATAAGAGTCTTGTTAAGAGTCTCTGTTCCTGGTGAGTGCATTACTCCGATGGATCGTCTTTTCTTCTGTGTGAACCATATATTCCCCACAGAATTTGCTTTTGCATGCATACATCTGCATCATGAGGTCTCTTAGGGACCAAAATTTGTCTCATTACTATTATTTAAGCCCATTCTACCGCGTCGAGATGAAGATTTCTAAACTTCACTTCTCCGGATAGAATGAACTTAAATAGGGGCATCTGTAAGACCCCAATTTTGTCCCTAAGATCCCTCATGGCCCATATCATATCATATCATGGCCTCAAGGATCATTGCATACCCTAGCTTCCCTCTTAGTGGGTGGGTTACCTTGTGAGTGTGGTTCTTGATCACCAAGCATGTATTGCATTTGTATATCTTTGCTTTTCATATGTTTACTAACCAAATGTACAAAAATATTGTCATCTAACCATGTTGCTTGCAGATGAAGCTGACTAAGTCAACACAGTCAAATCAGGCATTGAGCAATTGATGGTGACCATTCTGGAAGAATTTGAACACCATGATCATTCATAAAGAGTTCATATAACTTGTGATATCATTTGGAAGCAAGATCTCAAGAAAAAGAGGCTTGGAATTCATCAGAACATGGCCCAGTCAAGAAAAGTCAACAAAAGTCAACTGTGGTCAACTGTGCATTTAATCAGGGATTGGAGGGTGTGAGATGGTTAGAAAGACCTCATTCATGTCCATACAAGTCTCATTTGACATTTCAAAGATCAAGGTTGAAAGATTTGAAGTCAGACAAAAAGTTTCCAAAAATGGAAATGACTTGTAATTCTCACCTGCCAAAAATGGAAAGTTTTTCTCCCCAAAATTACTTCATCATACAAGCTTCAAATGGAATTTTGTCCAACATGAAAGTTGAAGATCTTGTTCTCACCATTCCAAAAAGTCCAAGAACACTCAATTCCCATGTGTGGTTGATAAGTTATGGTCAGATCAATTTCAGAAAATGCCCGAATTCAAAGTGGCATAACTTGCACATGGAATGTCCAAATTGGATGGTTCTTCTTTGAGCAAATCACATTTGATATGTACTTTCATAATCCATCATCACTTTTTGCCAAAAACCTTCACATAAAAAGGTCATTTTTCAAGTGAACTAATTAAAGACCAAGGGCAAAATGGTCCAACTTTCAAAATATTTGGAATTTTGACATGGGACCAACTCCAATAGCTTCTAAATGCCAATTGTGACTTGTCCAAAGTGAAAAAATACTATTCCATTGCTTCTAACTCTCCAAGGGCAAAAATGCCAAATTGCACATATAAGCATATTTCACTAATTATCATTTTTTGGCTTAAGCATGATTATGAGTTGGATTAGGCATTAGTATATAAACTTAATTATAACAGAAACTCAGATCAATAATCACAATTTCAGATTCATCACAAAAACTCTAAAATTCTCTCACTTTTCTCCATTTTTCACAAAAACTCTTTTGCATCAATTCATCAATTTTTTCACTAATCTTTGTGCTAGTTCATTGTGAATCCATCATTTGCAGGAGATTGTGGAATTCTGTTTGTGGAGATTGGTGGAAGAACCGCGCACAATTGCAACTGTCCAAGCTTTGAGCATCAATGGCAATCGGCGAATCTTCATGATCCAAGCATCGTTGAGCTGAAAATTCTTCGTCCTTCACCTTCCTAATCACAATACTCCATCTGTTTGCACGAATTGGATCCAAAAACGCACCGAATCTCCAACTGTCCATCAAGAAGGTTGGAATTCAACCTCTTTAATTCTTGTAATTACTATAGGGATTTGATAGTGCCTTGAATGTAGAGTAGAATGGAGTTTGAATCTTGCATTTTCATGGAGTATTCATGTAGATATTTGGATTTGAAATTTGTGTAGCAAAACTTTTCTTGAGAGGATCTTTATGTATGTTAAACTATAGACGAAACCATAGCCATTTTTGTAATCCTGATCGAACAACGGTTCCAACGGTATGCGGTTTGTTTGATTTGGTGAAGAAAAGTTCTTGACCGAAGCTGCCGCTTGAAGAGCGAAGAACGCATGAAGAACGTGACAAATTCTGGAAATTTTCCACCTTCAATCCGTGCAAGTGCCTAGCCACTTTTGAAAACTTGTTTCCCACCATAACCGGCCAATCCACACGTGACACGGCATTAATGAGCACTTACCACGTTTTTGGATATTTACGGAACTGCCATTGGCCATTAATTAATTCATTAAACCACTTAAATAAATATTATCATAATATTACAAAACTTAAAAAATTCACATAAAATTCAATTTAAATCCAAATTAGGTGGGATTTTTTTTGTTAGATTCCAAATTTAATCTACTTTTTTTTTAGGCATAGAAACTTAAGTTGTGCCTGGTAGAATTTTAGAATGGCTTATTGATTTTTGGCATGTGTGCTATTTTCATATGTTTTACCATTTTAATCACCAAATGCTCATACATTATCCAAAATTAATGAAATTTTATATGATGATTCTTGATACATTTCTGGAGATTTTGGTATATCATTTGTAATTTTTGGACTTCTGGATTGGTAGATATGAATTATTCTTTTTGAGTGTGACAATATGTGTCACACTATGCTATGCTGACTTCATGAATTATTTTTCCATGCTTCCCTTAGGCCAATGGCTCTGATTTTTTGCATGAGATACCTTGTATATGTTAACTTCCAACATGAATTTTGGTGGATTTAATTGATCCATTTTCTAATTGATTTGGATTTTTGATTGCTGTTTAGCATTTTTGGGTTGTTTCTTGTGTAACAAACTTCACATGTGTCATTAAATGCCCATCCCTAATCTTATGAATATGAAATTTGGTGGAGTGCTTCCTAACATATTAAGCTTTAATTTGGCTTTGGTCCCACTCATTTCTAATTTGATTTCACTGTTTTACCAATGGATTGAAGTTGATACTCATGTTGTGACTTAATTTGGTTGTGTTTTTGCATGCTTTAACATGTTGATTTAATTGACATAGCTCCACTAGTCCAAATGGCATGAAAATTGATATGTAGCTCATTGAATGCCCTCTGTTTAGGATATAATTTTTGTGGAATTTACTGTGCTGTTTTGATATTTTTTGGATTGAAATCATTCTGGTTGTTCATATGTGATTCAACATTGCTTACTTTGCCTTAATTTGTGCATAAAATAAAATTAGTGCATAGTTTGGATGTGAGACCAATTGGGATCTCTTCTTATTGGAATTATCTTGACTTTGATCATGATTCACTTGCTGTTTTAAGTTTTTTCCCTCTTTTGGACCCTAGGCTTGTCCTAGTGGTCTTGTTACTTATGTTTGAGCTTGACTTTGACTTTTCAGGTTAAAAAGCTAATGCCTTAAGGAGGTTGATTCATAATTGAGTTGTTTCATTTGACTATTGTCGACTAACCTATTTGTCTTGTAGGGTGCTTGGTTCACTTGAGATTGGTGCCATGCACATATTGCATTATTGATTGTACATTGTTGCTGATTCTTATGTTGTCGTTTTGTTTATGCTGGGATGCTGATTATATTTGATTGATTTCAGGTACCCTTAGTTGCTCAGTTCTCTTAAGAACTTGCTTTGCTTTGCTTAATAGCAATTTGCATTGAGGTAGACTCTCTTGTCTCCATGTAGTCTGGAAGACCTGGCTTGTTATTTAGCCAGGCAACTGTCTGAAGTCCTCCTTAAGAGGCGATGTTTGTGATTGTTTATGTTTGTCCCAAGCAGGAAAAGTCCTTTAAATAAGGCAATTGGTGGATATAAGAGATATGTAGCCTATCTCCCACTATTCTGTGAGTCTTCTCCTTGCGCCCATTACATGGTTGTAGCATTGAGATCCAAACCCAAGATCGATCGAGTCAATAAATGTGGAGAGAGTTCCATCTTTCTGAACTCCCACACCTTCTGATATTCAATACTCTCTCTGACCAGAGATAAGAGTGATGAGGCACACCCCTCATATCCTTTCATCTGCTTCACCTTAGCCCCTCAATGGCAAGGTTAAGAGCGACCTTAACCCTATTCCAGTTGGCTTTAATGCCTCACCCTTTTGCTTGAGCCTCATTGAATGGTTATAGTGTGTGCTACTTGAATTTATGTGATTGATTATTTGATTCATTTATACATGATTACTTGAGTTTGCCATTGTGCATTCATCATCATTGTTTGCCATTAATGCATGATCATTTCATTTGTCCTTGTGACATATTGTTGTTTCCCCATTGAGGACAATTGTAAGTCCATGTAGATTGGCTTTTGTTCCCATGATATGGAAGAGATGGAGTGTAAGACCTCATTGGTCACTCATATCTTCTTTGCTCTTTGTTTGAGCATTGTTGTTGTATGTGAGGATTCATCGTAAGTCCCTGTGATGTGGCATTTGTATTCCTAGGATCATACTGTGGAGGTTAACATAAGTCCAGATAGATTGGCAGTTGACTTCCTAATTTTGTTTTTTTGTTTTATTCTGATGGAGATTAGTATAAGTCCATAGAGTGGCTTCTGATATCCTTACTTGTTTTAGGAGACAGGTATAAGACCATTGAGTGGCATCCAGTATCCGCTTTTATTTACTTTCATCTGTTACCATGTTCATATTATTGCTCATTTGTAGCCTATTCCTAAGGACCCACTTGAATCATCTTCTATATGATTTCAAGAGGCGGACCCTCCTAAGAAGTTTTACATACACACCATTCCATTCACCCCATTGTGTCCTACCTTTTCACACATGTTTTAAAACTTTGAAATAAGTGTTGTGCAAACATTCTCACCCCTTTTCAAATTAGAAACTTGGACCATAAGTCCATGATTTTCCAAACTCCATTTTTGTAAATACTTCATTTTGAATTGACTTTAATCATACTTTGACTATATTTTGTAAATAATCCCAAATCAATTAACTTCACCCATTCAAATGATTTTGTGGCTTTGTCCATGTTTGTTAAGTTTTCATACATTAGCTATAGGTTCGATTTACCCTAGTTGGTTGATATTAATCTCACCTATTTGTCCTTAGTAGATGAATTGTAAGTCTTCCTTGCCTATTATAGGGTTAACCCCTCTCTGGCAAGTTGAAGCTTTTCTCACATGGTGGACTAGTTGTTATATAAGGTTGAGTTTTCTCCCATGGGTAACGTAAAACCTTAGGGCTTGTGTTTAAAATTGAACTCACTAATTTTTGGAAATCTTTTAGCCGAACTACGGCGTTTTGATCCTTACCTTTGATGGAAGGTACGTAGGCAATGAGTTCATCCGTTCAAACACAAAAATAACTAACTTGTACATTCTTTTCTCATCATCCCACTCATGTTTGCACAATATGTCAAAACAGATAAACCATTTTTATACAACAAGTGTGAAAAGGGCTCCCTAGGAGTACCTAGGACGTGATGGGTGCCTAACACCTTCCCATTGCGTAAATTACCCCTTACCCGATCTCTGATCTTTTCATTAGTTTTCTATGTGTAAAACTTCTTAGGCTTTTGTTCGCTTTTTAGCCAGTCCTTTGGATAAATAAAAGTGCGGTGGCGACTCTATGTTTATTGTATACTTTGCTTATGATTTAATCAATAGATCATATAGCGACGAATACACCGCTACAGGCGCCACTTTTGAATTCCTCCTCAGTTCGATACTGAGCGAGTGCATTTCCATTTTGGCCTTGGCATTTTATTTCACTTTATGCTACCATGTTCATGCTATGTCCTTCATGCATTTTTATTTTTTCTCATTCATTAAAAAATTCATAACTCCAAAAATATTTATCCAATTCACCTGAGATTTTTTGCACAATGATCTTCATGGTGTCTTCTATTTTTTGGATATTTTTCCAAAATTTTTGCACGGTTGGAAATGTTTTTGGCCTAGGGTTTATGTTTGCATGTCATAGCTTGTACCTTGCTTGCCATTCCTTTTGTGAAATGATGATGGTTGATCCAATGAAGCTGAAATTTTGCATATGTAAACTAGAGATCCTAATTCACATTTTGGCACTGAGTTTGCAATTTTTGCAATTTTGGTTTGTGAGATATGATCTGATCAATATAGGTGTGACAATTTGCGTCACACCTTTGCTTGCCTGACTTGTGGAATTTATTTGCCATGCCATATGAACTTCAATGGATGTGAATTTTTGAATGTTGACTCTTCCGGATGTTAAGTTTGATCATGAATTTTTGTGGATTTTGTGGATGCATTTCCAATTTGTTTGAGATTTTCTTTGTTGATTGGTCATGTTTGGACTTTTGATGAGTGTTGAACTTCGTTGATTTGTGAAATTCTTGATGTTTATTGGATGAGCTTGAAATTTTGCAAATTGATTCTAGACTCTTTGAAGTTAATTGTGGCTTTGGTTTGAGTCATTTATCATGTGTGGATTCTGCTTTATTCTTGTGTGAAGTTGATGCATGAGTTTGTGCCCTAATTGAGCTTGTTTTGACTTACCTTGCCTTATGGATTTTATTTGACATGCTTCCACTTGTCCAAATGACTTAAATTTTGGTATGATGATCATGTGATGAATGCTGTTTAGCCATGATTTTTCTTGGGAATTATTGAGTTATTTTTGAGTTGATGTGAATCGGTTCATTCTGTTTGGTTCTATGAGCTTTCAATTTGCATGCTTTGCACTCTTTGCCTTATGAAATGAAATTGGTTGATGATATGGATATGAGACCACTTGGATATTGTTCTTATTTTATTAAGCTTGATTCATGCCAATTTTCATGTTCTGTTTTGAATTATTGCTCCCTCTTTGACCCTAGGCCTTGTCCTAGTGGTTAGCCTCTCACATTTGAGCTTTGTTTCAGGTTAAAAAGCACAATTGCCATGCTTGATGATATTCATTCATTTGAAGTTGATCCATTGCTTGTTGATGACTAATCTTGAGTTTGTGTTGTAGGCTTTGAAGCTTAAGCTTAGGCTTTGTGGCTTGCACCTTTGTGCATTGATGCTTGTTTGTCTGCTTGTGTACAGTTGACTGTCTGTTGTCTGTTTGACTTTTGTTTGGGTTGTGTGCTGATTATGTTGGATTGTTTTCAGGTACCTTAGTTGCTATAGTTCATTGTGAACTTGCTTTTGCTTTGCTTGATAGCTTGAGCATTGAGGTATAATGTCTCTAACTTCATGTAGTCTGGAAGACCTGGCCTGTTATTTGGCCAGGCACCTGTCTGAAGTCCTCCTTAAGAGGCAATGCTTGTGATTGTTTATATTTGTCCCTAAGCAGGAAAAGCCCTCTAAGAGGCAATTAGCAGACAAAAGAGATGTGCAATCCATCTCCTGCTATTCAGTTGAGTCATCCCTTTGCTCACACAACTGGTGTTGATGCATTGTGGATATTAACCCAAGATCCATGTTGAGTTAGTCATAAGTGTAGAAGGGTTCCAACTTTCTGAACCCACACTTTCATCTGTCTAAGAGCTCTCCCAGGCCAGGGATAAGAGCTGTGAGGCACACCCCTCATTTCCCATTTCATCTACTTCACCCTAACTCTCAATGTTAGGGTTAAGAGCTAACATCACCCTGTTACAGTGGCTTGTTTGTCGAGGTTGACATGACCCCTTGACTAAAGCCTAACCCTTGTGTGAGCCCACTTTGCTTGTATATAGTGTGTGCTATTTGTGTGATTGTTTGCTTTGCCTGTGCTGTTTAGGATTGCTTGCTCCCTGTGCAAGTTAGATAGCAACCTTGACTTAGGGATGATTTTGCATGATAACATCTAGGCTCGAGTCGTAGTCTCCCTAGTTGTGTCTCCCTTGGTATCTGGTTAGGCTAGTCCTTTGTCCCTGCGTAGGGGAACTACGTCGCCCTGATCCTCATACCAGATGAGGTACGTAGGCAGGAGATGAGCTGATCTCTCCGGGCGCCCTTTTGTTTTGTTTGTGTGAGTTGTTTCTCCTTTTCTGGTAGGAGATGGATGTAAGACCAGCGATTGGCAGATTTAGGTTTTACACCTTATCAATACCCAAGTTCCATTGATATTAATGATGTTTGAACGACTCAACCACGAATCACGGGTTTGCTGAGAGTCACGAGCATGGAGTCTTGGTTAAGAACCACCCAAAGGGAGTGTACTAGGGTTTAAACCTGCCAGACATGTTCTACCAGAGGTTCCCATAATCATCGTCCCATCTCTCGGATATTATCGGAGGAACGAATACTCGTATTCCAAAAATATTCTCAAGAGAGACTCTTATGAGTGTAGTATCGCGTAACAATCGCATCAGATCTTACATCTGAACGACCTCCGCACTACGTCCTAAAAATAGGCCAAGATGGGTTTGGTAAACTAAGGTCCTTGGCTTCTAAGGCACATGATTGAAAGAATAATGCCTAACCACAAATAACTTGTGTGACATTATTAATCCCACATGACCTCCACCAAGTGAATGGACTCGCAAGTCAACTGGCTAAGGAATACTCCACACCAGTCAACAAGACTATGCCATTCTCCTATCCTAGAGTGCACTCGAGTTCGGGTATAGAACTCATCTCACAGAGATCACCAAAGCAAACAACAATTGTATATCAACCAATTCAAACATTACAATCAATACAGTTATCCCAAATTGTACAAAAATATGTCATATAACAAATAACAATATCACACAACAAGGGTGAAAAGTGGGCAATACCACCAAGGATTTATCCCCAGCAGAGTCGCCACTTTTCTGTAGCGGTGTATTCGTCGCTATATGATCTATTGATTAAATCATAAGCAAAGTATACAAGTAAATAGAGTCGCCACCGCACTTTTATTTATCCAAAGGATTGGCTAAAAAGCGAACAAAAGCCTAAGAAGTTTTACACATAGAAAACTAATGAAAAGATCAGAGATCGGGGTAAGGGGTAAATTACGCAATGGGAAGGTGTTAGGCACCCATCACGTCCTAGGTACTCCTAGGGAGCCCTTTTCACACTTGTTGTATAAGAAAAATGTTTATTGTTTATGACATATTGTGCAAACACGATTGGGATGATGAGAAAAGAATGTACAAGTTAATTATTTTTGTGTTCGAACGGATGAACCCGTTGCCTACGTACCTTCCATCAAAGGTAAGGATCAAAACGCCGTAGTTCGGCTAAAAAACTTCCAAAAGTTAGTGGATTCAATTTTAAAACAATAGCACTAAGGCTTTTCATTACCAATGGGAGAAAACTCAACCTGAATTCGACAATCCACCATGCGAGGACAGCTTCGACGTACTAGAGGGGTTAGCCCTGTTTTCAGTACGGAAGTCTTACAATCGACTCACTAAGGATAAGGTAAGATTTACATCAACCACTATGGTAATTGAAACCTAGGGCTAATGTATGAAAACATGTTAATAATGGACAAAGCCAAAACAATTGAATGTGTGAAGTTAATTGATTGGGAGTATTTACAAAGTATGGTCAAGGTATGATTAAGATTGATTCAAAAAGAAGTATTAACAAAAGTGAAGTTTGAGAAGTCAAGAACTTAGGGTCCAGGTTTCTAATTTGAAAAAGTCATGAAAATGTTTGCACAACATGTATATACAAGTTTTGAAAAGTCAACAATGTGAAAAGGGGGTTTGAAACAAAAAGGGTATGGATGATGGAGTGTAAAACTTCCTAGAGGTTCACCTCTTGAAATCATATAGAAGATGATTCAAGTGTGTCCTTTGGAATAAAGAACAAAGCAAGTTAGTAAGATAAAAGCAAGGTGATACCGGATGCCATCAATGGACTTACTCCAATCTCACACGAAAGCGGATACCGGATACCAATAAATGGATTTACACCAATCTCCTAAAGTAAACAATGATACCGGATGCCAATAAATGGTCTTACTCCAATCTCACAAAGCAAAATAAAATAAGGATGTCAGATGCCAATAAATGGTCTTACTCTAATCTCCTCAAAGCAAAACAAAAACAAGACAAGGATGTCAACTGCCAATCTATCTGGACTTAGGTTAACCTCCACATATGATCATAGGAAAAACAAATGCCAAATTACACGGGCTTACAATGAATCCTCACATACAACAACAAGCTCAATCAAAGAGCAAAGAGGATATGAGTGACCAATGAATTGGTCTTACACTCTATCCCTTCCAAATCATAGGAACACTAGCCAATAAATGGACTTACAGTTGTCCTCAATGGGAAAACATCAATGTCACAAGGACAAATGAAATGATCATGCACTAATGGCAATCAATGATGATAAATGCACAATGGCAAACTCAAGTAATCATGTATAAATGAATCAAGCAATCAAACCACATAATCAAAGAGCACACACTATATGCAAGCATCAGGCTCAAACAAGGGTGAGGCATTAAAGCCAACTGGAATAGGGTTAATGTTGCTCTTAACCTTGCCATTGAGGGGCTAAGGTGAAGCAGATGATAGGATATGAGGGGTGTGCCTCATCACTCTTATCCCTGATCAGGGAGAGCATTGAATATCAGAAGGTGTGGGAGTTCAAAAAGGGGGAACTCTCTCCACAAATTAGACTCGATAGATCTTGGGCTAGGATCCCAATGCTACAACCATAAGGAGAAGACTCACAGAATAGTGGGAGATAGGCTACATATCTCTTATATCCACCAATTGCCTTCTTTAAAGGACTTTTCCTGCTTGGGGACAAACATAAACAATCAAAGACATTGCCTCTTAAGGAGGACTTCAGACAGGTGCCTGGCTAAATAACAAGCCAGGTCTTCCAGACTACATGAAGAAGAAGGTGATATACCTCAATGCAAATGCTATACAAGCAAAGCAATGCAAGTTCTTAAGAGAACTGAGCAACTAAGGGTACCTGAAATCAATCAAATATAATCAGCATCCCAACACAAACAAAACAACAACATAACATATCAATCAACAACAATGTATAATCAAACAATAATATGTGCATAGCATAAAGCTCAAGTGAACCAAGCACCCTACAAAACAAACAAGTTAGTTCACAATAATCAAATGAAACAATTCAACTTGCATTAATTCCTTTAAAGCACTTTGCTTCTTAACCTGAAAAGTCAAAGTCAAACTCAAACATGAGTAACAAGACCACTAGGACAAGCCTAGGGTCCAAAGGATGGAAAAATCTTAAAACAGCAAGTGAAACAAGATCAAAACCAAGGTTTATCAATTAAGAAGAAGGACCAATGGGCCTCATAGCAAAACAATATACCAATTTCATTTTATGCACAATTTAGGTCAAAGTAAGCAAGTGTGAACCACAAATGAGCAAACAGAATGATCACACTCAAACAAATATCAAAACAGCTCAATAAATTCCACAAAAATTCCAACTCAAACAGAACATATTCAATGAGCTACATGTCAAATTTCATGTTATTTGGACAAAGGGAAGTGGGGAAATTAAATTCAACATGTCATGGCATGCAAAAATCAACCTAGACTAGGTCACAAACCAAGTGTCAACTTCAATCAATTGTAAAACAGTATGAACAAATGAGAAATGCATGGGACCAAAGCCAAATTGAAGCTAGACATGTCAAGAAACACTCCACCAAATTTCACATTCATATGGTAAGAAATGAGCATTTCACATGATATGGAAATTTGCTACTCAAGCAAAACCCTAAAAATGCTAAACAGCAATCAAAAATGTCAATCAAATAGGAAATGAATCAATTAAATCCACAAAACATCAGGGTGAAACTAGACATATACAAGGTATCTCATGCAAAAAATCAGAGCCATAGGCCTAGGGTAAGCATGAAAAATTAAATCATGAACACAGCATAGCATAGTGTGACACATATTGTCACACTCAAAAATATTATATCATATCTACCAATCCAGGGATCCAAAAATTACAAACTATACATCAAAATCACCAGGCATGAGTCAAGAACAAGCATGTGAAATTTCATTCATTTTGGAGCAAGCATGATTATTTCATGAAGAAAATGGTAAAACATACATATAATGCATACATGTCAAGGATCATTAAGCTAATCCAAAAAATCACCAGGCACAACTTGAGTTACTATGCCTAAAAAAAACTAGATGAAATTCTGAATCCAACAAAAAAATTCCCACCTAATTTGGATTAAGGATGATTAAGTTATGAATTTTGTAAGATTGATTAAATTATGAAATATTTATTTAAGTTTTAAATGGATTTAATTAGTCTGAATGGCAAATTCGTAAATAGCGTGGCCAGGGACCAAAACGACGCAGTTCAATTTAATGTGTTGGCGGCGTGCTATTGGTTGGCTTCATCGGGAAACACCAAATTCAAAATCCAGGCCAGGAAAATGGATCAAACACGGAAATGGAATGAAATTCCCACGCGTTCTTCATGTTCGTCATTCCAGAATTCGTTACGAACAATTTTCAACCAAAACGCACAAATCATATACCGTTGGAACCGGCATTCAATGTAGATCACAAATATGGCCACGAAATTGTCCAGAAGTTAACATACACCAAGATCCAATCAAGAATAGTTATGACATGCAAACTTTGAATCAAGATATCTTGATGATTAGTGGATGGAATTGCATGATTCAAACATCAATCTACTCTATGTCCAAGGATCTATCTAAACCACATGGAAATTGCGTGAATTAAAGAGTTCGAATTTTTACCTTCTTGAAGTGCAGCTCGTGATTCAGTGTTTGTTTTGCTTCGATTGATGAAAACAGATGGAGTATAATGCTCAAGAAGGTGTATGGTGATGATTGTTCAGTTCAATAGTGCATGCATCAATGTAAATTCGCGACTGCCATTGAAGAGTGATGTTGCAACAGTTGGTAATTTGGCTCGATTTTTGCTTCACTTGTTTCAAACAGAACTCTAAATGCACCTGCAGATGAAGAATCAACAAAGCACTAGCAAAGAAATTGGTGAATTCTTGATGAATTGATGAAAAATGTTTATGTGGAAATGGAAAAAAGTGAGAGAACTTTGAGAATTTTTGGATTGGATCTGAAAAAATGATTATTCTCTCCTTCAATTCTGTTAGAATTAGGCTTTTATACATGCTCTTAATCCATCCTTTAATCATGATTAAGCAAAATTGGATGATTAGTGAATGGGCTTGTTTATGGAAATTGGCCTTTTTGCCCTTATGCACCTTGAACCAATGGAACAGTAGTTTTTCACTTTGAGCAAATCATAAAATGCATTTGGAAGCTATTGGAATTGGTCCCATGTGAAAATTCCTTGTATTTTGAAATTTGGACTTTTTTCCCACCAATTTTTTAAATGGTTCACTTCAAAAATGACCTTTTTATGTGAAGGTTTTTGATGAAATATGATGATGGATTTGGATAGTACACATCAAATGTGATTTGCTCAAAAAAGAATCATCCAAATTGGCCTAATGGTTTGAAAGATATGCCACTTTGAAATTCCAAAATTCTTGAAAATGATTTGATCATAACTTGCCAACCATAAATGAGAAATGAGTGTTCTTGGACTTTTTGGAAAGGCAAGAACAAGATCTTCAACTTTCATGTTGGACAAATTTTGATTTGAAGCTTGGTTCGTGATGTAATTTTGAGGAGCAAGACTTTCCATTTTTGGTAGGTGAAAATTACAGGTCATTTCCATTTTGGGAAACTTTTTGTCTGACCTCAAATCCTTCAACCTTGATCTTTGAAATGCCAAATGAGGCTCATATGGACATGAGTGAGACTTTTCCAACCATCTCACACCTTCCAATTCCTGATTAAATGCACAGTTGACCATAGTTGACTTCAGTTGACTTTTCTAGGGTTTCAGCTGACTGAGCCATGTTCTGATGAATTCCAAGCCTCTTTCACATGAGATCTTGATCCAAAATGATATCACAACTTTTATGAACTTATGATGAATGATCATGGTGCCCAAATTCTTCAAGAATGGCCACCATCCATTGCCCAATGGCTGATTTGACTGATTTGACCTAGTTTGCTTCATCTGCAAGTAACAAGGTTAGATGACAATATTTTTGTACTTTTGGTTAGTAAACATATGAAAAGCAATGATATACAAATGCAATACATGCTTGGTGATCAAGAACCACACTCACAAAATAACCCACCCACTAGAAAGAAGGCAAAGGTGCACAATGATCCTTGAGGCAATGATATGGTATGATATGATGCCATGAGGGATCTTAGGGCCAAAATTGGGGTCTTACAGATGCCCCTATTTAAGGTCATTCTAGCCGGAGAAGTGAAGTTTAGAAATCTTCATCTCGACGCGGTAGAATGGGCTTAAATAATAGTAATGAGACAAATTTTGGTCCTTAAGAGACCTCATGATGCAAATGTATGCATGCAAAAAAGACAAACTCTGTGGGGAATACTATTCACACAGAAGAAACGACGATCCATCGGAGTAATTCACTCACCAGGTACAGAGACTCTAACAAGACTCTTATGGGGATAATAAAGGAAAAAAGAATGCGTGAGTAGGACACGACTTCAAGTTGGGAAAACAAAACTGACACAACGTGTGCAAGACACGACTCTGATTAGGATAACAGAAGTCAGACTGGAGACCTTACTGGGGAAGTAAAGGACTCAAGCTGGGGAAAGGAGCAATTCCAAAGGAAAAACAAACCCGCTGGAAAGACTCAAGCTGACTCGCAAAATGCATGTACTGGGAAGAACACCAATACAGCAACACAAATAGAAACACAACTCCGCTGGGGAAATCTAGAAAAGACTTTCCAGGGGAAGCTAAGGATGAGATGTTACCGGTATAAGGGCAACAAACTCAGGAAGAATGAATATCTAAGACCGGTATAAGGGTGAGAGATATCAATCAATCCAAACATCTGAGAAAGACCTGAAAAAGGTACATAAACTCAGGGAAATCTGACTCCACAGGGGACCAAGGTCATAATAGGGAGTAGACAGGAAGGAACACCAAGGATACCGGGTTGTAGGTATGTAACAGGTGACCGACCAAAGCGTGAATTGGTATATATGCCAAGACACTCATCATCCTGAAGAAAAGCTAGAAAAGCAGACTTATTTATAGGATGGATACTCAATTCCACAAGGAATATGAATCTTACTCTGCGGAGAAAACAATCAAAAGATTGACCCAAGAGTGCATGAGACATATTATTCATTACCGTCAGAACGTGAATAATATACTCGAAAAGGAAGAGACACCAGAGATACCGAGGTATATAATAGGCGACCTACCAAAGCGTGAATTGGTATATATGCCAAGACACTCATCATCCGAAAGGAGGGCTTGAAAAAGCAAATTGACTTACAGGATGGACATTCGAATCCACAACAGGAAAAACGAATCTTACTCAACTGGGGACACAAACCCAAAGAGCGCATGAGATATAATATCCATTACCGGCAGACCGTGGATAAGAATACTCGCATGAGATATATTATCTATTACCGTCAGAACGTAGATAATAAACTCGCATGGTAAGAAACACCGGGGATACCGAAGTATATAATAGGTGATCTACCGAAAACGTGGATTGGTATATATGCCAAAACACTCATCATCCAAAACAAAAACTGGTTAAAGGATGGGTATTCGATTCTACAAAGAATACGAATCTTGCTCAACTGGGGAAAATCAACAAAAGGACTCCAACCAAATAGCGTATGAGAAATATTATTCATTACCGGCAGACCGTGAATAATATACTCGAAAGGAAAAGACACCAGAGATACCGAAGTATATAATAGGTGACTAACCAAAAAGAGAGACAATCGATACCAAGCATCCGGGTAAACGAAAGACAACTCAAAAGAGGATAAATTTGCAAGCATCCGGCAACTATCCAACAACAAGAATATTCGACTCCGTAGAGGAAAAAACGAATCTTACTCGACTAGGGAAACACAAAAGGTTTCAACTGAAGAGCGCATGAGATATATTATCCATTACCGTCAGAACGTGGATAACATACTCGCATGGAAGATTATCCACAACCGGTTACTGGGTTAATAAAGGATAAATCGACCGAAAAGAAAGGCATCGGGATACCAAAACTAGGTATATAACGATGACCAATCAAAGGAGCAACAATCATTACCAAGCAAACGAGTAAATGAAAGACGATCCGCTGGGGATGAATTGCAAGCATCCGGCAATTATCCGCAGGGACGAGCTGGGGATACATTGATAAACAATCAATGATCCGGGGAACAAATCACTAGCAAACGGTGAAAAGACCCACTGGCGACTTCAAAGGGATAACATTGCAAGCATACGGCAATGATCCAGAAGACTTACCGGGGATACAAGTGCTTACTCAAGAGCAACTACCCAGAAGAAAGGAGGAATATCAACATCGAACAACGAATGAAGATAACCACAACGAGTAACCATCATCGGTTAGGATGAGTAACAAGGTTAACTCTGCAAAGGGGAGAAATTAGGGTTTATAACTACCGAATACGGGGTAGAATACCAAAAATCTGGCTGAGGAAACAAGAGGTTAACACTACCAACTACTGGGTAGAACCAAAGACTCAGCTGGGATAAAATTGCAAGCAACCGGCAATTATCCACCTGTACCACAAGGCACGAACTCCACTAGGGAGAGAAAACCACAACATGGGATTTACAACTACCGAATACGGGGTAGAAGACCACAAACTCAACTAGGGATAAAAATCACCACAGGGAGATACCAACTCTGTTAGGGATGAAACCACAACAACAGAAAATTCACCAACAGCCAGAACGCACCACAAAGGGTTACCTCTGCTAAGGGAAAAGAGATAGGGCTTACAACTACCGAATACAGGGTAGTAGCCATGCTCTGGTGGGAATAACCACAAATTCACGTGGGGATGGAAATATATCACCAATCCGCACAGGAAACAAAAATAGGGTTTATAGCAAACCACAAACTCTGCTGGAGAGCGGGCAAATAGGATTTACGACTACCGACTACTGGGTAGAAAACCAACAACTCTTGCTCGAGGAATAAAAGGTATATAACCACCAATTCCATCAAAAGGGCAAGGAAAACTAGGACTTATAACTACCGGTATAAGGGTAGAAGCCAATCGACTCTTGCTGAGGAACGAAAGGTATATAACCACAAATTCCGCTAAGAAGAAAGGAGGAACAATAGGACTTACAACTACCGGTATAAGGGTAGAGGCCCGAAAATTCCGCTGGGGAACAACCCACTGGGAAGCACAAGACATTTGACAAAACGCCAATTCGGGAATATTCCGAAAAGACAGACTGAATCAAAACACGTCCTATGAGGATATAACTCAATAGGAAGATCCATCCCAATATATGTGTTGGGAGGAAACGGAAGAAACCGTCATCCACGAGGAAGTATCTCAGTGGGGAACTGCAGAAGGAAAGACAGACACTCTCTGCTTACGGGGCTGACTCTATATGGAGAGATTTAAAACCCGACATCTGTTTAGGGAGATCTATAAAGAGATCTATATCACCCATAGCAGGAGAACAACAATCAAAAGATATATGGCAAACAATGTAACATGAATATCTGAATGTTTATGAATATGCATGAATATGCGTGATTTATGCTTGATGAATGCTGACAAAACAGACATATCTAACACAACAGGCCCAGGAATCAAACGCCCGGTACTATACTTCAAGGGAAAAAACCAACTGGAAAGCCAATCTGCAGAGATCCACATGCTATACAACAAAGATCTGCGGGGAGGCAAAAGATCGGAGATATCATAAAATCTCTGAGTGATGGATCAGCAATCAACCCAACTAAAGTACAGAAAGTCACAACAGGCAACAACGGCCACAAAGACAAATCTGTTGGTGAGGCGGGAGAGGTCCCAAAATATCTGCAGGGGAACAAGAGTTCACTGCTATGAAAGCATCTCTACAATAACTCCACTGGGGAACAACCCACTGAGGGAGAACATATCACCCATGTAGAATCTGGCTGTACAAGCACTCTACCTGGGGATAATGCAAATATCCATTCCATTGGGGAACAACCCACTGAGGAGGAAGAAAAGATCACACAAGTAGATTCTGCGACAAGCCACTCTACTGGGGATCAAAAGCAACAGGAGATCAACCCAATCTCTGGATGATAGATCACCAACCAACCCTACTGGGGAAAACAGAGGTTTCCAACTCTGGCGGAGATTCTGAGGGGGATATCACGGATGTAATCCTGACTCTGTTGAGGAATACCCATTCCATTGGGGATTTTGCACAAATACAATCCGCCAAACCACAAATCTGCTGGCAGATCCACTGGGGAAATCCACTGAGGGATCCACTGAGGGATACGGAAGAGAGCTGGGGATCAACCACCAAATGCTGACTCTTCTGAGGCGAATATCCACGACTGCCGAGGAGGAACACAATCACTGCCCTGCTGAAGGAATGCTGATGGAGAGATATAGCAATTCTGCTGGCAACGTGGCCGGGGAAGAGAGTACTACTGGAGCAAACAAAGTCATCCACAAGCACTCTGCTCTGGGGATAAATCACAGATCCTGCTATCGACTGTGCTGAGGAAAGATAGCAACAATCCAGCCTGCAACAATGTTGGGGAAAGCAGTAAAATACCGGGATATCAATCCACCAACCATTGAATCTTCAAAGGAAAAGCATCCATGCTGAGGAGAAAAACCACAACTCCACTGGCGATCGCACTGGGGAGAGTGATAGGGTACCGGGGTCTCAAACCACCAATTACCGAAGCTTCCAAATGGGAAATACCCATGCTGGGGGAGAATACTGCTGGAGAAGAAAACGAAGTCTTCAACAACACTCTGCTTAGGGAACAACCCTAACAAAAGCTCTGCTTGGGGAACAACCCCAATGATAAAGCAGGATAAAGAGGATACAACCAATGCCAGGAATATGAACCAATGTCTTACCTGTTGGAAATCATGCCACCCTCGGGAGAGCACTGAGAAATTCTTGAGTATCCTTTTTGTCATTGTGAATGTTCACTTTGTTTAAAACAACAATTTGAAAATTTTATTTGTTTAAAACAATGACATTTTATCAATTAAAACATGCAAAACATTTGTTGAATTGAAACAAATAAGAGTGCAAATAATTGGATAAAAGCTCAAATTTATTTGATGGAATGGTAGCCTGCAAATGGCAAGACTCCATAGATCTGTACAAATTTGAAATCAGTGATATATATTGGAAGAGGGCTACATTGAACATAATGATCCTTTCTCTACCAATTTGAATCTCGATGTATGCGAAGCTTCAGTTGACGATGAATCGAGAACCTCTGACGAAAAGACGGCTGTGGAACAGAAAGTCTTGTCAGGATGCAGTTACTTGCCGAATCCCTAATTTTTGCCTAGATTGCCCCAGGGTGAGGTACTCAATCTAGCGGGATGCAAATATACTCTCTTTTTTTCAAGTCTCTAATTTTTGCCTGGATTACCCTTGCGGGTTCTCCACCGAGACGCTCATTTTTGCCTAAACCGCCCTTTCGGGTTTTCAACTTAGCGAGCTATTCTGTTTTTCATTTGCATATACTTTTTTTTCTAGGCAAAGTATCTCTTGACTGCATCTGAATTCACAGGACGAGTGAAATCCTCCCCATCCATTGTTGTAAGCATCAAAGCTCCGCCTGAAAAGGCTCTCTTAACAACATATGGACCCTCGTAGTTTGGAGTCCACTTGCCCCTGGAATCGGGCACGAAAGACAAGACTTTCTTGAGCACAAGGTCTGACCTTCTTATCGAATGCTTTCTTCATTCTCTGCTGATATAACTGACCATGACACATGGCAGTCAATCGCTTCTCTTCAATCAGATTCAACTGGTCATAACGACTCTGAATCCATTCAGCATCAGTCAACTAGGGACTTGAGGGTATACTTTTTCTTTTATTCTTTTTTTTTTTAAAAAAGATTTGAAATTTTTTTCCTGATTTTTGATTTTTATTCTTTTTCACCCTCTCTTTTTTTTGATTTTTTTTATTGCATTTGCAATGCCCCAGTTTGACTGTTTTGCTGATTCTCATGATACAGCTGAATGAGCTCTTTTGGTGCTCAAGTGTTCGGGTAATCTCGTCAGGAATCCCCTTAACATCATCTTCCTCTGCTTCGAATACAAAGAATTCAAGATTGGGAGATGGCGTTGGATCATTATGTTCAATGGGTTTAGAAATCCCTGCATAATGATTCTGGATAATGAAAAGCTTTTGAATTTAAACAAGCAAATCATTTATGCAGATGAAAAGATTGTTTTCTTGTTTTTCAGGGTTTTTTGTGATCACTGATTTCATGCAAAAAGCAAAAAGTGAAAACAAATGGAAAAACAAATGTTTAACAATGCATTAATTGAATGAAACATCATTGTATTAAATGCTGCCAACAATGTCATCACTTCTCCTTTTGGCATGGGAGAAGGGTTTTAAACAAAGCGAACAATTACTCTGATCTATGGATGACTGTAGGAACATCTACAGCGACCCAATTGTGGCAGACACCACCAGGTATGATGAAATTGTTTAAGTCCTCTGCATCCTCTTCCAAGATAGCAACAGCCTCTTCCTCAGGTTGATCGTCATGGATGAACCCTCCACTTGTGAACAAACCTTGCTCATTAAATGCCCCAGACGAATAGCAAATGCCAGCCCGGGATCTATCAACAGCACTTTGTCTGGCAAAATCCTCCTCGAGTTTACAATTCTCTGGCTCAAGATGATCCCTCAATCTGGCAGAATCGGCTCTAGTATAGTACCGGGAAGTGCGTCTTCAAAATAAATGAAGATCGCAGGGTCAGACCACAGGACGGGAGACCGGAACAAAACCCGCTTATGCAAATGATGCATGAAGTGTTTATGCATATGCTTGTTTTTTATTTCAAAGAAACTCGAGGGTTTTATTTGCAACCTTTGAAATCTTAAGCATTTTGATCGTATATGAGAATATCTCATCAGATATATCAGGTGAAAAAATTTTCCTGGTTTTTTCATGTTTGAAATTTTTTGCAAATAAACTCCTTTGAGTTCCTTGAAAATTTTCTTTTTATCTGATGATATGGATGCAGATGAATGCATGAATGCAACAATCACACTCAAGGATCAAGCAAGTCACACCAAACAAAGGTTGTGGGAAAGCTCATTGTATCCCTAATATCAATCATCCATTTTGGTGGATTTAGGTTTTCACCTTATCGACACCCAAGTTCCATTGATATTAACGGTACATGAACCGGCTCTAACATCCTTAATATCAATCATCCATTTTGGTAGATTTAGGTTTTACACCTTATCAATACCCAAGTTCCATTGATATTAACGATGTTTGAACGACTCAACCACGAATCACGGGTTTGCTGAGAGTCACGATCATGGAGTCTTGGTTAAGAACCACCCAAAGGGAGTGTACTAGGGTTTAAACCTGCCAGACATGTTCTACCAGAGGTTCCCATAATCATCGTCCCATCTCTCGGATATTATCGGAGGAACGAATACTCGTATTCCAAAAATATTCTCAAGAGAGACTCTTATGAGTGTAGTATCGCGTAACAATCGCATCAGATCTTACATCTGAACGACCTCCGCACTACGTCCTAAAAATAGGCCAAGATGGGTTTGGTAAACTAAGGTCCTTGGCTTCTAAGGCACATGATTGAAAGAATAATGCCTAACCACAAATAACTTGTGTGACATTATTAATCCAACATGACCTCCACCAAGTGAATGGACTCGCAAGTCAACTGGCTAAGGAATACTCCACACCAGTCAACAAGACTATGCCATTCTCCTATCCTAGAGTGCACTCGAGTTCGGGTATAGAACTCATCTCACAGAGATCACCAAAGCAAACAGCAATTGTATATCAAGCAATTCCAACATTACAATCAATACAGTTATCCCAAATTGTACAAAAATATGTCATATAACAAATAACAATATCACACAACAAGGGTGAAAAGTGGGCAATACCACCAAGGATTTATCCCCAGCAGAGTCGCCACTTTTCTGTAGCGGTGTATTTGTCGCTATATGATCTATTGATTAAATCATAAGCAAAGTATACAAGTAAATAGAGTCGCCACCGCACTTTTATTTATCCAAAGGATTGGCTAAAAAGCGAACAAAAGCCTAAGAAGTTTTACACATAGAAAACTAATGAAAAGATCAGAGATCGGGGTAAGGGGTAAATTACGCAATGGGAAGGTGTTAGGCACCCATCACGTCCTAGGTACTCCTAGGGAGCCCTTTTCACACTTGTTGTATAAGAAAAATGTTTATTGTTTATGACATATTGTGCAAACACGATTGGGATGATGAGAAAAGAATGTACAAGTTAATTATTTTTGTGTTCGAACGGATGAACCCGTTGCCTACGTACCTTCCATCAAAGGTAAGGATCAAAACGCCGTAGTTCGGCTAAAAAACTTCCAAAAGTTAGTGGATTCAATTTTAAAACAATAGCACTAAGGCTTTTCATTACCAATGGGAGAAAACTCAACCTGAATTCGACAATCCACCATGCGAGGACAGCTTCGACGTACTAGAGGGGTTAGCCATGTTTTCAGTACGGAAGTCTTACAATCTACTCACTAAGGATAAGGTAAGATTTACATCAACCACTATGGTAATTGAAACCTAGGGCTAATGTATGAAAACATGTTAATAATGGACAAAGCCAAAACAATTGAATGTGTGAAGTTAATTGATTGGGAGTATTTACAAAGTATGGTCAAGGTATGATTAAGATTGATTCAAAAAGAAGTATTAACAAAAGTGAAGTTTGAGAAGTCAAGGACTTAGGGTCCAGGTTTCTAATTTGAAAAAGTCATGAAAATGTTTGCACAACATGTATATACAAGTTTTGAAAAGTCAACAATGTGAAAAGGGGGTTTGAAACAAAAAGGGTATGGATGATGGAGTGTAAAACTTCCTAGAGGTTCACCTCTTGAAATCATATAGAAGATGATTCAAGTGTGTCCTTTGGAATAAAGAACAAAGCAAGTTAGTAAGATAAAAGCAAGGTGATACCGGATGCCATCAATGGACTTACTCCAATCTCACACGAAAGCGGATACCGGATACCAATAAATGGATTTACACCAATCTCCTAAAGTAAACAATGATACCGGATGCCAATAAATGGTCTTACTCCAATCTCACAAAGCAAAATAAAATAAGGATGTCAGATGCCAATAAATGGTCTTACTCTAATCTCCTCAAAGCAAAACAAAAACAAGACAAGGATGTCAACTGCCAATCTATCTGGACTTAGGTTAACCTCCACATATGATCATAGGAAAAACAAATGCCAAATTACACGGGCTTACAATGAATCCTCACATACAACAACAAGCTCAATCAAAGAGCAAAGAGGATATGAGTGACCAATGAATTGGTCTTACACTCTATCCCTTCCAAATCATAGGAGCACTAGCCAATAAATGGACTTACAGTTGTCCTCAATGGGAAAACATCAATGTCACAAGGACAAATGAAATGATCATGCACTAATGGAAATCAATGATGATAAATGCACAATGGCAAACTCAAGTAATCATGTATAAATGAATCAAGCAATCAAACCACATAATCAAAGAGCACACACTATATGCAAGCATCAGGCTCAAACAAGGGTGAGGCATTAAAGCCAACTGGAATAGGGTTAATGTTGCTCTTAACCTTGCCATTGAGGGGCTAAGGTGAAGCAGATGATAGGATATGAGGGGTGTGCCTCATCACTCTTATCCCTGATCAGGGAGAGCATTGAATATCAGAAGGTGTGGGAGTTCAAAAAGGGGGAACTCTCTCCACAAATTAGACTCGATAGATCTTGGGCTAGGATCCCAATGCTACAACCATAAGGAGAAGACTCACGGAATAGTGGGAGATAGGCTACATATCTCTTATATCCACCAATTGCCTTCTTTAAAGGACTTTTCCTGCTTGGGGACAAACATAAACAATCAAAGACATTGCCTCTTAAGGAGGACTTCAGACAGGTGCCTGGCTAAATAACAAGCCAGGTCTTCCAGACTACATGAAGAAGAAGGTGCTATACCTCAATGCAAATGCTATACAAGCAAAGCAATGCAAGTTCTTAAGAGAACTGAGCAACTAAGGGTACCTGAAATCAATCAAATATAATCAGCATCCCAACACAAACAAAACAACAACATAACATATGAATCAACAACAATGTATAATCAAACAATAATATGTGCATAGCATAAAGCTCAAGTGAACCAAGCACCCTACAAAACAAACAAGTTAGTTCACAATAATCAAATGAAACAATTCAACTTGCATTAATTCCTTTAAAGCACTTTGCTTCTTAACCTGAAAAGTCAAAGTCAAACTCAAACATGAGTAACAAGACCACTAGGACAAGCCTAGGGTCCAAAGGATGGAAAAATCTTAAAACAGCAAGTGAAACAAGATCAAAACCAAGGTTTATCAATTAAGAAGAAGGACCAATGGGCCTCATAGCAAAACAATATACCAATTTCATTTTATGCACAATTTAGGTCAAAGTAAGCAAGTGTGAACCACAAATGAGCAAACAGAATGATCACACTCAAACAAATATCAAAACAGCTCAATAAATTCCACAAAAATTCCAACTCAAACAGAACATATTCAATGAGCTACATGTCAAATTTCATGTTATTTGGACAAAGGGAAGTGGGGAAATTAAATTCAACATGTCATGGCATGCAAAAATCAACCTAGACTAGGTCACAAACCAAGTGTCAACTTCAATCAATTGTAAAACAGTATGAACAAATGAGAAATGCATGGGACCAAAGCCAAATTGAAGCTAGACATGTCAAGAAACACTCCACCAAATTTCACATTCATATGGTAAGAAATGAGCATTTCACATGATATGGAAATTTGCTACTCAAGCAAAACCCTAAAAATGCTAAACAGCAATCAAAAATGTCAATCAAATAGGAAATGAATCAATTAAATCCACAAAACATCAGGGTGAAACTAGACATATACAAGGTATCTCATGCAAAAAATCAGAGCCATAGGCCTAGGGTAAGCATGGAAAATTAAATCATGAACACAGCATAGCATAGTGTGACACATATTGTCACACTCAAAAATATTATATCATATCTACCAATCCAGGGATCCAAAAATTACAAACTATACATCAAAATCACCAGGCATGAGTCAAGAACAAGCATGTGAAATTTCATTCATTTTGGAGCAAGCATGATTATTTCATGAAGAAAATGGTAAAACATACATATAATGCATACATGTCAAGGATCATTAAGCTAATCCAAAAAATCACCAGGCACAACTTGAGTTACTATGCCTAAAAAAAACTAGATGAAATTCTGAATCCAACAAAAAAATTCCCACCTAATTTGGATTAAGGATGATTAAGTTATGAATTTTGTAAGATTGATTAAATTATGAAATATTTATTTAAGTTTTAAATGGATTTAATTAGTCTGAATGGCAAATTCGTAAATAGCGTGGCCAGGGACCAAAACGACGCAGTTCAATTTAATGTGTTGGCGGCGTGCTATTGGTTGGCTTCAGCGGGAAACACCAAATTCAAAATCCAGGCCAGGAAAATGGATCAAACACGGAAATGGAATGAAATTCCCACGCGTTCTTCATGTTCGTCATTCCAGAATTCGTTACGAACAATTTTCAACCAAAACGCACAAATCATATACCGTTGGAACCGGCATTCAATGTAGATCACAAATATGGCCACGAAATTGTCCAGAAGTTAACATACACCAAGATCCAATCAAGAATAGTTATGACATGCAAACTTTGAATCAAGATATCTTGATGATTAGTGGATGGAATTGCATGATTCAAACATCAATCTACTCTATGTCCAAGGATCTATCTAAACCACATGGAAATTGCGTGAAATAAAGAGTTCGAATTTTTACCTTCTTGAAGTGCAGCTCGTGATTCAGTGTTTGTTTTGCTTCGATTGATGAAAACAGATGGAGTATAATGCTCAAGAAGGTGTATGGTGATGATTGTTCAGCTCAATAGTGCATGCATCAATGTAAATTCGCGACTGCCATTGAAGAGTGATGTTGCAACAGTTGGTAATTTGGCTCGATTTTTGCTTCACTTGTTTCAAACAGAACTCTAAATGCACCTGCAGATGAAGAATCAACAAAGCACTAGCAAAGAAATTGGTGAATTCTTGATGAATTGATGAAAAATGTTTATGTGGAAATGGAAAAAAGTGAGAGAACTTTGAGAATTTTTGGATTGGATCTGAAAAAAATGATTATTCTCTCCTTCAATTCTGTTAGAATTAGGCTTTTATACATGCTCTTAATCCATCCTTTAATCATGATTAAGCAAAATTGGATGATTAGTGAATGGGCTTGTTTATGGAAATTGGCCTTTTTGCCCTTATGCACCTTGAACCAATGGAACAGTAGTTTTTCACTTTGAGCAAATCATAAAATGCATTTGGAAGCTATTGGAATTGGTCCCATGTGAAAATTCCTTGTATTTTGAAATTTGGACTTTTTTCCCACCAATTTTTTAAATGGTTCACTTCAAAAATGACCTTTTTATGTGAAGGTTTTTGATGAAATGTGATGATGGATTTGGATAGTACACATCAAATGTGATTTGCTCAAAAAAGAATCATCCAAATTGGCCTAATGGTTTGAAAGATATGCCACTTTGAAATTCCAAAATTCTTGAAAATGATTTGATCATAACTTGCCAACCATAAATGAGAAATGAGTGTTCTTGGACTTTTTGGAAAGGCAAGAACAAGATCTTCAACTTTCATGTTGGACAAATTTTGATTTGAAGCTTGGTTCGTGATGTAATTTTGAGGAGCAAGACTTTCCATTTTTGGTAGGTGAAAATTACAGGTCATTTCCATTTTGGGAAACTTTTTGTCTGACCTCAAATCCTTCAACCTTGATCTTTGAAATGCCAAATGAGGCTCATATGGACATGAGTGAGACTTTTCCAACCATCTCACACCTTCCAATTCCTGATTAAATGCACAGTTGACCATAGTTGACTTCAGTTGACTTTTCTAGGGTTTCAGCTGACTGAGCCATGTTCTGATGAATTCCAAGCCTCTTTCACATGAGATCTTGATCCAAAATGATATCAAAACTTTTATGAACTTATGATGAATGATCATGGTGCCCAAATTCTTCAAGAATGGCCACCATCCATTGCCCAATGGCTGATTTGACTGATTTGACCTAGTTTGCTTCATCTGCAAGTAACAAGGTTAGATGACAATATTTTTGTACTTTTGGTTAGTAAACATATGAAAAGCAATGATATACAAATGCAATACATGCTTGGTGATCAAGAACCACACTCACAAAATAACCCACCCACTAGAAAGAAGGCAAAGGTGCACAATGATCCTTGAGGCAATGATATGGTATGATATGATGCCATGAGGGATCTTAGGGCCAAAATTGGGGTCTTACACCTGCCGAGTCAGTTTCTTTTGTTTTCCTGTGTCTCTTTCAGCCAGTGTGTTTGTTTGTGAGCAGTGTTTTAGCAACCATTTTCCTTCCCTTTGTGCGTGGATCCCGTCGAGTACGACGGATGCGTAGGGGTGCTAATACCTTCCATTCGCATAACCGACTCCCGATCCTATTCTCTTTGGTCGCGAGACCATGTCTTTTCCAGGTTTACTTCGAGCGTTTCCTTTCCCTCTTTTGGGGATAAATAACGCACGGTGGCGGCTCTGTTGTTTTGTTTTCCCGCCGGTTTTTCGCGTAATGTGACACATCCAGTATGTTGGGGCAGAGGCAGACTACGCAGGTACAAGCTTTCTCCATATTCCAGATATAATCCAGAGGCGTGACAACAACTTTTAAGCTTGAAGTAGGTTTCAGAGAATCATGTTTGTATGACCATTTTCCTAGCCCAAAATACCCACCTCCCTCTATATGAGCATCTGCATTAACCATTGTATAAATCATTATCATGCATAAATCACGTCGTTTCACTCATGCATATCATTCATAAAGTATAACATGAAATCATGCAAACGAGAAAAGCCAAAAATCCAGTTTTATTGACTAACCCAAATCCTAACCTTAGCTTGGCTCTCATCATATTACATGCATTCCCAACGGGCAAATTTTTGGATACGTTAGTGTTTAATCCTCATCTACCTTTAATACTTGAAAAGCTTCCGCAATTCTTGTATTCAAGTTCAAGAAGATTAAATAGGGGAAACTGTCGTACCCCAAAATTTTCTCTCCCTTTTCGCTTCTCATCTGACTTATAACTTGAGACTCACTCATGACTCATTCATGTGCATCGTTCATTCATGATTAAAACTTTCTAATATGCATTATAGATTCAGGGTTTATGGCTAATGAAAATCAGGTTTTTAAGTTGAGGATTGTGGTATTGCTCATCATGTGGAGAGAAACCCTAATTTCTGGATTCTTTGGGACCTTGACTCTTGTGGCCTACATCTTGACATTCATTTGTACCTCCCAACCCTAATTCTTGATCTTTTCTATTGGGGTATCTTGTGCTTGATCTTATATGCATTGACTAGGCTTTTGAACCCTGATTGTAGGCCCATGTTTTGAGATGCTTCTTGTGGAGCTCTATGCTTGGTTGGAAAACTTGTTGATTGACTTTTGGACTGGGTAGTCACCCAAACCCTAGTTATTGATCTTGGAAGGTTGTGAATCATGTGGTGGAAACCCTAGATAATGGTTGTGGCACAATCATCAATTGTGTGTGCATTCAGGTTTGAGGATTCATCCTATTCATAGACCCGTTATAGATGATTTGTTGCTTGATTAAGATTCATGTTCCTAATTTCTCGATTAAAAGTTCATTCATGGATTTACTTGTTCATAGAATGGCATATTTCATTTGGTTCAGGGCATTAAGATCCACATCCAATTTCAATTGTCCATACAAAAATAGACATCTTCACCTAAGTTGACTTTTTGGTCAATTAGTTAACCAAAGTCAATCATCTAACCAAAGTCATTTTCCAAGTCATAAACCTTTAACCATGCCCATGTCCCAACCTTTCTCGTCTTTAAACTTTGGTCACGTTTATATCTCAAAACCTTTCTATTCATATGTACATACGTTAGCATCACATACTTTAAATTTCACAGCTATTCTTATCTTCTTTATTTCATGTCATAACACATTGCTACATTACCTTCTAGGTCTTTTCATTTCCATTCACATGTTTTATTTATAACCAAAAACACGATTTGAATCCATGACCAAATGAGAATACATTTGAAACGAATCTTTAAACCCTAAATCATTTCCAATTAACATTCAGTAACCATTATGTAAGACCCCAATTTTGACCCTAAGATCCCTCATGGCATCATAACATTGCACATTGCATTTTCCTCAAGGATCATAGCATCTTGGCTCCTTAACCTTTGGGTGGGAAATTTTGTGAGTTGGTTTGAGACCACCAAGCATGCTTTAATTGTATATTATTGCTCTTCTTATTTTTTTTACTAACCAAAAGCACAAAAATATGTCACTAACATCTTTTGTTTTGTAGCTTGAGCAATCATGTGATCCAAGGCTCCTAGGAGACCCTATGCTCATTGATTTGGCCAGGTGAAGGTGAAAGCATATGACAATGGTTCACAAAGCTCTAAATCATCATATATGCCTCCAAAGTATCTCAAATCATCATTTTTTATCAAAGCAAACCAAAGGGCTTGAGGCTTGTTTCACAAGGAAACCCTAATTCATCTGTTCATCAACTGTGTCTTGCTCATGAAGCAACCTCAACCCACAGTCAAATACAATCAAGGGAAGTTCTTACATTCATAATTTCATGCATATTTGAGCTTATTTGAGTGTCCTCAATCATCAATTCACCAAAATTTGAGGCATGGACTTGAGAAGTTGATCAGTCAATTCATCTGACTATTTTGAAGTACACTGAGACCTAACTTTTGATGTGTTTGTCAAATGGAGATGTCCCCAAGCGAAAAAATGTTCTTAAGAACCATATGAACAACTTTCATGTTCATAAAAAATTGATTTTAAGCTTGGAAGGTCATCATCCATTTCAAAACATTATAGGTCATTTTGACTAAAACCCTAATTTTGGGTCAACTTCCCAAGAACATAACTCACTCATTTTTCATGATTTTGAGGTGGGATAAAATGCATTGGAATTTTAAGATATCTAATTTATTTTTTATGTTTGACAAACTTTCATAATCCTAAACGAAATACATGTGATAATGCAAAACATTATAGGTCACTTTGGACCAAAGGCATTGAAATGTGAAAAAGTCCAACTTCAAGTGCCCATAACTTTCTCATACAAAATTCAAATGATGCAAAATTTGAGTCCAAATTTATTTTCTTGAAAAGATCTACAACTTTAATGTTGAAGGTTTTGTAATTTGGAGCTTGCATCATTGAAACAGAAGGGCTTGAAGTTTGGCCATTTTTGAAAATTTCACATACACATGTTTTGCACTTTGCACTTCATGATCAATTTTCATCAATTTCCCAATTCCAAATGAAGTTTTGCCCAACATAACAATTGATCCTCATGCCAAGAGCTTTCCAACCATTACCCATAAGGCCATGTTCTAGTTTTGGAGGTGGCATTTTCGAAGAGGATAATATTTTAGTGCATTTTTGGAAACTAATTGAAAACACATTGCATAAGCTAATGGTATCATTTTTGCACGACCATTCCATCATGTTATGATCTTAGCTTGTCAAACCAAGAGGAATTGGGCCCTCCATGCGCATGTACAGGCCCATGCATGGAGGCCCTTTCCATTCATGCACATGCATTGCTCATGCATACCTTTGCCATTTGCTATAAATAAGAGTCCATAGCTTCATAATTTCACAACCTGGAGGCGCCTGTTATGCTGCAAGAATCCCTCCATAGCCTCACTTAAAGGAACTCTCTCTTTCTCTTCAAATTTTCAGATCTGAATTTCAATTTCATTGATTGATTTTCAGACTCGTGGATCCTTAACCTTGCTTCATCTTCATCCTGAAATCATACTGCAAGCATTAGCAAAGGAGAATCGTGCTCTCAAGATCCACATTTCAGAGGTGGATGCTCAAACTTATTTTCTTCGAAACTCTTTGTTTATAGCTTGTTTATTGCATTTACTGGGTTGGCTGAAGTCCTCTCATCATAGGCAATTTATTTATGCTTTGAATTTTGAAATTCCATCAAGTTTCAATTGAACACCATTTTTTTCAATCTTTGATTCCTCTCTCGATGGAAGTCTAGAGTGGAAATAGATGGCACAGGGGTGATGCACATCAACTCAGCTTTCCATTGTTGTGTAGATCGTGGCATTTGATGGAGGTTGCTTGTCTGCAACTCTCACCGGAACCGAAGGTCTCACCGGAGAAGACGGTGGTGTACACCACCGTCCCAACTCCAGATCAAATCCTGGCCGCGCGATCTCATTTCTAGATCTAATCTGGATATATCATTGTTATGACTTATTTAATGGCAGCGTGTTTCGCATTGACTTGAGTGTATGTTGGACGCGCGCATGTGATCCGTGTGATGTGCCAGCTCAATTAATGAGCTCCTGATCCAACGCCTCACGTTTTTTCTTATTTTAATTTCTGATTTTAATTTCCATTTTATTTCTTTTATTCCATTTCATTTCAAAAAATCATATCTCACTCATTATTGGTCCAAAAAAATGTGAGACCAATTGCATTATTTCTCTTTTAATTTCTAGTTTCTAAAAATGATTTTTAATATTTTTTATTTCATCATTTGATATTTTTTATGAATTTTCTCTTTTCTGGTTATTTTTAATTTATTTTAAATAGTTTTCAATATCCAAAAAATACAAAAATATTTTCTCAATCTCTTTGAATGATGATGTGTCTATGAAAAATATTCTCATCAATTTATTAACTAATTTGAGATTTATTTGAGATTTTAATTCAATTAGGTTATTTTTATGCATTTTTAATTGATTAAAAATAGTTTCTGGTTTCTAAAAATGCAGAATTTTTTGTCAAACTTTGTTTGACTTTGTTGAACTTAGGATGATCCATTTGGACATTTCAAAGTTGATTTGAAATGGATTTGAAGTTTGACCTTTAATTGTTTATTTTAATTCAAGTATTATTTTAATTTTGAAAAATACCAAAAATATTTTATTTGTTTCTTGACTTCTAAACTTCATCTTGCTTCTGTTTACTAATGTTTGACCTTGATTTCATCTATCTTTGGTCAATGTATGTTGGTTGCCTCATTTGATTTCCATTAATGCACTTTCTTATTCATCTTCTTCTTCTTCTTCTTTTTCTTTTTTGATCAATGGGTTAAAGATTGGTGGTTGACCTTGATGTATGGGAGGTTTAACCTTCCTTGATTCAAATCTAATTCATCTTGATCATAGATCAAGTGAATGGCTTTGCATTAAGGATAGGTTGCTTCCTAATCAAGCAAAGAACCTAAATCAATACAAGATCATTTCTCATTCTTCTTTTTGGCATGACAAGTTGTAGGAGCTTGATTCACTAACCAAGATCTCTAACTTGTATTATTGCCTATATTTTTATTGACCGATCTCAGATAGGTGTGACTACTACATTAGTCCACTTACGATTGCTTAACAAAGCGCTAAATTGCCTTATGGCACACTAACACTAACCATTAACCATTAACATTTAATTCTTGCATTTTACATTTATGCAATTTACTATTCTTGTACATATTATTCATTTGTTTTTCCCCTTTTGCTATGTTTATGTTAATGCAATTTACCTTTTGCTCACTTGAGCACATAATTGTGTATATATTATTATGCTTGTGTTTTGTTTTGATTGTTGTGAACCAAAATGCAAAAAATGGACAAAAAGGACTTAGATTCTACGACATTCCCTATGCAAAAATGGAGTAAAAAGGCCTTAATGTTGAAGATGGATTGGAAGGACCCAATTTCTAAACTCACTCTTGTCCATTCTTGGTTTGCATTATAGAACTTTTTGATGTGTGTGTGTGCTTTTGTGCTAGGGATTCCTATTTGAGCCAAATGGAAGAATCATTGTCATATGCATCTAAAGTGAGAGATACAAGAGCCATTGGAAGATTTCTAAGAGCTTTGCTTGATTGATTGATTGCTTGAGTATACACTTATTTGCTTGCTTATTCCAAAGGATGGGAGCTACTTGGATCATCAATATGATCTCAAGAAGGGAACTCCATTTGTGGTCTTATTTCTTCTCCTTCATCTCTTGTATGCTTAGGACTTAGTCATTCTTCTTCTTCCCTCCACTCTAACCCAGGCCAAAACTTTTGTGCAAACATTAACATTTGGTTTTAAACATTAGAAACCTAAGCATTATGCTTTTGATTTTCAAACTTTCTTTTCATAACACTTCTTTTGAATTGAATCTTTAAGTCAACTTTGACCATATTTTGTAAATACTTTTCATTGGTAAATATAACCCATTCAAATGTTTTGTGGTTTCAATGGCCACTTCTTATCAAAAAGTTTTCATAACCTTTAGCTATTAGGTTTGAGTTATCCTTGAGGTAGATATAATACTCACATATATCCTTAGTGGTGGACAATGAGTCTTCCATGCTTATTATAGGGTTAACCCCTCACTAGCATGTTGAAGTTATCCTCACATGGTGGATTTGTGGTCTTAGGTCGAGTTTTCTCCCTTGGATAACAAAAGACCTTAAGGCTTTTGGACCAATCAATTCACCAACTTCTTTTGATATTTTTACCCCGAACTACGAGGTTTTGATCCTAATCTTTTTTAAGATGGTACGTAGGTAATGGGTTTATCCATTCAAACACAAAAATTGTAAATAATTTGTACATTTTTCTCTCATCTCCCCAATCGTGTTTGCACAAATAATTTTCACAAAATACCAACCTACCTTACAACAATTGTGAAAAGGGCTCCCTAGGAGTACCTAGGATGTTTTGGGTGCTTAAAATCTTCCCATTGCATAACCAACCCCCTTACCCCGATCTCTGACATTTTTATTAGTTTTTGATTCGATAAAACTTCTCGGTTTTTGTTCGCTTTCTAACCTTTCCTTTGGATAAATAGAAGTGCGGTGGCGACTCGACTTGTATGGTTTACTTTTGATTTAGTCAATAAATCTAAAGCTAACGAATACCCCGCTACAGAAAAATGGCGACTCTGCTGGGGAAATTTACCTAGTGGGTTTTGCCTACTTTTCACATATTTGTTGTATTGTATTGAATATTATTTTTGTGACATATTTTTTTATAATTTGGGATTACTGTATTGTATGTGATGAATTAATTGCTTGATATATTAATTCCTTGTATGCTTGGTGATCTTTGTGAGATGAGTTCTATACTCGGACTCGAGTGCACCTAGGATAGGAGAATGGCATAGTCTTGTTGACTTGTGTGGAGTTATTCCTTAGCAAGTTGACTTGCAAGCCCATTCACTTGGTGGAGGTCATGTTGGGATCAATAATGTCACACGAGTAGTCGTGGTTAGGAATTACTCTTTCCAATATAGACCTTAGAAGCCAAGGACCTTAGTCTACCAAGCCCATATTGGCCTATTTTTAGGACGTAGTGCGAAGGTCGTTCAAGTGTAAGATTTGATACGATTGTCACGCGATACTACACTCATAAGAGTCTATCTTGAGAATATTTTTGGAATACGAGTAGTCGTTTATCCGATAATATCCGAAAGATGGGATGATGACTATGGGAACCTCTTGTAGAACATGTTTGGCAGGTTTAAACCCTAGTAGACTCCCTTTGGGTGGTTCTTAACCGAGACTCCATGCTCGTGACTTGCAAAAAACCCTTGATTCATGGTTGATCCGTTCTTCTACATCCTTAATATCAATGGAACTTGGGTGTTGATAAGGTGTAAACCATAATCCACCAAAATGGATGATTGATATTAAGGATGACTTGATCCATCCCATGACCTTTGTGTGGTGTGCTTTGCTTGATCCTTGAGTGTGATTGTTGCATCCATGCATTCATGCACCCATTTGCATCCATATCATCAACAATGAGAAAATTTTCAAGGAACTTGAGAGGTCTATTTGCAAATTTTCAGACATGGATAGACAAAGAAGGAATACAAAGAAGTACAGTTTCAGACAACCCGACTTGAAAGAGTTGAGGAGTTTGACATCCTATGTATTAGACCCCTTGGAGTTCAAGGCTCGTCATGGGAAGCTTCTATCTATTATGGCTACTCAGGTGGATGAAGGTCTGATGAGTGTATTGGTGCAGTTCTATGATCCCTTGTACCGTTGCTTCACATTTCTGGATTTCCAGCTTTTGCCTACGCTTGAGGAGTATGCCTATCTTGTGGGTATACCTATCCAAGATCAGTTGTCGTTCAGTGGCTTAGAGAGGGTTCCTACTTCTCAAGAGATTGCTGATATGTTGCATATAGATGAATCTCTGGTTGGCGCTCATATGACTACCATAGGTGGAATTCAAGGTCTCCCTTCTAAGTTCCTCATTGCTCAAGCTACCTTGTATGGGAAGGCCATGAGTGAGGATGCCTTTGAGGCCATATTTGTACTTCTCATCTATGGGCTAGTGTTATTTCCCAACATCGACAAGTTCGTGGATGTGAACGCTATTAGGATTTTCTCTACTCTTAATCTGGTTCCGACTCTGTTATACAGGTGGTTTATTTCGCACTTGCCACAGACGGTCGCCTTCAAGGAGAACAAAGGATGTCTACGGTGGTCCACGTGGCTTATGTCTCTCACTAATGATGATATCTTTTGGTATAACCATGTATACGATGGTGTGCAGATTATCGACTCCTGTGGTGAATTCTCCAATGTGCCTCTTCTTGGGACATGTGGTGGGATTAACTACAACCCTATTTTGGCACGTCGTCAGTTTGGGTTCCCCCTAAAGGATAAACCTAATAACGTTCTGTTAGAGGGTGTATTCTTTCAGGAGGGTAAAGATCCCCAAGGCTTGAAGGGCAGGATGGTTCGCGCTTGGCGCAAGATCCATAGGAAGGGAAGGAAAGAGCTTGGTCCGAAGAACTGTATTGCTTTGGAACCCTATACCTCGTGGGTTAGGAGGAGAGCTTCCGAGTACCTTATGCCTTATGATTATCCAAGACCTACACCTTTGGTAGTGGATGGGCCTTCAACCCTCCCTGACCAAGGAGTAGAGGAGTTGAGAGACGAAGACCGTTCGCGTGCTTGGATCCGTGAACGAGAAGAGCTACTTCAGCAGCTTAGAGATAAGGATGCATTGATAGAGTTTCTTGAGCATCAGGTTATCGACGAGCCTGATGATGTGGTGACTTCTCTTCTTCCTCGGTCTTCCAAGTTTTGGAAGAGGAAGTACGATCGACTCGCCAAAGAGAAGGCAGATATGGAGGAAGCCTATGAGAGGGAGGTGAAGAGGCTTCGTGCAACTTATCTTCCAGTCTCCAGAGCTTTAGACGACTATTTCTAGGGTTCCATAGGATGTTCATTTTCCTTCTCTCTTGTATTGTATTTGGTTACCAAGACTGTACTTCTTTGGTGTAAAAATATTTTCCAAATATTATTAATATGAGAGTACCATATATGTCTAAATGATTAATATTTTCAATATTTGCAAATAGGACTCTAAAGTTCCTCTGATAAATAAAACAAATCATATGCACAAGCATTGCATGCATCATGTGCATAACCAGGTTTTGCTCCAGGCTTCTTGTTCAATGGTCTAACTTTGTATTCTTCATTTATTTTGAAGACAAACTGACTCACCGGTACTACACTCGAGCCAACACTTCAAAACTGATGGATCACCTAGAGCAAGAGAACTAAGAAATCAAGGAGGAAGTGGCCAGATTGACTGCCCTGATGGAGTCTTTCATGGCCGCCCAAAGCCAGTCGTCTCCAACGCCTTCAACTTCTCCCCAGAGGACAGTCATCTCTGAGATTGTCTTTTCAACAGTGCCTGTTGCCAGCGCCCAATTTGCGCCAACTGCTATGCCAGCTGGGTTTCCCTGGGGGATGCTCGCAAACTTTGTTCTTGAGGGTCTTGCCCCCACGTTTGCTTCTCTGTCGGTATCTAGCCTGGTCCTCACCGTTCCACCTCCGGTCGTGTATACTATGCCAAGAGTAGACGACATCATCTACCACTCTGAGCCGCCTGAGGGCCCAGACGTATATGAAAAGATGGATGCTATGAATGATCAGTTTCTTGAGCTCCACAAGGAACCTAAAACTCTCAGAGGGAAGGACCTCTTTGGCAAGTTTGCTGCTGAACTCTGCCTAGTTCCGAATGTCAAGATCCCTGTAAAGTTCAAAGTGCCTGACTTTGAAAAGTACAAGGGAAATACTTGCCCTCTCGGTCACTTGGTTATGTATGCAAGGAAGATGTCGACTCAGACCGACAATGATCAGCTCCTCATTCATTATTTCCAGGACAGTCTGTCTGGTGCTGCCCTGAGATGGTATATGGGCTTGGACAGCGCGAACATCTGATCCTTCAATGATCTTGGCGAAGCTTTCGTCAAGCAATACCAGTATAACGTGGATATGGCTCCCGATAAGGATCAATTGAGAGCTATGTCCCAAAAGGACAAGGAAACTTTCAAAGAGTACGCCCAGAGGTGGCGAGAGCTAGCTGCACAGATTGTGCCTCCGCTGGAAGAAAAAGAAATGACCAAGATATTCCTGAAGACCTTGAGCTCATTTTATTATGAGCGGATGATTGCCAGCGCTCCATCTGATTTCACCGAGATGGTGAATATGGGGATGCGTCTGGAGGAAGGAGTCAGGGAAGGGCGCCTGACTAGAGAAGAAGGCTCTTCTGCCAAACGATATGGGGCATTTGGAAAGAAGAGAGATGGTGAGGCACATAGCATCAGGTGGAAGACCGTGCGTCCCGCCGGTAATCAGCATCAGGTGGCTCACATAGCACATGTTTTCAGGGAAAACCAGCATTATCAGCATAATAATAACCAGCAACAACAACATCAACAATATCAACAACAACATCATCGTCCTCAACAGCAGGCCTACCAACCTCGAAACAATAATCAGACCAGTACAAGCTATGAGAGGAAAAGGGTCACTTTTGATCCTATTCCAATGACCTACGCAGAGCTATATCCCTCTTTGATAGAGAGGAAACTGATCATTCCACGCGACCCACCGGCTATACCTACCAACCCTCAGTGGTGGTATAAGCCCGAGCTACATTGTGTTTATCATTCCGGTGCCCCCGGACATGATGTGGAAAATTGCTACCCGCTGAAGACCAAGGTTCAAGACCTTGTGAGAAGTGGTATCTTGTGTTTCGAGGACGTAGGTCCCAACGTCAAGAAGAACCCATTGCGCGAGCATGGGAAATCTGCTGTCAACATGGTCCAGGGCTGCCCTGGTAAATATAAAGTCAAATATGTCAGCCATATTCGACAATTATTGGTCGAGATGCACAGACTATTGTGTGAATACAGTCACTATGAGCACGACCATGACAGATGTCGTGTCTGCACTGTCAATCAGAGGGGATGTCGCCAAGTTCGTAAAGACATCCAAGAAATGCTGGATGAAGGTGTAATTGAAATACTTCAGAATCGCGATGAAGATGATGAAGTCAATGTGATATCACCAGTGTTTTGGATCCCAGAGCATGTTGTCATCCGATATGATGGCAGCAAACAAAAGGCTTCTCCCTCTTTGATAATTAAACCAGCTGACCATATGCCATAATCTTCTGATAAGGTTGTCCCCTATCGTTACAATGTTGTGGCATTGGAAGATGGGAAGGAGGTGCCCCTGCCCTCTACCTCTGTTGGTAACATCACTGATGTCAGCGGCCTAACCCGTAGTGGTCGTGTTTTCTCGGCTCCGCCGAAACCTCAGGCTGACACCAGAAGGGCTGATATTGCTGATTGCGTTGTCCGTCCGATTGGAAACACTGTTGTTGCTCTGAATCCGGCACTTATTGCTAATAAACCTGCCACCGCTGTAAGAACTCTTGTCTCTGCTGGCCAGAATGGCACAATGAAAGAAGACTATGATGAGATGTTGAGGCTCATCAAGAGGAGTGAATACAACATTGTAGATCAGCTTCTACAAACGCCATCAAAGATCTTTGTGCTATCTTTGCTAATGAATTCAGAACCACACCGTGAAGCTCTGCAAAAGGTGTTGGATGTGGCGTATGTAGACCATGATGTCACAATAGAACAATTTGATAGTATTGTTGCAAACATTACCGCTTGTAACAATCTGAGTTTTTGTGATGTTGATCTCCCTGAGGAGGGAAGAGACCATAATTTGGAACTTCACATATCTATGAGCTGCAAGGATGATGCCATGTCTAATATGCTGGTAGACATTGGATCATCATTGAATGTGTTGCCAAAGTCCACTCTGGCTAGATTGTCATACCAGGGGCCTCCCATGAGGCAGAGTGGAGTAGTGGTAAAAGCTTTTGATGGATCCCCTAAAACGGTGATTGGTGAGGTTGAACTCCCAGTCAAGATTAGACCAAGTGATTTCCAGATCACTTTTCAGGTCATGGATATCCACCCATCATATAGCTGTCTGTTGGGAAGACCATGGATTCACGAGGCAAGCGTCGTGACATCCACCCTACACCAAAAATTGAAATTTATCAAGAACAAAAAGTTGGTGGTGGTAGGGGGAGAGAAGGCTCTCCTGGTTAGCCATCTGTCTTCCTTTTCTTACATAGACGCTGAGGATGAAGTTGGGACGCCGTTCCAAGCTTTATCTATTGCCGAGCCTTCTAAGAAAGGAACTTCTTCATTTGCATCCTACAATGATGCTAAGTTGGCCATTGAGCATGGCACAACTACCCGTTTAGGACAAATGATCAAGATAGAAGACAATAAATCCCGGGCTGGCATAGGGTATTCTTCTGGAACTTTCAACAAGCGTGGGCTGTTTCAGAGTGGTGGGTTCATCCACACCGTCAAAGACGAGGAAACTGCTGCTATTGTGGAAGAGGATGTAGAGGAGGATTCTGGCAACTTTGTCATCCCTGGAGGGGTCTGCAATAACTAGGTCACTGTTGATGTTCCAACAGTCGTCCATAAGTCAACGTATTGTTCACTATTTGTTTAAAAAACCCTTCTCCCATGCCAAAAGGAGGAGTGATGACATTGTTGGCTCATAAATACAATGATATTTTCATTCAATAAATTCATGTTAAATGTTTGTTTTTCCAACTTATTTTCACTTTTTTCTTTTTGCATGAAATTGGTGATCACATAAAACCTTAAAAATAGAATAAAATTAATCTTTTCATCTGCATAATGATTTGCCTTGTTTGAATTCTAAAATCTCTTTTACATCCAAAATCATTATGCAGGTTGATCAAACCCATTGAACATAATGATCCAACACCATCTCCCAACTTTGAGTTCCCTGTATTTGAGGCCGAAGAAGATGATGTTGTAGAGATTCCTGACGAGATTACCCATCTACTGGAGCACGAAGAGAAGATCATTCAGCCACATCTTGAGAATCTGGAAACAGTCAACTTGGGGTTTGAGGATTGTGTTCGTGAAGTGAAGATTGGGGCACTCCTGGAAGAGTCTGTAAAGAAGGGGTTGATTGAATTGCTACGAGAATACGTCGACGTATTTGCCTGGTCATATGAAGACATGCCTGGTGTGGATACTGATATCGTACAACATTTCCTGCCTTTGAAACCTGAGTGCATGTCTATAAAGCAGAAGCTCAGAAGCACTCATCCTGATATGGTAGTGAAGATTAAAGAAGAAGTTCAGAAGCAAATTGATGCGGGGTTTCTGGTGACTTCTACATATCCTCAATGGGTGGCCAATATTGTGCCCGTGCCTAAGAAAGATGGAAAAGTCCGAATGTGTGTGGACTATAGAGACTTGAATAAAGCTAGTCCGAAAGATGATTTTCCTCTACCACATATTGATATGCTGGTAGATAATACAGCTAAATTCAATGTCTTCTCATTTATGGACGGATTTTCCGGATACAACCAGATTAAAATGGCACCCGAGGATATGGAGAAGACAACATTCATCACACCTTGGGGAACATTCTGTTATCGAGTGATGCCCTTCGGTTTGAAGAACGCCGGAGCCACGTAACAACGAGCTATGACTACCTTGTTCCATGATATGATGCACAAGGAGATCGAGGTGTATGTTGATGATATGATTGCGAAGTCAAGAACGGAAATTGAACATGTAGAGCACTTGTTGAAGCTTTTTCAGCGTTTGAGGAGGTACAAGCTTCGTCTGAATCCTAACAAGTGTACATTTGGAGTCCGTTCCGGCAAGTTATTGGGCTTTATTGTCAGCGAGAGAGGTATTGAAGTTGACCCTGCCAAGGTCAAAGCAATACAAGAGATGCCTGCGCCCAAAACTGAGAAGCAAGTCCGAGGTTTTCTTGGCCGTCTGAATTATATCTCCAGATTTATGTCCCACATGACTGCCACATGTGCGCCGATATTCAAGCTCCTCCGGAAAGATCAGCGTCATGATTGGACCGAGGATTGCCAAAAAGCCTTTGACAGTATTAAAGAGTATTTGTCCGAGCCTCCGATTCTGTCTCCGCCTATGGAAGGGAGACCCTTGATTATGTATCTGACAGTTCTTGAAGACTCAATGGGTTGTGTCCTTGGTCAGCAAGACGAATCAGGGAAGAAAGAGTATGCTATCTACTACCTGAGTAAGAAGTTCACTGGTTGTGAGTCTCGATACTCGATGCTTGAGAAAACATGTTGTGCTCTGGCTTGGGCTGCTAAGCGCTTACGCCAATATATGTTAAATCATACGACTTGGTTGATATCCAAAATGGATCCAATCAAGTATATCTTTGAGAAGCCTGCTTTAACTGGGAGGATTGCTCGTTGGCAGATGTTGTTGTCTGAGTATGATATTGAGTATCGAGCTAAGAAAGCTATTAAAGGTAGTATCTTGGCTGACCACTTGGCACATCAACTAATTGAGGATTATCAGTTAGTTCAGTACGACTTCCCTGACGAGGAGATTCTGTATTTGAAAATGAAAGATTGCGATGAGCCTACGCTTGATGAAGGGCCAGAGCCTGGTTCCCGATGGAGCATGGTGTTTGATGGCGCTGTAAATCAATATGGAAATGGTATTGGGGCAGTGATTATTACTCCTCAGGACACACATTTTCCTTTTACAGCAAGGCTAAATTTCAAATGCACGATAATATGGCGGAGTATGAGGCCTGTATTATGGGTTTGGAAGAGTGTATTGATCTTAGGATCAAGCATCTCGATGTTTACGGTGATTCGGCCCTGGTTGTTAATCAGATTAAGGGTGAATGGGAGACGAATCAGCCTGGCCTCATCCCATATAGAGACTATGCAAGGAGGATTTCAACATTCTTTACTGAGGTTGACTTCCATCATATTCCTCGAGATGAGAATCGGATGGCAGATGCACTTGCTACACTTGCTTCGATGATCGTGGTGAGACTTTGGAATAAAGTCCCTAATATCACTGTGATGCGCTTGAATAGACCGGCTCATGTATTTGCAGTAGAAGAAGTGAAGGATGATAAGCCATGGTATTATGACATCAAGTGTTTTCTCCAAAGTCAGAGTTACCCGTCTGGGGCATCTGTGAAGGATAAAAAGACTTTGAGGAGATTATCTGGAAATTTCTACCTCAATGGCGATGTGCTTTATAAGATAAATTTTGACATGGTTTTTCTCAGATGCGTGGATAGACACGAAGCAGACCTGTTAATGACTGAAGTCCATGAGGGTTCATTTGGTACTCATTCCAATGGACATGCCATGGCAAGGAAGATGTTGAGAGCAGGCTACTATTGGCTGCCAATGGAGTCTGACTGCTGCAAATATGTTAAGAAATGCCATAAGTGTCAGATTTATGCGGATAAGATTCATATTCCCCCGACACTTCTAAATGTGATTTCATCACCATGGCCTTTCTCCATGTGGGGAATTGACAAGATTGGCATGATAGAGCCGAAAGCGTACAACGGTCACAGGTTTATTCTCGTAGAAATTGATTACTTCACCAAGTGGGTTGAAGCGACATCGTATGCAAATGTGACCACGCAGGTGGTTGTGAAGTTTATCAAGAATCAACTCATATGCCGTTATGGTGTGCCAGACAAGATCATTACCGATAATGGATCTAACTTGAACAACAAGATTATGAAAGAGTTGTGTAGCGAGTTCAAGATTGCACATCATAATTCTTCTCCTTATAGACCCAAGATGAATGGAGATGTTGAAGCTGCTAATAAGAACATCAAGAAGATTATCCAGAACATGGTTGTTACATAGAAAGATTGGCATGAGATGCTGCCATTTGCTTTGCATGGCTACCGTACATCTGTCAGCACTTCAATAGGGGCAACCCCTTTCTCCCTTATTTATGGCATGGAGGCTGTGCTCCCAGTAGAGGTGGAGATCCCATCAATGAGAGTCTTGATGGAAGCCAAGTTGAGTGATGCTGAATGGGTCCAGAGTCGTTATGACCAACTGAATCTGATAGAAGAGAAGAGATTGACTGCCATGTGCCATGGTCAGTTATATCAACAGAGGATGAAGAAAGCCTTTGATAAGAAGGTCAAGCCTCGTGTGTTCCGAGAAGGCGACCCCGTGCTCAAGAAAGTTTTGTCTTTTGCACCTGATTCCAGGGGCAAGTGGATTCCAAACTATGAAGGTCCATATGTTGTTAAGAGAGCCATTTCATATGGTGCTTTGATACTCACAACTATGGATAGGGAGGATTTCACTCGTCCTGTGAATTCAGATGCAGTCAAGAAATACTTCGCCTAAAAGAAAAACAGAATAGCTCGCTAAGTTGAAAACCCGAAAGGGCGACTTAGGCAAAAATGAGCGTCTCGGTGGATTGAAAACCCGAAAGGGCGGTCTAGGCAAAAGTTAGAGACATAAAAAAATGAATATATATCCCGCTAGATTGAGTACCCCACCTTGGGGGCAATCTAGGCAAAAATTAGGGATTTGGCAAGTAACTGCATCCTGACAAGACTTTGTTCTACAAGTTGTCATCTGTCAAAGATTCTTGCTCAGTCATCGTCAACTGAAGCTTCAAATACATTGGATTAAGGGTTGGTGGAGAAATGGTCATTATGTTCAATGTAGCCCTTTTTTAATATATATCACCAATTTCAAATTTGTAAAGATCCATGGAGTCTTGCCATTTGCAGACTACCATTCCATCAAATAAATTTGAGCCTTTGTCCAATTCTTTGCACTCTCAGTTGTTTCTGCTCAACAAATATTTTGCATGTTTTAATTGATAAATATCATTGTTTTAAATAAATAAAATCTTCATGAAAATTGTTTTTGAACAAAGTGAACATTCACAATGAAAAAGGATAGTTGGGATGTCTTTAGTGCTCTCCCAAGGATAGTATGATCTCCAAAAGGGTAAGACATATTGTTCATATTCCTTGCATACTTGTATCCTCTTCATTATCTTTCAGGTTGTCTCCTTCGCGAGCGCAGAAGAAATTTATGGATCACCAAATCCCCAGAGAGTCTGGAGTTTTGGCTTAGTTTTCTAAGCTCCCAATTGAGGCTGGAATTAGCATTTGTGTTATAAATTATATGGTTGTCATCTATTGTGTGGATTGACCTAAAATCCCTTATGAATTGGTAAATTGACATGCTATCTTTTCAAGGCAGTTGGTATTCCCTCATTCAGATTGGAATTCTCCCGTAGAATGAATAGGAAATCCCCAATACGAGTGGAATTCTCAATATTTGGTTTGTAGCTTATCCCCTGTGGACTCGTCTACATTAATCTCCAGCAGTTTGCAGTTTATTCCTCCTCAGCAAGGTTGATCCCATTTTAGTGCCCGGTTCAGGCATCAGTAGTGTTTCCCTAGTGGAATTGTCTGATCAGAGCCCGTTTGTTGATTCCTCCTGAGTAGAGTGGATGATGAAAATGTTTATCTTTCCATCCCCAGTGGAGTGATGTGTTCTCTTCTCCTCGGCAGAGATGATTTATCCAGCAGCGCAAGGAAAGGTGTTGGTTTTAAAACTTTTTGATTGGTGGTTGTTCCCCATAGAGTTTCAGCCTTCCCCTGGATAATTTCCCCAGTAGAATTGCTTCTACGACGGATCGTATCCATGTTCGGTTCCCCAGCCAAGGCTTTGCTTGATTTCAGATTGGCGTTGGAACTTTTGAGGAAGATGTGTTGATTCCTTCCCAGCAGAGTGATTGGTTCTCCGTCCCCTGCAAAGATCGTTGTTTCCTGGTATCTGTTGTCCCCATCAGATTGGATGTTCTCCAGTGGGCCTGGCTTTCTCTTTTGAGAAGTAGTACCGGATGTCTGTCCATTTTGATCCCTGGACCTGGTTGTGTTAGATATGTCTGTTTGTCAGCATTCATCATACATAAACCATGCATATACATGCATAATTATAATATTCAGATATTCATGTTGCATTCTTTGCCATATATCTTTGTTGTTATTTCCTGCTATTTGGTGATATATTTTTCCCCAAGCAGATGTGTGTCTCTGATCTCTCCATATAGAGTCAGCCCCATAGGCAGAAAGTGTATATCCTTTCTTCCGCATTCCCCACTGAGTTATGACCTCGTGGATGATTGTTATTTCAGTTTCCTCCCAAAATATGTATTGGGATGGAATTTTTCCCCTTAGTTATATCCTCATAGGGTTGAGCCTTGTTTCATTGTGTCTCTCTAGTTTGTTCCTAGATTGACTTCCTCTTGTTATTTCCCCTGCACTTCCCCGTAGTTTAGATGAATGATTGCTCAGTAACCGGTAATTGTCCATCTTTGCCCCGGCGTAGTCTGTGGCCTTCTACCCAGTAACCGGTAGTCGTAAGTCTTATTTCTGTGGTTTTTCTACCCTCATACCGGTAGTTATAAACCCCATTTTATCCCCTTGCAGAGTTAACCCTTGATTTTATTCATCCTAACCGATGATGGTCACTCTTCTGTGGTTTTCTACCCAGTAACCGGTAGATGTAATTCCCTCTTCGTTGGTTATCTTTATCCAATATTCGGTATTGATATTCCTTAATTTTTGAGTATATCTCCCAATAACCGGTGATATGTCTCTTGGATGATTGCTCTGATAAAGCAATTTATCCCCAGCGAGTTATCTTCATTTACCCTTTTTGTTGGTAGTGATTGTCTCTCCCCCTTTTTGTTTGGTCATCATTTTATACCCAGTAGTCGGTATCCCGATGTCCTTTCTTTTCGGTCGATTTATCCTTTATTAACCCAGTAACCGGTTGTGGATAATCTTCCATGCGAGTATGTTATCTACGTTCTGACGGTAATAGATAATATATCTCATGCGCTCTTCAGTCGAAGTCTTTTCCTTCCCCAGTCGAGTAAGGTTCGTATTTCCTTATGGAATCGAATGTCCATCCAGTGACCGAGTTTGCTTTTTCAGCCCTCCTTTTGGATGATGAGTGTTTTGGAAATATTCCCCAATTCACGTCTGGATGGTCACCTATTATATGCCCAGTAACCAGTATCTCTGGTGTTCCTTCCCTTCTGCTCCCTATTATGACTTTTTGTCCCTTGTGGAGTCAGAATTCTCCTGAGTTGAGATGTGCCTTTTAGGTCCTCCTCAGATGTTTTGGATGATTGATATCTCTCACCCTTATACCAGTCTTAGATACTCATTCTCCCCGAGCGTGGTATTCTCTCACCTTCATACCAGTGTCTAGATCACATGTCTCTTTGAGCTTATTACCCAGTAACCGGTAATACCTCATTTTGTTGTTTCCTCAGCTGAGTCCTCTTTGGACATTCCTCATCGGAGTCCCTTGGTGGATTCTCCCAGCCTGAGTCCGGATTCTTATCCGAGGTGTCCCTTTGTGGATAGTTTTGTTGTATTGGCATATTCCCCAATACATGCATCTTTGCGTCAGCTCGAGTCTTTCCATTGATTTATTTTCATGGAATCCCTCTCGTGTCTCTCAGCATGTTCTAAGTCGTGACCTGCTCGCGCATTTTATCCCCTTTACTCCCCAGAGTCTCTGTCCCATTGAGTGTATTACTCATATGGATTTTCAGTTTCTCCTGATTTCTTTTTCCTTTTGTGGACACATATCCCCATAGAAGTATTACCTTTTGCATACATACATTTGCATCATGAGGTCTCTTAGGGACCAAAATTCGTCTCTTTGTTATTATTTAAGCCCATTCTACCTCGTTGAGACGAAGATTTTAACCTTCACTTCTCCGGCTAGAATGACCTTAAATAGGGGCATCTGTAAGACCCCAATTTTGACCCTAATATCCCTCATGGCATCATAACATTGCACATTGCATTTGCCTCAAGGATCATAGCATCTTGGCTCCTTAACCTTTGGGTGGGAACTTTTGTGAGTTGGTTTGAGACCACCAAGAATTCTTGAATTATATATTATTGCTCTTCTTATTTTGTTTACTAACCAAAAGCACAAAAATATGTCACTAACATTTTTTGTTTTGTAGCTTGAGCAATCATGTGATCCAAGGCTCCTATGAGACTCTATGCTCATTGATTTGGCCAGGTGAAGGTGAAAGCATATGACAATGGTTCACAAAGGTCTCAATCATCATATATGCCTCCCAAGTAACTCAAATCATCATTTTTGATCAAAGCAAACCAAAGGGCTTGAGGCTTGTTTCACAAGGAAACCCTAATTCATCTGTTCATCAACTGTGTCTTGCTCATGAAGCAACCTCAACCCATGGTCAAATACAATCAAGGGAAGTTATTCCATTCATCATTTCATGCATATTTGAGCTTATTTTAGTGTCCTCAATCATCAATTCACCAAAATTTGAGGCATGAACTTGAGAAATTGATCAGTTAATTCATCTGACTATTTTGAAGTACACTGAGACCTAACTTTTGATGTGTTTGTCAAATGGAGATGACCCCAAGAGAAAACATGTTCGTAAGAACCATATGAACAACTTTCATGTTCATAAAAAAATTATTTGAAGCTTGTAAGGTCATCATCCATTTCAAAATATTATAGGTCATTTTGACTGAAACCCTAATTTTGGGTCAACTTCCCAAGAACATAACTCATTCATGTTTCATGATTTTTAGGTGAAATCAAATGCATTGGAAAGTTTCAGATGTCTACTTCATTTGTTATGTTGGACAAATTTTCATAATCCTAAAATAAATACATCTGATAATGCAAAACATTATAGGTCACTTTGGATTGAAATGTGAAAAAGTCCAACTTCAAGTGCCCATAACTTTCTCATCCAAAATCCAAATGATGCAAAATGTGAGTCCAAATTGATTTTCTTGAAAAGATCTACAACGTTTATGTTGAAGGTTTTGTCATTTGGAGCTTGCATCATTAATACAGAAGGGCTTGAAGTTTGGCCATTTTTGAAGTTTTCACATACACATGTTTTGCACTTTGCACTTCATGATCAATTTTCATCAATTTCCCAATTCCAAATGAATTTTTGCCCAACATAACAATTGATCCTCATGCCAAGAGATTTCCAACCATTACCCATAAGGCCATGTTCTAGTTTTGGAGGTGGCATTTTCGAAGAGGATAATATTTTAGTGCATTTTTGGAAACTAATTGAAAACACATTGCATAAGCTAATGGTATCATTTTTGCACGACCATTCCATCATGTTATGATCTCAGCTTGTCAAACCAAGAGGAATTGGGCCCTCCATGCGCCTGTACAGGCCCATGCATGGAGGCCCTTTCCATTCATGCACATGCATTGCTCATGCATACCTTTGCCATTTGTTATAAATAAGAGTCCATAGCTTCATAATTTCACAACCTGAAGGCGCCTGTTATGCTGCAAGAATCCCTCCATAGCCTCACTTAAAGGAACTCTCTCTTTCTCTTCAAATTTTCAGATCTGAATTTCAATTTCATTGATTGATTTTCAGACTCATAGTTCCTTAACCTTGCTTCATCTTCATCCTGAGATCATACTGCAAGCATTAGCAAAGGAGAATCGTGCTCTCAAGATCCACATTTCAGAGGTGGATGCTCAAACTTATTTTCTTTGAAACTCTTTGTTTATAGCTTGTTTATTGCATTTACTTACTGGGTTGGCTGAAGTCCTCTCATCAGAGGCAATTTATTTATGCTTTGAATTTTGAAATTCCATCAAGTTTCAGTTGAACACCATTTTTTTCAATCTCTGATTCCTCTCTCCATGGAAGTCTAGAGTGGAAATAGATGGCACAGGGGTGATGTACATCACCTCAGCTTTCCATTGTTGTGTAGATCGTGGCATTTGATGGAGGTTGCTTGTCTGCAACTCTCACCGGAACCGGAGGTCTCGCCGGAGAAGACGGTGGTGTACACCACCGTCCAAACTCCAGATCAAATCCTGGCCGTGCAATCTCATTTCCAGATCTAATTTGGATACTTCATTGTTATGACTTATTTAATGGCAGCGTGTTTCGCATTGACTTGAGTGTATGTTGGACGCGCGCATGTGATCCGTGTGATGTGTCAGCTCAATTAATGAGCTCCTGATCCAACGCCTCACGTTTTTTCTTATTTTAATTTCTGATTTTAATTTCCATTTTATTTCTTTTATTCCATTTCATTTCCAAAAATCATATCTCACTCATTATTGGTCCAAAAAATGTGAGACCAATTGCATTTTTTCTCTTTTAATTTCTAGTTTCTAAAAATGATTTTTAATATTTTTTATTTCATCATTTGATATTTTTTATGAATTTTCTCTTTTCTGGTTATTTTTAATTCATTTTAAATAGTTTTCAATATCCAAAAAATACAAAAATATTTTCTCAACCTCTTTGAATGATGATGGATCTATGAAAAATATTCTCATCAATTTATTAATTTATTTGAGATTTATTTGAGATTTTAATTCAATTAGGTTATTTTTATGCATTTTTAATTGATTAAAAATAGTTTCTGGTTTCTAAAAATGCAGAATTTTTTGTCAAACTTTGTTTGACTTTGTTGAACTTAGGATGATCCATTTGGACATTTGAATGTTGATTTGAAATGGATTTGAAGTTTGACCTTTAATTGTTTATTTTAATTCAAGTATTATTTTAATTTTGAAAAATACCAAAAATATTTTATTTGTTTCTTGACTTCTAAACTTCATCTTGCTTCTGTTTACTAATGTTTGACCTTGATTTCATCTATCTTTGGTCAATGTATGTTGGTTGCCTCATTTGATTTCCATTAATGCACTTTCTTCTTCTTCTTCTTTTTCTTTTTTGATCAATGGGTTAAAGATTGGTGGTTGACCTTGATGTATGGGAGGTTTAACCTTCCTTGATTTAAATCTAATTCATCTTGATCATAGATCAAGTGAATGGCTTTGCATTAAGGATAGGTTGCTTCCTAATCAAGCAAAGAACCTAAATCAATACAAGATCATTTCTCATTCTTCTTTTTGGCATGACAAGTTGTAGGAGCTTGATTCACTAACCAAGATCTCTAACTTGTGTTATTGCCTATATTTTTATTGACCGACCTCAGATAGGTGTGACTACTACATTAGTCCACTTACAATTGCTTAACATAACGCTAAATTGCCTTATGGCACACTAACACTAACCATTAACCATTACCATTTAATTCTTGCACTTTACATTTATGCAATTTACTATTCTTGTACATATTATTCATTTGTTTTCCCCTTTTGCTCATTCGAGCACATGTTTATGTTAATGCAATTTGCCTTTTGCTCACTTGAGCACATAATTGTGTATATATTATTGTGCTTGTGTTTTGTTTTGATTGTTGTGAACCAAAATGAAAAAAATGGACAAAAAGGACTTAGATTCTACGACATTCCCTATGCAAAAATGGAGTAAAAAAGGCCTTAATGTTGAAGATGGATTGGAAGGACCCAATTTCTAAACTCACTCTTGTCCATTCTTGGTTTGCATTATAGAACTTTTTGATGTGTGTGTGCTTTTGTGCTAGGGATTCCTATTTGAGCCAAATGGAAGAATCATTGTCATATGCATCTAAAGTGAGAGATACAAGAGCCATTGGAAGATTTCTAAGAGCTTTGCTTGATTGATTGATTGCTTGAGTATACACTTATTTGCTTGCTTATTCCAAAGGATAGGAGCTACTTGGATCATCAATATGATCTCAAGAAGGGAACTCCATTTGTGGTCTTATTTCTTCTCCTTCATCTCTTGTATGCTTAGGACTTAGTCATTCTTCTTCTTCCCTCCACTCTAACCCAGGCCAAAAAATTTGTGCAAACATTAACATTTGTTTTTAAACATTAGAAACCTAAGCATTATGCTTTTGATTTTCAAACTTTCTTTTCATAACACTTCTTTTGAATTGAATCTTTAAGTCAACTTTGACCATATTTTGTAAATACTTTTCATTGGTAAATATAATTCATTCAAATATTTTGTGGTTTCAATGGCCACTTCTTATCAAAATGTTTTCATAATCTTTAGCTATTAGGTTTGAGTTATCCTTGAGGTAGATATAATACTCACATATATCCTTAGTGATGGACAATGAGTCTTCCATGCTTATTATAGGGTTAACCCCTCACTAGCATGTTGAAGTTATCCTCACATGGTGGAGTTGTGGTCTTAGGTTGAATTTTCTCCCTTGGATAACAAAAGACCTTAAGGCTTTTGGACCAATCAATTCACCAACTTCTTTTGAGATTTTTACCCCGAACTACGAGGTTTTGATCCTAATCTTTTTTAAGATGGTACGTAGGCAATGAGTTTATCCATTCAAACACAAAAATTGTAAATAATTTGTACATTCTTCTCTCATCTCCCCAATCGTATTTGCACAAATAATTTTCACAAAATACCAACCTACCTTACAACAATTGTGAAAAGGGTTCCCTAAGAATACCTAGGATGTTTTGGGTGCGTAAAACCTTCCCATTTATAGGAGTGTTTCCTGAGCAAAAAAGAATAAAATCAAATCACCATAACTCACTTCACAACATCACTAATAGAAAGAAAAAAAAATTCTAACAGAATTAATTCACACTTCATTCTCATTTCTAATTGAATTCCAAAATGAATTTCACTATAACCAACTTCTCCTTTTTTCTAACCGTTTTACAACTAACTCAAAACACCACATTTCGTAATCAATAAATTTCTGCATTTCAAAGTGAATTTCAAAAGGAATTTCAATGACATTTCAAACAGTTTTTTAACTAACTAACCTAACTGTTTTCGCTTTCACTCTAACAAGCTTGACACAAAATCTCTAACAGAACCAATGTCCTTCCAAGCCACCGAACCACCCCTGCAATAAAAGAATTCAGAACCAATTGAATAGAAATATTCATTAACCTGCATTGGCATTTCAAGTAAACTTCATTAACATTTCAACTTAATAAATCAAAATTTGCAGTTTAAAATTACACTCCACTTCTAACTTACCATCTTTTAGAACCTAATTAACCAACATACAGTTCAAAACAATGTTTTCACTAACAGTAAAACCACTTTTTCCATTCCACTGCAAGTAAGGACAATTGACGGTAAATCCAAAGGGGAACTAATTGCAAATTGCATTTCATTTCGATTAAGTTTCAACCTAATCAACTAATTGTTTTTTAACATAACTAACATCCCAACTGTTATTAACCAACCATCCTAACAACTAACCAACTTAACAAATTTGTAACAAACTCTAACAAACTTATAAATCACTCCATAACCACTATAAAACTAACCTCACCGAAGGGCTTGATTTTTAGGCAATTCACACTCTTTACTCCCATCTTCTTCACTCTAACTGTCTTCTGCCAAAGAACATTGCTCTTTGCACCCCTCGGCTAGCCGATCCAGCGTTTGGGCTTACAGCATGAGGCCAACTTTCTTGCCCTCTGCACTCCTCTTCGTGCGCCTACACTTGTTTTTGGGCCCATTCCCTTTTTATTGGGTATGTTTGTGTTGTTATTAGTAATTAGATGCAATTAGTAGTTAGGCTTTAGATTAGTATTTAGTTAATTAGGTTTATTAGGTGTTAGATTAACTGAATTAGGATAATTAGATTAGAATTTTATCTCTAGAAATTAACTAGGCTTTTCCTTAAGTAATATGAAATTGATGAGAAACATTAAAAGGTTTGATTAGTTAATTTAAGTTTTCTTTAGAATTTTAATTAGGTTTATTAGACTTTATAATTGATCTTAGAAATTTAGTTTGATACTTTTTAGAATTAAAGCTAATTAGACCTTTTTATATTTAGGATTTAGATGATTTTAATTAGAATTTTCATGGTTAGAAATTTAATCCAATATCGAATATTTTGTGATATGACCATTTTACCCTTTAGGGGTTATTTTGGTACTTTAACCACACAATTGCATGACATGTCCCCCTAGGAATTTTTGACATAGAATTTTAATCAAGCCATGACTAACCATTACATGTTCCCTTAGGTATAACCTTTGATTAATTCTAACCATTAGGTTAGGATTAACTTAGTCCCTTAAATCAATTATAACCCTCGATTCAAGTTGATCATAAGTAATTTTGATCAACTAAATCCTTTGATATTGTATAATCCCACGGTCTAATTTGAGTGACCAAAAGATCCTTGGTCATTTAATAAGACTTTTTCTTCTAAGATGTGGAGCTCGAGGCCTCAAATCAAGATTCTCAACCAAGCATCCTCAGTCATACCAAGCAGTGGATAATACAAGCTTATCAAAGGTGACATCTTCAAGAGCTTGTTAAATCAAGACTATAATAGTGTGATATGAGCCTTAAGTAATAGAGAAGGAATGAGACTGGAGAATTCCTACCCCCATTCTGAATATCTTTGGGTATGGGATGAATGACTCAGTGCTCATCGTGTTCACCTCTATTCATAGACTTTAGCATAATTCAAATCATATGATTGGCAACTCTCTCTCTTTCTCTCTCTCTCTCTCTCTCTCTCTCTCTCTCTCTCTCTCTCTCTCTCTCTCTCTCTCTCTCTCTCTCTCTCCCTCTCAATAAAATAATACAACAAATAAAGGATTACATCATTAACTTATCGATCAAGATTCAAGTTGTACGATACAAGCCTTAAACAATGGAGAATGAATGGGACTGGATAATTCCTACCCCCATTCTGAATATCTTTGGGTACGGGATGAATGACCTAATTGCTCATTGTATTCACCTTCATTCATAGACTTTAGTATAATTCAAATCGAATGATTGATAAGGTCTTCATCATTAATACAAGAAACGGTAACATAGACTTTCTCTCAACTTGAAAGTTAGGATGAGAGTTACATGCCACGAGCCTTAAGTGGTAAAGAAGGAATGAGACTGGAGCTTTCCTACACTCATTCTGGATATCTTTGGGTGAGGGACATTTGGCTCGTTGCTTATCGTATCCACCTTTACTTATAGACTTTAGTGTGATTCTTATCAAGTAACTATCAAGTGTATTCTACTCTTTCAGTCGTTCTATCACTCCTCTTACCTCCTTAATCATCTTGTTTTCAGCCCTAGTGGGCTGAACTACGAAAGCTCGGATTTCCTTATTGCACTATAAGGATACGCTGGCAGGAGAACCCAGTTTCTTCGTGAGCTACCTTATTTATGAATCCTACTCTATTTATTGAAACCATTCTTCATTCATTCAATTAATACCATCCTTTTGAGATCAACTATACTTCTCCTTGTACTTCTTGTACATCCTTTTAGGATAATATAACGGAAGTCCACCTCATCAATCGAGAGTTGTTTAGATTACATCCAAACATTTAATTCAATCTTTTTAGGTTTAAACACCACCTTTCTCTTTGATTCAGAGTCTATCTCCTTCTTGGATCTGAGATATTATCCTTCTTTGATCTCGGACTATTTGTTCCTCATCCAGTGATATAATGTTCCTTGTGCACAAAAATACTTTCTCTTGGTCCCCGCCTATACCCTTTTAGGATGATGTAGCGGTAGTCCATATTGTGAATCAAGAGTTGTTGGGTTGGTACTCAAACACTTAATTCGGTCTTTGTCTTTGGCTTTACCCTATAGCGGCAGCCGTGCTACCCCACGTACCGGTAAATTCCTGTTTACTCTTTGATTTCAAGTTCCACACATTTGTGGGTTTCCTTGATACCATTTTGTTGGTATAAGTTATACTTTTCATCACTTATCTCTCCCTTTGTTCTCGTGGTTCCAGGAACTATGATTGCTCTGATTTTCTCATTGCACAATGAGAATACGTAGGCACGAGGATGTGAATCCTTGGCGAGCATACTTCTAATTGTTCCGCCTTCCGCCTTAGGGCACCATTCATATCTTTCATGATCCATTATCTACCTTCGATCATAAATCGTTCACCCTAGTGGCATACTTTTTTTTTACATTGAAACATAGTTTCCTTTGGAATTCCATATACACCCTTTTAGGACGATATAACGGCAATCCACATTTCTACCTAGAGTTGTTTGGCTCATATCCATACATTTAATTCCTTCTTTTTTGGCTAAATATCAGATAGTGGTAACCATGCTAGTCCACGTATCGTTTAACGTTGTTTCCCTCTAGGGTGCAAATCTCATTTCTCCTATGGATTCCAATATACCTTAACCTTTGGTTTCAAATTGTACTCTTCAGTCACTTGTTACCATAATCCTTCAATTTTGTGGCTTTGTTAACTTCATCTCATTCATCTCCATGATGCATTCATAATCTACCTTCATTCACTCCACTGATATATCGGTTATCTTTGAGTCAAATACATTATCTCTTTGTGCTCCTTCTTGTGTCACCTTGTGAACCAAGAGATGTTTGGGTCATACCCCCAAACACTTATTTCTTCGTATTTTCGTCATTACCCTATAGCGGCATCCCTGCTAGCCCACGTACTGGTAAAAGCCAGCTTTACTCTTGGGTTCATGTTTTCACCCCTTGTTGGAGTTCAAACAACATAATCCTTTGGTTTAGACCATACTTTGATCACAACTCTTTTCACCTCCTACCACTAGTTCTTCGAACTACAGAACTCTGAATTCCTCATTGCACTATGAGGATACGTAGGCATGAGGGCCCCAATCCTCACCGAGCACTTTATCTTTTTCTTTTACTTTCCCTTATTCTTTTGCGAGTAATCTTTGGGTAACATCTATTCGAGCGAGAACAATCAAAACGGTTCCCATGGAGTACCATGGACGTTTGGGGTGCTAATACCTTCCCCTTGCATAGCCGACTTCCTTACCCACCATATCTCTTTTCCTCGGGTTTTATCGATGTTTTCCCTTTCCTTCGGGAATAAATAAAGTTTTATGGCGACTCTGTTGTATGTTCGAGCGTGCGATACATTTGGGTATATTTTCTCTAGCTTCAATAGCCAGTAGTGAAAAACAAATCGAAAGTACTACGGAGGGTAATAATGAGGAGAGTTCAGGTGAGAAAATAGTATTGGCTGAGAAAGACCCACCGACACCACCCGAAAGGGAGGTTGTCGAAGAGGTAGAGAAGAAAGCACCTTGTGTTATTCCTCATCCCAATAAATCATCGATTCCTTTCCCGCGAATGTATGTAGAAGTTAAGGTAGACTCTCAATCCAAAAGGTATGTGGAGCTATTGAAAAATATCCACGTCAATGCACCTTTGTTTGAGATCCTGTGTAGGGAGAGAAAATTAGAAGACCATGAAACTAGGGAACTCCTTAGTGTTAAGAGAGGAAGGTTAGACTTTGAGGTGGTGGATGAAAAAACTGAACCCAAACCTGAAAAGTTGGTTCTCAAGATAGAGCCAGAACCAATACCACAAGTTTAGAAGAACAAACCACCTTGCATAAGGAAGAAAATAAAGGGTGAAGGATATGAGAGATGGCTTAATAAGTGGCCATGGAAATCTACGATTATTAAAAGTTTGACCGAGGATTCATCTTCGGAAGAACCACCATGAGTACTTACACTCCTGAGTCTCCGAGCTATTGACGTAAGACATAGTGCTGCGTGGGAGGCAACCCACAATTTCCATTTTTTATTTCATGTTATGTTATAATATTTATCCATTATGTTTTTATATTAATATTATTTTAATCCATTACTTTTCAAAAAGAAAATTTTGCACCACTAATAATGATGCAACCTAAAAATAGTCCAGAAGACCAAAAGAGCAAGCAAAAGCGCACTAGAAGGCATGGAGGTCACCACACTCATTATGGCATTCGCTACAGACTCTAAAAGTCAGAAAACCCAAATTTATACAGCGTGGCATTGTCAGTCGCCACGAACCCAAGAAACGAGTTTTAAACCCATATTTTTTACTTTCCCACTTCATCCTCTTAACTTTCAAACTGCCTCATTCATTAACCCATTCAAATCCTCCATATTCCCAAAAATCTCTCATTATTTCTTCACTCTTTCACCTTCCACTTTCATTACTATTTAAACCAACACCTACCATCACCATTTTCATTACTTTCACTCTTACATATTTCCCTCTTCACCATACCTCATCTACAAACTCTAACAATGGCTAAAAGAGGAATTGATGATTTCAATGGAGTAATTTTTCGTGAAGGTAGAGGCGGTCGCAAGCAGCAAAAGCACTACGAAGCTCTGCTGAACTGGGGCATCGTCCCGACAAGGTATGCAGATGACTCTTGTCTACGTATCTAGGAATATATGATAGTGTATATTGGATGTTGGATAGGTTGAGTTTAACACATTTTTATGCATGTAGAGATCCCACTTATGTTAGTTTGACCTTAGAGTTTCTTAGCTCCTTAGTTTACACTACAAATAGTTGGATTGCCAGTAAAATAGGCACTGTTAGATTTCGCATGTTCAACATCGAATATGAGTTTAATCTTAACCAAATGGCTGACTTGCTGCAGTTTCCTCTTGGAGAGGGTGTTATTTGTGAAACACCTCTGGATACTGATTGGCCACATGAAGTTGGTTCATTATGAGAACAACTAACTAGTAACCAGATTGATGGCTTTGAGAGCAATAATGCCACATAAATCCATAAACCAGCCATACGTTATTTTTGCCTAATGTTGGCGCACACCATTTTTTGTCGGGAAAACAAAAGTAGGATTAATGTCAATAAGTTGTTTTGTATACACTCTGTTTTTGAACACACGCGGGTTAATTCAGCCCCGTTTTTATTGTCCCACATGCAAGCGGGTTGCACCGCTAAGAAGGGGCACATCGCATTTGGAGGACTCATTACTTCTATTGCTCATTCCCTAGACCTGCACGCGGAGCTTGCTACTCTCGACCCTCTACACATGCTTTTCCTAGATATTGATGTATGCCGCCACATGCGGTGAATTAAGAACATGAGTGATGAGAGGTTTTCACTAATGATAGCCAACAGGGTAGTCCCTAATATTATTTTACCTTGCCTGAACCACATTGATGTGTGAGTGAGGGAAATTGGATCTATTACCTGAATACCGGTGTTGATGCCGATCCGGTACCCATGGACATTCATGAAAGTATCGTTGCTGATAGTGACACCAATGATGAGTTTGATCAGGAAGAGCAAGGCTCTCCTGTACACTAGTTACCACCATACCACTCACCCCATATTCCTGCTTCACCTGCACACACCACACACTTTTTTGACCATTTTGCAGGTATTTCCTCCAGAGTTACGCGCGCCACACTTGATGATATACTTAATGAGATGCATGCCCAGAATGCCACCAAAGCTGAGAGAGATAGCCTGATATATGCTATGCATTAACAATAAACAAGTGATGTAACATATAGGCTAGATTCAAGTACAAGAAGAAACAATGATGGAGCATATGGGTCAGACGCAAGCCTTTCAGACTAATATGACAAATAATGTGCAACTGATCCAAGCCACCCAAGCTTCACTTCTAGGGAGCCTGCGACACTTAAGGGCAGCCCAGAACACCATGGCATGTAACATTCAGCAGGTTCAGACATCATAAACCTCCATGGTGGAACAGGCACAACAATGACAGACCTTTCAAGCTTCTATGGAGCACCGCCACCAAGAGATGCTAGAGCATCTCCAGTTTTCCCAAGCAGCTGAGGATCACCATAATAACCAACTGTATTCTTTATCTGGGCGGTTGGCTATCTTTGAGGTCTAGATGCATGGAGAACATGGTCGAGGTGGATACAAACGAGGTGGGTACGGCCAAGGTGGACAAGACGGTTGGTGGCAAGGCCAAGGCCAATGAAGATATTGATTATATCGTCCAGGTTTATCATTCTTTTTTCTCACTTTTATCAAAACATTTAGGACAATGTTTGGTTTAAGTGTGGGAGAGGAACTTTATCGCTTTCATTTTTATTGATTTCTAGTTAGACTTATTATTTTTAGTTTATTTCATGATTTTAGGATTTTATCTGTTTTTACTTTTTAATATAGTTAGTAGAGTCATTATATGTGTTGTCGAGTCTTTATGTGTGGTTTTATGTTGCTTATTGATTCCCCCACATTCTTGAGCCATACGAAAAAAAATTGACTTAGAATAAGAATGTATATTTTGAAAGTTTTAGGTTATAGACAATACTTAGGATAGATTGTAAAAACTTGGGAAAACTTTACAAGAACGGTATCGTTTTAACACCAAGAATCTCCCGAATATGGATATCAATTTGAGTATTTATCATGTCGCAACCTTAAGCTCTCATCCTTTAATTATCCTTAAGTAGTTTATTCAGCAGTCAGCACCATCACAAACACACACTATGCAAGAAACCGATGCAAATAAGTGTATGATCTTAAGCTTAAAAGAGAAAAAGAAAGGCCAAATTAATAAGGACGTTCCTTCTAAGTTAGGTGACCCTCACCCGGTCATTTAACTCAACGGTACAAGCCTCTTTTGATAATATCAATCACGCCAAAATGCGAAGAAAAGAAAAGAATATATAGGATCATAATCACTAAAAAATTATCTTGCTCTGAGTGTGGAAGGATAACGGGTTTAATCTGATTTCACTAGAATGAAAAAGGATAGAGAGAAATATGAGTAAATTAGGCTTAGACATGAAGACATGATTTAGATTTGTTTGTATAGGAGGGAGACTTATGTATGCACCATGCATATTTGTGTTCCCACGATATCCTTAGTGAAGAAGTTAGTACCTATTGATGCAACTCTAACCGAAATTGAGTTTATAGCCTAGAATAAGTATCCAATTGCAATTGTTTTCATGAGTCTTAATTTCAACATGATGCATAATTTTCAAATGTCTTTCCCATATGTGTAGGAATTGCTTGAGGATAAGCAAAGGTTTAAGTGTCAGAAAGTTTGATAACACCGAAAAACATAGTCTATTTCGACTCGATTTGCACATGTTTTATTATTTTTTTTTTGCATTTTGTAGTGTTATGCTAGTATTTTATGCATGTTTCCGATATTTTACGAGTAAGAGTCGATTTATGAAGAAACAAGACGAAGATGGCGCAAAACGGAGAAAAGTGGCAAAAATACACTTGCAGAGACCTCCATGACGTCCGCCATGGCCCCTGCCATGACTAGGCAATCATGGAGCCCACCAAAGAGGAAATAAGAATGCATAAAATGCAGTCAAAGGCTCGTGGCGACCGCCACTAGCATCATGGTAACCGCCATGCACATCAAAAAGGCCAAAATGACAACTTTGCACTTGTGGAGACCGCCTAAAGCTTCATGGCGAATTCCATACAGTTCAAAACCTGAAAAACAAAAGCAGTTATTGACTTGGTTCATCCCCACTCTTCCTATATTTTCTCCCACGATTTCCACTCTCTTGGAATCAGTTTTTCAGCATTGTATCATTATATATATTGGAAATGACATGTACTTTTTTAGGGGTGGAAGTTTTGTGGATCGAAGTCGGGTATAATGCTTAGAAAGTTTTAGTTTTAAGCATAAATCACTCTTGTAAAGTAGTAGCTTTCTCACATCGAGGGAATACTACACCTTAGTGTTTTTAGGCATTCATTGTACAATACTTGGATCAAACAATCTTGCCATTATTCAAAGTTATTCAATTTAGTTTTACTTTCCAGTTTATTTTCTAGTTCATTTAAGTTATTGCAATTTATTTTTCCGCCTTTATTTTCACCATTTGTAATTCTGCAATGTTTACTTTCCGCCATTTACAATTCGCTTTATAAATTCTGTCATTGTTGTTATTGCTATGAGTTTTTGTTTCTCTCATTTAAATTATCTGCGACCATTGCTTAGAATTATTTTAAACCAATTACTATATCTTTGTTTAATTTGAAAACCCAAAATTGTTTGTGTTTAATATCATGTCCAGTTAAATTGTTTTGAGTCCGATATATGAGAATCGTTGTTTCGACGAGACTCGGTAATAAGTTGGTGTAAACCTTTTTATAAATCATTTTTTCTGGTTTTGATTTTTAATTGTAATTCTGAAAAGTTTTGCACGAGAGGGAAAACATTAAGGTTCGAGTCAACAAAACGAGAGTGTGAGACTTGAACCGGATAGTAAAAATTGGGCATTAATACTAAATACAATGATAGCGCTATAGAACTTATAGATTTTCAAAAAGTATTTCCCAATTCAAATGCGAGAGCAGACATTTGGTCTAGAAGTATAGCTAGAGTCAACAAAACGAGAGTGTAAGATAAAAAAATTTAAATTAATATTTTTGTACTGAAAAGTGATTCAATACATTAACACGCACCAATAAATTATTGAGTCCCCGAGGTACACCGGGATCCATATTCCGGTCTCTCCTTTCTGTTATATTTTCCAAGCTTCATTCTAATTTTAGTATTAATTTCCCCTAAATCAAATTTTCATTAGCCTTAGATTTAGATAGCACCAATAGGTAGCGATAAGTTTGATTATTGGTCCATGTGAATTCAATATCTTTTAAAACTATACGATACAACTGTGTACTTGCAATTAGATATTTCAATAGACTCACTAAGTCGCGATCACATATAGAGTTGATTTGTGAGTCCGGTTCAGAGTGAGAGCCGTGACGAGCATGATTTGAGTTGATGTTGCATTGCATTACATGATGATGAGATTTTTATGGAATGATGAGTAATCTTATATTATTTGTGTGGGGTCGACCGTGACATGGGTGACACATGAATACATAATATTGAGGTGCATGTTTGATATGTGTATGACTCTGTAGTGTGTGAATCAATCCTGATTGTTTTGTGCATCATTTATTATTTGAATGTATTATCACCCACTATTTATGTTGTTACGTCTGTGCTCCTTTGAAGTACATATAATCAGGTATCTGAGTAAGATTTTGAGGTTGAGGACGGTGTTATGCCTCTTTAGTTTCTTATCAATCGAGTCTTATAGTTGAAGTTGCTCTAATATATAACACGAGGGGAACAAACTGTTATGTCATTTATTTTATGTGGCATATATTTCCGTTTATTTCGATGATGAATCACTTTTCAAACTAATAATGTTGTTGAGGCTTTTAAATCCCAAGTATTTTATAATTATCGTTGCTTATCAAACAATTTCATTTTTAATTATGTGGTTCAAATATGAGTTTGATTGTTGTTGATAGAATCCTACTTAAAGGATATATGTGTTATACTTATTTAATTTAATTATTTGTCGAGTCGGAAAGTAGGATATTACACTAACCTCCTCTACCGTCGCCATAACCTCTTCCATCGTGAAGGGGATGTTTTTCTATTTCTTCTTCTATCATGAAGGGGATGTTTTTATATTTCTTCATACTTAAGATAACCAACTAGTAAACTAACAATGAGTGAGATACAAGGTAACCTAAAGGATGGGGTGGGATCCAAACAAACAATATTTAGGGGGTAATCCAGAATAATCTTGAAGGGATGTCACCCGAAAGTCTAGGGTATTAGGAGAAAACATGATAAGTTTAGAGAGAGACTCTGACCTCTCCCTAGAAACGCGTGGGATTATTATCATTTAATGAATATTAGTTTTCGATAAACATAACATAAAACATATTAGTTGTTTTTAAGTGTTATTTTTTGATTTTTTACATATAACAACAAAGTTAATTATTATTATTACTTTTCAGATAATAATTCTCATTTTACCTATAATATCCTTAATTATTTATTATATTTATTTTACTGTTTTTTCTATGTAATAATTATTTTGAAGTAATTTTGAAAAAAAAAATACATTTAATATTATTTTAAATCTTACAAGTGAAAATTAAAAAGAAAGATTTTTTTTTTAAAATAACATTTAAAAAGGAACGAATGAAATATATTTTAATGTTTATTATAAACTAAAATGACTGATGTTGGATGAATTAAATTATTGGATGAGATAATAGTTTAAGTACTTTTATTAATCTTAGTATTTAAAAACTAAATGGACGAAATACTGCTAATTTAGATATGAAATTGACATATTATTCCATATAAAGCTATCTTTGTCAAAAGTTAAATATAAACAAAATGAAAAAGTTGATTGAGTCGTCTGTTCTTTCTTATGTCAATCCACAGGTGAGAGCTGAGTGTTACTTGAAAAACATTGTCATTAATAAATTAATCACAAGATTAATTTATATTTATATAATATTAATGATAATTAATTTTATTTATTCACATGCAGGGTATAGTTTGTTCAGGAATGACTTATTATATACAAGGAGATGTTATGAGATATAGAGGCCCAGTTTTTGTAACAACTTTCAATCCTCTCTGTATGATCATAGTAGCGATCATGGTTATTTCTTTTTGCCGGTATAAAAAATCTTCCACGAACAATTTATATGTAATTCGTAAGTTAATTAGTAATATTTTGATAATTTTGTTTTTGTTAGATATGTAATTTTTTATGTTAAGTATTCGATAGTGTCGAAGTCGAATGTATTCGATAGAATAATAATCGAATATAATTTGTATTAATCGAATGAGTTAATCTCGATAGAGTTAAAACTTAGTATCTGTTTTGTAACAGTTGGGTTAGTTAGAGATTACTCATTGTATAAGTAAATTCAGCTATAAATAGGAAGACACCCTTATTTATAAAATACAACAAGTGAATAATTCAGTTAGAATTGATTAAAATCCCCTTCTCTTCTCCCAAAATCCCAATTTTTCTTCTTCTCCCCTTTTCTCTCAAATTATCTTCTTTCATAAAATCTTTGTGCGGCGGAATCGTCTTACAACTAAAGTGTTCTTGAATCACTCAAGTTACAAATGAAGAACGAGATGTGTGATCAATCAGAAAAATTGATTCTTTTTCATCAAGATTGATTCAGATTATCTCCAAGATTGGAGTTTAATTTCAACATCTGGTATCTATAGCACCAATTGCGATTCCGGAAAGCATAGCGTAATGACTTCTCATTGAACGAGCATTTTCCAGTAAATCTTCCAATCTTGAATGGTAAGAGTTATAAGAATTTGTGTAAGCAGATGAAGGTTATCTTCTGCTATTAAGATATTTGGGATCTTGTGAAGAATAGAGTGACACCAATTATTAAGATAGTTAGAGTGATGTGGCTCTGGAGGCACAGTTAGCAAAAGAAAAGAAAGTAAAAGGAAGATAGAATGGTAACAAAGGTAGAGAAGGTTACAACAATTTGACTGATAGAGGAAACCAACTAGAATGCAGTTCATTAAATCATAAGCAATCTTCAAACCAAAGCAATCATAGAGGTGGTGGTACAGGTAGAGGAATAGAAGATGGAAGAAAACCTGACAAAATCCATATTCAATTTTATAAATGTCAGAAGTATGAACATTATGCAAGTCAATGTCGACGAGACAAGAAGAAAATCAAGAAAATGATGCAAGACTTGAAAAACACGAAGAATAAGAGATGTTGTTGATGGTCACAACGAAATATGAAGAAAGATTTAAGGACCAATGGTACTTAAACTTAGGATGCTCATCACACATGACAGGAAGGAAAGATTGGTTTATCAACACAAGTCCCTCAATGAAGAACAAGGTGAAATTTTTAAATGAAAATACCATGATTGCTGAAGGTATTGGTGATGTTCTGATCATGAGGAAAGATGGCAAAAGGCCAGTAATTTCCAATATATTGTACATACCAGGCATGGCAAACAAGTTTATCAACATAAGGCAACTGATTGCGAAGAATTACAAAGAGTTGATCAAATATAGGATGATGAGAGTTCTCGACTGAGTTGGTAGGTAATCTTGAAGGCACTTATGACTCAGAACATAACCTTCAATATTGAACTTAATGTGATGGGACACAAGTGTATGGCAATTGCATCTAAAAGAAATGAATGACTATGGCACTACAGACTTAGCCATATCAACTTCAAAGACATCATAAATCTAAAGAGAAGAATCATGGTTTCAAGATTACCAGAAATCGGCATTCCAAATGAACTATGTGAAAAATGTGTTCAAACAAAGGAACACAAGAATAACTTCAGCAAAGATGCAGGAAGCAAGTCGAAGATAATTCTTGAAGTCATATATTCAAATGTGTGTGGTCATATCCATATTTATTCAATTAGAGGTAATTGATACGTTGTCACATTCATAGATGTTTTCAGTCAAAAAATATGGACATACCTAATCAAGAAGAAAAGTAGCGTGCTTAAGATGTTCACAAAGTTTAAATCTATGGAGGAGAGACAAAGTGGTCGAAAGCTTAAGACCATGAGAACTGATTGTGGTGAAGAGTATTTTTCCAATGATTTTGTTGTTTTATGTTAGAAATAGGGGATTGTGCATGAGGTGTTTCCACCTTACACTCCACAGCAAAATGGGTTTGCAGAGAGGAAAAATAGAACCATCATGAACATGGTGAGGAGTATGCTAAGAGGAAAGCATTTACCTAGTGAATTATGGGTTAAGGATGTGTCGAATACAACATACATCCTAAACAAATGTCTAACTAAGAATCTATAAGGAATTATACCAGAAGAATGTTGGTCTAGTGTTAAACCTATCTTAAGTCATCTCAATGTGTTTCAATCTATAGCACATAGACATGTTCCTGATTAGTTGAGAAGAAAACTTGATAACAGGTCAAGCCATATGATCCTAATAGGATATCACTCAACTGATGGATAGAAACTGTTTAACCCAGGGAACAAGCAAGTTGTGATCAATAGGTATGTGATCATAGATGAGATAAGGGAATGGGACTAGACTAAAAACATCAATAAGGATTAAGTGAGACTCATATGTGATGAACCAACTGGTGAAACTGACAGAGGAGTTCGACAAGAGGAATTCAGAGGCCAAGCAAACACAAGTAGACCTCAAAGAACATGAAACATATCTGCAAGGTTGCAGAAATATGTGATTAAATCATATGATATGGTCAATGATGAAGGTGAATTTGTTCATTATTCTTTCTATGCAGATACTGAGCCATTCAATGTAACTAAGGCATTGAAGGACTCAAAATGGATGCAAGCAATGAAGGAGGAACTGAAGTTCATAGAAGTTAACAATACTTAGTCACTAGTTAAATTGCCATAATGTAAGAAGGAGATTGAAATGAAGTTGGTTTATAAAGTGAAGTTGAATCAAAATGGAGAAGTAACCAGACACAAAGCAAGACTTGTAGTCAAAGTATTTCTTCAGAGAGAAGGAATCGAATTTGATGAAGTCTTTCCACCATTTGCTAAGATCGAAACAATCAGGTTGGTTGTTGGTCTAATAAATATGAATAACTGGTATATGCGTCATATGGATGTGAAATGTGCATTTATGAATGACCTTCTAGATGAAGAGGTTTATGTAGTACAACCAGTTGGTTTTATGAAGTAAGGTCAAAAGGAAAGGTATACATGTTGCATAAAACCCTATATGGACTCATGCAAGCTCCAAAAGCTTGGAATAGGAAGATAGATAGTTTCCTAAAAGAGAAGGAATAAGTAAAGTGCACAACTGAGCATGAAGTATATGTCAGAAGAAGTAGGAGTGAACTACTTATACTATGGTTCTATATAGATGACCTATCGATGACTTCTCGGTAAATGTACCGATAATTTCTCAGTAATAAATAAGATCAAAAATCCATATGGACTGCTTTTTAACAAGAAAAATTTATGTAATGCGTGGAAAATAGTAAATGGGAGATTTTCGAGTTTACAATGCGAAAATAAAAAAGTGATCAAACAATAATAAGAAAGCGGTCAGGTTGTGTATAGAATCCCCTATTTCTCTATTGTTGATGTTCGATGCCTTACATGAATAATCTTATCACTATAATCTCATGGCGAATTAACAAAACTTCTATAACCAATCCCTTGCGATATAGCTCACCAATCACTACTTGGACTTTCCTATCCCTAGTACACTAGCTTAAGCAGGATTAGGCGATGCAACAAAGCGTTAATTCACTAACCACTACTCGGGGTCTCCTATTCTTGTTCGACCAGCGTAAGTACAACATTTTCCCTAGGTCCAATGCATAGACTAATGGTTAGTATTCCCTATATGCCCAAAATCAGATTAAAATAGTATCTCACATAAAAAGCATTACGAACAAGAAGCAATTGAATAGAATCATAAATCAAAGTATTCATGCAAAGTCAAATCAACATATGTCCCAATAATATAGAAACATGTTCATAAACACAACATAACCTAGAGATAATTATCTACTCATAATTCAGATTACAATACCAAAAATAATTAAGAAGAATTGCATATGAGATACCTTGAAGAATTAGCCTCCAATGGCTTTCAATGCTCTCTAAATATGCCTTCTAGTGTTGTAAATCGTCACTTTTTGTGTAGAAATTCATCCATTTTCGAGTGAAGTTTAGAACCCTTGAAAAAGTACAAAAAATCCCCTTTTAAAGTAGTCAAAATGCGTCAGAAACTAGCCTATCGCGCACGTGATACTTTTCCATCACGCACGTGATTTTGAACATGCTGCATCACCTGCACGATACTTTTCATCGCGCGCTTGATTATTCCAAAATGTAGATATTTCTCTTAGCTTCATTTTGAAGAAAAAAACTCGTGGAAAAACGAGTTACAAAACTCCATATATGATCAATTTATTGGACATACGTCAAGATGTAAATTATGCTGAAAATTGCTCGTTTCTTCAGAATTTCTTCCCGATTCCTTGTCTTTGATCTATTTCTTAGACTTTTTCATATTTTATTCATACTTCCTCAAGTAACTCACATGCAACTACACATTTCAAACAGAAAAATGAATTGCAATAATAACGAATAAACATCACCAATCGTGTTACCTGATCATCATTACAGTTCCCGACTTCACTCGAATTGACAAGATAATCACACAATCAACGTACAAAAGTATTTTACCATAAGTTTGTAAAATTTCTAATAAATTCAGTCAAAGTAATCTAAACACACACTTTCAAGGTTGTAATGGGGCTTATGTCAGAGTAGGATAATTTGAGATAATAGGCTTAAACCTTTGGAGTTAGGTACCTAGTTTTCCTTATTTTGTCATATTCCTTTTCATATCAACTCTTGCTTAATTACTTTGGTACTAGAGATTAACATTTTATGGTCCTAAACACTTTTTTCCTCATTGTTTTGAAGAAGTTGCTTGGACTTCTTGATTGTTCTCATTTTTATTTTTGAATATATGACAAAAATCTCTAGTACACCAACCCCAAACTTAAACTTTGCTCACTTCCAAGAGCAACCCCAAACTTATTCTTTTGAATATGACCAAGGAACTAAAATTTCTACCTAACTCCAAAGAGAGGGTGGAAGTATTTAATCTTTCAAATCAATTGGCTAACAGATGTGGCTATGTCACTGAAAGAAAGGGCTTAGGCTCAAAGTGGTTAGCAAATGATATAAACATGATATACGAACTATTTTAAAAAGACTCAGAGTTTACCACAAAGAAGTTCCTCAATGTGTATTTATCAAGAAATAATGTAAATTCTAGAAAATAGCAATTGTACGGATACTCTCATAAGAAGGAAAAGTAAACAATGGAATATTTGGCTCAAACCTTACTAGTTGAGGTATTTGGAGATTTAGTACAAGGTAGTTGTTTGTTCCTTTCTTCCTCAACTCTCAATCCTCAAGGAACTTTCCTGATGATCACCTTTGTTTTTTATGATGTTTACAGTTGATATGTTCACTCCTAAAATTGCAATTTTGTAAATCCAAAAGAAACAACAACAACAATAAACTTGACTATTAAAGAAAAACATAAATTTATTGGTACAAAGGGGAACCAAGTATTGTAGCTAGTACTATAGATTGACTTGAGATATTGACTTGTTGGGCGTAAAAGAGAATCACAGAAATTAATACAAGTTCAGAAAATTCCAAATTAACATGTCATTGTAGTGGAAAAATTCTTGCACGTCTTGTATGGTGTTGTTGAAGTCTTGGTTATGTTTGATCCATTATGTCCTCGTCTGATTGATGATGATACTCGAGAGGAGCAACTTCACTTTGAACCCATTGCCTAAAACAACACCAACACTAGAAAATGCAAAGAGATTAGAAAAAAAATAGGATTAGAGAGAGTTTTTAGTCTCTCTTTCTTCTTTCAATCCCTTTCTCAAGTCTTTGTTCTACTACTCCTAAATGTGACATGCTAAAAAAAATTAATTGAAATAAAATGAAATTTAAATTTTGTAAATGAAATGAAAACTTATCTGATGGGTTGCCTCACATTAAACACTTCTTTAAGGTCCTAAGATTGACCTTTCGATTTTTGTGTTAGAGAGGCATATATGACAAGAAAAATATATCATCCTTATTGTTGAAGAATAATTTCTAGCATTTTCCAAAATGAGCGATTTTGCTGCAAGTTCCTTTGCATAAGCTTCAAACTTTGCCAATCTAGCATAAACGTCATTTGCATGACTATCTTGACCTCACATACAAAACAAAAAGAAGAATACCTTAGTAGCACTGAACTAGATAAAAAATTCAAACAAAAATAAAACAAAAAAGAGAAAAAATAGGAAAGAAAATTTAAGAAGAAACAAAAATAACTAATTACAAAAAATTATTTACAATTGAAACCAAAAGTAAAAATAAAAATAAAAACAAAATTAAACATTGCACAAGCGTCACATTGTTTAAATTATCAATAGTCCCCGGCAACGACGTCAAAAACATGATGACTTCTCGGCAAGTGTATCGATAATGTCGCAGTAATAAATAAGATCGAATTCATGTGAATTGCTTTTTAACAAGACAAATTTGTTCATTTCATAGAAAATAGTAAACGGGGGGTTTTTGAGTTTGCAATGCGAAAATAAAACAAATGATCAGACAATAATAAGAAAGCGGTTAGGTTGTGTATATAATCTGCTATTTCTCTATTGTTGAAGTTCAATGCCTTACATGAATAATATTATCATTATAATCCCACGGAAAATTAACAAAAATGCTATAACCAATCCCTTGTGATATAACTCACTAATCACTACTCAGAGTTTCCTATCCCTAGTTCACTAGCGTAAGCAGGATTAGGCGATGCAAGAAAGCGTTAATTCACTAGCCACTACTCGGGGCTCCTATTCCTATTCAACCAGCGTAAGTAAAATAATTTCCCTAGGTCTAACACATAGATTAATGGTCAATATTCCCTATGTACCCAACATCATATTAAAAGGGTATCTCACATTAAAAACATTACAAATAAGAAGTAATTGAATAGAATCGTAGATCAAAGTATTCATGCAAAGTCAAATCAACATATGTCCCAACAATATATAAATAGGTTCATCAAATACAACCTAACCTAGAGAGAATCATCTACTCATAATTCAGATTACAATATCAAAAACAATTAAAAAAGAGTTGCATATGAGATCCCTTGAAGAATTGGCCTCCAATGGCTTCCACTACTCTTCAAATATACCTTCTGGTGTTGTAAATTGTCACTTTTGATGTAGAAATTCGTCCCTTTTTGGGTAAAGTTTAGATCACTAGAAAAGTACCAAAAATCCCCTTTCAAAATAGTCAAAACGCGTCATAAAATAACCCATCACACGCATGATACTTTTCCACCGAACATGTGATTTTGAATATGTTGCATTTGCGCATGCGATACTTTTCATTGCGTGTGCAATTATTCAAGAATGTAGATATTTTTAATCTTTATTTTGCAAAAATAAAACTCGCGTCAAAAAGAGTTACGAAACTCCGGATATGATTAATTTACTGGACAAACGTTAAGATGTAAATTATGCTGAAAATTGCTCGTTTCTTCATAATTTCTTCCTGATTTCTTGGCTTTGCTTTGTTTCTTAGATTTCTTCATTTTCTTCATACTTCTTCATATTTATATCATTTTTAACTTGATATTTCATTGAATTCAATGCAAATACTCATAAAATTCATATAATGACAAACTGTCATCATCTGTTGTTAACAGGTAGCTGCAAGAAGGAGATCGAAGATTTCAAATGTGATCTGAGCAAGGAGTTCGAAATGTCTAACTTGGGAAAAAAATTATACTTATTTAATATAGAATTTTATAAGAATAGTAGAGGCTTAATGATGGATCAAAGAAGATATGTCAGTGAGATACCCAAAATATTTGAGATGGAAGAATGCAATGCAAACTCGACACCAGCTGAAACAAGATTGCATATGACAAATGACCTAAACGAAGTTGAAGTCAATCTAACTCAGTATAGAAGACTCATTAGATCACTAAGATACATTCACCATACAAGGCCTAATCGGGCATACAACGTATGTATGGTGAATAGATTCATGCAAAGGCCAAAGAAATCACACCTTGCAGCAACAAGGAGGATACTAAGGTATCTCAAAGAAACTCTCGACTATGGAATTTTGTTTCCTGGAATAGATGAAGGGAAAGAATGCAAACTTGTGAGGAATAGTGACTCAATTTGGTACAGTGATGTTAAGTATAGAAAATCCACATCTGGTTATGTGTTTATGTTAGGTGGTGCATTAGTTGCTTAGAACTCAAGAAAGGAACCAGTAGTAGCAATGTCATCTTGTGAGGTTGAGTACATAGTTGCCTTTTTATGTGTGTGTCAAGCAAAATGGATGGTGAATCTGATCGAATAAATTACAGGGAAGAATCATGGTTAAGAATCCGATAGTACATGGAAGAAGAAAACACATCAAAATGAGGCTCTGCTATCTTCGAGAGTAGGTAGAAAATGGGAAACTAATCTTGGAACACTGCCGAAGTGAGAATCAAATTCAAACATCACAACAGAGGTTGTGCGGGTAGAATTATTCAAGAGATTAAGAATAATGACGAATATAGATAGCTTAGACACAATGAATTAGGTGGTGTGTTAAATATGTAACTCTTTATGTTAAGCATTCGACAATGTCGAAGTCGAGTGTATTCGATAGAGTATTAGTCAAAGGAGTTAACCTCACCAGAGTTAAAATATAATATTTATATTGTAACAGTTGGGTTATTTGAAGATTACTTGGTGTGTAAGTAATCTCAGGTATAAATAGGGAGACACCCTTATTTGTAAAATACAATAAGTGAACAATTCAGTTAGAATTGAATAAAATCCTTTTCTCTTCTCCCAAAACCCTGATTTTTCAACTTCTCCCTTTTTCTCTCAAATTATCTTCTTTCATAAAATATTTGTGCAACATAATCATCTTGTAACCAATGTGTGGTTGAATCACTCAAGTGACGAGTGAAAAACGAAATGTGTGATCAATCAGAAAGATTAATTCTTGTTCATTAAGATTGATTCTGATTGTCTCCAAGATTGGGGTTTAATTCCAACATTGGATGATCAACACAATTATAATTATATTACGACTGCATTTAGTTGTATGGGATAAAAGAAAATATTATGACACACCAAGTTCAATTATTAAAGATGAAGCATTACCGGTTAAGAAAAGTACAAAGAGCAATGAGAAAGAGGAGCTTCCTAATGATGCAATCATCACTAGTGGCAATTTTATTGCAATAGATCACGATGAACAAGTGTGAAGATATTAAAAAACTTGTCGCTTTGATTCAATTAGCTATCTAAATGGTAATTTAACAGCATCAACTATGTATGACTTGTAGGTGAGGTTTTTGAAGTAACGGTATAATTTGTATTATTTATCAATTAGCCAAAAAAAACATCATTATGTGGCAACTTTGATGCGGGGTATTAATTTCAAATAATACCATCAAATTCACTAGGGTATCAAATAATATGTTTAACTGATATTGAGAACTTATGCAAACATAGAAAAAATTGTCCAAACAGAATATTAAAATGCAAGAGAATAGTAACTAAACTATGAAGCACGGACACCCCAAATATGACCCTCACACCGACACATCGACACTACTAATGATTTGAAAAAATGAATAAATTAAACGTAATTATAAATGTCGGTGCATGTGTTTGATACCGACACAGACACAAACACATCTTTTTTCAGAGGTGTCAGTGCGACATAATAACTAAAGAGGTGACTCAACATAAGATATATCACAAGAAATATATATACAAATATGTGTTGTTGTGAAGTATTATTCTATCTCAATTGCTACTACCATTATTTTCAAGATGTCTTCATTTTTCTGTTCATCATTTTGTGTCGTACATTGTTGTAGCTTCACAACAGTTGTTAATAGTATTCACTGTTCTTTCTTATTCGGCCTATTGAACAAAACTCCTCAATAATTCTACTTTAATCTCATTTGTTTAATTATCCTTTTGAAAGACTTATACGGTGGGACTCAATTCTGAATAGTTTTCATCCAAGTACTATTTTAACGTTGATTAACGAAAAATATATATGAAAATTCAACAAACCAATTTTTCTGGCTATTGCCTTGTCTAGGGAATGTGAGGCATAAGGGTGATAAACGGGCATGCCCGCCCCGTTTAAATATTTCCCACAAAATCCGTAAAAAAAGGCAGGAGAGATAGACATTGTGTAGGGCACAAACTTAAAACTGTGCCCCACCCTGGAAAAAAATAAGAGTGGTTCGGAGACACTACACTTTTAAAGCCTAAATAATGAAAAATACTTTAATAGGTTTTGTCATGAGAAAAAAAACCTTTAATCATAACATCTTTTTTTTATCAATGGGAAAAAAGGTAACAATGAAAAATTAAGCTCTTGAGAATTGAATACCCATAGAGTATTCTAAACAAATATTAACTAAAGAAGATGGATAAAAAGAAAACACTCACAGTTTCTAAACAAATGAGACTTTAATTTAGAAAGCCAATTAACACTAGCATTCCCTTCGCATAAGGTGTTGTCGCACCTCGAAAAAATGAGAGCATGACTTAACGAAGTGCAATCGCACGCTCACATGATGGACTAAACAGAGTCGCCACCGAACTTTATTTATTCCTAAAAAGGAAAGGGGAAATATCGATAAAACCCAAGAAAGAACGACAATGATTACGGTCGTCGCAACCAATATCAGGGTTCGGGAGTCGATTACGCAAGGGGAATGTATTAGCACCCCTCACGTCCGTTGTACTCAACGGGAACCATTAGGTTTGTTGTGTGCGTTAGTGTTAGCTTGAAATGTTAGGCTTCTCAAGTTATTATGAGGGAAAGAATAATAGGATCAAAAGAAAAGAGAAGATGTTTTTGGATTTTTTACAATGAAATGGACTAAACCTAAGCTTTTTATTAATGGGCTTGACAACATATACAAATCCTGCTCCTACGTATCTCCAAGTGCAATAGATAACTCAAGGCTTACGTAGTTCTGGGTAGAAAAATGTTTCTTTGTTAGTCGATTTTAGCGAAAGCTATATTGTACTAATCGACGAAAATATTGTTTTACCCAAAACAGATGAGGAGCGGACGTATACCATACATCGAATGGATTTACAAATCAACATTCGGAAAAACGTCACTTATCTCAACTCAAAAATTGTGGCAGAAGCATTGCTTTACATCACCTTAAGACAAGGTTTCTTTCGTTTATGAAAAAGGTTTTTCTAATCAATCGCACGACAACGAAAAAAGGTTTTGATTGGTTGAAAGTATTTTTGGGTTTGAAAGACGAGTACTTATGACTTGCAAGCTCTTACAACTTGGGTCTAATACTCGGGACTACATATGGACCTTTCACCCAGGTAATCTTTTTCTTCCAATTTTATTGAGAAAAGAAGTTTGAATATTTACAAGTATTTTGTAGAGAAAACAAATATTTATGGCTTGCAAGATCTTACAACTTGGGCCTAATATTCGGGATACGACTGGATATTCCATCCAGGATAATCTTTTTCTTCAGATTTTATTTAAGAAAATGGTTTGAACATTAGAGCATTTTGAAGAGAAGATGAATACATAGGGCTTACAAGCTCTTACAACTTGGGCCTAATATTCGGGATTACGACTGGATATTCCATCCAGGGTAATCTTTTTCTTTAGATTCACTTATGAAAATGATTTGAATATTGGAGCATTTTGAAGAGAAGACGAATACTTATGGCTTACAAGCTCTTACAACTTGGCATATTATTCGGGATTACGACTGGATATTTCATCCAGGTAATCTTTTTCTTTCGATTTTATTTAAAAAAATAGTTTGAAATTAAATTAAAATTATTTTTAAAATAGTTTGAATTTAGTTAATCAATGATGGAATATTAATATGATTACTTACATGCGACGATATGATATGGAATTACACAAACTAAACATATGAAAATCAATCAAACCAAGGTGTCAAGTAATTTACTAATTAAAAGAAAATTAATCAAATCAAATAAAAATTCTAATTAATTAATTAACTAATAAAAATAACAAAGAAACAAACAAAAGAGGGGTTAAAATATGGACATGGGGTGGGCAAAATTTGTATGGAGAAAATTAGCAAGTGGCAAAAATTTAGGGCCCAAGGCCCAAATTCAAAATTCTAAAAAAAATAGAAAAAATAAATAATAAAAACAAATAAATATATAAAAAGTAATAATAAACAAAATAAATAAAAAACATAAAAACATAATTATGAGAGAGAGGGCGGTGCATCCAATCCTGATTCTCACTCACTAGTTTTTTAAAATCTTACAACGCCCACTAAAATGATTACACATGACATTGTTGTGAGAAAAAAATGCAAACTTCCTTTCCATTCATTCCCTCTTTCTCATTACACCCGTAGTAAGGATTTTATAGAAATAAAATGAAAACTCCCGTCTCTCTTGTTAAACAAATTCTTAAAAAAATATGGATTTCAAGTGATAAATAAACACCAAGATCAATTCAATAGGATCTCATATTCCTTCTTAATTTTAAGAAGCAACAAGATTCAAGAAAAAACAAGGATGAAGAGATTACCAAGTAGAAAAAGGAGTATGTTCCCAAACTTACGTCGGGTTCACAACGAGAAACTGTTGCGTTAACAATGTCGCTCACTATGGCATGGTGGTGGTTATGGATCGGTGTTTGTTTTCCGACGTACTAATGTTCATGTTTGGAAGCTTCACGAAAGAGTTGTAATGAGTAGTGGGTTTTAATGGAGTTTATTCTTCCTGTGTTGGTTTTGACATAGTGGTAGTAATGAAGAGAAAGTGAGATGTAGTAGTGAAGAACATGGTTTATTACATGGAATTCACGTTGTTTTCTGAATGGTGATATGCATGAAGATGTATGTCGCTTTACATCCATTGGTCTAGTTTTCTTTTCTCTCTTTTTTTATGTATTTTCAAATTGAAATAGGGATAGAATATGAAAGTGGCGCAGCTGCTAATGGGTTCCCCCTCACTCAAACTTTTTCATGGTATATATAGTGAGCATGTAGGGTTTCTTTGATTAGAAAATGCCTAAATTGACCCTAGTCTAGATATTTTTGAGTAGAAAATGAATTCAAAATGCAATTTAAAAAAATCAAATATTTTCAATAAAATAAAATAAAATTGAATTAAATACTCTATTAATTCTATTTATTTAAAAAAAACATTTTGATAAAAAAATAAAATAAAAGGACTCAAAATGAATAAAAGTCAGACACAAAAGTGCTCAAAAAATTATCATGAATGCATCAAAATGATCAGTACAAAATAAACTTCTCGGAAATATACAAGTGTTGATCAAATTTTGAAATAGAAAATGCCCGGCTAAAACGCTCAGACGAATCAAAATGTGACCGAAAAATTATCTGAAAAATAAATCGAGCACACCTGGTTAAACTACGTGAAACATAGATTAATAAAATTGATATCAGCAAGCTTGATTTTGAAACTTTTTTGTCCGCTGTTTTAACGTACATTTAAAAAATGATTCAATCGGTTTTCCTGTAGATCCAAAAATTCATTTTGATTGATATTTTAAGCGCTATGCAGTAGAATGCATGTTATGCTATGCATGGATGCAACGACTGTGATGAATATATTGAATCGATGATTCAGGGTCAAAATCGGGGTGTGACAGTTGCCCCTATTTAAGTTTCTTCAACTAGAGAATATGAAGCAAGACACTCTTCATATGATCATAGTGGGAGATAGTTAAATACTAAGAAGACCTGGATTTTGATCCTAAAATGCAAATTGTATGATATGAGATGTTATGAATTTATGAATGACGCTTTTTGTTTTTTATGATTTATTGGAGATATGATCAGACATAAGATAAACCCTAGAAGGATGCTTTATAATGGATGCATAATGAAACAAAAATCTGTGGGGAATGATGGAAACATATGGTAAAGGTGGCCCATAGAAAACAAAAAATGAGGGTAGCAATTCACCGGGGATAACACTCCTGCTGGAGGAAAGACAATTGGGGAATATGCAAAGAGATTTTAACAACAGGTTCATACATGACCTGACAACACCGAAATGTTCCAAGAATTTTCAATAATAGGTTCAAATATGACATGACAACACTTGAATATTCAAAGAGTGCTCAATTAATAGGTTCAAACATGACCTGACAGTAATATGAAACATACAAAGAAGGTCTGAACAATTGGTTTAGACATTGACCTGATGACAACTTGAATATCCAAATAATTTTCAACAACTGGTTCAAACATGACCTGACAACACTGAAATATTCAAAGAGTTTTCAATAACTGATTCAAACATGACATGACAAAACTGGAAAATATACAAAGAAAGTTCCATCAACAGGCTCATACATGACCTGACAACATTGGAAAATTCAAAGTGTTTCAATAACAGATTCAGACATGACCTGGAAAGACTTAGAAAATCAAGGAAAGTTTAATCAATAGGTTCATACATGACATTAACATTAGGATATTCAAAGAATTTTCAATAACAGGTTCAAACATGACCTGACAACACTTGGGAACAAATCAAAGGGAGTTTTATCAACAGGTTCATACATGACCTGGCGACACTGAAAAATTCAAAGAAAGTATATCCACAGGTTTATGCATGACCTGACCATTCTTGAGGTTTCACAAAGATTTTAACAACAGGTTCATACATGACCTGACAACACTAACCCAAAGAAAACTTCAACAACAGGTTCATACATGACCTGACAATATTGGAAAACATACCAAGCAAGTTTCATCAACAGGTCTAAACATGACCTGACACTTTAGAATACATCTGACAGTTCTGGAGATTTCTCACAAGAAATTCATCCGATCAAAGATTTTGGAGATTCCTAACAGGGAGTTTATGCAAAACAAAGATAAACGGGAGTCTTCTTATAAGTAGATCATTCACGTAAAAGGCTACGACGATTCTTTACAAAGAAATCAAACAAAACCAACATCATTGGAATTTTCTAACACGAAAAACCTCCAAGCTTCTGGGAATTCCTCAATATGATGAGTCATACATGACTTTCACGGAACCATCAGGAAAGTCAGGGTAGGCAAACTCTCTGTATATGCCAACAACCATTGGATTTTGACCGTAAGCAATGGATTACAACTAACTTTTAACGGATAGGTGCCAACAACAATTGGACTTTGACCGTAAGCAATGGATTACAACCAACTTTTAACGGATTTTGCCAACAACAATTGGACTTTGACCATAAGCAATGGATTACTACCAGCTTTTAATGGATTTTGCCAACAAAAATTGGACTTTGACCGTAAGCAATGGATTACAACCAGATTTTAACGGATATATGCCAACAACAATTGGACTTTCACCGTAAGCAATGGATTACAACCAGCTTTTAATGGATTTTGCCAACAACAATTGGACTTTGACCATAAGTAATGGATTACAACCAACTTTTCATGGATTTTGCCAATAACAATTGGACTTTGACCATAAGCAATGGACTACAACCAGCTTTTAATGGATTTTGCCAACAACAATTAGACTTGACCAAAGGAATTAGTAAAATAATTACCGACTACAACGGAGTTTTCCAACAACACCTGGACTTGAAATAATGTTGGCGACAACCAAACTTTAGATACCAATTACAATTGTATTTATAAACAGAGTGACAATGATGCCAATGATAATTGGGTTTAAAATGAGTTCTAGTAACCATTGAGCTTGGAATAATTCCTAGTAACAACTGAATTTTAGGAGACACCAATGAGTCTTGAAATAAAGCCAGGGAATGAGATAGAGGTTCTGGAAGTGCGTCAGAACAAAAATGACATGTCAGGAAATTCATCAGAGAGTAAAAGAAACGAATTCTGGAAATACATCAGAATTACAAGTGATATTCTGGAAATACAACAGAATATAGACACATCCGATAATACATTGAGGAAATTCTAGAAATACATCATAATACAAGACACATCCGGTAATACATCGAGGAAATTCTGGAAATACATCAGAATACAAACACATCCGGTAATACATTGAGGAAATTCTAGAAATACATCAGAATACAAACACATCTGGTAATACATTGAGGAAATTCTGGAAATACATCAGAATACCGACACATCTGATAATACATCAAGGAAATTCTAGAAATACATCAGAATACAAGACACATCCGATAATATGTTGAGGAAATTCTGGAAATACATCAGAATACAAACACATCTGGTAATACATTGAGGAAATTCTGGAAATACATCAGAATACAAACACATCCGAGAATACATCAGATAGGTGGGGAAACATCTTGAAATACATCAGACAAGTTATGGAAATACATCAATGAATAAATGAGTAATCAGGAAATTCATCGGATAATCCAAACAAGAACTGAACCTCTTGGACAAAATTTTTGATAGGTGCCAACTGAGTTGGACTTAAAAATGACTGCGAAAACCGGATGATGGTTTAAGGGCACCAAAGACAAACTGGAATTAGAGGTCAAAGGATATATGATCAACAACAAGACCTGGATCAATGCAAAATGAGTGCGAAGTACATTTTGATTATGCATGATTTGAATTTGTTTTTATGCATGATATATGAATGGTCATGATATGAAAATGTTGACACTTGAGTGGACTGGGAGTTGTAGAGGTTTTTATGGAGATCATGATTCCTCAACACCGAGAACTCAAACAAATATTTTGTGATAGATGTTGTCAAAGGAGAATTCTATCAAGCTTGACAGCCATAACTTAGCCAATGTGATCCTTTTGGAGGATTAATGAATGGTGCTAGCATAATTTTTGGGCACTCGTCTTAAACTCAATAGTTATTGACGTATGGAAGAATTTGTTTAAGCAATTTGAAAGCATGAAGAAAGAGGTTATACCCCTCCATGGCTCATCTTGCCCCAGTCAATTGGGTCTTTGAAAATGTTCACCTTGAAAGTGAGTCAGAAACAACTTGATATGAGACGATCTCGAGATGACTTACCCCAATGTTTGAATACCACAATGATCTAACCCTGATTAACCAAAACCTGGAATGGTAGACTTCTGATTGACTGTCCTTGGATAGTTGGACTCAATGAGCTTCTAAGGTGGCGTGCCCCTGTCTGAGGTCTTAAGCAAATTATTCTTGGTTAACTACATCTTGGGGTGATTGGCTTGGATTGACTAATACTCAAAGTGATTTCCCTTGACTGGACTTCTTTCATTTTATCAAGTTCCTCAATTGTATATTACAGGAATTTCTTTAATGCTAAGTGTTGACTCGCAAATAAGATTGTTCATTCAAAAATGGTAATTTTAATGCAGTGCTTATGCAAAAATTTGAAACCAAAATTTATTGATATGAACGGGTGAAATATAGTGAACGGGTCACTGATAAGAACACAATGATGATCTAGTCATTCATAGTGTGCAAGGTGGTGTGATCAAATGATTAACAAAAATCGTTTGGAGTCAGGTTAACACAACCTTGTTGTAATATGCTTTCAAAATAAACCTTGCCTCAATTAGGTCTTTTAAGGGTTGTAACGTGGTTTGGTTCACGGTTTTTTGAAACAAAAGGATATAAGGCTCAAAATTTAATTTTTACCCCCTCTCCTTCTTGATGATCTCCAATTCCTAAGTTCAGTTAGTTTTGACACACACATTCAACTTCCAAGAGGGTTCAAAGGTGTGATGGTAAAGATGAGGGTTCAAGATGAGATTTTCTTAAAATTGTAATAACCTTATTTTATTTCTTTTTATTTTTGTTGAGGATTTTAATGACCTCTCTTTTTTGTTTTTCTTTATCCCTAATTTTTCCTGGACCGCTTCTTTGAAGCTTTCGGTCCATCGGGATGCCTTGATTTTTGCCTAAGTCATTTTGTGGTATTCGACTTAGCGGGCTTTTTCTTTTTTGATGAATTTTTTCGAATGCCATGTTATTTATGGATGAGGAAGAACCGCTATGAATTTTTTATTTTCTCAACTTCTACGACACTTCAAGATGTGTGCGAAGAATAACACCTGGTTGAACCTCTTTGGAGGATGTGTAGAGATGGACAGATTCTCTTGAAAATTGAATGCACATTCAAACTATCTGAATACAACTACCTTGCCCCTGGTTAAGATTAAGGATTTTTAAATCTGAAAGAAACACCAACTTCTAGGCTCAAAGTGGTTGACTAGGGATTAACTCCTTGTCTCTTCAGTGTTTGGGGATTTGAAACAATGCCTTACATCATCGGCAAAGTTTTATTCAAAAGCATACCACAACAATTTCAGGTGTTTCGTTTTCATCATCCTCCTTCTACTCTTTGTTAACACAACGACTTGATAAACAAAAGTGAATGAGAGATGTATTTTTGTTTTGTTTTTAAAATAAATGAAAAACGAGTGAATACAAATGGATTAATTCAAAAGATGCATAAATATTTCATTAATCTTACCAATTCAAGGAAAACAACAATGCTTAGGAGAAACTAACAATCAACATGCAAGGAAATTATAAAAAAATGCTGAAACAGTCAAATGATTGTCAGCTTTAGGGAATGACTTCTTCAAACTTGATCCATTAACTTAGGGGGACACCACTTGAGATCTTCACACTTATCCGGTCGATGGGTTAACGTTTACCACCAAGCTTCCTTCTTGAAAGGCTATGTACCCATTGTCAATAAACTGTTGTACTTTGGCTTTGAAAATGTTGCAGTCTTCGGTTGAATGCCCTTCTGATCCGACATGATATCCACATTGCACATTTGGGTCATACCCGGGTGGGTAAGGTTGTGGAACAGGCTTAAGAGACTTGGGAACCACCAACGAGTTTTGAATTAGAGGTTGTAGAATTTGGCTATATGTCATGAGGATTGGATGACGAGGAACATTTCTTCTTTCCAAGTTATTTTGAGGCCTAGGCTGATTTTGACGCTGATTCTGATATCTCGGGCCTTGGGCTCGTTGATTTGGATGAGGAGTAAACCAGGATTGTTGGAAATGAATACCAAAAGGTAGTGGTTGCTGGTATGGCACTTTGGGCATTGCTAACTGCTCATTTTCAGCCACTTGAAAGTTGGGATCAACAATCTTTTTGACATTGACATGATGATCTTCAAATTCTTTATCTTCAATCTCATCATTGGACGCCGCCTTCTTGGATCCATTACTCACTTCTCCTTTGCTTCCGTTGGCATGGGTCGTGACATTAGAAATCCAATGCGATATCTCAATGCTCTTATTGGGAAATGATGATATCTCGTTAGCCACATCCCTGACCTCTTCCTTGTGGTACAAAACCTTAAAGGGTTTCAGCGGTCCTTTGCCTTTCTCATTACCTGACCTAGAAGTCAAGATATATGTACCTGAGCCTTCCTCCTTGAGTGTTTGTGACCTTATGTCAATCAATCTTTGCAGCTTGAACTTAAAACTCTGGCATTCCTTGATGGAGTTCCTTATTCTTCCAGTATGGTATCCGCACTTGACCTTTGGATGATCTTCTTCAAAGACTAAGCTCTTTTTGTTAATCAGTTCTCATACCAAGGCTTTCAGCGCTAAGCAAGAATCCAGGTCATGTCCCGATGCTCCTTTATGAAATTCACATGTTGCATTTGGATTGTACCATGGCAGGTATGGTAACGTAGGTGTGAGAGCTCGAGGGGTCACTAAAGCAGTCTGGATCAGTTGCGGGTAGACCTTGCTATATGGCACTAGAATCGGGTTGTGATCTTTGTTCCCCTTGTTCTGATTCTGATTTTTGTTCCGAACCTGACTTCGATGATTTTAAGGAGGAATAGCCATAGGATATTGATGATGACATCCCGAGGGAGGGTCATATGCCGGTAGATAAGGAGATGCCATATAAAATTGCCTTTGACTCGGGGTAACACCGGATGGATGTGGAGCAGTATCTCTCTCTATTGCAAAAATAGGTATGGGATGACCCTCTTTTCTCAATAAGGCTTGCAGGGTTTCCACAACCCATCCCATTTGACTCTTCAAAAGATTAAGTTCCTCCTTCAATGCTTCTTGACTTTTCGTTAGCTCGTCCATCATCTCTTGAGACGTGGTTCTTTGTTCTAAACGCGTGTCAGGAATCACTTTGCTGATCATGGACAAAGGATGAATGAGTTTTTTTTGTATTTTGTCTGGAAAATGAGATGCATTATGATGAGATATAGATGCAATGGAATGTGAATGAATGCAATGCAAGACATGCATATTTGTTTTTACCTCAATACACGGGTTCAAATGTCTGAGGCACTGATGAATCTGATTACTTTCCAAGAATAGGTTATCACCGGGTACGATCTAGGGTTACAAAGATTCCCAGGGTCATGGATCCATTAGAATGTTTGCTGCTTGTGGCAACTTACTTGTCGGGCATCAACTTCATCCAAAGAATCTACTCCAAGTGAGGTTCTGGCATCGATCCAACGAGAAATTTGTCTCGCGGACCCACACTACGCAACCATCTTTCCTAAGTGGCCAAAGTATTAAGGTTCTACAAATGGTCCTCAGAGTCATGGATCCTAAGAATATTGAAGCTTACAACAACTTACTTGTCGGGTGACAACATCCTCACAAGGATCTCCTCTAAGTAAGGTTCTCGCACAAACCCAACGAGAAATTCATCTCGCGGACCCACACTACTCAACCTCATCCTATCTTATGTTTTTTTCTCTATACTAGGGTAGAGAGTCTTTTCCACAAGGTTTGCAATCAGAGTATCCAAGTACCAAAGCATAATGGAACATATACAATAGATTATATCAATATGACAATAAAAATAGCAAAATCAATAAAGAAAAGCCACACAAGTAAACAAACAAAGGCACACAAATGACCTAAATAGGCTTGACTCACTTAGGGAAATCTCATATCCCCAGCAGAGTCGCCATCTGTCGCACCTCGGAAAAATGAGAGCACGACTTAGCGAAGGGCAATTGCACGCTCGCATGATGGACTAAACAGAGTCGCCACCGAACTTTATTTATTCCTAAAAAGGAAAGGGGAAATATCGATAAAACCCAAGAAAGAACGACAATGATTACGGTCGTCGCAATCAATATTAGGGTTCGGGAGTCGATTACGCAAGGGGAAGATATTAGCACCCCTCACGTCCGTTGTACTTAACGGGAACCATTAGGTTTGTTGTATGCGTTAATGTTAGCTTGAAATGTTAGGCTTCTCAAGTTATTATGAGGAAAAAAATAATAGAATCAAAAGAAAAGAGAAGATGTTTTTGGATTTTTTACAACGAAGGGGGCTAAATCTTAGTTTTTTAGTAATGGGCCTAACAAGATTTACAAATCCTGCTCCTATGTATCTCCAGGTGCAATAGAGAACTCAAGGCTTACGTAGTTTTGGGTAGAAAAATGTTTCTTTGTTGGTCGATTTTAGCGAAAGCTATATTGTATTAATCGACGAAAACATTGTTTTACCCAAAACAAATGATGAGCGGACGTATACCACATATCGAATGAATTTACAAATCAACATTTGGAAAAACGTCACTTATCTCAACTCAACAATTGTGGCAGAAGCATTGCTTTACATCACCTTAAGACAATGTTTCTTTCGTTTATGAAAAAGTTTTTCTAATCAATTGCACGACGGCGAAAAAAGGTTTTGATTGGTTGAAAGTATTTTTGGGTTTGAAAGACAAGTACTTATGACTCACAAGCTCTTACAACTTGGGTCTAATACTCGGGACTATATCTAGACCTTTCACCCAGGTAATCTTTTTCTTCCAATTTTATTGAGAAAAGAAGTTTGAATATTTACAAGTATTTTGTAGAGAAGACAAATATCTATGGCTTGCAAGCTCTTACAACTTGGGCATAATATTCAGGATTACGACTGGATATTCCATCCAGGATAATCTTTTTCTTCAGATTTTATTTAAGAAAATGGTTTGAACATTGGAGTATTTTGAAGAGAAGACGAATACATAGGGCTTACAAGCTCTTACAACTTGAGCCTAATATTCAGGATTACGACTGAATATTTCATCCAGGGTAATCTTTTTTTTTAGATTCACTTATGAAAATGATTTGAATATTGGAGCATTTTGAAGAGAAGACGAATACTTATGGCTTACAAGCTCTTACAACTTGGGCATAATATTCGGGATTACGACTGGATATTTCATCCAGGTAATCTTTTTCTTTCGATTTTATTTAAAAAAATGGTTTGAAATTAAATTAAAATAATTTTGAAAATAGTTTGAAGTTAGTTAATAAATGATGGAATATTAATATGATTACTTACATGCGACGATATGATATTGAATTACACAAACTAAACATATGAAAATCAATCAAACCAAGGTGTCAAGTAATTTACTAATTAAAAGAAAATTACTCAAATCAAATAAAACTTCTAATTAATTAATTAACTAATAAAAAGAACAAAGAAACAAACATAAGAGGGGTTAAAATGTTGACATGGGGTGGGCAAAATTTGTATGGAGAAAATTAGCAAGTGGCAAAAATTTAGGGCCCAAGGCCCAAATTCAAAATTCTAAAAAAATAGAAAAAATAAATAATAAAAACAAATAAATATATAAAAATTAATAATAAACAAAATAAATAAAAAACATAAAAACATAATTATGAGAGAAAGGGCGGTGTATCAAATCTTGATTCTCACTCACTAGTTTTTTAAAATCTTACAACGCCCACTAAAATGATGACACATGACATTGTTGTGAAAAAAAATGCAAACTTCCTATCCATTCATTCCCTCTTTCTCATTACACCAGTAGTAAGGATTTTATAGAAATAAAATGAAAACTCTCGTCTCTCTTGTTAAACGAATTCTTAAAAAAATATGGATTTCAAGTGATACACAAATACCAAGATCAATTCAATAGGATCTCATATTCCTTCTTAATTTTAAGAAGCAACAAGATTCAAGAAAAAACAAGGATGAAGAGATTACCAAGTAGAAAAAGGAGTATTTTTCCCAAACTTACGTCGGGTTCGTAGCGAGAAACTGTTGCGTGAACAATGTCGCTCACTGTGGCTTGGTGGTGGTTATGGATCGGTGTTTGTTTTTCGGCGTACTAATGTTCACGTTTGGAAGCTTCACGGAAGAGTTGTAATGAGTAGTGAGTTTTAATGGAGTTTATTCTTCCTGTGTTGGTTTTGACATAGTGGTAGAAATGAAGAGGAAGTGAGATGTAGTAGTGAAGAACATGGTTTATTACATGGAATTCACTTTGTTTTCTGAATGGTGATATGCATGAAGATGTGTATGTCGCTTTACATCCATTGGTCTAGTTTTCTTTTCTCTTTTTTTGTGTATTTTCAAATTGAAATAGGGATAGAATATGAAAGTGGCACAGCTGCTAATGGGTTCCCCCTTCAATCAAACTTTTTCATGGTATATATAGTGAGCATGTAGGGTTTCTTTGATTAGAAAATGCCTAAATTGACCCTAGTCTAGATATTTTTGAGTAGAAAATGAATTCAAAATTCAATTGAAAAAAAATCAAATATTTTCAATAAAATAAAATAAAATTGAATAAATACTCTATTAATTCTATTTATTTTTTAAAAAAATTGATAAAAAAATAAAATAAAAGGACTCAAAATGAATAAAAGTCAGACACAAAAGTGCTCAAAAAATTATCATGAATGCATCAAAATGATCAGTACAAAATAAACTTCTCGAAAATATACAGGTTTGATAAAATTTTGAAATAGAAAATGCCCGGCTAAAACGCATAGACGAATCAAAATGTGACCGAAAAATTATCTGAAAAATAAATCGAGCACACCTGGTTAAACTACATGAAACATAGATTAATAAAACTAATGTCAGCAAGCTTGATTTTAAAACTTATTTTTGCCCGTTGTTTTAACGTACATTTAAAAAATGATTCAATCGGTTTTCCTGTAGATCCGAAAATTCATTTTGATTGATATTTTAAGCGCTATGCAGTAGAATGCATGTTATGCTATGCAGGGATGCAACGACTGTGATGAATATATTGAATCGATGATTCAGGGTCAAAATCCGGGTGTGTAGGTGTGAAAAAGGATAAACTTCCACTTTTATGTATAATAGATTGGATAAATTCCATTTGAGGCGCATACGGATGAGTAGAGGAGACACCCTCTTGAATAAATTTCAAAGTCGTTTGAGAACCAAACTTGGAAATCACATTTATGAATATATGATTCCAAGCAATATCAAGACCATTAAAATTGGCTTGAACGCCAACATTAATATTAGAGGTTAAACCATAACTTCCTGTATAACTTGTGATCCAACCTCCATAAGAGTTTCACAAAAGGCCACCAAAGTCGGATGGCCCTGGATGACCAATGGAACTACAATTTACATTGACCTTTATCACATTCTTTAGGGGAGGTTTCCAATACACAAGTATAAGGTTTAATATCTTATTAGAACCACCAAAATCCTTCTTGGTAGAGTGTAAAAGAGTTTTTATTTGGCTAAGAATATTCTTGAGAGAGCGATTGTTTATTTGGATTCTTTGTTACACAATTTCCAAATCATCAATAACAAATGAGAAATAAAGGGAATTGATTGGCGACCGCATTAATTTTCATCCAGTTATATATATCATCCTCATAAAAATGAGTGCGAGATGGGAAACTGAAATTATTCCAAACTTGCATGACCTTAGGGCAATCTCTAAGAGTGTGTAAGATGGTTTCTTTAACTGCACCACATCTATAACAAGAGGCATTTGTTGACAAGTGTTAATTGACCCGTGTGTAGTTGGTAGGAAACTTCCCCAAACAAAATGACGAATGTTTTCAGGTAACTTGAGGTTCAAAATCCAAGACCAAGTCATTGTTCGAATATGAGGTGGGTTGAGCTCCAAAGTTAACCAATAATAAGCTGGTTTCGTAGAATAACTACTTGATATTGAAGGTTCCCAAATGATAATATCATATGAGTCATCATTAGTAAAGACACTAGCCATCTCCATTTTTATGTCCTGAGAAAGATGGGTGAAGATGATGTTGAAATTCCAAGTACCATAACTGCAAACATTCATGATATGTAGGTGTGTATCTTGCTCATCCACCGAAGGAATTCTGTCACAATTCTACCACTTGGGAGCTATTTATCATACCAAATACAAATGCCCCCTCTCCCTAATCTGGTGATAAAACCCAACTTAAGAGCCTAAGATGCTTTAGCAATAGGACGTCATGTGTATGATGCTTCACGGTAACTATTCGCCTCTAGGATGTGGGCTACAAGATTATATCTAGATGATGATAACTAAACCCATAACTTGCCAGGTCTGTGAAGAAGATCCCAAACATGTTTACCCAACATGGAAACATTAACATGTCTACCTCTCCTGATGATAAGACCACATGTAGTAGAAGGTTGAGTTATGGTATTCAATTTAACCCAGTGATTAGATTTGCCTCCCCAAATGAATTGTCTTATACAAGAATCAATCTTACTATAAATGCCTTCTGGAAGCCACAAATTATACATGGTATAAAAATGTATATAACTAAACACAAACTTATCAAGAGTCACCTTCCCAGGCCTACTAAGAAGCCTATGTTTCCACCCAGGTAAATGTGAATTATTTTTATCAATGATAAAGGAGAAATTCGCAATTGTGATCCTACTAAAAAGCAAAGTAAATCTAAGATATTTATCAATATTAAAGGTATGCTGAAAGTTAATCATGCCTTCAAATTTCATTAACTTATCTCGAGATAAATTCTTAGAGTGAAGGAATTTAGATTTATGGACATTAATCTTCATACTACAGGCTTTACAAAAAGCTTGAAGCACCTTATTAACTAGCCTAACTTGAGAAGTTTTGACTCTTATAAAGAGTAGACAATCATCTACAAAGAAGAGATGAAAAATAGTTGGTTCATTGTTAGAGATGCATACAAGGAGTCAATTATTCCACTTTATTTTTTCCTAAATAAAAAGGACCATTTATCCATACAAACCAAGAATAAGTAAGGGGGCATAGGGTCTCCTTGCCGTAAACCATGAGTAGGATAAAATTTGTCAAGCTTCTCTTTATTCCACTTAAGAGACGGTGATGCAATTTATAATTAGATCAATTATTAATGCTTAAAGTCCAAATCCCGCTAGAGTGGTTTTAAAAAAATTCCAATCCATACTATCGTACACCTTCTCAAATCAACCTTGTACATAAAAAACCTAAAATTTCCTTTCTTTGTATGCATGTAGTGAATAATCTCTTGAGCTATAAGAGCATTATATATATTGTTGGTGTAAGCCCTAGAGGCCAATACTTTTGGTACTTGTATTGAATTATATATTAATAATAAAAGGTTTTTTCTTTATTACGGTTGTTTGATAAAGTCCCTAGAATAGATAGTCCGTTTAATGTATCAAGTGTGACTTGATCATGAGAACACATTAAACATAAGGACACTATTCTTAAAGTATCCGTAGTCGAGCTTTATTGTGAAGTGGGATAACCTTAAAGCATTAAGACTATTATGTTTGTAGACTGATGATCACATCTCATGGATCATGGATAAAGAGTTATCAAGTCTTAAACATAGGTATGAATATTAAGAGTAATATTTATACCGGATTGACCCGCTATGAGAATACTATATAGAAAGTTATGCAAAGTGTCATAAGTTATTCTCATGGTGATAATGGTGTATACCACTCTTCGACCTGAAACCACTATGGATCCTAGATGTAGAGTCGAATGCTTTATTGCTGATCCAACATTGTCCGTAACTGGATAACCATAAAGACAATTGATGGGTACTCCACAAAGCATGCTGAGGGACATGAGTGTCCTAGATGGAATTTGTCCATCCTGCGTAACAGGATAAATGTCTATGGGCCCAATATTGAATTGGACAAGGATGACACGGTATATACCTTGTGTTCAATATAGACATAAGGGCAAAGGGGTAATTATATACATAATTATTATCACAGGAGGTTTTGTCAGATCACATGGCATTTTCGTGTCTTGGATAGCAGTGATGTGTTGCTAGATACCGCTCACTGTTTATTATGTTAAATGTGTGATTTAATATAATTGTCAACGTCGCGAAAACCTACAGGATCACACACAAAGGACAGATTGATGAGAGATAGAGTAATTAAGGAATACCGTAATGTATGGTGCCCTTAAGTAGAATACGAAATATGGTAAGGTACCAAATACTTAAGTGATTTTGGCATATTATGAGATATGGGCAAAATGCACTTAAGTGGGCTTTTTGGCTTGAAGCCCACACAAGTGGTTTTATAAATAGAACTCTTGTGCAGAAGCATTGTATGGGAATACAACACAACTGAAGAGTTGGAATTTCGTATCTCTCTTTCTCTCACTCAAAGCCTTCATTCATAACAGCTAGCACTACGATTGAAGGAATTCGTTCGTGTGGACTGAGTAGAGACGTTGTCATCGTGCAACGTTCGTGATCGCCACAAGAGGTAACAATTCTATCACTGATCATGCCCATTCGTAAGGATCACTAAATGGAGAAAAAATTTAAATTCTCCTGCGCCTTGGATGGCAATTCTCCTTCATATATAATGTCTTGATTAGGGATAAAACTACTCTGAAGATGACCAATAAGGTTTTCCAAATGAAATCTAATACGCCAAACGAAGACCTTAGAGACAAGCTTAAAGAGAACATTACATAGACTAGTGGATCTAAAATCATTGATACTTTAAGGTTCGTCAAGTTTTGTGATAAGAATGATAAGGGTCTCAGCATGATCACCAAGGATGCGGCCAAAAGAAAAATCATTAGAAAATAATTTCCAAACATCACCTACTACAATATTCCAGTATGTAATAAATAAAATGGGTTAGAATCCATTAGAGTTTGGTGCTTTGTATGAAGACATAGAGTAAGTAACATTTATAACTTCCCTTCTAGATACCAGTTGTAGAAGAGTATCGTGAATAACCTATGGAATTTGAGGAATGTTATGAAGAAGAGGATATGTGAATCACATTAAGCATTATATTTAAATAATACTTCATTTAGATCAACAACTAGTAACCAAGGAACATGGACAACATTTCTTAGCTGAGATTTTCATTCATAACATCTTCTTCTAATTTTTCTCTTGAATTAACATTTAAACAGTACCTTTGAATTTCTTCTCTTGAGTCTCATAATTTTCTAGTCTTCCAAGTTCAATCTCATGCTCTTGAGATTTTTCGAACAATGTTACAGATGACATATTGGATAGAATCTTCTTTTAAGATATAATCGTCACTTTCAAATGTCATTCCATGGTTAAAGTAATAAGTACTTTAAGATTAAGTTCATCATTAGTACACGTTTTACCAAGACTGATCAAGTGATTAGGCAAGTGCACAAATCTTTTATACAAGTCAAGGATTGATTCTTCGGGCTACACACTGAATAATTCATACTCTTGATATAATATGTTCAACCTTTATTTTTTTACTTTAGTTCCTTCATGAGTGACTACTAATGTATCCCATATTTCTTTCTCCATTGTGCATTAAAGTAAGTTAATTTCTTTCTTATTGTAGATGAGCTTTTTCTTATCATTTTTATCCCATGAACTTTTAATCTTGGTTGTACTAACACCGTTGACGATACTTGTACGAACGAATAAAGTATTTTCTACAGCAACCTAAACTTCATCTCATTGTTCTTCGAGATGTGCCTTCATACGTATTTTTCAAATATCAAAGTATTCACCATAGAACAATTGAGGCTTATTGTTGTTACCATCGTCTCTAAAAATCGGATTTGTGGAAGTCATTTATGGATCTTTAGGAACATGCTACCTATAATATACTATGATTCCAAATGTAATTATAAAATGTAATCTAAGAGGGGGTAAATTAGATTAATTCGTATTATTAAAATTTTCTCGATTGGTACCGTTAGCAATTATGTTCGTAATTTTTCAGAACTTATGTAAAAGTAAAAATGCTACAAAATAAGTGCAGAAAGTAAAGAACATAACTAAATATCCACACACCCCGTAATAGATTTCACTATGTCAGATATGTTTCAGTCGATCAACTTGACTCTCTTATCTATTTAACACAATCACAAAGATACGCCACCTTTTGATTTTACATATAAAAGAAAGAATATCAGTTTCACTTAAGTACAATGATCACTAACACTTAGTGAATAATACATAATTTTGAATAATAATGAAAAAGATTTATACTTGTATCGATTAAGAGAATTGATCTTCCCTTTGAAGTAAACAACTCACAATATATAATACTTAAGTGCTCGGAACTTTTAGAATGAAACTTTAATGATGCTGTAAAAATTTATGCAAAAAGTTTCACTAACTTTTTTGACTTAAACGACTTAGATAAAATTTGAGAAAGTAATGTATTTGACTTGTTAGGAAGAAGTGAAATTTGAAAATCTGAATTCATAACTATCTATACTTGAATTATATATTTTGGGAAGAGTATAATACCATGAATCATTGCCATGATTGATAGATGAAGTTTGGAAATCGTTGGAATCGGATTGTATATGAAAAAGTGTCACTGCTTCAGTGGTAACCGGTTAACACATTATCATAATCGGCTACAGCCGAAGCTGAAAAAGAATTTTCAATTTTTTTTGTGGCTGTAACCGGTTACAAAATTTGGTTAATCGGTTAGAGCTGCTATGTTTTCCAAATATACTGAGTTTTTTTGTTCTTGTAATCGGTTAACACATTAGTATAATCAGTTATAGCTGATTGAAAATACAAAAAGTTTGTAACGACATGTTGTTAAATGAATGTGGTTACAAACTCTATCTTCATCAAAATATAAATCAACTTTGGAAGATTGTCTTCATAAATGACGCGATATCGCGGAATTCGTCAATCAGTAACGCCTGATAAATAGTTGATTCAGGAGATGTATTTGAAGATTTTATCCATAGCTACCGAAATTACAATCTATGTTTCTCCTGTTGCGGTGGTAGATCTGATTCTAGATCAAGATTGACTTGAAGATGTAATTTAACGGGAATTAGATGTCGATTCCTACATACGGGGCCACTGCTATGTTTGGGAACCATAAATAGATACTCTAGCTCCACGAAAGAACTAGAAAAAAGGACAATTGGATAACCGCTGATCTTGAACGGTGACTCCGACCTCCTTTACGATGAAGCGGGATGGACCTGCATGATTAACACTCCAACGTCTAAGTTGGTTTAAAATTCAAAATAAATATAATAAAAGTGGAGATCATAAATTATACCTTAGGTCGAATAAAGGGAATTTAAGATGGAACGGTTTAGAAAAATATATTTGGCTTAATGCATGCCTTCCACTATACAATAGTATTTTATCTTTAAAAAACAAAATCATGACACTACACTTCATTATAATTAGAATCTTGCACTTCAATTGAACTCATATATTATAGAATTGCTTTTTCTCATCTTTGACGAGAAAGTAGAGACAACTTTTCCATTTAAAATCTTCAAACATATACGCAATTTTTTTGTCAAATTATAACAAATAAGAAAGCAAGTGAACAAAATAATAAAAGCTACCCCATGATGAGTAACACTCAACTATAACCAAAAGATAGTAATAATTTAGAGCGTGACACTGACTTTTTCCTTTTTTTTGGAGGAAGGTGTCTATTGATTTATGTGACATCCCACTTGGTTTTGTGAACCACTAGAGCTGTATATAATTCTTTCATTTCTTCCAACCATTAACTTAGTATATAAACACATATACCTTCATTCTTGTGGCTCAAGCAAGAGTTTAAGAAAATTTTGAACTCAAAAAACAAGATGGAATGTTGTAACCAAAAAAAGTTTGACAGAATGAAACCATTCATAGCTGTAGTGTTCTTGCAGTTTGGATTTGCTGGTATGGATGTTTTGTCCAAAGCTGCACTCAACAAAGGAATGAGTAATTACGTACTCGTCGTTTATCGTCACGTTGTCGCCTTCGTTGTGATTGCTCCTTTTGCACTGATCTTGGAAAAGTAAGTATAATCTCATTCTATTGTTATATCAATACTTTTCTTAACATGAATGTTAATGTTATTACAACTTTTTTTACAGGAAAGTTAGGCCAAAGATGACACTTTCAATCTTTTTGAAGCTAGTGGCTCTCAGTACACTAGAGTAATTTTCTGCATAGCTATTTTTTTTTTCATTATTAAGAAACTTATCTTGATTCTGATGTTTTGAATTTTTAATGATAGGCCGGTAATTGATCAGAATTTATATTTCTTGGGAATGAACTATACAACGGCTACTTTCGCAGTCACTATGATCAATGTTCTTCCTGCCATAACTTTTGTCATGGCTTGTATTTTGAAGTAACAGTTTCATTCTTTGCTTGTATTCAAAAAAATTCAATTATCAACTGAAATTAGCGACGGACATTTTTGTCCGTCTCTAAATTTCTGTTTGTAATTTAAATTTTTAATAGTGTAAAATATCTACTATTTTTTTAATTAATTTGTTTATTGTTTTCTAGACTTGAGAAGATAAAAATGAAAAGTGTACATAGTCAAGCAAAGGTGGTTGGGACATTAGCAACAGTTGGAGGTGCCATGATTATGACATTGTTAAGAGGTCCAATAGTTAATATTTTTGGCACACATGGAAACAGTGTTCAAATCCAACATAGTAGTGGAGCAAATCTTCAACATGTAATAAAGGGATCAATCATGATCACAATTGGTTGTTTTAGTTGTGCTTGTTTCATGATTCTTCAAGTGAGTTTTCATCTAAAAATTCAAATGACGTTTATATGTTTTTTTTACTTAAATGGTTTTTTTTCGATAAGTTTACGTATTTTTTATTTTAGTTCCTAAATGTTTTTTTTATATGATTCTTATATGTTGAGTTTTATTTGATTTTAATCTCTAACGTCAACTCTCAATTAAAAAATCTGAGGAGTCAAATGTGTGGTCCAATGATATGATATGGGAAGATGAAATAAAAAAAAATTACAAAACATCTTCTTCCTCAATTCATCTCCAACATTCATTTCTTCTCGCATTCAAACTCCATCTCCAACCTTAATTTTTTCTCACCTTCAAATTCTATGTAAATTCCTGATCAAACCTATTTTAAAGAAGAAGAAAAAATTGATTTGAAAAAATTATTGGTTTGTATGAAGGTTGAGGGTGAAGATAGGAAAACAAACCTATAATTCTGGATAAAATAGTATTTCGTCTTTGTAAGTTAACGAGTTTTTGACTTTGATGTCTGTAATCTAAATATTTTTTGGTTTTAGTCCCTAGTTATGGGTTTGTGTTCATATCATCATCTTCAACTTTCATACCAACGTATAATTTTTTCAAAATCTTTTTCTTATTATGTAGATTTATTATTCACTCTTTCTCTCCCAATCTTCTCCATCATCTTCCATCAGAACTTCATCGACTTCTTTTGATTCCCGTCAAAATATTTAATATGTAGAACCTAAAACTCTTCAATTTTACGACCCTCTTCTCCATGTTTTAAATCTTGACCCTCCTTTTCATGACACAAATTAAATCTCCTCAATTTTTCAACCATAAATTTTCAATCGTTGAGACTCCTTTTCAACATCCATAACTCAAATCTCTTAAAATTTTGGTTTTTTGAAGTTTAGTATATTTAATTTTCACTTCTAACTTTACATGCTAGTGTTGGTTTTGAAACCGCTCTAGTCTTTCTTCTTTATGAAAACAAATGTATTTGGATGAGGAAATACATATGATTTGTACATTCTTATTTTTTTGTTTGTTTGAATTTTTATTTGTGTTCTTTTATTTTATAGCATTTCTTCAAGTTGCAATCGAGTCTTTGGTGTTATAGTTTCAATTTCAACATCAATTTTGAATCTGAAAAACTTTTAAGTTTGTATGAAAGTTGGGGATGAGGATATAAATATAAATCCAGAATTCTGGGTAAAATAATATTTTTGTCTCTATAAATTGGCTTCTTTTTTTTTAATCCCTAAATCTTTTCTTTTTTGGGTTTTAGTCCATAATTATGAGCTTTCCAATAAAAGATTTTAACTATTTGTAGAGCCAACATGAAAAATTCCACACAAATATTTTGCTTTAACACATTCACAACAATATAATACTCATTTTTCCAGAGATAAAATAGAGGGAAAATATTTAGAAGAGAAGAAATATATTCTAGGGTTTGAATATGAAAATTAAAGTAAAAATGCAATTGAGAACAATTCTTATAAGGATTGAGAATAATGAATGATGGTGTACATCATAAATTAGAGGTTGGATATAAGTTTGAAGGTAAAAAGAAATGGAAATGAAGATAGAGATAGATTGACGAAGAATAAGATGTTTTATAATTTTTTTTTTTTTGGATTTCTCTGTCATGTCACTGGTGTACATCAATGGATGTTTGACACCAAATTTTTATTTAAATTTTTTTTTATGTCTCTTTACTAATAGAGTTTAATTGCTAATATAATATAATTAATTTTTGTAGACAATAACACTTGAAACATATCCTGCTGAGTTGTCACTTACAGCATGGATATGTTTATTGGGAACAATTGAAGGTGGCATAGTAGCTTTGATTATGGAAAGGAATGATTATTCTGTTTGGTCTTTGAATTGGGATACAAAATTGTTGGCTGCAGTTTATAGTGTAAGTTTTTCTATGTTTATTGTTAATCAACACAATTATCACTAACTTTTCATAAAGTTTGAGAATATCTAAAAAATGTGATTAAAAGTTAAATCCCGCACTAACATCCAAAGCCTAGTATAAGCAAGTTGTAAAGGCTACATAATAGAAAAATACACACATTCATCATGCACTAAATAAAAGTGTTTATGTTCAAAAGATGAATATATTGCATGATCAACATTGTCATTAATAAATTAATCACAGGTTAATTTCTATAATATTGATAATAATAATATTTATTTATTCACATGCAGGGTATAGTTTGTTCAGGAATGGCCTATTATATACAAGGAGTTGTTATGAGATATAGAGGTCCAGTTTTTGTAACAACTTTCAATCCTCTTTGTATGGTCATTGTAGCTATCATGAGCTCTATCTTTTTGGCCGAGAAAATATACCTCGGAAGGTAATTAAATCTGACAGTATAAAATATATTTACACCGACGATTTATATATGATTTAAATATTTAAATTAATTAGTAATGTTTCTAATAATATTTTAGGGTGATCGGCGCGGTGGTGATTATTTTCGGATTGTATTTAGTGGTATGGGGTAAAAGTAAAGATTATGACACACCTAGTTCAATTAATAAAGATGAAGCATTACCAGTTAAGGAAAGTGCAGAGAGCAATGACAAAGAGGAGAGTCCTAAATATGAAGGCACCACTAGCAGTAATTTTGTTGCAGTAGATCGAGATGAACAAGTGTGATGAAATTAAAAAACTTGTCACTTTGATTCAATTATCAGTCTAAATGGTAATTTAAGAGCATCAACTATGTATGATTTGGAGTTGAGGTTTTTGATGTAACTGTGTGATTTGTATTATTTGTCAATTAGACAACAAAAACCATCATTATGTGGCAACTTTGATGCAGGGTATTAATTTTAAATGATACCATCAATTTCATAGGTATGGTAAATAATATATTTAACTAATATTAAGAATTTGTGCTATTATGAATCGAAGTCGTCAAGAAAAAATATTTATAGACTAATAAGAGAGAAGAAGGAAGAAGATGAATCGGAATTGGTTAAAACTGTTTTACTTTCACTTACTTAATAAGGGTTCAAAGATTACAAGTGAATAACAATAATTAATCTCTCTTAACAACCTAAGAGAACTAATCTATTTATAGACTAATAAGATAACTTAAGCTATAAGTTAACTTAAATAATAGGCCTTAAGCAAAAGGCTCAATTCGACATGTTAACAAACCTAACAATTTCGACTACTATATGTTTGAGCATACTTCGACTACAACATACATGATCAACATGTGAACAGACTTTAACTACATGATAAACCTTTGTCGAACCAAGAAGGTACCCTTGTCGAGACTAGAGTTCGATCTAATTCTCACATGTTCAAACTGAGACAAAATCGTTAAAACAAAATATTAAAATGCAATCGAACAGAAACTAAAGTAGTGGCTCAGCATATGATATATCACAACAACTATAAAAATATGTGTTGTTTGTGATGTGACATTCTGTCTCAATTGCTCCTACCATTATTTTCAAGATGTCTTCATTTTTTTGTTCATTGCTTTGTGTCGTTCACGGTTGTGGCATCACAACACTAACTAATATATGTATTGTGAAGACAAACTTCTACATGTTTTGATAAAGACAAGCTCAATCATTTCATTATCAAAGAAGGTGAAATTTTTTTTGAAGACTTGAACCTGTTTACTAGATTTTGTTTATCATATAAGGTATATGAAATTCTTAACATATACAATCTTAGTGCTCAAAGTCTTTTTAATCATGTATCGGAAAGTTATTTTCATATTTGAACCATGTTAAATCAATTTCAAACATAAGTTATTGATTTGGAAAAATCAATAGATGTTGCACAAGTTTGGTTCATGTACTTAGAATTTTTTTTCAGTTTGTTAGGCATGACAATTGGTTGCACAAAAGCAACAATCGATTGATTTCCTCTCTGCCAGACTTAAAACTGCGTTTTCAAGGCATGACAATCGATTTTCATCTTGATGCAATCGATTGTCACAAGGCTTATTTTAAAATCTTTTAAACGTTACAGGTATGACAATCAATTATCACTGCAATCGATTGTCACTGGAATTTTTCTGAAAAATGCATTATTTCTCGACACCTCTTCGTCAAACCTTTTCATGACATCCTTTCCATATTAATGCATTAACATTTTTAGTAATTCTTGCAACCATTGCTATGATTTATGAATGGTTGTTTCATCATTATAAATACAATTCAATTTTTCATTTTACATTGACCTCATTAAAAAATTATTCTAAATTCTCTCTGCATAATATCCATAACAGAATTTTCATACTTAGATACTTTATGAATCACATTTTCATATCATATTCATCAAAGTATCATTGAGAACTTAGAGAGTATTTGTTTTTGAATCTTCATATTTGAAGGAGAAGAATACTTTATTCTTTTGAACAAGTCTTAACCATTCTATAAACTTCATGTATTTCTATCTATTGTATGTTTTAAAAATTCCCAAGTATCAAGGATTGTTTGATACTTGGAGGATTCTATAAGAAGGGGGTTGTATTTTTTCGTATGAGTCTTGACTTATTGTCCATCATTTTTGGAGATAAGTGTGTTGTAAATCACAAGAAGATTGTTCTTGTTGATTGTGTCCTGGTCTTGTATATGAAGACTATGATTGTCTTATCCATAAGATCTAACAATATTAAAATCTCTTACTGCGTAAGAGAACTGAAGTACTCTCGAATTGTGAGGGGAACCAAGATATATCACCGGTGTTCTTTACATTTATGCATTTTACCACTTTCTAATCACTATTAAGCTAGAAAGTTAAAAGCAAAGTTTCAGTAAAACAAAAATCAATCAAACTACATAATTCACCAAGGTGTCAAACTTAATAACATGATACTGGTCAGGATCGAATGACACAAATGTGTCAATCTTAATAACATGATACCTCTGATAACTCTTTATCGTAAATTTGTATAACAAAATCCACGATTGGATTGAAAGGTATTATCATATAAATCACCTCTATAAAATTTAACATCAATAAAAAAATCATTTGATATGTTAAAAAGAATGATTAAAATTAACGGTTTTGTTAAATTTTTGTAAGACGTTAATTTTTATGCACTTCGTTGACATATCAAATGATTTTTGATTGATGTTAAATTTTATATATATGATCTATATGATAATAGTTTTCATACCAATCGTGGATTTTGTTATACGGATGTATGGTGAAGTATTATCGGAGGAGTCATGTTACTAAGTTTGACACCTTAGTATCATTTGATCCTTATTTTATACATACATACATATATATATATATATATATATATATATATATATATATATATATATATATATATATATATATATATATATATATATATATATATATATATATATTAAAAAGTCAATAATGTCCCTTTAGGTGATTCTTGGATTCAAAACAAAATCGAACGAATTAAATCAAGTAAAAATAAAATAAATTAAGATACTCATAATTAAGTGAAATAGAAACAAAGATAAATATATTAATTTATTTTGAATATTTTGGCAAAGGAATAAAAATTAAAAGACATCAAATGAAAAGAAATCAAGCGAAAAAATACTCGAAAAATTAAACTGAATGCACAAAAATGATCAGCGCAAAATATACTTCTTTGAAACATACGAGTTTTGATCAAATTTTGAAGTAAAAAATAATCGACTAAAAGGCTCAGGATGATCAAAATATGACCGAAAAAGTAGTCAAAAAAATAAAACAAGCACACTAAGTTAAACTATGCAAACTGTAGATTAATAAAACTGATGTCTGCAAGCTCGATTTTGAAATTTTTCGCCCGCTAATTTCACGTACATTTGAAAATTGATTCAACTGGTATGTCTGTAGATCTAAAAGTTTATTTTGACTGACATTTTAGGCATTATGCGGCATGAAATGCATGTGATGCAAACGATGTGATGAATATATTGATTCGGCTATTCAGGATCAAAATTGGGGTGTGACAGTTGTCCTTATTTAATTATCTTCAACCTGAGAATATGAAGAAGGACACTCTTCATATGATTGCAGTGGGAGATAGTTAAATACTAAAAAGACCTGAATTTTGATCATGAATGCATATGACATGATATGATATGTTATGCATGTATGTGAGACTCTTTTTATTTCGATTTGATAGGGATATCTTGCGATGTGAGATGAACCGTAACAAGATGTTTTCATGATGGATGAAGAAAAACAGACATATTTGTGGGGAATGATGGAGACAGATGGTAATGGTGGCCCATAAGAAACGAAAATGAGGATGAAAACTGATTGAGGGTAACAACATATCAACTTAGGGGTTGAGAAAAATAAATACAATATCGATTCGGGGGTCGAGAATAAATCAAGACAACAAATCAACTAGGGGTTAAAAGATATTTAAAGACAACATCATCGACTCGGGGGTCGAGAAAATAAGGACACGGTATTGACAACATCAACAACTTAATTTAATGAAAAACAACTTAAATGAGAATTTAAGTGATTATTATTTTTTATGTTTCCATATAATTTGAACTGCGTCTATTACGAGAATCTTAGTGCGTTTATAGGAAAAATAACTTATTTTGAATAATACCCGCTTTCGTCAGCATATCATTCATATCTTTCGAGAAATAACTCTTCATCTTTCGCACGTATGTATTATTTGTCGGAAGAGCATTTTAAAGTGCAGCTATAAGTTGGGACAATCCTCAATTACGTCTGAGTGCTTTCACAGCTTCGAACATAATTGTTAGAAAATTAGTTTTCGGATGCTTTCGCACATCCTTTCAGATTGTGTTAGACATCTAAGTAGTATTTTACCTTCATAATAAGAATTAGAAATGAGGATTCAATTTTCTAGAATAATTATCAATGATATTTCTCGTAATTGATTCATAACGAATTAACGGATAATCTATAAATAAGTCCCGTGACCCTTAGCCCTAAGAAGACTACTTACTCATGGCGAGGGATAACTTATTTAAAAAAAAATTAATGATAAATAGCATAATAAATAATTTAACAATAGATATAAAACAATGACGAAAAAGAACCTAATTAAATGAAAGGGAATGCTTGATTAAAATTCTGATTCAGTGCTCTCAAAGTGGAGACTTTTACAATAAGCAGCAAAATAAAGCGTGAAATATAAATTGGATGCCAAACTAAATTAATACTTCTCAGAGCCGAGTATTATGGAACAAATCTACATGTTAGACTCACGTCCTTACTCCGGGAGAGCTATCATTGTCAGAAGTGTTGATGTAGCACTTTGAAACCCCAAGTTGGACGATATACAAGTTTGAATTCCTTTTTTCTTTAGAAACCACCATTGATCCTTTCTTTAACTTCCATTCATTGGATAAAAACTAATAATCATATCCTTCATTATCCAACTTTTCAATAAATAACATATTAAATTGAAATTCCAAAATGTGTTCCACGCCTTTAAGAACTAGAGTAGTCTTATTGATAGTTTAAACACAAATATCTCTTATTCCTATGACATTAACTTGTCTGTTATTTTCCATACGAACAACCCCAAAGTCGTCGGTCTCGTAAGTTGAAAAAAGATCACGTCTCAAAGTTGCATGATTAGAAACACCATTATCAACCACCCAATCCATCTCATCACATGATAGATTGACATTCTCTATACAACTATCACAAACAACAAAGAAATCATCAACAATATCAACATCTTCATTATTGTTACCTTTCGTTTTGTCGTTTTTGTAGTTATTCTTCTTATTTTCGCTTTTTAACTTCCGACAATACCTTTTTATGTGACCTTTTCCCTCACAATGATGACACTCAATATTAGAGAATCTATTAGAACCTTCTTATGATTTACCACGTGATGTCCCAAGATTACTTGAAACTCTATTTTGATGTCTCCCCCTCGATTTGGTAACCAACACCTCGAAATGAGAAGAAGAACCTTGTGACTTACGCCTCAACTCCTTATTCAATATACTACTTTTACCCAAGTCCATCGAGATGACACCATTTGGAGCGGAGTTAGACAAGGATGTCCTAAAAGTATCTCAAGAATTAGGCAAAGTACCAAGAAGCCACAAACCTTAAATTTCATCATCAAAAGTAAGATTCATCATTTACAATTGATTTAGAATCCCTTGGAAAGTATTCAAATGACCGGTCATTAGTGAACCATCACTATACCTCAATGACATAAATTGCTTGAACAAGAAAAACTTATTATTCCTCGTCTTTCTTGCATACAACTCCTTAAGTTTGGTCCAAAGAGAGCGAGCATGAGTCACCGAGCTCACATGATTCAAAACATTATCATCCACCCATTGACGAATGTAACCACAAACTTATCTATGCAACAAAGTTCATTCTTCATCACTTTTCCATCGAGTTTTTGACTAGAGAAAACCTGCAAGTGAAAGCCTTTAACATAAAGCAAATCTTCCATCTTCCCTTTCCAAACATTATAGTTGGGACCATTCAAACTCACCATCCTAGATATGTTCATCTCCATCATTACACAAATCAAACCACGACTCTAAACACCACTTGTTCAGATGAAATCCATAATGCAACTGAATAATCCAACAACATAATCTCTCCCAAATATCAAATGCAACGATAATCAACAAAACACACCAAACAACACAACACAATTCTAGCTTGGAAAAACCTTCGTTAATTAGGAGTAAAAAACCACGGGACCCATAAGTCACTCAAATATTCACTACAATCAAACAATGGGTATAATAAATTATCTCTCTAACACTAGTTAGAGGCATACGCCAACATCATCAAGATCTACAATCAATCTTCGAATACAACAAGAATCAAGAGAGACAATCAACCAAAACAACCACAAAAAACTACACCTCAGAAGTGGACTCGTCATACAGACTTAGAATGCTCAAAATCTGATCTCCTCTATTTAGAATGTACCTCTATGAGTTCTGAACATTGTCGCTAAAAATCAGGATGATATGACAGTTGGATTGTGAGAAAACTCTGATCTCGTGGGGCTGCTCTGTGCTGAATTGAGGCTACGGGAATTTCAATCTTCTCTCAAATTTTATTTTTTTGTTTCTCACCTTATGAATTATTAACCTAATTATCTTTGTTAAATAATAACAAAGGCTTACACACATAAGGGCTACTAACTCACATTCATTTGGGCCACTCCAAATAGGAGGGATAGTCCAACACGCCCATCATCTCTCCATCAGCATGATCCTTCTATCCTTTGTTCCATACCCCATGCATCATATACTCAATATCAGACAACCTGGAAAAAAACATGGCCCATATTAGTATCATCATAATAACATCGACAACAAACCATCTACATCATACACACATTTTACTATGACTAAGAAAATTAAAAAATGGCCTAAGTGCAAAAACATGTGATCCATCAAGCATCATAGTCTAATTCAAATACCATCTCAGCATAACTGACAATATGAATTGATCAATTAAGCAAATAAATTGGGCACTCAAAAGTATAACAAACGTGTGAAAATGCAACTTCTGATTCAATCCTTCTCCTTTCCATAGAATTCTATCACACCCGTTTCAAATTTTTCAACCAGGTTCTTATTTTTAACAAAAGACATGAATCATTAAATTCAACAAACCTAGGAAACATCAAAAAAATCTTACCAAGCAGGAGATGCTTGCTCCTTGATTTATGATGTATTCATTGCGTTAATCCCTTCTCCGTATGATGTATGCTTGGTTGATAATGAAAAAATGGGTAGGGTTTGTGTGGGTGAGGTTGATTATTGTCGGTTTTGATTTTTGTTGGTTTATGTTGTTTGTGTTTTCTATTTGCTTGATTCGAGGTTAAAATGAGGATTAAAAGGGTTTTGTAGCTTTGATTTGGAGTTTTTGTTGAAATTTAGGGTTAGGGTTTTTGAGGTACCTATGATGCTCAATCCATTTTGATGTTTGATTTTTTGGTGATTTGAGCAGTGGAATTAGGTTCAAAAGGTGATTTAAGGTGGAGTTTGTGTTTAAACTAGGTGGATTTGAGTGAAGTTTAAGGTTTACGGGATTCGAGTGAGTAAAGAAGACTAATGTTCATCTTGTTCTTGAGTGAACAAGACGAATAATGCCCGTAATCTGGGTTGGTTAGGGCGGAGAGCGATGGCTAACGATGGCTGAATGAGGGGTGTAAGGTGAAAGAGTATAGCTCTCGTTTTAGGCTTGATGACGAGAGAGAATGAAGGGAGAGAATTGAGAAGGGACTGAGCATTTTGGGTTTTAAAAGTCCCATCTCCTTGACGTCTAGAAGTGAACAAGTGGCGCTTCGTTGGCCACTTGTCAAGGTGACCGGTGCGGGGCAGTTGGAGGTTTGAGTGAGAGTGCCCCATGGTAAACTCGTGTTCGCGTGAGCCTTTGATCTTAGTTTGACCGTCCCAGTAAGCATATCTGACGTTGGATATTGAGTCAACGTTCTTGACTTCAGAGTGGGCTTGAGTGCCATTGGGCTTCACCCATTACTTACAGACTTCCATTTTTGCTCTTTCACCTCTAGCTGGTGAAGAGACTTGTTTTTGGGTCATTCCTTTGTGAGCCTAAAAGCCTATTAGGTTGCGACGACAATTTTCTCTTTCTTTTAAGTATTTTTTCAATATTTTTCTTTTTCTTTTTTGAAATAAATAAAATTCGATGACGATTATATTCAATCAATCCGCGAGCGCTAACATTCGTGATGTCATATTTTTTCAAGATACGATACAATGCAAATACAAGTAATTAACGATTAAAGTTGGATAACACTAATAAACATATATTTATACAAGTTAATACCAATACAAGTTGGATAATAGTATAGTAATAAACATCTATCTATACTAATTTATAAAACTAATTCTTAAATTAACTATTTAAAATTTAACAAAAACTATACTCAATCATATATTTCTCAAAACCTATTATGCCGTATGGCATATTGACAGCTCAAAAATTACCAGAGCTGCAGATTCTGTCCCTTCCATTCCAACATTGATCATCAATCAACTCTCAAAAAACCAAATCCATTATACCTGAAAAAGCTGGATAACGAATTACTATTCCTATCACACATCTGCAACATCAAAAGTACACACAACATCTGATTGCATAAAGATTTTCGCGATTTCGGTTATTATAGTTGTTGCAACGCTGATTGTGGTCGTTGCAACGTGAATTGACCACAATTTATTATTTGCCATAAAAAGTTTGAATAATAGTATCGTTAACGACACCTTCCAATATTGTTTTGTCGTGTCCGTTTTCGCGGTAGACCGTTTTTTAAAACCTTGCTCAAAACTACTACAAGAATCTGGTAACAGAGTCTATGCAACTCTGTGCTCTAGTCGCTAGCAACATAATTTGCTCTTCAGCTTGTACTTTAGCTGCACAACAACAAGTGGAAGACAATGAAGCAGAATTTGTAAATGTTTTTAAGGAACAAGATCTTGAGACAGTCGTTGAAACAGAACGAGTAAGATTCTTGTTTGTCATGTTCATGTTCATGTTCACTTGTGCTGTGAATAATGAATACACTGGCCTATGGTCAGAGAATTTTGACTCTCCTCTAACATACAACTTCTGATTCAATCCTTCTCCTTTCCATAGAATTCTATCACACCTGTTTCAAAATTTTCAACCAGGTTCTTATTTTTAACAAAAGACATGAATCATTAAATTCAACAAACCTAGGAAACATCAAAAAAATCTTACCAAGCAGGAGTACGTGGTTTTTCCTTGGATTTACATGTTTGTGCAACGTATTGATCTGAATTTGTTAAGTATTTGTAAGTAGGAGCAAAATATATGGTTCCTTCCTTCCATCCCTCAAATATTCTTCCAGCTTTTTGCTCCATTCTTAACTGATCTTTCTCTAGTAATGCCTTCAAATTCTTCTTCTTTAGTAGCTCGTGTATGTCGTCGTAACCCGCCGCAAGTCGATAATTCAAATCCCCCAACCAAATAATGTTGCTACACAGATATACAAAGTTAATTAACAACTAATTCATAAAGAAAATGTAAATAGTTCACAAATCCTAACTCAAATAATAAAAGTTAATATTGATATGTTAGAAATCATCACCAGAATTCACATATTTACAAGTTTTTACGGGTTATTACCATTTTATATACTAAAAAAAAGAATGTAAACAATTATAATCATTATTCATGTGACTTACTCATGTTCTAATATGCCAATTGAGTGAGAAAATTTAGTTCTCCTGATTATTTCCGAGATATTCAAATTTCTTCGCAATTCGTCACCATATTTCTCTCCAGAGGCCAAATGAGTACAAACAAAGCAAAACGTAGTTTGGTACAATCTCATGCTAATTGATATTGAACCCTGATAAAATAACATCAAATTATTAAAAAAAAATTAACATCAATCATTATCATTTTCAAAATCACACACTCTTGAATAATATATAGACCAAATACATTATTTATTTTATAAGTCACGAACCTTATTTCCGAGATAACCCATGATGCCTGTGCCAACTCGAGACACTTTTAAATTACTAACATAATCGCGATAATCGGCACGCACCCACACGCACAAGAAAATACCAACCATTTGCTTGCTTGCTACCAGACTAAAACATTGCTTCTCATTTGGGCTTTCATGGTTGGTTGTGTTTAGGGCTTCATGAATAAGGCCCAACCATTTTGTTGCCGGGCCACTATTCTCAGACCCAAGAACATTCCCAGCATTTAAAGGTACAATCTCTTGAAACCTAACCAAAAAAAAAGGAACATCAATACATCAAAATACAATGTAATGCACAATTATCAAAATAAAAGAATTTACTCATTTAATATTATTTTTTATAGAGTAGTTTAAAATATTAAAACTAAATATTCCAATAAAGCACAGTGATTAAAGAATAATTTAATCATGGTGCAAAATCTAACTACACCCAATATTAAAATCCAAACACTCTACCATAGTTGTAACAGTACAGCCGCCGTAGACGATCCATAAAACAGATGTTGATAAAATTTGCACTCCTAGATTATTTAAACATGTTTAATTTAATTAATTCATGCAAAAAATCAAACAGGTGGATTGAGTAGAATCTAAATAAAAATAAAAAAATGTAAAAAAATATTAATAATTGTTTAGTGGTAGATAGCCAAATAGGGAACATAGTTGATAAGATTAAATATAAAATATGAAAAATGGAAAAAATAGTAAATATACCCAATAACATATATGTGTGCTGGCGAAGTAGACGTAAGCCAATTCCTTAAGTCCAAACCTTCATTTGGTGACTTCCCCCCAACATTCCACGTCCCAACAAACATCCTAAAAAAATAATAATCCAAGTTTCTCTAAAGTCAATAATAATAATAATAATAATAATAATAATAATAATTATAATAATAATAATGCATAAGATATGTTTTGCTTAATTAAGCTAAGCATGTATTTTAACCTAAAGTTATAGTATAGCCACATGGTTGTTTAAGATATAGGTATGATGATAGCATTTACCTAAGGTTTAGAGGATTAGTGATGGCACAAGCTTTTTTCTCCTCTAGGACCGAACGTTTTACGCCATTTGGAGAATGGTTCAACCACCCTTTGAAAATAAGACCAAATATTAATTACTCAACAATACAAAATAATTGAAAAAAATTTAACAAAATAATAATAATATTCTGGTCCTATTTATAAGAAAAAAGTTATTTTTTAAATTTATTAACTATTTTACCTAAAAAAAAGTAGAAAATATTTGAAATGATACAAAAAAGTGTTGGCAAGTTACCAGAGAAATCATCTGGTACGAGGATGTAACTATCTTGTTCTGAGCTACTTTTTCTCGTTTCTGTCGCAGAGTCTGAGTGAGTCCCACAAAGATTAAAAAAAAACATTTTCAAAACGATAAAAACGTGAAATTAATGAAACTAAACTCAAACAAAAGAATAGGGTTTCACCTTTATCAGAGTAGTCTGAAGAAAACTTTTCAGAACTGTTCTTTGCATTAAGCCAGTTCCTAATGGCTAGTTTCGGCCATGACTGCAACATCAAAAAGAATATGAAAAAAAAATCTGTATCAGTGAGATTATAGGAAAATAGTGTATTATTATTGGCACAGTGATAAAGGTTTAGATAACAAGAGTGTGTAAATGAATGAATATAATACCTTGGTTTTTTTGGATTCTATTTTCATTGCAACTTCACCTTCTAGATCACTTAAAACTGAGGAAAATAAGTAAGATATTAATACTATGATCAGCAAATTATTTAAGAGGGAAAATCAGTAAATTAAATAACTCCGTTTGGAGAAAAAAAAATCATTGATTGAAATATTAAATCATATATGGAAAAATATAAAGAACTAATTGTAGGAGGAACGGGGACATGTTTTGAGTCACTAAAAAAATGCATGTACTATATACGTGTTTTTTTAGTCTTGAAGTCTGTTCTGATTCAGATGAGTCTCGAGAATTCAACTCATCTGAATCTTGATATATATTCTAGTTTTGATGAATCCAGGAGTTTAATTCACCTAAATTTGTTTTGACAAAAAATATGCATGTATTATATTATATAATATATATAATACTATATAAAGAGAAAATTTACCGTTTTCTTCAACGTTTTGTGCTTAACATATTGAGAGAAAAAAAAAACTAAATATAGGATGAATGATAAGAGAGAATCAGATAAGATTTGAGTTTCTTGAAAGGCAATAAGAAAGGAAAAATATGAGAGTAGTTATTATTAGAGAAGAGAGCGAAACGCAGATAGGAAGCTATGAAAACTTGGGTCAATGGCATTGCTAAAAGAGAGTTATACTATTAAAGTGTTGCTAAAAGGAAAATGAGAAAAGTGAATAAGTAGAGGGAAAAAGCACTTACAAAATTTGACCAAGAACGGAGACGTAACGTAAGGTTTGAGATTAATGAGAGAATGATTATGAAAAAGATAAGGCTATTTTTTTTCAAGGTTCGATGAGTTTTTGAAATGGAAGAAGGGGGGACATAGGTGAAGGAATAAAGGGTGAAGTGTCTGTGTAAGAAAGGTAGAGAGAAGTTTTGAGTTTCAGGTGTTTCTTGGAAAAGAAAAAAGTTTGAGATTTGAGAGAATATGGGATGGTGTTTGTGACTTAATTTTCTTTTATATAGGAGTATAGGAGTGTACTATGTACGTAAGAAATTAAATATTTTTAAAAATTAGTGTAACTTTGTAGTAATAGGATTTGTACTAATTAATTAAAATATCACTTTTTTGGAGGGGGGAAGACCACTTTATTAGTGGTGTTCTGGCAGTTTTGGTAGAAAATAGTAAGAACAAATCTTGGCCGTACACCTTTCTTGAAAAGTATAGTTGGCACCCTATACAAGTCTATTGGTTTACCCAAATGAATGGACAGGCAGAAGAGGAGATTTTTTTAGACATAAATAAATGATAGGGGAAATATTGTATAAGTACGAATTCAATTATTCAATATATATATTTAAATAAATATTTAGAGCCCGATGAAGATGAACAACATAGAGAATAGATGGACAACGGTAATCAGATAAGGAAGACAACTTAATACAGAAAGAAAAATCAAATGGGATGCGGCAAAGGGAAAAATAGAAGAGTGAGAAGGAAATTAAAATCAACTCATTCTTCGTTATAAAGATATCCGACGATTTTGGAGCAAAAGAGATGTATTTCATATTTAAGGAGATCGGTGATATACAGGAGGAGGTTATTCCTCTAAAGAGGGACAAAAGAGGGATGATGTTTGCCAAATTTAAAAATGTGCAAGATGAGAGAATATTGACTACTAGACAACATTATCATTGGGAGTAAGAAAATATATGCCAACACACCTATATTTCAAAGGCTGAACAATACATTTAAGGGGTGATTAATGGAAGGAATTAGTATAGCCAATTAATTAAAACTTGTTAAGAAATGTGGCTGACTCCAACTCAACCATACAAAATCGGTTGGTAGAGTGATGACCGCATCCACTTATAAACACATGTTAAAATCATATATTATCCGATGTGAGGCTCTTAACACAACTAAATAATGCTCAAGGACATAAAAATAGAAAAAACATGCAACCACAAGCTTATAATCCAAAACATGCTAGGGGTGGGCAGCGTCATGCACACAAGTGGTGGGGAACAATCATAACCTAAGAAAATTCATTAGCAGACAAACAAAGGAGATCAAATTTCCATTTGTACACCTGGTGTACAATACTAAGGAAGATGATTTAACAAGATTCAAGAAAACTTTTGCAGGAGTGGTGGAAACCCGAGTATGACATATAACATACAAGAAGTCTTGCAAGAGGGGTATTTTCAATAAAAGCCAACCCTCTAGGTCTGAAGGAGGTTCCGTTAAGAGTTGAGATACCCCCTCTTATCCCTCTTGAGGGGAACGAGGAGGGGAATTACCGCACTCTTGCTTATGTGAAGTGGTTGCTCGTCTAGCTTCCTCTCTCGAAGTCTATAAGTCTGTAATGAATAGGAAGCAGATCATGCTTCTGAAATGAGCTAAGGACCTTTTATTTCACTAGGTCTTTCAGGGCGGCGTATGGGTGAAATCCTACTCTTAATAAATTATAGAACATCCAATCTTTAGGAATAACTGTAGTAAGAAAAAAGTAAGTTTGTAATTATCCTCTCAATAGAGACTGGTGGTTTCAAAGATCATTTTCAATAGTTTTTTAGATTTCAAGTAGAGATGGATTTTATTTTTGTTTTGATGCGTGAAAGTAAATGACACAAAATCAATGACAGAAAGTAAAATGGAGATTTCAGTGTCAATAGTAAGAAAGCTTGCTAGGGGTATATTTCATCACTATGTATTTATCATGCACAACCATAAGTCAGTAACATGTTGCTCTACTCAATTGTTAATATTAGCACATGTTGCTCTTGTTCGCATCTCTTCTTGGTATCGACATTGTGAGATTAGTGAATTACCTAATAGTTGATATCTCGGTCTATTAATCAACATAGAGCATTAGGTTCCAACAAATATAAAGCAGCAAGACTCCACATTGATCCTACAATAGTACATGCAGATAATAAACATAACCATATGTCTGGCATTCGTATCCAATAGAGGATAATCTTGGATCTAGTAATGACAAGCACCTTTCTATGCCAAGTCATGTCGTGAAAGTTAGTTTTAGGTAGCAAATCTAAAACACACATTAAGATTAAAGACTCATCAATATTAAAGCTTGAGTAGACTTATATAAAATGTCGTGACCTATAAACTACGATGAGTAAGCGCATATATATATATATATATATATATATATATATATATATATATATATATATATATATATATATATATATATATATATATATATATATATATATATATATATATATATATATATATATATATATATATATATATATATATATATATATATATATATATACATGCTTACTCATCGTAGTTGTACTGGTAATCATGCGAAGCTAAGCTTGGTAGTTTATTTGCCCTGTCATCTGAGCAATGTTTCCTCCTTCGAACTCCCTAACTTATTATCCTGTTGTAGACCAAGGTGAACTTACTCCAATTATATACTTCCTTACTCCATCGAAATTTCCTTTGCAATGAACTAGAAGCCTATATTTAGAGCTAGGACTTAGGAACCTCACTAGGCGCACCACCCTTGTGCCTAATGATGTTGCTTTCTTCTCAATTAAGCAATGATATGTCTTTGAAGGTGGCCTTAGTTACCTTGCCTTGCTAAGCGCATTGCTTTTGCGCTTACTGCACAAACCCTTGCTTCACCATGAAGTACATAAACCTGGACGTGCCATCTAGCCTTCCGATGTCACCTATGATTAGGCCTATCGATCCTTGCTTCTCAGATATTTTCTCTGGCTTGTTCTTTGCATATTGAATTGTGGTTTTCCCATCCTTTTTACCTGTTTTCAGTTGATACAATCTAGGAAAGTCCAAACATGTATTTTCTTATTTTTCATAGATAAATTGGAAGGATTTGTATTAATTACTTGTAAAATAAGCTAATAAGTGCCTACATATTTTACATAAATATGAGACTTATCAACGCTCCCCAACTTACAAAAACACATCAATTTAATTGTGGAGGTTTTGCACAAACTTCACACAATTCAACCCCTCATCAAAAGAGGAAGAGGAAAAAGGGAAAAAGGAATTAGGAGAAGGATTCCTCTCTATCCTACATGCCTTAACACCCATAGTATGAACAATTTATCCTACCTCGAATTCGCAACAAGCTTCAAGTTACAACAATGAGATATCTCTGACTCTACTAACAGCTTATTCTCCCAAACTCAATCCTAACTCTAATTCTCCTCTCTTTTTAAATAAAATATATTATTTTTATTAATTGATTATCTCCCTTTAATTCTCACTAGTTCCACCATTTCCCTTAATTTCACCTTAAATTATATTTTTCTCCCAATAACTCAATCTATTTCATTTTCTCTATTATTTAAATAATTAAAATTAATGATAATTCTAATAAAATTCTATACAACCTCAATAATACCAATAAATTAAATATATCACTTAAATAAAATAATAAAAGCATTTTAAACTCAATTAAAATAAAATAAACAAAAAAATCAAGGTGTTACAATATTCCCTTTATTTGACTCATACATCAGTATTTAGTTGTAATCGGAATATGCATCCATGAAGGACATAAGTTTGTATCTGACTGAGCTATCGACCACTTAATCTATACTCGGGAGTGATACAAGTCTTTAGAGCATGCCTTGTTTAGATTAGTGTAGTCAACACACAATCTCCATTTTATTGAGGGCTTCTTGACTAATACTATGTTGGATAACCACTCAGTATATTTCAATTTGGAGATGCAACAACATCTAGTAACCCTTGGACAGTCTTTGTCGCTGCCTATACCTTTTTAGTCGATTGTCGCCTTCGTTTTTGTGACATGTATCGGGCACCAGGATCAAAGTTTATCGGGCACCAGGATCGTTTCCCAATATCTCATGAGGAGAGGTGGCAAAGAGGTAGGTGTTTCCTCTCAAACATCTTATTAATCATTGCTTTAGTGTTGCGGGTAGGATGGATAATATCCTTACAAACCTCTTCTAGTAATCGTCCAATTAGACGGTGTTAAAGTCTTTGTCCGGAACCGGTCTTAGGATCTTTTCCTTGTCCCTGGTTGTTAGTCTCAATTCTTCCCCCAGGGGATGTTCTTTTCGCATGCGTCGAAATCGGGTACGTTCATCGCCAAAATTTCCTCCTTGACACTCTTTTCGGGGACGATGGCATCAACTATGGACTTTTTCAGTATCACTTCTTGTATTTGAAGAGATTCACTAATGTTAGTTTGAATACAACAAGTGTGTCAGAGTCATCATGGCACTTCAAGTTCATGTGCATGGGAGAAGCTACGACATATAGGGTTGCCATAAATGGCTAGTTGAGGATGTCGTTTTAAACATTTTCACATGGAATTACGAAAAAGCAGACATTTATTGTCTTTCTCCTACTCCTATATCATATAGTGACAGATAGGTACGTATGTCCGCAAGGATGAGTATAAGAGTCGTTAAAGGCAATTAGGCTTGGGTCCTCGCATGGCTTTAGATCTTGTTTCCTAAAATTTACTTCACAAAAAAATTGAAGTAGATTAAATTAGTGGAACTTCCATCGTCCACCAGGATCCTTGAGACAAAATGATTAGCGAAGGTGGCGGTGATACCATTTGAAAAGCATCATTTGAAATTCCCTCCACCTTATCATGATCTAGAAACCCTAGAATTGGTTTATTCTCTTCTTGCTTCTTGCTTCTTGCATGAGGATGTATATTTTCTAGAACCTAGAGGAAGAAATCTAGTTTGTGTGAACAATTCTTCATTGACCATATCTATGATGAAATTTGAAGAAAAGCATGATCTTGAAAACTTCGAGATTGTATCCATCTGAACGTGATTGTTAAAATAAGTGATATCTGGATCAAGAAAATCTAATTAAGCGAATTGAAACCTGATCAAAATGGAGGACTGACTAGATTCGATATCTAATTATGGAAATTCGTATGAACCAGTAGTCAATTCCCACATATGGTGCCACTATTCGATGTTAGAACCTGAATTATTGGTGTAGGTCTTCGAGGTTACGACGCACATTGCTCCAGTGCAGTTGTTGGATGGTTGACATTATTCCAATCCAGTCGCGTTACAAGATTAACACTCCAACCCTCAAGTCAAAATTTGAATCATAAAAATGAAGTTAGTTATTAATTGAGGTCATATATGTTTCTATGCCAATCATAATATTTATAAGATGGACGAAATTGGACCACCATCACTTTAGGCTTAGGATGGATCTAGTAGACTTTAGTTATAATCGACTAAATTAATATTAGTATAACTTTTTTGTTATAAAATTTTGTAACCATCATAAAAAATGTTTGGTATTGTACCTTTTAACCAATCGCATAATAACATTTTATTTTATCATATTTAATTATTTATTAAATAGTATAACTTTTGATTGTTTTCAAAGTATTTTACACTTAAAATAGTTGTATCAGATTTTTTGTGATAGATAATGATCTCACCTGATCAGGAGGGCCTTCCAAGGTCTTGGTGAATGGGCCGGAGAATGAAATGAGAGGGGGGTGTACCTGCAAGGTGCTCCAACGCTTAAGTCAGAAAAGGTACAGAATGAGATTATCAGAGTGTGAGTTAGCATACCTGCCCCTTTGCCATGAAAGGGGTATTTATATTGAGCCCCCAGCGCTGGGCCAAGGCTCCTAATGGGCTGGATTAGCTAGGCCCAAGGAGGAGCTGCCAGGGGACGCGTAAGAAGCGTTAAGACCTAGACCAAGGTCTCCCCCCTGGTCCAACTGCCCCTATCCCTAAGGAGACAATATAGGGGAGTTGGGTGACGTGGTGAGTGGGATGCCGTTATGGCTCTGCCCGACACAACTTAGGTGCCCGCGGCGTGGGTTGACGATGAGTGGATGGAGATCATATGAGGAGGACCCGCTCGTTGTCCGACACGTATTTAAGGGGCCGGGGAGACATTCTCCGGGCGGACGGTCGTTCACCTGACGTGTCCTCGTGGTCGCTTGGATACGGTCGTTTGGACGTGGGCTTGGCGAGCATTGGGCCGTGCCGTGCTAAGTGTCGTGGCCCAGTCCAGAACAGGAGCCCCCCAAGTCGAGTCTCTGAGCCAGAGAGATGACTTATGTTTCAACTAAGGGTTCCCCGAGACGATGGGGAAGCTTGATCGTTAGACAGGTGAGGTCGTAACAGGCCTATTCGTGACTGACATTTCTCCGGGAATGTCGGGGATGGAGGTGATCGGTTGATCTGCACCTTCCTTGTAGTAAACGCGGGTATGGCGCGGGGAGGAGGCGTCTTGGTGAGTCGAGGAGACGGACAGGTGCTCGGGTCGTTTCAGCTTCTTGTCTTTGATAGACGTGTCTCACGATTAGTGGCGTCGCTTCGTTTCGCGCGCAAAGACGGCGTAGGCAGGCTAGGCAATGATGACCTAGCGTGTTGTTCCACGTGCCAAGCCCTATAAAAAGGGGTTGAGTAACTTCATTTCTACCTTTTTCTCGCTCATACGTTCACCGGAGATCTCCACCTTCTCTCTCGTTTGCTTGCTCGACCGTCTGGACCGCCGTCTCCGCCCGTCTTCCTATCTGAACCACCGTCTTCTGTTCGGACACCACCGTACCTTTTCAACTTAACTATGTCAGGTATGATTTTCCACTGTGACCCATTCTTTTTCCTTGTTGTTTTCTGTCAAACGCATGATAATGTTGTAGAAATGTGGTTAGGTTTAACTTGGGAACAGTGTAGTGGACTGTAGGTGTATATTAGATGGTAGAAAATAGGGTTGGGATCCTACTGTACCGGGCACACACTTCATATGCCGGGCAATACTTGCATAGGCTGTATGAAGTTTGTGCCCGGTCTCCATAGAATGCGCGCGCCACCGAGTTGAGCGCGGTTAGTGTCCGTCGCCACTACGCCCTTTCACTTGACCTGCGGTGGAAGGGTGGATTTGATATGACGTCGAATTCACTCTTTCTGTCTGCGTTTCAGGTGCTACCGGGCGCTTACGACCGAGGAAGGAAGATTCTGGGTCCTCCACCGAAGACGCGACAATCGCTCGTCTCCCTGTCGGGGATGGGAGTGTCCGAGATGGTACCGAACACGCCTCCTCTTCCGGGCAGGTCGACTTCTCCTGGGTTGCGGACGAGCCCTTGGAGGAGGAATCCGACTTCTGTGACGAGGCCATCACTGCTCACGCTATGGTCGAGACCATAAGCCGGGAGGATCCACCAAACTGGTATTGCTGCGCCCCCAAGGAAGAAGACCGCATTTGTCACCATTTCCCGGGGAAGCAGTTCACCATGTATGAATTTGCTTTTCGCGAGGCGGGGATTAGACTGCCCTTCAACTCCTTCCAGATGTCGATCTTCAAGTGGCTCCGGCTGGCGCCGTCCCAACTACATCCTAATGCCCTCGCATTTATGCGGGCATTCGAGTTAGTTTGCCAGTTCCTCGGCATTGGTTGCACCCGGGCTCTCTTCTTCCACGTTTTCCATCTCCAGAGGTCCGGTTCCCATGGTCGCCACAGTTGGGTTTCTTTCAAGCAGCCCGTGCGTCTGTTCAAGACGTACGAGGACTCTGTTCGCCATTTCAAAAGCCGGTGGTACGTGGTGATGCCGATTACCCGGGCTGCCCTTCACTCTCTATACTACTATCAACGGGAACCCAATGGGGAGGAGACGCTGATGTCGAAGATACCGCTGAGGTGGCAGCGTGATCATTTCGATCTCTCCACGGCGCATTACCGGGTCAAGTACGCGATGCTCGGCGAGGAGGATAGGCTCGCGTACAAGAAGCTGGTCGATTACGTGCAGAGCTTCAGCTTGGCGTTCTGGGCGAATCGACAGGGCGTGCCCTACCTGGATGAGGCCGGGGAGCTAATCACCGAGACGCGTTATATCAATACGAAGGCTCTGCTCGAGTGTGATACCGAGGAGGAAGCTCTGGCGTTATTGAGTAGGCAGACTTTGTTTAGCTTTTTATTTCTGTTTATGACTTCGGTCGCTAATGTTTGTGTGTAATTTATTTGCAGGTGCCATGCCCAATGCTCGTGATCGGGTGCTGAAGCTAGCGAATCAGGTCGGCGCTCCTGACCGGGTGCCCAAGAAGAAGAAGAAAACTGCGGCCCGTGTCTCGGAGACTGCTGGCGATGCCGGGGTCGGTCCCTCGCAGGCGGCGAGCGTGATTCCTTCCTCTCCTCCTCGGTCTAACCCGATCAACATTCCTGATAGCAGTCCGTCGCCAGCGGCTTCTCCCCTCCATAAACGGAAGCGTCCGGCTGGGGCCCTTACCAGGTCGTCTCCAGGAAGTTCGCATGGACCGGGCAGCTATCTTCTGCCTCCCTGCTATGTGGAACGGTCGTTCTTCAAGGCCGAGGAGTCGATTGCTGTGCCTGCGCCTGAGGCCAAGGCTATTCTGGACCAGGATGTTGCTGCCCGGAGGAAAGATCTGGCCAGGGATATTGCTGCCGTCATCCGGGTGATGGAGACGGCCATGGTTTTGACCGACACTTCGGTTTCCACCGCCTCGCTGGAGGAAGCCCTTTTGCAGGTTCGGACAGAGAACGAAAGACTATCTCAAGATCTGTCGGACTACAAAGAAGAGCATCAGCTGCAGGAAGGGCTGAGCCAGAAGCTGGAGGAGGTGGAAAAGGAGAGGGACCAGTTGAAGGCTGCTAAGGCGAGCCTGGAAGAGCAGGTGGTCGATCATCAGAAGCTGACCGAGGACAACGCCTACCTACGGGCTCAGGTTGAGTCTCTCGAGGGAAAGGTCCGTCCTCTGGCGGATGAGACCGAGGAGGAACGCGCCCTTGGTTCGCGCGGTGAGCTGCTAGGGCATATTCGGACTCTCAACCAAGATCTCGTGGCCTGCTTCAAAGAGGGTTTCGACAATGCTGTCGAGCAGCTCGGGCTTCTGAACCCTGAGTTGGTGACAGAAGGGTCGGCCTATAACTGCTGCGTCCGGGATGGTGAGATTATCTGCCCGTTTGAAGCGGAGGAGGAGCTGGGGGGAGAAGAAGAAGAAGAGGATGAAGAGGTGCTCCGAGCGGAGTCTTAGTTTATATGTTTTAGTTATCATGGCCTGCGTGCCTTATGTATTTTGGCCTTCGGGCGTTGTAATATGGCCTTCGGGCGTACTTGGCTTCGGCCGCTTTTATCGTTTCTAATGTATGAATATTTTCGTTATCATTCATTGTGCTCGTTTGTGTTTGATACTTGTTTGTATGAATTCGTACTCTGCTCGACTTTGTTAATCTCCTCGGTTTAGGGAACCGACGAAGTGTCGGGCTTTGTGCCCGTGGGTATCGAAGCCCGGGTCCGTTGTTCGAACCCTGGTCCCGAGGCTTGGGTCCTCCCATCGCGAGCTGGGTGCCCTGCCAGTCTTGGTACTTCGACGTTGAGCCTTGGTCAAGATCCCAACCGTCGGGGAGGGTTGTGTTTGTTATGTGACCCCGGATCGTTCCCGGGTCTCGTGGTTCCTCCCTGGGGTTTTGGGGACGAAGAGCGTGGTCGTACCTGCCACGTCTCCCCGTGGTGTATTTAGCTGTAATATTGTCTAAGTTTTTCTGCGTTCCATGGTCGAGCGAGTTGTTCTCCTTGTAGGTTTTCTAGGTAATAGGCCCCGTTGCTCGTTTTGTCGCGGACGCGGTAAGGGCCTTCCCAGTTGGCCGCCAGTTTGCCCTCTCTCGGGTTTTTCTGGTTTCTTCTGAGGACCAGGGTGCCGACCTGGAACTCTCTTTTTATGACTTTCGCGTCATGGCGTAGTGCTATCTTTTGTTTGAGGGTTGTTTCCCGGAGAGCTGCTTCGGAACGTATCTCCTCGACTAGGTCGAGCTCGGCTCTAAGGGTTTCATCGTTCATTTCCTCGTCTAGGGGCTCCTCTGTCCTCCTCGTTGGCGTCCGTATCTCCACCGGGATGACTGCCTCGGTGCCGTAAGTTAGTCGGAACGGGGTTTCCCCGGTGGTAGAATGTGGTGTCGTGCGGTAGGCCCATAGGACGCTATGTAGCTCCTCGACCCATGCCCTCTTTGCCTCGCCGAGTCTGCGTTTGAGGCCACGTAAGATTACCCTGTTGGCCGCCTCTGCCTGCCCGTTCGTCTGCGGATGCTCGACAGACGTGAAATGCTGTGTGGTGCCCAGGCTGGCGATGAAGTCCTGGAATCCTCCGTCCGTGAATTGTGTCCCGTTGTCTGTGACAAGTGCCTGGGGTATACCGAACCGAGCGAGGATGTTGCGTTTGAAGAACCGGAGAATGTTCTGCGCGGTTATTTTAGCCAGTGCCTCCGCCTCGATCCATTTGGTGAAGTAATCCACCCCGACGATGAGGTATTTATTCTGATATGATCCGGTGACGAAGGGTCCGAGGATGTCCATGCCCCACCACGCGAAGGGCCATGGGGAAGACAATGATTTGAGGTCGTTCGGGGGTGCGAGGTGCATGTCGGCATGTCGTTGGCATTTGTCACATCTTTTGACGTGCTCTTTCGAATCGTTTTGCATGGTCGGCCAGTAGTAGCCTGCTCGAAGGGCTTTTCGTGCGAGCGATCGTCCGCCGAGGTGTTGAGCGTTAATTCCCCGGTGTATCTCTCCAAGGATGTCGGGGACTTTCTCTTCCTCGACGCATTTGAGTAGTGGGATGGAGAATCCTCTCCGGTAGAGTTTGCCTTCGAGGAGTACGTACGAGCATGCGCGTCGTTTGACAGTGGTCGCCTCTTTCGGGTCAGCCGGGAGTTCGTCTCGTGTGAGGTAATTGTAGATGGGTGTCATCCAACAGTGGGCATCTCCAATAGCGTTGACCTCGAGTGGAGGCGGTAGTTTGTCGATGCTGGGCCGCGGGAGAATTTCTTGGATTACTGATTTATTCCCACCCTTTTTCCTCGTGCTGGCTAGTTTCGAGAGAACGTCTGCCCGTGTGTTGTGCTCGCGGGGTATGTGTTGAACTTCCCATTTTTCAAATTTATCAAGTTTTTCTTTGACGAGGGACAAGTACCCGAGGAGGTTGTCGTTCTTGGTTTGGTATTCTCCTCGCACTTGTGAGGCCACGAGCTGGGAGTCGGTGGATATTTTTACCTCTTTTGCTCCCAGGTCCTCGGCTAACCTCAGGCCTGCGAGGAAGGCTTCGTATTCCGCTTGGTTGTTTGATGTTGGGAACGCTAGCGCTAACGATACCTCTATCAGGATCCCTTCCTCATTTTCGAGGATGATCCCGGCCCCGCTGCCTGATGTGCTAGAGGCGCCATCGACGAAGATCGTCCATTTGTGGGCGCTTTCTGCTGGAGTCGGGCAGTGGGTCATCTCCGCGACGAAGTCGGCCAGCGCCTGAGCTTTCAAGGCTTTCCTACTTTCGTATTGTATGTCGAATTCGGAGAGTTCTAGTGACCACTTGAGCATCCTCCCGGCCATATCCGGGCGCCCGAGCAGCTGTTTGATTGGCTGGTCGGTCCTCACCTTTATCGTGTGTGCGAGGAAGTAATATCGTAGTCTCCTCGCTGTGTTGATGAGGGCCAGGGCGACCTTTTCGATTTGCTGATATCGGAGCTCGGGACCTTGGAGTGCTTTACTCGTAAAATAGATGGGCTTTTGTCCTTCGTCGGTTTCTCTTATTAGGACGGCGCTGACGGCCTCGGTCGCCACGGATAGGTATAAGTATAGGGTTTCCTTTTCTGATGGCCGTGATAAGACCGGGGGTTGGGACAGAACCTTCTTTAGATGGAGTAGCGCTTGCTCGCATTCATCGGTCCAGTCGAAGGTAGCCTCTTTGCGAAGGAGTCTGAAGAATGGCAATGCGTGCTGGGCGGACTTGGCGATGAAACGGGAGAGTGAGGCGAGCACTCCATTGAGTGACTGGATCGATTTTTTGGTTTTCGGGGTCGGAAACTCCGAGAATGCCCGGCATTTGTCGGGGTTGGCCTCGATCCCTCTTTCGGTGAGATAGAAACCGAGGAACTTGCCTGCCCGGACTCCGAACGTGCATTTCTCGGGGTTGAACCTCATTTTACACCGTCTCGCCTGCTCGAAAACCTTCGTAAGGTGTCGAGCATGGGTTATCTCCTCGTGTGATTTGACGATCATGTCGTCCATGTATACTTCGAGCATGTCCCCTATTTCGTCTTTGAAGACTTCGTTCATCATGCGTTGGTATGTAGCGCCAGCGTTCTTGAGCCCGAACGGCATCACGTTGTAATAGTAATTGCCCGTTGGGGTCATGAACGCTGTGTGTTTCTTGTCTGCGGGCGACATAGGGATCTGGTTGTATCCACTATATGCGTCCATGAAGGACAAGAGTTTAAAACCTGCAGAGTTGTCAACGAGCGAGTCTATATTAGGGAGGGGGAAAGCATCTTTCGGGCAAGCCCTATTAAGATCAGTATAATCAACACACATACGCCATTTTCCATTATTTTTCTTAACGAGGACTACATTAGAGAGCCAGGTTGTGTACTGGGCTTCAGAAATAAAATTTGCCTCTAAGAGGTCTTTTACAGCTCGCTCGGCAGCCTCTGCCTTTTCGGGCGATTGCTTGCGTCTATGCTGTGCTATGGGCTTGGCTGCCCGGTCTACAGCTAGCTTATGACACGCGATCTCGGGGTCCAGCCCGGGCATTTCTGCGGCATTCCACGCGAAGAGGTCGGAGTTCTCTTTGAGGCATGCTACTAGCTCTTCTCTTGTTTCCTCGGGTAGTCCCTTACCTATCTTCACCGTCCTTTCCGGATCGTCCCCAAGAGGAATGAGTTCGAACTCCCCGTCGGGGATTGGTCGGACCGGGTGTTCGAGAGAGCGTTCCTTGGGGAACCTCCCCTCTTCGGTCTCGTCCAGCCCGATGCGACAGTCGAGGTCGATGGCGTTGACTCCTCGGGCAAGATCCTCGGTCTTGAGTTTTTTGTTGTTGCAGTTGCTCTTCGTGCTGACTACGGCCTGTCCTTTTACTGCGGCGTCGTAGCATCGTCGGGCTGCTTCGATGTCACCATGGATGGTGACCACACGTCCCAATTTGGTGTAGTATTTCATCTTCAGGTGGACGGTGGATGGGACCGCAGTGAGTTCGGCCAGTGTCGGGCGTCCAAAGATGCAATTGTAGAGAGACGGACAGTCTACGACCAGGAATTGGATTTTGACTTCCCTGGCCGTTTCTTGTTCGCCGAAGGTGACGAGGAGCTCAACATATCCCCACGGTCTGGTTGTTGCTCCGTTGAATCCTTGGAGATCTGATCCGACGTAGGGGGCTAAGTTGGTCTTGTCTAGCTTCAGAGTCTTGAAGAGGTGGACGTACATGATATCCACTGAGCTGCCTTCGTCGACCAGGATGCGTCGTACGTCGAATCGGGCCATCTTTGCTCTTATCAATAGTGGGATGGCCGAGTTCGGGGATCCGCCCGGGAGTTCCTCCAGGAAGAAGGATATTGGGTTGGATTTTCCCCGGTATTTTGTCAATGTCGCTTTCTGCTCGGGGGCAGTCAGTAGGAGTTCGTCGAACTTACGTTTGACGGAGAGGGTCGCGGATTCCCCGTTAGTTCCTCCTCCTGATATCACCAGTGTGGTAGGGAAGTCTTCCCAGGGGCTGAGTGCAGTGATCTTGCCCTCGGGCAATGGTTCGGGGAGGAAGAAATCTTCCGGTCGTGACACGCAGAGGGCCACTTGATAGGGAGAGTTGTCGGGGGGTGTGTTTTCCCGGGGTCTCTTCTTCTCTGGCTCGTCGTGTCTGGGAGCTTCGTTCTTCCTCGTGTACTGCTTCAGGTGCCCTTCCTGGATTAAAATTTCAATCGCATCTTTCAGGTGGACGCAGTCTTCGGTCACGTGCCCGTGACTTCTGTGGAACCGGCAGTACTTTGATTTGTCGGTGTGGGGCTTTGGTGCAGACGGTTTTGGGAACCTGACCCTGCCCTGCTTAAATTCAGAGTTGATACATTCTGCGAGGATACGCTCTCGAGGAGCTGTCAGTAAGGTGTACTCGCTATATCTGCCCGCGGGGCCTCTTCCTTCCCGGAGCTCGCGAGGTCTTTCTTCTCTTCGTTTGTCTCCGTTGCGACGGGAAATGCTCGTGTCCTCGCGTTTTGAGTGCTCGGTCTCCCCAGCGTTACGTCCGCTGCGGGCATTGTGTGCCACCTGCTTTTCCTCGTATCTGATGTAGGCCTGGGCTTTATGCAGGAGCTCGTTTAAGGTGCGGGGAGGTTCGATCCCTACGGCTCTGCTAAGTTCACTGCCGGGTAAGAGACCTCTCTCGAGGAGATACTTCTTCATGTGCTCGGTGGTATCTACCTCGACAGCTTCCTGGTTGAATCGCTCGATGTATGAGCGCAGTGTTTCATTCTTCTTCTGCACTATGGCTTCAAGGGTCGCCTCAGTCTTGGGGTGACGACGGGAAGCTGTAAAGTGCCGGGTGAACATGGACCTCATGACTCTCCATGACGTAATGGACTCAGGGGCCAAGCTTTTGTACCAGGCCATGGCCCCTTTCCTGAGGGTCGTTGAGAACAGTCGGCATTTTAGGTGCCCGGTTATATCATTGCGGTAGTCGAGCATCGCGTTGACGTTGTCGACGTGATCGTCGGGATCTGTAGTCCCGTCGTACACAGCTAGGTTTGGCGGTTTCTCCATGCCTTTGGGGAGCGGGGCTTCCATTATTGCCCGAGATAGGGGGCAATGCAAATCTTCCTCGTCGCTCCTTAAGGGAGACCGTTCGTTGTTGTCGGGGCTGTGCCCGCGCCTTGGTGATGTTCTCGCTCGACCACCGTCACGATGGGCGCGTGCCCTGCTGGCGTGGGGTTCGGGAGAGCGACGTCCTCGCTTCTTCGTGGGCTCCGAACGTTGTTGTATCCTACTCACCGGCTGGGGCCGGGCCTCTTGTCGTTCGGCTTCGAGGGCCATGATTCGTTCGTGCTGCTGGTGGAGCATAGAACCGGCCTGATTGAGGGCATTCACCATGGCAATCATTACGGCGTCTCCTTCAACGGGAACGGGAATGGGATGAAATGTCTCTGCCCCTAAATTGTGGGCGTGAGAGGCATCTCCGTTGTTTTGGGGCTCTGGAGACGGGGTGGATGGATGACCGTCCCGAACGTCCGCTTCATGGGATGGCGGGCCGTCGTCCATGTTGTAGTTGACGAGGGGACGGCTGTGATCGCTATGTTGTTCTCCGGCCATGTTGGAAGGACAGAAATAAATGAGCTTTTGATCCTCGTTTGATGAAGATGGGGATAGCTAGTTCCCACAGACGGCGCCACTGATCTCACCTGATCAGGAGGGCCTTCCAAGGTCTTGGTGAATGGGCCGGAGAATGAAATGAGAGGGGGGTGTACCTGCAAGGTGCTCCAACGCTTAAGTCAGAAAAGGTACAAAATGAGATTATCAGAGTGTGAGTTAGCATACCTGCCCCTTTGCCATGAAAGGGGTATTTATATTGAGCCCCCAGCGCTGGGCCAAGGCTCCTAATGGGCTGGATTAGCTAGGCCCAAGGAGGAGCTGCCAGGGGACGCGTAAGAAGCGTTAAGACCTAGACCAAGGTCTCCCCCCTGGTCCAACTGCCCCTATCCCTAAGGAGACAATATAGGGGAGTTGGGTGACGTGGTGAGTGGGATGCCGTTATGGCTCTGCCCGACACAACTTAGGTGCCCGCGGCGTGGGTTGACGATGAGTGGATGGAGATCATATGAGGAGGACCCGCTCGTTGTCCGACACGTATTTAAGGGGCCGGGGAGACATTCTCCGGGCGGACGGTCGTTCACCTGACGTGTCCTCGTGGTCGCTTGGATACGGTCGTTTGGACGTGGGCTTGGCGAGCATTGGGCCGTGCCGTGCTAAGTGTCGTGGCCCAGTCCAGAACAGATAAATAAGAAATACCAATTTATATATCGTCTAATACTCTCTCACCTAGGAAAATCTCTCACATAGAATTTCATAAGAGTATGGATTTAATACATGCTTACAATTTTGTTTTGATTAAGTAGTCTAATGACTAAAGTTTAACCTTTAAAATTGAATAAATATAGTATTGTGGGTTCGGACTCATGTCTCTACAATGATATCCTTATACAACTACTAATTAAACTCTCTTTAACTATCCTGTCTTTGCTTATTTACTTGGTTAAAGATTAGTTAAAATTGTATTGAAAAGAAAACCCATTTATATATAAACACCTTATTTAACTAGCCATATCATTGCCCTAAGTTGCGCCCCTTTGTAGAACAACTTAAGATTTAGTGTTATTAAGACAGAGTGTCATTAAAAATAAATAAATAAGACAAAGTGTCATTATAAAAACAAAAATGAGACAAAGTGTCAAGCTCACGATCTAGTTTGCTGTCCCTGTGTCAAGCTCTCAATAGTTACATGAGATTCTACAGATCAACTCTAGAACCTAATCCATCAAGTAACAAATAGACTGCATAATCATTAAACAATACGAAAAGTTATAACTTTTCACGAGACAAATTTTATTTAAAGGGACCATGAGAAATTAATTTAATTCATGTAAAAGATAGGTGTAAAGTTTTTTACACTACCGAGAAAAATAGTTAAACTTTTTATGGTAATGAAAAGAAAAACGTTTTTTTCTTAATAATCAAAATGAAAAAAAAAAGCACATCATCCAAAGGTTGTTGCATATAGTAAAAAGGAGAATGTATATACAGTTGCATCATAATCAAAGGATCTTTTGAATTATATAGAAACCAATGATTTCTTGTAATCTAGACCATTAGAATCTAAAAGAAAATCTTTAGTGATTTATGGATGATTACATACTTATGATTTTAAATGTACGATTTGAGATAAACACTTACCATGCTTAAATAATACACTTTGCAAGCATTGTGATTCATGGTTGAGTTTAATATTGATTGAATTGTTTAAAATTTCATTTTGCTTAAGCCGTTTAAACTTCCATTCAAACAAATTAGATGAAGCTTATAAATTTGAAATGTTTCAAGTTTGTGTTGGAAATCCATTATAATCTACGGAGAATTTCAATCAATCTTAATGAATAATGTTGTTATCACCCACACAATAATAATGAAAAAGAGAAGAACAATTTAGAAAGAAAAGAAAGAGCGATGGAGAAGAAGAATATTTTCTGCAGAGTTTTCTCTTTGCCCACAACCTATGGAAAATTTATTTATTCACTTTGCAACTGCAAAATCTGTGAATACAATGTTACGAATACAACATTACAAGAATAAAGGTTACTCCCTTTATTTATAGATTTAGCTTAACTTGCACCCCAAGGTAAAATCCAAAACTATAAAAGCCCAAAATAGTTAACACTACTAAAATAGGCCTAAGCCAAAATCTTGTGTGAAGCAACATGCTTCGACAATTCAACACACTAACACAACTCAACACACGAGGTGATTCGACACTTCCTTGCTTCTGTCGAGCAACCTGCTTCGACACAATGAATTACAATTCAACACACCACTTAATTCATTATGTCTAAGCTATCTACATTCATCATAGCTCTTAGTCTTCTGAATACTTTGACTTACACTCCCTTCGTCATGATGTCCGCAATCTGATTCTCAGTTATGCAGTGTTCCACATTCATCTTCCCATCTGCTACATGCTCTCGAAGATAATGGAACTTCATTTCAATGTGCTTGCTTCGACCATGTGCTATCAGATTCTTTGCCAGATTGATAGCTGACATGCTGTCGATATTCATAGTAATTGCTCAATGATTCTTCGTTGTTATCTCTTAGACCAGATTCACCATCCACGTTGTTTGACATGCGCAAAGGGAAGCAACTATGTATTCTGCTTCCCACGACGATAATGCCATTAGTGGCTCCTTTCTCGAACTCCAAGCAACTGGTGTACCACCTAGCATAAACACATAGCCAACTATGGATTTTCGATCCTCAACATCACTACACCAACTTGAGTCAGTGTATCTCACTAGTTTACATTTTTTTCCTTCATCATCTACAGGAAACAAAATGTCTTAGTCGAGAGTTCCTTTCAGATACCTCAGTATCCTCTTCGCCACTGCTATATGTGATACCTTTGACTTTTGCATGAATCTACTCACCATACCTACATTGTATGTTAAGTTAGGCCTTGTGCGACAAATGTATTGAAGTGACACGATAAGTATTCTATATTGGGTCGGGTCGACATCATCTTCATCTGAATCTTTCGACAATTATAATCTAGGCTCAGCTGAAGTCGAAGATGGGTTGCAATCTTGCATCTAAAATCTCTTGAGTATTTCACTTGCATGCCTTCTTTGATGCATCATCAAACCTCTACCACTCTTGTAGAATTCGATGCCAAGGAAATATGAAATGTCACCAAGATCTGACATTTCAAATTCCTTGTTGAGGTCACCTTTAAAGTCTTCGATCTCCTTCTTGCAGCTACCTGTTATCAACAAATCATCGACATAGAGACATAGTATAAGCAATTCTCTCTTGCTTCTTCTTACATATACTCCATGTTCAGTTATGCACTTCACAAATTCCTTCTCCCTTAGAAAGCCATATATCTTTTTGTTCCAAGATCTTGGAGCTTGTTTAAGTCCGTACATGGCTTTATGCAGCTTGTACACCTTTCTTTCTTCACCTTGTTTCACAAACCCAGATGGTTGTGCAACATAAACTTCTTCTTCTAAGGGGTCATTCAGGAATGCACATTTCACATCCATGTGACACATTTGCCATTTGTTTATGTTTTATAGACCAATAACCAACCTGATTGTTTTGATCCTAGAAACAGGTGAAAAAACTTCATCGAAGTCGATTCCTTCTTTCTGAAGAAATTCTTTCGCCACAAGCCTCGCCTCGTGTCGAGTCATTTCTCCTTTGGGGTTCAACTTTACCTTGTATAACCATTTCACATTGATTGCCTTCTTGTCTTGGGGAAATTCGACAAGTGACCAAGTGTTGTTGACTTCGATTGACTTCAGAACTTCGTTCATTACTTTCATCCACTTCGAATCTTTCAATGCCTCAGCTGCATTGGTCGGTTCGACATATGCGTAGAAAGCATAATGTACCAGCCCACATTCTTTATTGACCACATCATCTAATGTAATCACGCATTCTTGCAACCTTGCAAGCATGTGTCTTGTTCTTTGAGGTCTGCTTGGGCCTGCTTCACCTCTGACTTCTTGTCGAACTTCACTTTCGACTTCACTAGTTGGTTTATCACATAAGATTCTCATTGAATCCTTTTTAACATTCTCAATCCAATCACATTCCTTAAGCTCATCTATGACCACGTCCCTGTTGATCATCACTTGCTTATTCACTGGGTCGAACAACTTTTATCCTTCAGTCAAATGATATCCTATCAGGATCATCTGACTCGACTTGTCATCAAGTTTTCTTCTCAACTGATCTGGCACATGTCTATGTGCTATAAATCCAAACACCTTTAGATGACTCAAGCTAGGCTTGACACCAAACCAATATTCTTCTGGCATGATTCCTTCTAGCTTCTTCGTCGGACATTTGTTCAGGATCTATGTTGCAACCGACACAACTTATCTCCATAATTCTTTGGCTAGATGTTTTCCTTTCAACATACTTCTCACCATATTCATGATGGTTCTATTCTTCCTTTCTGCGACTCTATTCTACAGTGGAGTGTAGGATGGCACCATCTCATGCATAATTCCTTCTTTCACACATAATGCGTTGAAGTCTTTAAACACATATTCTCCACCACCACTAGTCCTCAGAATCTTAATCTTTTGACCGCTTTGTCTTTCGACCATAGATTTAAACTTGGCAAATACCTCGATCACTTCACTTTTCTTATTGATCAGGTAAGTCCATAGTTTTTGACTGAAATCATCTATGAATGTAACAAAGTATTTGTTACCTCCAATCGAATCCATTTGTATAGGACCACATACATCATAGTATATGACTTCAAGAATTGCCTTCGATCTGCTTTCTGCATCCTTACTGAAGTTGTTCTTGTGTTTCTTTGCTTGCACACATTCTTCACACACTTTGTTTAGAATTTCGATTTCTGGTAATCCTGAAACCAATCTCTTCTCTTCAAATCTATGATGTCTTTGAAATTGAGATGGCCAAGTCTATAATGCCATATTCATTCATCTATGTTGGATGTTGTTTCAAGTCACTTATGCTCCATCACATTAAGATAAATCTTGAAGGTTCTATTCTGAGACATTGGAGCCTTCAAGATCAACCTTCTATTTGAGTCGAGAACTCTCATCATCTTGTCTTTGATCAACACCTTGTAGTTCTTTTCGACTAACTACCCTAGAAAATTTCTCTTCATGCCTGGTATGTACAACACATTTGAAATTACTGACCTCTTGCCATCTTTTCTCATAATCAGAACATCACCAACACTTTCAGTTGCTAGAGTGTTGTCATTTGAAAATTTCACCATTTCTTCATTGATGGCTTTATGTTGACAAACCAATCTTTCCTTCCAGACATGTGTGATGAGCATCCTGAGTCCAAGTACCACTGGTCCTTGAATCTCTCTTCATCTCTTGTTGTAACCATCAACAACGTCTCTTCTTTTTCATGTTTCGCCAGCTTTGTATAAGTTTCTTTATTCTTCTGCTTTTCTGGACAATCACTAGAATAGTGACCATACTTCTGACAATTGTAACACTGAATGTGACTCTTGTCTGGATTTTGATCATCATCTCTTCCTCTACCCGCAACACCACCTCTTTGGTTGCCTTGGTTCCAGGATTTTATCTTATTCGATCAATTTCCTTCTTACTGATTTCGACCAGTCGAATTGTTGTAGCCTCCTCTGCCTTTGTTGTCATTCCATCTCCCTTTGCCTTTCCTTTATTTTGCCGATTGCACCTGCAAAGCCATATCACTCTTCGACTTTTCTGTAGCTCTTTTAGTAATTCTTTGTTCATCAGATTCAAGTGTCCCTTGAAGTTATTCCTTTGTCAGTTTTAACAAATCTTTCAACTCTTTTATGGCTACTACCACGTGGTAGAACTTTGGAGCCAACAACCTCATGATCTTTCCAACAACAGATCTTGATGTCAACACTTCTCCACATACCTTAATTTGATTCACCAGTTTCATAACCTTTGTGAAAAATCAATTATGCTTTCATTGTCTTCCATTTGAAGCAATTCATACGTCCTTTTGTGAGTTTGTAACCTAACCTCTTCCACCTTCTCCGCACCTCCAAACGACTTCTCCAGAACTTCCCATACTTCTTTCGCTGACTCTACATCACTAATATTTTCCAAGTTATATGCATCAACACATTGATGGATTATAAAGAGAGATTTATAATTTATCTTCTTCAATTCTTTATATGCAGCCTTTTCTTGATCTGTCACATTTTCTGCAAGCGTTGTTACTCCTTCCTTCACAAGATCCCAAAGATCTTGATAATAGAACACAACATTTATCTGCTTGCATCAATTCTCATAATTGTTGTTCTTGAAAATCGGAAGATTTATTGGAAAATGCCTATTTAAATGATTCATTGTCATTGTGATTTTCTTCCCACAAATCGTTTAAATCGTGGCTCTTGATACCAGATGTTAGAAATCCACCATAACTTGTGGATAATTTCAATCAATCTTGATGAACAAGATTGTTATCACCTACACAATAACAAAGAATGATGGGGAAGAAGAATATTTTCTGCAAAATTTTCTCTTTGCCCACAACCTGTGGAAAACTTCTTTATTCACTTTGCAACTGTAAAATTCTGTGAATACAATATTATGAATACAACATTACAAGAATAAGGGTTACTCCTTCTATTTATAGATTTAGGTTAACTTGCACCCCAAGTCAAAACTCAAAACTATATAAGCCCAAAATAGGTAACACTACTAAAATAAACCTAAGTCGAAATCTTGTGTGAAGCAACATGCTTCGACACTTCGACACACTAACACAACTCAACACACTACATGATTCAACACTTTCTTGTTTATGTCGAACAACTTGCTTCGACACAAGAAATTACAACTCAACAGTTTGAAGTCTTGATTGCTTGCAAACCCCGAATGTAAAACAATGTTTGTTTAATTTTTAGATCTTTTTAAATATATTATTTTAATTTATTGAATACACACAATATTTTTTTAAAAAGTTAATTATTTTTATTTTTAGTATATTGAACACACATATATTTAAAATTTTTTTTTTTAATCTTTTAATTAATGTTCAACTTACCATGTTAATCTCTTAATCAGTATCCCCGGAACACTCGTTAGCATTTTCCGAAAAATTAATCCAAATTAAACAAATAAAACAGTGGAATGTACTCTAAACACTTGAATTTACTAGTTACTCCTAATTCAATAAAACGGTTATATACAAGAAAGTAACATATATAAAATAGAGATTAATTATTATACACTGTCAATGTAAAAAGTTTTACATTGTCGATTCATCACCATCACCCGTTTGTATTATTTTATATATTTTTAAAATAAAAGTCAAACTTGTTTCAGTATCCAATGTCTACGATTAACTGACGGTGTAAAAGTGTATATCAATTAAATTCTATAAAATAACATTCAATCTAACCATTTAAATGAAAACTATATATATTTAATAGTATTTTAAAAGTAAGTGGATTTATATGAAACTATATGTATTTAGTAGTATTTTAAAAGTAAGTGGGGGCATCTGTCTACACGTTGTTATCAATGGCTCCGATATATATATATATATATATATATATATATATATATATATATATATATATATATATATATATATATATATATTATATATATATATATATAATATATATATATATATATATATATATATATATATATATATATATATATATATATATATATATATATATATATATATATATATATATATATATATATATATATATTGCATTGACAGTGTAAAAAGGTTTACACTGTCGATTCATCATCATTATCTGTTTGCACGTTTGCATTACTTTATAAATTTTTAAAGTAAAAGTCAAACTAGTTTCAATATCCAACATCTATGATTAACTTACGGTGTAAAATTCTTTTACACTGTCGGTGTATTTCAATTAAATTATATATATATATATATATATATATATATATATATATATATATATATATATATACACACACACACGAACATCAAATTATCATAGATTTTTCAAATCATCAATGTCCTTGAATGAATCGATTTGCTTTGTTATTGAACTTGTTTTAAAGTAAAAGATACAAACAATAACAAAAACAAACATGTTAGCAAGGTCAGGGTGAAAAAGTCAAAAAGAAAGGAGTAAGATGAAAGTTTGAAGGTTTATTAAACAACGAATGAGACAGGAAAATGAAATACATTTGACAACTAACAACAATTCTAAGATTGTCAGTGAAAAAGCATGTAAAAAGATCTTTCTTACCAAATAGACCTATAAATTTTCATAAATATTTCAGTGGACGAATAATTTTCACCTCAAATACAGTTCGAACACCATAAAAATAAAAGATTGTTGGTGAAAAATTATGTGGGAAATTGATTTTTCACTAAAAAGACCTAAACCCATTACTAAACGAAAGGTAGGAGGTTGAATGAAGTGCAAAACACACATGCATTAAAATCGATCAATATGTAAAATCAGTCAATGTGTGAAACACAATATATTAATAATCATTTGAGACACTTAACTAATATATGGCACAATAATTATATAGAGGCTTAACTAATCTTTTGGTTCCATGAGATAGTGAACACAAGACCTTTGCAATTACAAACAACTCTCTTTCCAATAGGCCAAACATTCCATTTGATAGAAACATTGCAACAATAATATATATTCCATAAGAGATTCAGTATTTAATAAATTACTTAATATTTTAAATATTAATAATTAATTAAATAATTATTAATATACTAAATATTTAATATTTAATAAAATAATTATTAATAGACTAAATATTTAATATTTAATAAAATAATTATTAATGGACTAAATATTATCCTACTAAATATTTAATATTTAATAAAATAATTATTAATAGACTAAATATTTATTGGACTTAATATTTAGTATTTAATAAAATAGTTATTAATGGAATAAATATCTAATGGACTATTATTTAATATACTAAATATTTAATGGACTAAATATTTAATATTTAGTAAAGTAATTTTTTAATAGAATAAATGTCTAGTAAACTAAATAGTTGATATATTAATGGCTGAAATATTAATAGTTGAAATATTAAATACTTGAAATAATATAACATAATTATTTAATATATAATAATTGAAATATTGAATAAAATTTTAATAATATTAATATTATTTCATATATCAATAAAAATATAATATAATATGAAATAATTATTAAATAATATGAAATAAAAATTAGTTAATTAAACAATTATTTCAACCATAAGAATTAATATGTAATAAAAATTAGTTTATTAAATAATATAAAATATTAATAGTGAAACATTTAATGGAATATTTAGTAGTTTATAGTTGAAATAAATTAAGTAATCATTAATAGTTAAAATATTAACTAATTTATTAAATATTGAAACAGGTAAAGAATATATATTCTTGTTGCAATAGTTTTATCAAATAGAATGGTTGGCTTAGTGGAAAGTTAATTATTTGTAAAAATAAAGGTTATGAGTTCCATCCATCTCAAGGAGTGACATTCTCTTTTTTCCCTTCTTGTCGCATGTCTTTCTACTGCCTCACATGTTGTCTCACTTTGTGCTAAATTTCTCTCAATTTTGATCATTTCAGCTGTAAGAATTAGTAGATGAGATGTTCCTTTTCCATTAACAATTCCCAATCTCAAACACATATCCCATGCCTTAAATTTTTTAGCCAAATGACCAACACAAAAACTTACGTTCCTCCAATACCTCGTCAACTGTACCAAACTTATTATCATAAAACAACATGCAACAATCAATATTTTTTACTTATAACCTCAACTTTGACACCATTCTCTTCGCATCATAACAATTTGTAGACATGTTTTCTTTTACATGAGTCACATCCAACATCATTTTAGCAAAGAATTCCAAACACTGATCAGAAACATTCCAATTTGTTTTAATAGCCAATAGTCTCACACACATTGATAGTCTAGAGTCTGAGGACCCCTCAAACAATGGTGTATTGATTTCTTTCAACAACGGATAAAACTTTTGTGTTTTCTCATTCGGGAACTATTCCACATCAAAATCTTAAAATTTGTCATACACAACATTCACCCCAAATGCATCGTTTCTGGGTCAATATTAATTTTCTTCTCGATTATTATATATTTTAACTTTATATCATAATATTAATAATTATTTTTCATTTACCTATTTATTTATAAATATAAAATTCAAAAAAAAAACATAAAGTTTGCGCCATATGCAATGGCGCATGCACATGATTTATAGTAAGCATGCGTCAATTGCATTGGTTACACTGTATATATGCGTCAATGGTGATGGCGCCTCTGCTCAATGACAAAATGCATGCGCCAAAGAAATTGGCGTATGGTTTAAATGTATGCATAAAACATGGTTATTTTGGTAAATAAATTGAAATAATTAATTATTTTAAAAAATATATTCACTTCCTCGACTTTTCATATATATATATATATATATATATATATATATATATATATATATATATATATATATATATATATATATATATATATATATATATTACATTTTCTTAACATTAAAGTTATATGGTAATTTTAAAGATAAAATATGTTGTTTTTTCTTATAGAGCCTTTTCTTACCATGCTTAACCACATCCTTTCATATCAACGTGTCTCCCTGCCTTCTTTCTCTCTCTTGATGACAACAACATTCCCTTGATTATTTGACTCCACATAATCTTTTTGAGGAGGCAATCTATATGCAATTATATATTCAAACATAAAATTCCTTCGATCTGTCATGCACCCAGATCAACAAGCAAACCTAGTGCTATTTAAAATACATGTTTATCTTAATCAAACATGCTTGATTTCCATGGACACGTAAACTAATCAGTCCTAATTTTATTGGGAAGTTTGTAGACAGACGCATAAGAAATCTTCCTTTTTGACTAAAAAGATCAAAAGCAACATTATCATATTGCAGTATCCAGGACGGTTCTATATAGATTGCTTTTGTTAAATTTCTTATTCTCACGAACCAGGAACGAGACAAAATAATAAAAAATGGTCTTGATATTATTAAATCCTTTTAGAGGATTTGAAATCTAATGTGATGTGTTAATACTTAATGCTCTTCAAATAAATAATTCTCTTAAGAATTTGGATGTTATGCTTTTTACACAACTGAATTGCCCGGTGAAAATTCCTGTTTAGTTGGCTGGCTTACTTTATCCGCCAAACATACAGAGATGCAGCCGAACCAGATTCATGAGCCATGTCAGTTTTTTTATGAGAATATATATATATATATATATATATATATATATATATATATATATATATATATATATATATATATATATTATATATATATATATATATATATATATATATATATATATATATATATATATATATATCATGTGCCACATGCAATAGTCCATACATTTGATATATAATAAATATGCGTCAATCGCATTGTCTTCGTTACATGCATACGCCAATGGTATTGAAGTGTATGTTCAATGACAGCATGCATGCGCCAGTTCAACTGACGCATACTTTAAAGATATGCATAAAACATCATTATATCGATAAATAATTTGAAATAGTGGTTATTTTAAAAATTAAATTGAAATATTTGATTATGTTAAAAAAAGTTACAACTACATGATATTTCTCATACAAAATTAAAATTTAAAAAAAAAATCTAAACACTCATTAGTTTTAATATCTAGTAAATCAAAATCAAAACGAAATTAAAATTACTCTCATAATAAAATTACTATTCATTAATTGAGAAAAATTAGAAGAAGTATGAGATTGCAAATTATAGTAATTAAATTTAGACATGCGTGATTGTAAATTACATTTTATTTGCTTTTATATTGAATTGTAATTATGTTAAGAATTATAATTTTTAAAAATAATAATCGATAATTTTATATTATTAACAATTGATTTTTTTTTAAATATCCAGAATTTAAAAAAAAAATCAAAAATACACCATTTTTCCAAAAAATTACAAAAATGGTCATTTTTGACCCTAAAATGCACCTAGGCGCCACCCTAGTTGGCGCCTACCCTTAAGGGTAGGGCAAGTCGCCACTAGGAGTGGCGCCTACACTCAAATTATTATTATTATTTTTTATTATTATTTTTATATTTAATATGTTTTTTTTTGTTTTTTTTTAATTTATTAATTTATATTTATTATAAATTATATTAATTTATATTAATACATATATATATATATTACAAGATATATATATATATATATATATATATATATATATATATATATATATATATATATATATATATATATATATAGGTTAGGTTGCACTTGTCTTGTCTTAGGGAAGACTTGGTGGAATCTGATGATGCAAAGGTGTGACACGTGTAAGGCATGCGTGGGAATCTTGCAGAATAGGTGCAGGCTAGATGCAGGCTAGGTGGATAGGTTGGCATGCGTGGGAATCTTGCAGAATAGGTGGTATTCAGACTTGGTGGTATTCAGTATTTGAATCTTGCAAATAAATAATTAAGCTTAAATAAGATTGAATATTATTTTAAACACATAATTGAAAAAAGAGGTAGTTTAGTATTGGAAGCGTGATATTCAGTATTGGAAGTTCAAGAAGTTCAAGAAGTTCAAGAAGGTTGCACTTGTCTTGTCTTGGGGAAGACTTGGTGGTAGTGTTGAATGCAAAGATGTGAAACGTGTAAGGCATGCGTGGGAATCTTGCAGAATAAGTGTATGCTAGGTGTAGGCTCGGTGGATAGGTTGGCATGCATTGGTACAGATTAGGTGGTGAAGGCATTTGATGGATAGGCATGCGTGGGAATCTTGCAGACTTGGTGGTAGTATAATGCATTATCCGAAAATATGAGTATTACAACTATTGTTGACCTACTGATGCATGCAGTAGACGTGTCAAAATTATTACATGCATGCAGCTCCACCTAGCCTGCAAGATTCTCAGAGAAGACAAGACTGATGCATGCAGTAGACGTGTCTTATGTGAAGACATGCCTTCCTCCTATCCAACTTTTTGCATGCGTTACACGTGTCTAAGTTTTGCATGCGCTACTCTTGGGGAAGGCTTGGTTGTAGACAAGCATGCAAAGATGTGTGGGCTTGGTTGCAGACTTGGTGTTAGCATAAATATTCACACACATTTTCACAATGCTATTCACAATATCTTCACATATATCTTCAAAATATCTTCACATATATCTTCACAAAATCTTCACAAAACCCTCACATATCATGGCATCTTCATCACAATACAAAATCAAAGCTCACGTCAATGGTGAGACTTATGAATGTGAAATGTCTGGCTTCCTATTTAGAAACACCGATTGCACTCGTTTTTGTCTACATAGAGGAGCTGACTTCTCTTATCTGAAAAAAAAGATTGAGTCCAAACTTAGACAACCTGTGTCCCAAATTTTTTACCAACAACCTTTTTTTTCTGAAAATAGTTCAGTCAGGTTTTATAAGACATTGATTCAAAATGACATGGAGGCACAATACATGTTTCGTAACCATGATTATTCTGGTTACGACTATATAGTGTTGTACATTGTGTTGGAACAATTCCAACCAACCCAGAATATTCAGTCACAGGTTATTGATCATGTGGTTGATGACGAACAAGACGTTGAACACCCCGTTGAAGACGATGTCGTTGATGATGCAGAAGACGTGGTTGATGACTTGGTGAACCGTGATTCCGAAGACGAAGATCAAGTACAAATACCTATAGCGCAACGGTACTCACCGCCTGCCCACTACACAACCCTTAACTTGGGCGAGGATGAGCCCTCATCAGATATGTTCTACAACCCATATATGAGGTCTGATGAGGAGTTAAAGAAGGGTGACAAATTTCGGACCAAGGAAGAGTGCCTGTTAGCAATAAAAAATTGGCACTTGAAAAACTGTGTTGACTACGATGTTAACAAATCAAACCCGGAAAGATACGTTATTTTATGCAAAAATCCGGAGTGTGGGTTTAGGTTGATGGCATCGTACAAGAAGAAATATAACGCGTGGGTGATAGGGTCCATTTCTCAAGCTCACACTTGCGTCAACACAAACATGGCACAGGATCATCGCAAACTTAGCCATGATATGATCTGCCATTCCATAATACCTCTTGTTGAAGTTGACCCGTCACTCAAGGTCAAAACCATTATCTCCCATTGTGTTGCTGTTTTCAAATATACACCGTCGTACAGAAAGGCTTGGTTAGCGAAAACCAAGGCTGTTGAACTGGTATACGGTAATTGGGAGGAATCATACAAACAACTTCCGCGCTACCTGGCTGCACTACATTTGTATTCACCTGGGATGGTTTCTATAATGGAGACCTTGCCGGCACAATCTCCTGACGGAACTTGTCTAGAAGGTAATGGAATATTCCATAGACTTTTCTGGGCATTCCGTCCCTGCATCATAGGTTTCACATTCTGCAAGCCGCTTATTCAGGTCGATGGAACTTGGCTGTATGGGAAATACAAAGGATCGTTACTGATGGCGGTCGCACAAGATGGAAACTCTAATATTTTCCCAATAGCGTTTGCATTGGTAGAAGGAGAAACAGCTGCTGCTTGGAGTTTCTTCCTTAAGAATCTCCGAACGCACGTGACTCCACAAGCTGGCATCTGTGTGATTTCTGACAGGCACGCTTCAATAGACAGTGCATACAATAATCCAGCAAATGGTTGGCATGACCCCCCGTCTATCCATGTCTACTGCATCAGGCATATTGCTCAAAATTTTATGCGGGAGTTCAAGGATAACTTCTTGAAGCAAAATTTGATAAATGCGGGGTACGCATTAAACCAACCTGGATTCCAATACTACCGCCGGGAAATAGTGTTGGCAAATTCTGATGCAGGGAGGTGGATCGATAACATTGACAGAGCAAAGTGGACTAGGTCATACGACGATGGGGTGAGGTGGGGCCACATGACAACAAATCTTGTGGAATCAATGAACGGCGTCTTTAAGGACATACGTAACCTCCCGGTAACCGCATTGGTGAGTGCGACCTATTTTCGGATGGCAACGTTGTTCGTAACAAGAGGCAGGCGCTGGAATGAAGTCTTGCAGACGAGTCAAGTATATAGTGATGCCTGCATGAAGTTTATGAGGCAAGAATCTGCCAAAGCCAGCAGCCATCGGGTTACGGAGTTCGACCGCCATGGCCACACTTTTAGTGTCAAGGAAACAATTGACCACAACCAAGGGCTGCCCAGACAAGAGTATAGGGTCCTAATACAGGACCGTTGGTGCGACTGTGGTCAATTTCAGGCATATCGTATGCCTTGTTCCCATATCATTGCAGCGTGTTCACACAGCCACTTCGATGCATTATCGCTAGTGTCTCCCATCTACAAAGTTGCAACATTGCTCAATGTATACGACAATCCCTTTCCGGTGGTAGCATTGGAGGCATATTGGCCAGAGTATGACGGGGAAATTGTTTGGCACAACGAATCGATGCGGCGGAATAAAAGTGGTCGCCCAAACAGCAAGCGCATTAGAACTGAAATGGACGTCGCAGAGAAAATGCAGAGGAAGTGTAGCATATGTCGACAACTGGGGCATAATAAGAACAAATGTCCATATCGTGGATCTACTTCGACTACATAGTTGTATTAGTTCATAACTCTGTGTACCAATGCTATTTATCAATAAAGTTTACTTTTTATTCCAAATAGAAGATGACATTGGAACAACAAACACAAACATCAAACATTACAACAACAATTACTAAAACAAAAACAAATACTGGAACAAGAACAAGTACTAAAACAAGAACAAGTACTAGAACAATAGCAAATACACAAACAACATCACAGACAACCCTTAAAATCTAGGAAATTACAATAGTTAACACTATGTCATCTGATCCATGCATCATTTGGATGCAATCAATGTCGCTTTCAACTTCAACCCACCAACGTATCGTTTCTCCAGTTTCAAATGAGAACCTTGTGCTAAGCCTCTGAATCCTTCTGATGACGTCACCAGGTTGGTAATCTCCCTCTAACCAAGACATCAAGGATCTTTTTAGTTGGTCCAACGAACGGATGTTCCAAAATTTCATCTCCATTGGGGGTTTCACAGGCGAGAAAATAACATGCCCGTCCCTTTTTAAGATTACTGGTTCTGGATCCGGGCGCCTTGATGATGTCCGCTCCCATGATGACGGTCTGGGGGATGCCATGAACTCAACTTGATAGAGAAAGTGATAGGAAATAGTGGTGAAGAAAATGCAAGGAAATAACACTTTATTTATAGGACAAGATCTATGTTGTACACCAATGTACTTAACCCTAATTAGTGTCGCACTTGATTAATTAGTCTTAGGGGGAATTAGGGTTTGAATTAGGTCATACCTACCTAACATGATTAACCCTAATTCTCGCAAAAATTTATAAATAATATTAATTACTTATAAATAATATTAATTACTTATAAATTAAATTAATATATATATATATATATATATATACATATATATATATATATATATATATATATATATATATATATATCTTGTAAATAATTTTATTTATATATATGTATTAATATAAATTAATATAACTTATAATAAATATAAATTAATAAATTAAAAAAAACAAAAAAAAACATATTAAATATAAAAATAAAATAAAAATAAAAAATAAAAAAAAAATTGAGTGTAGGCGCCACTCCTAGTGGCGACTTGCCCTACCCTTAAGGGTAGGCGCCAACTAGGGTGGCGCCTAGGTGCATTTTAGGGCCAAAAATGGCCATTTTTGTAATTTTTTGAAAAAATGGTGTATTTTTGAATTTTTTTTTTAAATTTTGAATATTTAAAAAAAAATCTTAACAATTTATTATGAATTATAACTGAAACTTATTAAAAGTTATATAATTTTGAAAAATTAAATAATTAAATAAGATATCACTTGTGGTTTATATACTTTTTTAATTTTGATTCTCATGTGTTTCTTTTTACTTATCTTTTTTTTAAATATTTAATTTTAAGTTGTTAAGAATATATATTCATTTTTTGTCCCGAATAGAATTTAAATTTTATTTGCAATTATTATAAAAAAAATCTTTCAAAAGCTTTTCAAATTTATGTCTATAGTATCAAACATTAGTAATACGACGAATACAAGAGTTTCAAATGCTAGTAACTTGATTAACTTGGTATTAAATAATGGATTATTTTAATTTGTTATGAATGAAATTGTAAAATATTTTGTGATTTTGTTGTTGATATTAATTGAAATATGAGAGTCATTTAGAAAATACTATCTTTGTTTTTTCTTATATTCATTGAGATTATTATTATAAAAATTAATTGAGCAAATTTTAAACTCTATTTTTTTATAAGTGAAAAATCAAGAATCTTGTTGTTTATCTTTAATTTATTTGTTTGACATGATATGAAGAATGTAGAATAAAAAGAATTTAAAATCATTTTAGAGATATTTTATTTAAATGATACATCACAATTTCATTTCTTTCATTTTTATAATTTAAAAATAACCGCAAGAAAATATAAACATTGTTTATAAATCTTATGAAAATAATATATATCAAAGTATTTGTTACGCTAATATTTTTTAATGATATTTTTCTAAAAAGAATTTTCTTAATTTCTTAATTATAATATTGTAAAAAATTTACGTGATTTTATGATTTTTTTTTTAAAAATAACCAGCATTTTCAAATTAAATCCCTAAATAACCATTTTTAAAAATAAAAAAACAAAATAGCCACCTTTCTTAACTGATGCGACAGCTAAACTGGCGCATCCGATTAAGTAAGAGAGGAGGCACCATTGGAGTTGGCGTATGCTCCCAATGACTCTACATGTAGGTGTCATGCCTCTTGGCACATGCATGTGTGGTGTCACATGCATTGGCGCATACATACACTATATAGTGTATGCGCCAATGTATGTGGCGCTTGCACCTTAAATTTTTTTTTTTAATTTTAAATGTTGATTTTATAATTAAATAAAAAAAGTACTAAAAATAAAAATTATATTTATGTTATAATAAAAATTACATGGAATTGACAAAAAAATTCAAAGACCCGCCCGATTGAAACGTCCCTCTGTTCCACATCCAGGTGCGTTAGTCTGTCTTCGAGGTCTCCCACGATTTTTATGAGGTGTTTGGGGTCTTTGAGTGCTGACATGATCCAATGGTAGCTGGTGTGAAGGTCTGGTGGAAGGTCCATCAGTATTTGATAGATATGTCATCATTTGTTCTCAATAGTTGGGGGGGGGGGGGGGGGGTTCTTGCAAACGGCGCTTCCGTAATATACTGTTGAGTTGGTCTAGCATCTTGTATGACTGGTTCGTTTAAGATGTGTTTTCGCTGATTCCTCAAATGACGACATATCTCTTTTGTGAAGTCCCTCTAGTTAGAATAATTCCATTGGGTATCGACTCTCTGTTGATGCCAATCTCCAAAACACATCGGAGGTTCTGGAATTTGTTGTTGCATGCCGAACTGTAGGTTTACCCGGTCACTCTGGTGCATCTCCATAGTAGTGAACCAGATAATTGGTGTTTTTGTTGTCCAAACTGTATTATCGTTATGGTTAACCTGATGATCAAGACCCAGATATGGCCTCCAGATAAATTGTACAAGAATATGACATGATTAGATTATAAATGTAATACCCCGTATTTCCTTAAATATTCAAATTCCTATTAATTAAGATCAATTTAGTTCAATGTGCTCTAAAAGTTATTTGTTGGGATAAATAAAGTAAATAGTGAATTCAGATTGACTTAGTTAATATTATTTTGTACTGACCTTTTATTAATTGGGACATTTTGGTAACACTAATAATGGGTCAATTGCTCTAATAAAACAAATATTAAAAGTGTAGTATTGTAGCGGTAAATTCATGACCATTAAGCTATGGATATACTTAATGTCAATTAAATCAGAGTCGCCACCACGCTTTGATTGTTTCCAAGGGAAAAGAGAAAAGTACGAACAAAACCCAAAGGTAAGAAGTTTTCAAATCAAAACTAATAAAATGCCAGAGATTACAGGTAAGGGGGTTGGTTACACAGAGGGAAGGTGTTAGCACCCAAAGTGTCATTGGTACTCCTAGGGAGCCCTTTTTTTTTGTGTACATGTGTTTTGGTATAAAATGATGTTTGCAATAAATAGAATGTGGGGATGAGAAAAGAATTCATTAATTATATTTTTGTGTTTGACAAGACCTTCGGACTTGTGTCTACGTACCAACATAAAATGAGGGATCAAAACCTCGTAGTTCGTGGTAATAATTTCAAAGTGAATGAGTTGCTTTTAACAAAAGTTTAAGTATAACAAAGGCACAAAAGGCCTAAAAAGGTTTGAATGAGTGTTAGTTCTTTTTGTATTTTGAAATTTTTAGTCAAGTATGGTTAAGTTCATTTACAAATTTGATTAAGAAAAGAGTTTGAAAATGCAATGGCATAAGGCCAAAGTTTCTAATTTTATAACCAAGTCATAGTTAAAAAAAACAAGCAAAGAATGTTTTAAAAGGAGGGAGAGATTTGAAATTAAAGAAGTGGGAGGAGATGAAGATACTAATCCTAAGAAAAAAATAAAAGTTAAGAGTTGAAAAGATCTGACCAGTGAGATGCAATCCAATAGACAAGAATGTCATATAGAATCCCAATTTCCCTTGGACTTTAGAATCAAGAAATATCAGTACACACAATAGCAAGGTGAAGAACAAGGCATCAAATAAATATAGCCACATCCAAGCTTAGCAACTCCATGATCTTCTTCATAATCTCCCTTGTATGGCTCAGAGATAGGCATTAGACACAGGTTCAAAGTAACAACTTCATCAAGACCACGTAGTAGATGAACTCAAAAGGGGTCTCAATACTTGCATCAGATGAAAGTTTTCTTCACAAGCACTTGGTTTCATAAAAGTTGGCATTGGCCAAGTCCTTTTGCATAGGGAATGTTGCCTAATTCTAAGTCCAATGTCTCAGATCAAATCCAATAGTCCACACAAATCTTTTTTAGAGTCTTTGTTGTTATTATGTACATTAAGGTCAAAAGACCACAAACACAAACAAGTATATACAATAACAATATAATCACAAGATATGGCTCAAGTGAGCAAAATGAAAATGGCATTAAAGTAAACAAGTTAACTGGTATGAATAATGGCGAATGAATAAAGACTTGAGTTTAAAGTGCAAAAGATAAATGACTTGAAATTAAAAGTTAGTCAAATGTTAGTTGATTAGAAGTTAGTATTGCTTTTGCTTTTCAATTGTTTAAGTCATTCTTTGGAGAACACTCAATCCTCTATTCACAAGCATGGATCCTTGAACCAAGACATCTTCCAAAGGAAGGAAAAAAGGTAAAGTTTCCACATAATACCATGAAAGGGGAGAGACTTACAATCTCACTTACTAGAATGTTATGCCTTTTGGGTCAAAATTCAGCGCTATGTTAAGCAATCGTAATTGGACTTATGTAGAAGTCACAACTATTTGAGGTCGGGCAATAGAAATTTTAGTGTTAATGCATGTTAGAGATATGGTATTATGAACCATACTCCTAAAACATACCACACTTAAAAGAAAATGGCAAAAGGGTGGACCTAATCTCATACATACTTATGTTGATTTTGCAACCAACTAGCCTTAGGATATAGAGATATCATAGGTCCAAGAAATGAATGAGAATAGAATAGGATTGAGATGAAGAGGGAGGGGAAATAAAATCAACACAAATTGGTCAAAGGAGGACTTTTATCAAATTAAAATCATTCACTCATTTTGGGAGATGAAATATACATTTCATCAATCCCCTAAATCCAATGATTTTAATCCAACAAAGTCAAATCAACCTTGACCAAGTCCCAACAACAAAAGTCAAACTCAGCAAGTCAATAAATACATGATCAAAGGCCTTCCTTCAACAGATGGAGACAGAATCGGAGGCTCAAGAAGATATTCTTTGATACTGTCAAAAGATTTCTGGCAATCTTCGGTCCAATCACAAGACTGATCTTTCCGAAGAAGCTTGAATATAGGTGAACATGTGGCAGTCATATGCGATATAAATCTTGAGATATAATTCAAGCGGCCGAGAAAACCTCTGACTTGCTTCTCAGTTTTGGGCGCAGGCATCTCTTGTATTACTTTGACCTTGGCAGGATCAACTTCAATACCCTTCTCACTGACAATAAAGCCCAACAACTTACCAGAACGAACACCAAATGTACACTTATTAGGATTCAAGCGGAGTTTGTACTTCCTCAAACGCTGGAATAGCTTCAACAAATGCTTAACATGTTTTTCTTCATCACTGGATTTGGCAATCATATTATCAACATAGACTTTGATCTCTTTGTGCATCATATCATGAAAAAGAGTAGTCATTGCTCTCTGGTAAGTTGCACCATCATTCTTTAGACTGAAAGGCATCACTCTATAACAGAATGTTCCCCATGGTGTAATGAATGTGGTCTTCTCCATATCTTCGAGTGCCATCTTGATCTGAATGTATCTGGAAAATCCATCCATAAACGAAAAGACTTTGAATTTAGCTGTATTGTCTACCAAAATATCAATATGTGGCAGAGGAAAGTCATCTTTCGGACTAGCTTTGTTCAAATCTCTATAATCGACACACATGCAAACTTTTCCATCCTTCTTCGGAACATGCACAATATTGGCCACCCACTGCGGGTACTCAGCAGTAACAAAGAAGCCAGCATCAATCTGCTTTTGCACTTCTTCTTTGATTTTTACTACCATATCAGGATGAGTTCTCCTCAACTTCTACTTGACTAGCGGGTATTCCGGCTTCAACAGAAATCTATGCTCCATAATCTCAGAATCCAAACCAGGCATGTCTTGATAGGACCAAGCAAACACATCTGAATATTCTCGAAGAAGATCAACCAACCCCTTCTTAACCTCTGGACACAGTTGAGACCCAATCTTGACTTCCTTCACATCATCCTCGAAACCCAAGTTGACTAACTCAATCTGCTTTTCAAATGGATGAATGGCTTTTTCCTCGTGCTCAAGTAGACTAGACAACTCATCAAACACTTCTTCATCACTTTCTTCCTTAGCCTTAAACACAGGGAATTCAAAGTTTGGAGAAGGAGTAGGATCAGTGTATTCAATGGGTTTAGAAACCAACCTGCATAATGATTTGATATTTTGATTTTAGAGAAGTGACTTGTGACCAAATATTATGCAGATGGACAATTATTATTATTTACTTATTTTTTTTGTGATTACCATTTTCAGAAAAGCAAAAAGTAAAAATAAAATATCATAGATGTGGATGAATAGAATTGCATTTTATTAATGATCAAATTGGAAGATGCCAAACAATGTTCACTTCTCCCTTAGGCATAGGAGAAGGATTTTCAAAAATAATAAAAGCAATTACTTAGAGTGATGCATAATAATAGGAACATCGACAGCGGTCCAATTGTTGCAAGCTTTTCCATGCATCACAAAATTGGTGTAGTCTTCATCTTCATCCCCCTCGATCACGGCAGCTAAGTGTTGTTCACTATCATGAATGAACCCTCTGCTATAAAAATTGGGTTGCACATCTTCAGCCTTAATCACAGACGACCCTTGTCGGAATCCTAAACCAGCTCTAATCTTGTTCTCGGCGACCTCTACCATTCGGCCCCACTGATCAGAACTACCATCTTCAACAACTTTCTAAGCATATTTAAAAGAGGACATAGGTGCCCCAACTTTCTTCTCTTCAGCAATAGATAGAGCTTGGAACGGAGTTCCAATCTCATCCTCAACTTCAACATATGAGAAAGACGACATGTGGCTTACCAACAAAGCTTTCTCTCCACCCACAATGACGAGCTTTCCATTCTTCACAAATTTCAATTTCTGATACAAAGTTGATGTAACAGCTCCCGCTTCATGTACCCATGGCCTTCATAACAAGCATCTATAGGCCGAGTGGATATCCATTACTTGGAAAGTAATTTGGAAATCACTCGGACCTATCTTCACTGGAAGGTCCACCTCACCAATAACAGTTTTGTGAGAACCATCAAAAGCTTTAACGATCACGCTATTGTATCTCATCGGAGCTCTTTGATACGATAATTTGGAAAGAGTTGACTTGGGGAGTACATTCAAAGATGAGCCAATATCAACCAACACATTGGACTATGCGTCCTCCTTGCAGTTCATTGATATATGCAATGCTAAGTTGTGATTTCTACCTTCCTCGGGAAGTTCCTCATCACAAAAACTCAAGTTGTTGCAGGAAGTAATGTTAGCCACAATATGATCGAACTGGTCTACTGTTACATCATGCTCTACATAAGCTTGTTCCAATACTTTTTGCAATGCTTCTCTGTACGCTTCAGAGTTCATGAGCAGAGACTTCACTGAAATCTTGGAAGGAGTTTGGAGCAGCTGCTCCACCATATTAAATTCAGTTTTCTTAATCAAACAGAGTACTTCATCATCATCATTAGGCTTCAAACTGCTGGATTCACCAGACTGACATCTTGGAGCACTAACCGGATTCACCACAGGCACATCAACCTTCTACCTGACAGATACATCTTCTACATTCTTCGGGAACATCGGCCCAAAAACACGACCACTACGGGTCACCTTCGTCACATCAGCAATGCTCACAATAGAATTGGTCGTAGGCAACGGAACCTCTTGGCCATTCTCTAGCATAGTAGCATTATACTGATATGGAACAGCTCTATCGGATGCGTACGGGACTATACCCGCTAACCGTATTACCAACGGTGATACCGATCTATTGCTGACATTGTTACTGTTGTTGCTATCAAACTGGATTACCATCCTCTATGGTGTCTTGAACACTGGCACTATTACGTTGATATTATCTATATCCCTAGACTGTTGAATCTGGATTACATTCTCATCCATCAACTTCTGGGTATCTCTCTTGATAACCAAACACCCACGGGAGTCCACACTGCAGATTGCGCAACTAGCGTGATCATGCTCACAATCACTAATAGTACACAGGGTTTTATGCATCTCAACAAACGATCGACGAATTCGTCGCACATCAAACACCCGGAAACTCCCTGGACAACCATCTACCATGTTGACATAGGAATCACCATGAGCAGACAATGGATTTGCTTTCACATTAGGCGCATGGTCCTTAAAGGACACCATCCCACTCTTTACCAACTTCTGGACCTCATATTTCAGTAGGTAGCAATTCTCGATATCATGGCCAGGAGCCCCTTGGTGAAAGGCACGGTGAAGCTCTAGCTTATACCACCATGGAAGTGGTTCTGGTATTTGTGGCAGATTTCTTGGTTGGAGAAGGTTCTTGAGAACCAAAGATGGATACAATTCAGCATAAGTCATAGGAATCGGGTCGAAAGAGACCTTCTTCCTCTCAAAGTTCTATTGTTGTTGATTATTGTTGGTGTTGGTGTTGTTGTAGTTGTTTATTCTTTGTTGTGGCTGTTGTTGACATTGTTGTTGAACTGGCATAGATTGATTGTTGGAAAATACTGGAATAACAAATGATACTTAATGATGATGTTGACGGAGTTGCGAACTTCTTCTGGCATGAGGCCTCATCTGCCTCCCAACTGACACTGTATTGGTCTCGCCTTCCTTCTTCCTAGCGAAACTGTTACCATACTTCTTCCTTGAAGATACCTCTTCTTTAGAAAACTGTCCCTCACGGACAACTTCTTCTAACCTCATCCCCATACTTACCATTTCGGTAAAGTCACTGGGGCACTAGCAATCATTCTCTCATAGTAAAACGAGCTTAGGGTCTTGGGAAAGATCTTGGTCATCTCCTTTTCTTCCAAAGGAGGGGTAATCTGAGCGGCTAGCTCTCTCCATCTCTGGGCATATTCTTTGAACGTCTCGTTGTCCTTCTGAGACATCGACCAAAGTTGGTCCCTATCTGGCGCCATATCCACATTATACTTGTATTATTTCATGAAAGCCTCACCTAAATCATTGAACATGCGGACACTCGCACTATCCAAACCCATGTACTACCTCAGAGCGGCACCAGTCATACTATCTTGGAAATAATGAATCAGTAACTAATCATTATCAGTTTGCGTCGACATCTTTCTAGCATACATGACAAGATGATTGAGCGGACATGTATTCCCCTTATACTTTTCAAAGTCAGGGACTTTGAACTTCATCGGGATCATAACATTGAGAACCAAGCAAAGTTCCACAGTACTCTTACCAAACAAATCCTTTCCCCTCAAGGTCTTCAACTCCTTTCGCAGCTCAAGGAATTGGTCTTTCATCTCGTCCATCTTCTCATAAACATCCGAACGCTCAAACGGCTCAGAATGGTAGATAATGTCTTCAACACGAGGCAACGTGTGAACAATCGGACGAGGAACAGACATGACCGGGCTAGATTGTGGCCTGGAAGCAAAAGTAGGCACAAAAACTTCAGGCACAAAGTTGGGCGGAATTCCCCACGGGAATCCGGCAGGCATGGCAGGAGCGAAATGAGTAGCAGGCATGGTTGAAGTAGCAACCTCTGATATAACAGTCCTCTGAGGAAGAGGAGTTGCAGGCGTTGGAGAAGATTGACTCTGAGCAGCTAGAACTGACTCCATCATGGCAGTCAGGCGGGCGATCTCATCCTTCAATTCTCGGTTCTCTTGCTCTAACTGCTCCATGATTCTCAGATGATTGGCGCGGGTATTATATCGATGAGTCAGCTTGGCTGAAGCATAGAAGAATAACCAATAAGACATCTAGCGGAAGAAAACCTGATATGCAAATGATGCATGAAATGCAATGCTTTGATTGTTTTTATTTTCAAGGAACATACTATTTTATTTGCAAATATAATAGTAACAATTTGATTGGCCATAAAAATCTATTTTATTTATATAATTTGGAAGGATTACACTGAGTACAATTTCAGAAACCAAAAATACAAAAATACAAGAGAAAAGGGAAACTAGTCATCCTAAGGATCCCCTAACAACAGTGTCAGATGATCTGGCTGCAGGTGCCTACTTCCTTCGGATGCGTCGAATCTCGGACTCAAAAGAAGTCTTCATCTAAGCATTCTCGAGGACAAGTTGATCAACAATCTTCTTCCAAGCACTGGAAGGCTGATGCATGCTAGAGGAAGATGAAACCTCTGGCCCTCTCTGTCTCTTCACTGCTCGGTCTTCTATAAGCTCAATAAGTGCATCTTTGTCCTTAGACTCAAGCTGCAACTCCTCATGCTTTCTGCTCAAAGCATGGAATCGCTCTTCCCACATATCCTTTTCTTGCTTCATCTTGGAGAGTGCGTCTTCCAACTCCTCTATATCTTAGTTAGGGAGAGTTAATGGCTCAACCATAACCATAGACATAGGTCTCTGACAAGCATAAGGCATCTTCAACTTCAAAGCTCTCTTCTTCACCCAAAGAGTGTAAGCTTCCAAAGCTTTGCGCGGACTAAGCTCAGATCTACCTTTCCTATGCACGTTATGCCAAGCATGCACCATCTTCTGCTTCAAATGTTGGGAATCTTTACCCTCTTGATAGAAAAGACCTTCTAACTGAGTGTTATTAGGTTTGTCTCTCAAGGGGAACCCAATTTGTCGACGAGCCAAAGCAGGGTTATAGTTGATTCCTCCTTGTGTACCAATGAGAGGCACATTAGAGAATTCACCACAACAATCAATAATCTCCAAGCTACTCAATAAAGAATCATACCAAACTATATCATCATTAATGAGAGACATAAGTCTCTGAGACCACCTTAGACATTGTTTGTTCTCCACAAAAGCAGGTGTCTGAGGCAAGTGAAAAATAAACCACTTGTACAGAAGAGGAACACAACACACAATAGTTCCACCACCTTTAGAATTTCTTAGATGCAAAGATAAATACATATCACCCAACAGAGTAGGCACATGATTTCTAATCAAGAAGATTCTAATGGAATTAACATCAATAAAACCATCAATGTTAGGGAACAAAGCCAACCCATAGATGAGCAACACAAAGATAGCTTCAAAAGCATCCACACTACTGGCTTAATCAAAGGCATTAGTTTTCTTGATGAGGAACTCAGAAGTCAACCCAAACATTCTTCCTCTCTTCACCCAATGAGCCTCAATCTCAGACTTCTTCAAGTGAAGAGCTTCGGCTATAATATAAGATCTGGGAATCTCTTCCAATCCACTAAAAGACACTTTGCTAGAAACGGGTGTTCCCAAGAGATGGGCATATTCCTCCAACGTAGGCACAAGCTGATAATCAGGGAAAGTGAAGTAACGGTAGAGAGGGTCATAAAACTGAACCAACACACTCAAGATTCCTTCAACCATATCAACAGATAACACAGATAGAAGCTTCCCATGACGTTGTTTGAAGTCCAAGGGATCTAATACAAAGGATGATAGCTTCCTTAACTCTTTCAAGTCGGGACATCTGAAACTGTACTTCTTAGTGTTTCTTCGTTCATAATCCATGGTCTGAAAATATTTGCAAATAAAACCTCAGTTCTGTGAAGTTATTTTTTCATGTGATGAATGTTATGATGCGCATGAATGCATGAATACAACAATCACAAATAAGGGATCACACACAAGGAAAACAAAGGTCAAGGGATGAATCAAGTCATTATCAAGATCAATCATCCATTTTGATGGATTATGGTTTTCACCTTATCAATACCCAAGTTCCATTGATATTGACAAGACTTGATTGGATCAACCAAGAATCAAGGGTTTGGTGTGAGTCACGAGCATGGAGTCAGGTTAAGAACCATTCCAGAGGAGTGTACTAAGGATAAAAACATGTAGACCATGTTCTAAAAAGTTCCTAGAGTCTTAATTCCATCTATCGGATATTACAGGTTAGGATGATTGACTCATCAACCTATAATATTCTCAAGAGAAACTCGTCTGAGTGTAGTATCGCGTAACAACTATTATCAAGTCTACACCTGAACAGTCTCCGCACTACGTCCTAAATAGGCCAAGATGAGTTAAATGTTCTACGGTCCTCAGCTTCTCGGACCCCAAATCAGAGAAAGTAATGCCTAACCACAAATAACTTGTGTAACATCAATATCTCCAAAAGGGTCTCCATTGAGTAGATGGGTCTCAAGCCAACTTGTTAAGGACTACTCCACACAAGTCGAACATGACTATACCATCCTTCTATCTTAATTGCACTCAAATTCGGGTTAGAACTTATCTCACCAATTAGAGATCACCAAGCACAACAAGCAGATTATATCATATAAACAAATATACATACATCAAATATACAATTATATACACACAAAAAAGTAGGCTAAACCCACTGGAGACTAGTCCTCAGCAGAGTCACCACTTAATTTATGTAGCGGTAAATTCATGACTGTAGCGGTGTATTCGTCGCTATATGATTTATTGATTAAACCATAAGCAAAGCATACAAAGAAATCGAGTCGCCACCGCACTTTTATTTATCCAAAGGACTGGCTAAAAAGCGAACAAAAGCCTAAGAAGTTTTACACATAGAAAACTAATGAAAAGATCAGAGAATCTGGGTAAGGGGTAAATTACGCAATGGGAAGGTGTTAGGCACCCAAAACGTCCTAGGTACTCCTAGGGAGCCCTTTTCACACTTGTTGTATAAGAAAAAGTTTATTTGTTTATGACATATTGTGCAAACATGAATGGGATGATGAGAAAAGAATATACAATTTTTATTGTTTTTGTGTTTGAACGGATGAACCCGTTGCCTATGTACCTTTCCATACAAAGGTAAAGGATCAAAACGCCGTAGTTCGGCTAAAAGATTTCCAAAATATCAGTGGGTTCATTTTAAAACAAGAGCACTGAGGCTTTTCATTACCAATGGGAGAAAACTCAACCTGAATCAACAATCCACCATGCGAGGACGACTTCAACATACTAGTGAGGGGTTAACCCTATAATAAGTATGGAAGACTTACAATCAACTCACTAAGGATAAGGTAAGATTTACATCAACCCCTATGGTAATTGAAACCTATGGCTAATGTATGAAAACATATTAACAATGGACAAAGCCACAAAACAATTGAATGGGTGAAGTTAATTGATTATGATTATTCACAAAATATGGTCAAAGTATGATTAAGATTCAATTCAGAGAAGTGTTATCAAAGGTGAAGTTTGAAAATCAAGGACTTAAGGTCCAGGTTTCTAGTTTGAAAAGAGATGAAAATGTTTACACAATAGTTCAAAGTTCTTGAAAGCAACATGTGAAAAGGGGTTTAGAATCAAAATGGTATGGATGAAGGAGTGTAAAACTTCCTAGAAGTTCACCTCTTGAAATCATATAGAAGATGATTCAAGTGTGTCCTTTGGAATGAAGCAACAATGCAAGTAAGCAAAATAAAGGCAAGGTGATACCGGATGCCATCAATGGACTTATACCAATCTCACAAACAAAAGCGGATACCGGATACCAATCAATGGATTTACACCAATCTCCTAAAACAAAACAATGATATCGGGTGCCAATAAATGGACTTATACCAATCTCACAAAGCAAAACAAAACATGAATATCAGATGCCAATCTATCTGGACTTATTCCAATCTCCACAGGATGATCATAGGAATACAAATGCCAACAACATGGACTTACACTTGCATCCTCACATACAACAATCAAACAGAAGCGCTAAGCAAAGAGGACATAAGTGGCCAATGAAATGGTCTTACACTTAATCCCTTCCAAATCATAGGAACCATGGCCAATGAATGGACTTATAGTTGATTCCTCAATGGGCAAACTCAAACAAGTCACAAAGATATGAAATGATGATCATGCGATAATGAACAATTAATGATGATAAATGCACAAAGGCATACAAGCAAACATGTACATATGAATCAAGCAATCAATCAAACAAAGTCATTTAGCACACACTATAACCAAGCAATTAGGCTCAAGCAAGGGTTAGACTTTAAAGTCAACTGGAATGGGGTAAATGGTGCTCTTAACCTTAACATTGAGAGTTAAGGTGAAGCAGATGAAAGGATATGAGGGGTGTGCCTCATTGCTCTTATCCCTGGTCAGGGAGAGCATTGAATATCAGAAGGTGTGGGAGTTCAGAAAGTTGGAACTCTCTCCACAAGTTAATGACTCGATAGATCTTGGGTTAGGATCCACAATGCTACCACATGTAATGTGAGCAAAGGGAAGACACACAGAATAGTAGGAGATGGACTACACATCTCTTCTATCTACCAATTGCCTTATCAAAAGGACTTTTCCTGCTTGGGGACAAAGATAAACAATCACAAACATTGCCTCTTAAGGAGGACTTCAGACAGGTGCCTGGCTAAGTAACAAGCCAGGTCTTCCAGACTACATGAAGAAGAGATGTTATACCTCAATGCTTAAGCTATCAAGCAAAGCAAAAGCAAGTTCACAATGAACTATAGCAACTAAGGTACCTGAAATCAATCCAATTCAATCAGTACTCAAGTCACAAAAGTCAAACAGATAAACCAACAGTCAACACACAATGTACAATCAAACAATCAAGGCTACATTGTGCAAAGCACAAGCTCAACTCAAATGAGCCAAAGCATCCTACAAAACAAGTCAATGTTAGTTCATAACAATCAAGCAAACCAACTCAAGCTATGCAAATTGATCTCCTTAAAGCCATATGCTTCTTAACCTGAAAACAAACTCAAACATGAGAAGCAAACCCTTAGGCCAAGGCCTAGGGTCAAAGAAAGAGAAATGGACCAAAACAGAACATGAAAATTTACAAGAATCAAGATTAATCAAATAAGAACATCATCCAATTGGTCCCATATCAAAACTATGCACCAAATCCATTTCACAAACAAATCATGTCAAAGTAAGCACATTGGAAACACATTGGAGTAAACAGAATGAACCAATTCAAATCAAATCAAAAATGGCTCAATAAATTCCAAGAAAAATCATGCCTAAACAGAACACATCAAATGAGCAACATACCAAAAATCATGGAATTTGGATAAGTGGAAGCATGTCAATTAAAATCAATAAGTCAAGGTATGCAAAAACAAGCTCAAACAAGGCCACAAATGGTGCATCAACTTAAGGCAACCATAAAACAGAAATGACATAAGATAAATGACTCAAACCAAAGCCCAGACACACTTTAACATGTTAAAAATCAATGTACAAAATTTCAGGCTCATGTGATAAGGCATAAGAATTTCACAAATCATGAAAGTTGAACACTCAATAAAAATCCAATTATGACCAACCAGCAAAGAAAATCTCAAACAAATAGGAAATGGATCAAAACATTCTACAAAAATTCATGCTCAAACCTAACATCCAGAAGCAACATCATGCAAAAATTTAGATCATTTGAAGTTCATATGGCATGGTAAATAAAATCAGCAAATTGGACAAGAAGTGGTGTGACACACATTGTCACACCTATATTGATCACATCATATCTCACAAACCAGAAATGCAAAAATAGCAAACTCTATACCAAAAGATCAATCAAGATGTCTAGATTATGCATGTAAAATTTCAGCTCCATTGGATCAGGCATCATGGTTTTATAAAAGAAATAGCAAGAAATGTGCAAGAAATGACATGTGAGAACAAACCCTAGGCTAAAACAAATTTCAACCAAGCACAAATTCTGGAAAAATATCCATAAAATAATAGACATGATGAGGATCATGGTGAAAAAAATCTCATGTAAATTGGATTATTATTTTGAGAGTTATTATTTTTCCAATGTGAAGAAAAATAAAAAAAATGGTGAAAGGAAGTATGTGAACATGTACAAGTGAGATGGAATAAATGCCAAAAGCCAAAAAGGGAATTGCCTCGAGCCGGATTCGAACCGCGCTCAAATTTGAATAGAGGCACTCACTTAATGAAACACACCGTTTCATTAAGTGAGGTGGCGTACAGCGATTGGTGCATGGCATACAAACACGAAATACATGCAGAAGCAAGGCTAGGCGGATCAAATGGATTCTAGACACGAAATATTTAGGGTTCATCATACATTCATCATGCTCATACTCATCAAGAACAAAACTCCACAGAAATTCATGAACCGCATATCATTCAATCCGTCTTTCATCACACATCAATAATATAGCATTGATTTTCTCTAATTCTACGCACATCAAAAGATTCAATCCAAATAAGTTTTCACAACCAAACTTAAAATCAACCTAACTTTCTCAAAACTGCATGAAATCACTAGATCTAAAGTTCATTATGCTCAGCAATAGAGGATCTACCAGATACACATCATAATTTTGAGAATCGGAGCAATTGAATTCTAACCTCTATGAATGTGCAGAACTGGAATCGTGCTCCTCAAGTCCTCAAAGATGAAAACAGATGTTCTATGCTGATGAGGAAGATGAATGAGTGCAAGAAAACAGCTCAACAGTGCTTGAACACGATGAAATCTCCAACTGCCATGGAAAGTGCAATGCTTCAACAGTCACGATCTTCAAGAATTCCTCACAATCTTGCTTCAACAGATCTTCACAATGCCTGTAGATGATGATTAGAACAAGAAGCAAGCAAGAGAAATCAAGAAATTCGATGGAAAGAGTTGAAAAAATTTGAGAGGATTTGAGATGAAAAAGTTTTGGATCTGAAATTGTGATGTTGTTGTTACTGAATTCTGTTAGGATTAGCACTTTATACCACCTGTTAATGAAGCTTCTTAATCATGATTATCAACAATGCAATGGATTAAGTGAAATGAGCATGTTTTGCAATTTGGCCAAAATACCCTCATGTAATGCCATGCAATGGAACAGTGCGAATTTGGCTTGAAACAAGTTGCAAATTCTGTTTTGATGCAATTGGAATTGGTTTGGAATGAAAATAATGCATGATTTTCAAATTCACTTTTTCCCACCAAAATTCAAATTAAATTCAAGTGAAAAATGCACTTTTTTTGTGATGAGTTTTAATGAAATGTGATGAATGATTATGATAGTGCGGATCAAGAGAAAATGGCTCAAAAAAGAATCACATGAATTGGCCTTTTGATGCAAAAGTTATGCCTTGTTGAAGTTCAAAATTTCTTGACAATGATTTGATCATAACTTGCCAACCACACATGAGAAATGGATGTTCTTGGACTTTTTGGAAAGGTGAGAGCAAGATCTTCAACTTTCATGTTGGACAAAATTTGATTTGAAGCTTGCTTGGACATGTAATCTTGAGGAGAAAACCTTTCCATTTTTGGCAGTTTGAAATTACAGGTCACTTACTATTTTTGGAAACTTTTCATCTGACCTCAAATTCTTCAATGTTGATCTTTAACATGTTATATGAGGCTTGTATGGACATGAATGAGGTCTTTGTAACCATCTCCCACCTTCAAATCCCTGATTAAATTCACAATTGACTTATGTTGACCATTCTAGGGTTTCAGCTGACCTAGCTATGCCCTGATGAAATCCAAGCCTCTACCACTTGAGATCTTGATTCAAAATGATGTCATGGTTCATATGAACTCTTGATGAATGATCATGGTTCCCAAATTCTTCAGAATGGCCACCATCTATAGCTTAATGAATGCCTTAGACTGCTTGACCTAGCTTACTTCATCTGCAAGTAACAAGGTTAAATGACAATATTTTTGTACTTTTGGGTTAGTAAATAAATGAAAAGCAATGATATACAAATGCTAGACATGCTTGGTGATCAAGAACCACACTCAAAAGATGACCCACCCACAGAGGGGAAGGCAAGGTGCACAATGATCCTTGAGGCAATGATATGATATGATATGATGCCATGAGGGATCTTAGGGACAAAATTGGGGTCTTACAATGACCATTAAGCTTTGGATAAACTAAACGTCAATTAAACCAGAGTCGCCACCATGATTTTATTGTTTCCAAGGGAAAAGGGAAAAGTATGAACAAAAACCAAAGGTAAGAAGTTTTCAAATCAAAACTAATAAAATGCCAGAGATTACAGGTAAGGGGGTTGGTTACACAGAGGGAAGGTGTTAGCACCCAAAGTGTCCTAGGTACTCCTAGGGATCCCTTTTTTGTGTGTACATGTGTTTTGGTATAAAATGATGTTTGCAATAAATAGAATGTGGGGATGAGAAAAGAATTCATTAATTATATTTTTGTGTTTGACAAGACCTTCAGACTTGTGCCTACGTACCAACATAAAATGAGGGATCAAAACCTCGTAGTTCGTGGTAACAATTTCAAAGTGAATGAGTTGCTTTTAACAAAAATTTAAGTTTAACAAAGGCACAAAAGGCCTAAAAAGTTTTGAATGAGTGTTAGTTCCTTTTGTCTTTTGAAATTTTTAGTCAAGTATGGTTAAGTTCATTTACAAATTTGATTAAGAAAAGAGTTTGAAAATGCAATGGCATAAGGCCAAAGTTTCTAATTTTGTAACCAAGTCATAGTTTAAAAAAACAAGCAAAGAAGGTTTTAAAAGGAGGGAGAGATTTGAAATTAAAGAAGTGGGAGGAGATGAAGAGAAAAATTCTAAGCAAAAAATAAAAGTTAAGAGTTGAAAAGATCTGACCAATGGGATGCAATCCAATAGATAATAATGTCATATAGAAACCCAATGTCCCTTGGACTTTAGAATCAAGCAATATCAGTACACACAATATCAAGGTGAAGAACAAGACATGAAATAAAGATATTCACATCCAAGCATAGCAACTCCATGATCTTCTTCATAATCTCCCTTGTATTAGATGATATACTCCTTGAATGACTCAAAGATAGGCATTAGACACAGGTTCAAAGTAACAACTTCATCAAGACCACGTAGCAGATGAACTCTAAAGGGGTCTCAATACTTGTATCAGATGAAAGTTTTCTTCACAAGCACTTGGTTTCAGAAAAGTTGGCATTGGCCAAGTCCTTTTGCCTAGGGAATGTTGCCTAATTCTAAGTCCAATGTCTCAAATCAAATCGAACAGTCCACACAATTTTTTTTAGAGTTTTTGTTGTTATTATGTACATTAAGGTCAAAAGACCACAAACACAAACAAAATACACAAACAAGTATATACTATCACAATATAATCAAAAGATATGGCTCAAGTGAGCAAAGTGAAAATGGAATTAAAGTAAACAAGTTAAATGGTATGAATAATGGCAAATGAATAAAGACTTGAATTTAAAGTGCAAAAGATAAATGACTTGAAATTAAAAGTTAGTCAAATGTTAGTTGATTAGAAGTTAGTATTGCTTTTGCTTTTCAATTGTTTAAGTCATTCTTTGGAGAACACTCAACCCTCAATTCATAATCATGGATCCTTGAACCAAGACATCTTCCAAAGGAAGCAAAAAAGGCCAAGTTTCAACAAATACCATGAAAGGGGGGAGACTTACAATCTCACTTACTAGAATGCTATGCCTTTTGAGTGAAAATTTAGTGCTATGTTAAGCAATTGTAATTGGACTTATGTAGAAGTCACAACTATTTGAGGCTGGGAAATAAAATTTTAATGTTAATGCATGTTATAGATATGGTATTATGAACCATACTCCTAAAACATACCACACTTAAAAGAAAATGGCAAAAGGGTGGACCTAATCTCATCCATACTTATGTTGATTTTGCAACCAACTAGCCTTAGGATATAGAGATATCATAGGTCCAAGAAATGAATGGGAATATAATAGGATTGAGATGAAGAGGGAGGGGAAATGAAATCAACATAAATTGGTCAAAGGAGGACTTTTATCAAATTAAAATCATTCATTCATTTTAATAGATGAAATATACATTTCATCAATCCCCTAAATCCAATGATTTTAATCCAACAAAGTCAAATCAACCTTGACCAAGGCCCAACAACAAAAGTCAAACTCAACAAGTCAATAAAAATAGCTCAACAACATTTATTTGCAATTAAACAAATAAAAATCAATTAAAAATACATTAAATTAAATTATGGTTGGTCAAAATCCTAAAACCTCTTCAAAACACCAAATAAACGGCCAAGAGATTTATCATAGGTCAAATAAGGTCAAAAGACCTTGGAGAAAAAAATCATTTTTTTGGAAACTTAAAAGTATTTTTAAACTATTAAAAATATACACAAAAATAGTTAAATCATGAAAAAAATTAATATTGATCCAAAAAAATAATTTTAATTCAGAAAATGGAAGAGAAAAATATTTGAGAATTTTTGGTGAAAGTTCGATATTTTTTGGATCGATATTAAAATTAATATGAATTAATGAAAATAAGTCAATTAAAATAAAAATGAAAAAATGAAAAAATACGTGGACCACTTGATCTCCCTCATTAATTGAGGTGGCAGATCAAGTGGATCAGAGCGCGCGTTCCATGATATACCCTAGTCAATGTTCTACACGCGTGGTAATCAATTTGGACGCTCAAGATTAAAACAAAAAAGAAGGATCATGTGGTCTGGAGACACGCCAACGCATCGTCGGAGCCAGAGCTCCGATCTTCTTCTCCGGTGGACCTCGCCGGACTGGTCCACCTTCAACCATCACCAAAATGAAAAAAGAGGACGTGAATTTAAAGTTAAAATACTCAAGAGCTTGAATCTGGCCTCAATTTTACCTAACTCCAAGTATATTAAAAGATACAGGAAGTTGAATTTTAAGGATCATGATCTGATTTGCTTCGATTTGACCTCTAAGCAACTCAATCTTGTTGCCTATATTGGTAGGACTTCAGACAACCAAAAATCAACAAGAATAGTGGAGAATTGAGTGAGAATCGAAGAGATGAAAAATTCATAAATTCACCTTCACTGTAGGTTTAGATTGACACGGTCTTGCTCTCAATTGTGCTTGGCCTTGCTCTGAATGCTTGATGGAGTAGAAATGGATCAATAAAGAAGCAGGACTCTTGGAGTTTTGAATCTTAAAATAGTGGGAGATTCAAACTCGATTTTCAATGAAAATCCTCAAGGTTATCCTTGTAATGTGGAGGTTTAGGGTTGTAGCTTCAAAGCTGGCGCACAAGGATCCTCAATTTTGATCATAGACACTTCTATTTATAGCCAAAGCCTTTGATATTTACACACTTCTTTCAAACTTTCAAAAATGGCAAAATGCCTTGCATGAATGCATGGGAGAGTGAATGGCCCATGTAATGATGCATTCAGGTCCAAAATCATGTGTAAGCAATGTTGAAGTCATGTTAACAAGCCATGCATTCGTGTGTGGAAAGTGGAAGTTCAAATATGCCAAATGGTCATTCAACTTTAAGCCATGCGTAAGTCACTCATACTTTATCCAAATGGGATGAATTTGGACTTTTTGGAAAGGTTAGATTAATAGGAACCACTTTCATGTTGGACACTTTTCCATTTGAAGCTTGAATCATGATTAATTTTAAGGTGGAAGTTTGGAAAATCAAACATATCAAAAAAAGTTTCTAAGTACCAAGCCATATGTCTACTTCTTCCACCTTGAGTAACTTTTTCTATGGGCTTCAAATGAGAAAAGTTCCTTCATCAAAGTTGTAGCTCTCTCAAAGTCCTTAAAATTGGTCAAAATGTTGACCTCATTTGGATTTAGCATGAAGGAGTTGTGCATTTTAGAAGTTGAGGAAAATCACTTGTTCAATGGTATTGGCCCAAAATGACCTATAATGTCTCCTCATATCACATGCATTTAAAAGTTGAATTTGCACTTCCTTCAAACATCAAAGTTGAAGTAGGCATCTTGAATTTAATTGTGCAACTTGAATAGATTTCATCTCATAAAAATGAGCAAGTTATGGTCTTGGGAAGTTGACCTCCAAATTAGGGTTTAGACAAAATGACCTATATTCGTTCACCATAAAAAATGACTTCCAAGAAACACTATATCTTGAACTCAACATGAAAGTTTTTTGGAATGTCATTGAGAGTAACTTTGCTCTTAGAATCATTTTCATATGACAAAAGTTGTAGGATATAGGGTCTAGGGAACCCCAATTTTGATAAGTTGAATTCCTTTGGTCAACCACCATGAACCAACTTGCTAGCTTGACATTCTCTTGTATTTTGGGGCTTATGGAGCATCATATATGCATAAGATGATGAAATGTGAAGTATCCCTTGAAATATTTGGTCAATTGGTGAAGAAGCTTATTGAAGAAGTTACACAAGATACCCAGATGAATTAGGATTTCCAAGGCAAACCAACTCCAAACTCTTGATGACTTCTTGATCAAAATAACATGTGAAGATCATGGGGATCCATATATGATACTTAGAGCCATAGTAGACCACTTCTTGATTGAGCTCCTTGCAATGAGGGTCTTAAACCCTAAATATAAACTTGATAGGGCATAGGTGAGCATGTGCACTACCTATAAAAGAGTTAAACTATACAACGACATATTTTTGGTATTTTGGTTAGTGAATAAAGAAAAATTAAGTATGATACAATCAAATGTGCTTGGTGATCTCTCCCAATGCAAACCCAAGGAATAAGGGGTAAGGAGGATGCCAAGGTATGATCCCAATGCCAATGCATATGATGAGATAACATGAGGGATCTTAGGATCAAAATTGGGGTGTTACAAGTATCACTTGGGATATTTGTTACTACTAGTAACATTTTCTAACCACATATTCCTAGTGGCAAATTATGGCCACATGTTTATAACTTACACCTACCAACCTTGTACCACTCCATTTCCTCAATGTATCGTAAAGGCCAATGAAGAGAAGAGGAATCAAGCTAGTGGAGAGAAGAAGGAGGAGGAAAAGCTTGGAATCCATCATCATCACTTCACCACCATCTCAAATCATCATCTTCTTCAACCTCCTCTTCCATTCTTAAGGTGGGTTCGAGGTAGAACTTTAGATTTAGAAATTAGGGTTTAATAAACCATGGAATTGATAGTAAGATAGATGATATTATGATGAATTTCTCCATGAATCATGTGAATCTCCATTGATGATGCCTCTATTTATGTTCTTGTGTTTGTTGGATTCTTGTGATAAAAGTATGTGGTTGTTGCTTGAAAATGTTGTTGATGTGTTTCATGACTATTACAAGATATTGGTTGCTAGAAATGAAGCAATATTATGCAGGTGGAAAACTATGTGGTTATGCAGAGGAAATTTTGATTTGTGCAGGAACCAATCGAATGGTTCTGGAGTCCTTTCCCAAACCAATTGATTGAATGAAGTTTTTGTATGTGGAAAAGTGGAAAATGTTTGGGACCAATCGATTAGTCCTTAGTAACAATCAATTGCATTAACTTTCTATTTTGAAGAAAATGAAAATTTTGCAGGACCAATCGATTGACAGTGAACTCCAATCGATTGCACAAACTTACTGACTTTGAAAACTGGAAATTTTTCAGCTGCCAATCGATTGACACTTAGGATCAATCGATTGATCCTCTGCATTCTTTGAAAAACAGAAATGTGAGATAAACCAATCAATTGGGCTTCGCCAACCAATCGATTGGCCCATGCCTAAAACTTCAAATTTCATTTCTTTAATGTTTCTAACTGCATTTCATCAATTATTAATCACTTGTCATGATATACTTGTATTGAATCAATGTTGAATGTGAGAATTGCATGTTGAATCTAGTGAGTTCACCTAGTGATCATTCTTAACCCATAAGTTAGACTTATAACTTAGATAACATTAGAAAGCGACATTTACTCATACGATGCTTATGTGAAGGTCGTAAATGAATGGTTGCCATAATTGAGAGTGAGATGTTTTGTATGGAACCTGCATGGTTATTGCTTGTTTATTGGTGAATGAAGTCACCAGTGGTTGAGGAATCTAGTTATGTCTTATGGAGTTGATCACGTATTTAGAATATTTTACCCTTGATGGTGTGCATCCCTATTTGAGATGCGTAGATGAGTAAGCAATGGGATGTGACTCCAATGATTCGTGCCTCAATTGGGTTTGAGCCCCAACCATGACGGACATGGGGGAATAGGTGGACACCAAAGTGGGTTAGAGGCTCATACGGTGAAAGAAACCCTAAGTGGGTTAGAGTCCCATACGGGTGACGGTCCCTTGGATTGAGTTTGGAACTCATAGAGGACCCGATATCCACCGTAAAATTCGAATCATACGAAGATGGACAAACTGAGCTTGCCCTAGACGTAGGTCCGCTCAGGGATTGATGTTTCGTGAACTTGAATAGTGACTTATTTTGAGTTGTGAGAACTCATGAGCATGTTGCCATACATTGCGAGACTTTTCCCCGTCGCTAGGTTTTCTTTCCCTTGTTGACTTAAGTTGGATATTGATTAGAAAACCCTGTAGAGCCGAGTGGACCCATAAGATAGGAAACCCACTGGGATTATTATCTCACCCCATGTTGTTGACTATTTTTCAGGTAGTTCCGATCAGGCAAAGGGTAAGGACAAGATAGAGTGATGTCTTGCTTACCTGATGTTTTGAATGGCTTCTCCGCTGTGTAGTTATTTTTGAGATCATTCTACAATGATATAGTTCCTAGTTTTATTTTGGGCACCTTTGTGTATATTTTGTGCCATGTAGTGTTTTCTTTTGGGCATGTAATATGTACATTATTGCCGCTAGGTGTTTATGTATTTCAGTACCAGTATTATACTATGTATAATATGTATTCTAGACATATATTATATGTAGGTGTTACAATTGGTATCAGAGCAGGTCGTATCCTCGACCTAGCCATGAGATATTATAAGTATTCCTTTCTGCCTCATATGTGGGTTGTCATCATTGTCCTTGATGTTATATTCATAGTATTGAGCCTGATCAACTTAATTCTATTTGTATGACATTCAGGATCATGACTGATAGACGCAGAGGTCATGGTAGACCTAGAACTCAGAATTCAGATTCAAAACCGCCAAGTGGTAGTGAAGGTTTTCAATGGTCTCAGTTTATGCAACAGATGCAGCAGCAACAAAACCAATTCATACATCATATGATGCAACAGTTGAATGGTGGTCTTCATACTCAAGGGGTTCCACAAGAAGCTGCAGGTGGTAGTTTCCGAGATTTCTTCCGCATGAATCCTATTGAGTTCCATGGTGGATTAAATCATGTGAAGGCTCATGAGTGGGTAACTAGCATGAAGAGGATTTTTTAGATACTGTATTGTAGTGAAGAGAATAAAGTTATGTTTGCTTCTCACATGATGAAGGGTCCTGCTATGAGGTGGTGGGAAAGTGCTTCGACTCTTATGACCATTCAATGAGTACCTAGGGATTGGGAGCATTTTAAGACTACTTTTCTAAATAAGTATTTTCCTAGATCTTTGAGGACTCAGAAAGAATTTGAGTTTCAGCAGCTTAGACAGGGTACTATGTCAGTGGTTATGTATGCTGAAAAGTTTGAAGATATGGATGCTTATTAGGTAGTCAGTTTAGGCCTAGACCTCAATCTTTCAAAGGAAAACAAGTGCAGCATGCAAGACCTAACCATCCTCCGCAATGTCAAGTATGTAAGAAGTCTCATTTTAGAAGATGTGTTGGAAGTGTGATTAGGTGTTTTACTTGTGAGAGGGAGGGACACATGGCTAGGGATTGTCCTCAGAATAAGAATCAGGTGCAAGGAAGGAACACTGGTCGAGTTTATACTTTGGATGCAAGGAAGGCTAAGAGCAACAATGCTTTGGTTGTTCGTACGTGTCTCGTCAATGATCATCCTTGTTTTGTATTGTTTGATTGTGGGTCAACATACTCTTTTGTATCAATTCAGTGTATGAAGCGTCTTGGCTTGTAAGCAATTCCTTTGTCTCCTCCTATGGTGGTTATTACCGCCGTGGATGATGTGGTTAAGACACCGTTAATTTGTGAAAATTGTTCGCTTTCGGTGAATGGTAGAACTTTCCAGATTGATCTTATTTGTTTACAACTTAAGAAGGTTGATGTGGTCTTGGGGATGGATTGGCTTTCCGCCAATTCGATGTTTATTGGATGTGAAGAGAAGTTAATCATCATTCCATCTAGTGAAGCTACTCCAAAGGATGTATTAACTACTATCTTGGAAGGTACGGTTGGCATGGTTAATTTCTTATTTGAGAAGGAAAAGTCGGTTCTCTTGGTTCTCACCAAGGAACCTAGCGACATTCTGAATGTTACACAAATTCCTATCGTTTGTGAATTTCCAGAAGTTTTCCCTAAGGACGTCACTTCTCTTCCTCTTGAAAGGGAAGTGAAGTTCTCTATTGATCTGATACCTGAGACGGCTCCAATCTCTGTTTCTCCGTATCGTATGGAGCCACTCGAGTTAAGAGAGTTTAAGGATCAATTGGAAGAGTTGTTAACCAAGAACTTCATCCTACCTAGTGTCTCACCATGGGGAGATCTAGTGTTATTAGTGAATAAGAAGGATGGTAATATGCAGTTGTGTATCAATTATTGCCAATTGAATAAAGTCACCATTAAGAACAAGTTCCCCCTCCCAAGGATAGACGGTTTGCTAGATGAGTTGAAAGGAGCTTGTGTGTTCTCGAAGATTGATTTATGATTGGGCTATCATCAAATCAGAGTTAAGAATTCGGATGTACCAAAGACCACATTTAGAACCCGATATGGCCATTACGAGTTTCTTGTAATGCCTTTTGGTGTGACGAATGCCCCTGTTGTTTTCATGAACTATATGAATCGGATATTTCAACCTTACTTGAACTAATTCGTGGTGATCTTTATTGATGGCATTCTTATTTATTCTCTTACTCCACAAGAGCACGGAGAACATCTTAGGACTATTCTATCAGTACTGCAAGAGAAGCAAGTGTGAATTTTGGATGGACGAAGTGAAGTTTCTTGGTCATGTCATATCACAAGGAGGAGTATCAGTAAATCCATCTAAAGTCGAAGCAGTTATTAATTGGGAGAGATCGAAGAATGCTTCCGAAGTCAGAAGTTTCTTAGGTTTGGCAGGTTACTATCGAGGATTTATTAAAGTGTTTTCTCAGTTAGCTTTACCAATGACTAGACTTACCTGAAAGGAAATTTCTTTTAAATGGGATTCGAAGTGCGAGCAGAGTTTTGTGAGTCTAAAGGAAAAACTAACAACTGCTCATGTTTTAATCATCCCTGATCCTAGTAAGTCATATGAAGTATTTTGTGATGCCTCTAAGAAAGGATTAGGATGGGTGTTAATGCAGAGTGGTCAGGTTTTAGCATATGCCTCTCGTCAGTTGAAGACTCATGAAGAGAACTATTCTACTCATGATCTTGAATTAGCTGTTGTTGTTTCTACATTGAAGGTGTGGCGACATTACTTGTATGGAGTACGTTTTGAGATGTTTAGTGACCATAAAAGTTTGAAATACTTATTTGACCAGAGAGAGTTGAACATGAGATAGAGGAGATGGATGAAGTATTTGAAGGACTTTGATTTTGAGCTTAAGTATCACCCAGGGAAAGTGAATAAGGTTGTAGATGCCTTAAGTCGGAAAGAGATGCATAAAGTTGAGTTAATGATGTTAGAATACGCATTGTTGGAAAAGTTCTGAGATCTTAACCTTCAGTTTAATTGGACACGGGAGGGTGTGATAATGGGAAATTTGAATGTTACTTATAACCTAAAGGAAGAAATCCAGAAAGGAAAAATGATAGATGATAAGTTGCAAGAGATGTCGACTCAACCAGGTTTCACTCAATCGCCAGATGGAGTTTTTCTTTTTAATCAAAGGATCTATTGCCCGAATGATGTCGAACTGAAAAGAAAAGTTTTAGAGGAAGCCCACAAGGGGGCGTTTATCATCCATCCAGGTTCATCGAAGATGTATCAAGACTTGAAGAATGACTATTGGTGGCCTGGAATGAAAAAGGATATCGCAGAGTATGTGTCAGAATGTATAGCATGCCAGCAAGTAAAGATCGAACATCAGAAGCCATGTGGTTTATTGCGACCTTTAGAGATTCCAGTTTGGAAATGGGATAGTATTTCAATGGATTTTGCAGTAGGGTTACCTCGGACCCAAGGTGGTTATGATTCAATATGGGTGGTTGTGGATTGGTTAACTAAGTCCGCGCACTTCTTGGCCATGAAAACTACTTACAAGGCAAGTCATCTTGCATGGTTGTTCATTTTAGAAATCATAAGACTGCATGGTGTTCCAACTAGTATTGTGTCTGATAGAGACCCAAAGTTTACTTCAAGATTTTGGAGGGAATTTCAATAAGCTATGGATCGAAGTTGTGTTTGAGTACGTCTAATCATCCTCAAATGGATGGTCAAACTGAGAAGACGATACAGATAATGGAGGATATATTAAGAGCTTGTGTACTTGAAAGTGGAGGAAATTGGAAGGAGCTCTTACCATTGATTGAATTCTCATACAACAATAGTTACCATGCAAGTATCGGGATGGCTCCTTATGAAGCCTTGTATGGACGGAATTGTAGAACGCCTTTGTGTTGGACAAAAGTTGGTTAAGAAAGAATCTTAGGACCATAGATTATTCAAGAGACTACGGAAAAGATAAGGATGGTTCGTGATAAGATAAAGAAAGCACAAGATCTCCAATAGAGCTACGTATATCACAGAAGAAGGCCATTAGAATTTAATGAAGGTGATCATGTATTCCTAAAAGTGACTCCGAGATTGAGACTGGAGGAACTGTTTAAGTCGCGAAAGTTAAGTCCGAGATACATAGGACCATACCAGATTATAGAGAGGATTGGTGAAGTAGCTTACAAATTAGCCTTACCACCTGCTCTATCGGAAATGCATGATGTTTTTTACGTATCTCAACTTCGAAAGTTCATTCCAGATTCTCTTCAGCGTATTCTTCCAGATTCAATAGAAGTAGAAGCAAACCTAACTTTTGAACCTCTACCAGGTCGTATTGTAGGACGGGAAATTAAGGTATTGAGGAATAAGGAGATCCCTCTTGTTAAGGTTCAGTGGGATGAATAACATTCGGGCGATGCTACCTAGGAACTGGAGTCTGAAATGCGAGAAGTTTACCCTCATCTCTTCCAGGTAATATTTAAATTCAAGGACAAATTTTATTTAAGGGGGAAGGATGTAATACCCCATATTTACTTAAATATTCAAATTCTTATTAACATAGATCAATTGAGTTCCTATGTGATCTATAAGTTATCAGTTGGGATAAATAGAGTAAATAGTGAATTTAGATTGACTTAGTTAATATTATTTGGAACTAACCTTTTATTAATTGGGACATTTTGGTAACACTAATAATAGGTCAATTGCTCTAATAGAACAAATATTAAAAGTGTAGCATCACTTGGGATATTTGTTACTACTAGTAATCTTTTCTAACCACATATTCCTAGTGGAAAATGGTGGCCACATGTTTATATCTTACACCTACCAACCTTGTACCACTCCATTTCCTCAATGTATCAGAAAGGCTAGTGGAGAGAAGAGGAAGCAAGCTAGTGGAGAGAAGAAGGAGGAGGAAAAGCTTGAAATCCATCATCATCACTTCACCACCATCTCATCTCATCATCTTCTTCAACCTCCTCTTTCATTCTTAAGGTGGGTTCTAGGTAGAACTTTAGATTTATAAATTAGGGTTTGATACACCATGGAATTGATAGTAAGATAAATGATATTATGATGAGTTTCTCCATGAATCATGTAAATCTCCATTGATGATGCCTCTATTTGTGTTCTTGTGTTTGTTGGATTCTTGTGATAAAAGTATGTGGTTGTTGCTTGAAAATGTTATTGATGTGTTTCATGACTATTACAAGATATTGGTTGCTAGAAATGAAGCAATATTATACAGGTGGAAAACTATGTGGTTATGTAGAGGAAATTTTGATTTGTGCAGGAACCAATTGATTGGTTCTGGAGTCCTTTCCCAGACCAATCAATTGAATGAAGTTTTTGTGTGTGGAAAAGTGGAAAATGTTTGGGACCAATCCATTGGTACTTAGTAACAATCGATTGCACTAACTTTCTGTTTTGAAGAAAATGAAAATTTGGCAGGACCAATCGATTGATAGTGAGCTCGACTCGATTGCACAAACTTACTGACTTTGAAAACTGGAAATTTTCCAACTGTCAATCAATTGACACTCAGGATCAATCGATTGATCCTCTGCATTCTTTGAAAAGCAGAAATGTGAGATAAACCAATCGATTGGGCTTCCCCAACCAATGGATTGGCCCATGCCTAAAACTTCAAATTTCATTTCATTAATGTTTCTAACTGCATTTCATCAATTATTAATCACTTGTCATGATATACTTATATTGAATCGATGTTGAATGTGAGAATTACATGTTGAATCTAATGAGTTAAACTAGTGATCATTATTAGGCCATAAGTTAGACTTATAACTTAGATAACATTAGAAAGCGACATTTACTCGTACGATGCTTATGTGAAGGTCGTAAATGAATGGTTGCCATAGTTGAGAGTGAGATGATTTGTATGGAACCTGGATGGTTATTGCTTGTTTATTGGTGAATGAAGTCACTAGTGGTTGAGGAATCTAGTTATGTCTTATGGAGTTGATCACGTATTTAGAATGTTTTACCCTTGATGGTGTACATCCCAATTTGAGATGCTTAGATGAGTAAGCAATGGGATGTGACTCAAATGGTCCGTGCCTCAATTGGGTTTGAGCCCTAACCATGGCATACATGGGGAAATAGGTGGAAACCAAAGTGGGTTAGAGGCCCATACGGTGAAAGAAACCCTAAGTGGGTTAGAGTCCCATACGGATGACGGTCGCTTGGATTGAGTTTGGAACTCATAGAGGACTCGATATCCACCGCGAAATTTGAATCATACCAACATGCATGAACTGAGCCTTCCCTAGATGTAGGTCTGCTCAGGGATTGATGTTTCGTGAACCTGAATAGTGACTTATTTTGAGTTGTGAGAACTCATGAGCATGTTGCCATACATTGCGAGACTTTTCCCCATCACTTAAGTCTTCTTTCCCTTGTTGACTTAAGTTGGATATTGATTGGAAAACCCTGTAGAGACGAGTGGACCCATAAGATAGGGAACCCACTAAGATTATTATCTCACCCCATGTTGTTGATTATTTTTCAGGTAGTTCCGATCAGGAGAAGGGTAAGGACAAGATAGAGTGATGTCTTATTTACCTGATGTTTTGGATGGCTTCTCCGTTGTGTAGATATTTTTGAGATCATTCTAGAATGATCTAGTTCCTAGTTTTATTTTGGGAACCTTTGTGTATATTTTGTGCCATGTAGTGTTTTGTTTTGGGCATGTAATATGTACATTGTTGCCGCTAGGGGCTTATGTATTTCAGTACCAGTATTACATTATGTATAATATGTATTCTAGACATATATTATATGTGACAATAAATAATTTGATAATTATTTTAATGAAAATAAAGTTGGGTAGGAGTATTATATTGTCTGGCTCAATGTGGTCCAATAGATTGCGATAGACTACTACAGCGTATTTCAGACACTTGTTGTAGTTCATCCCTCTAACTGGCCACCTAAATATAAAACATTTGAAAAATATTATTTAGAGTTAGTTGTAATATAAAGTCTAATAATTACATGGTAAAGTTTTAAACTTACTTTATTAATAAGGGGAATATGAATGGTTTCTCGTTTATCGAGGCGAGTGACAACATTCTTGACCAACCCCATGCTTGTAGCAAATATGCGCATGAATAAAACGTACAAGTATTTTTCTTCCATTTTTACACAACGCACTATATAGATGGGCCAAAACAGCTGAACCTCAACTATATGTGCTTACCTTATTTATGTTTCGTAACAACGGTAAATACATAATATTTACCGTATTACCAGTACTTTCGAGAAATAAAAAATTACCGAATAAAATCATAATATAACACCGAGCTTTAATTATTTGTTCATACTCGATAGATTCTTCGGTCAATATTATACTCGCATAATATTGTTTGAGATATCTTAAGTTACTACCTTGACCCCTAGCTTGACCAGAAGTCTCTCCCGTAGCTTGGTCGTCACACAAAGGGGCACCCAATAATTCATTGCAAATAGAGTTATCCTAGTTAACTCTATCATTTACGGCCTTACCATCGATACGTAGACCCAACAACATGTAGACGTCCTTAAGTGTGACAGTACACTCACCGAAAGGAAGGTGAAATGTGTGGGTCTCAGGTCTCCATCTCTCCAACAAAGCAAGAATAAATTTGTAGTCAACCGAGTATGAGACTATGTTGAGGAGATTACCAAAACCGCATCCTCGAATATATGGTTCTATCAAAGGATTGTGGGGTATATATTCATATACACGACATCGAAATCGATTTGGATCAAATAAAGTAAGAAGAAGTAATAAACAATAAAAACATAATTAAGAAATATGTACGAAATAAGTAAGAAGAAGTAATAACATACAAATGTCATGATATTGTCGATTGTTCCTCGATGTGCATCACCCATAGTCAATAGAGACATAATGCTGCAGAGGTTGAGTAATGCAGAGGCTGAGTGTTGTAAAGGTGAAGTGTTACAGAGGTTGATTGTTAGTGTTGCAGATGTTAAGTGTTATAAGTTGCTGCCCTATTTATAGATGGGATATAGTGTTGCATCATGTGAAGCATGGGATTGACGCATGCATGTGAGAATAGGTGTAGGTGCCTAAGGCTAGGGCACATGCTTTGTTTAAGACATGCATGGTCATATGCACCAAGGCTAGTAGTGCATGCATGCCTTTTTATGCATGCAAGGAAGAGACGCTTAAGGCTAGGGCACATGCCTTGCTTCATGCGCCATTGAAAAGGGCGTCTGCCTTGGATTATTAGGGAAGAGGCATTTTCTTTGCATGCATATGCATGTAGTGTTAGGGAAGAGATTCTTTGCAAGTTCGTGCTTTGTATTTTCTTGTCTCTGCATGGATTCTTTGCATTGCATTGTCTTGTCTTTGCAGGTTAATTGCGTGATCAGTACATACACCATTTCCCCTATTTAACTGCATGCGAATAACATATCAACGCATTCACCATAAGTACCCATACAAATCAGTATAAACACTAAAATTACATTTTAAAAATGTCTTTCTCACCACATTACATGATCGGTGCCCATACCGAAGGTAAAATATTTGAGCATCAATTATTCGATTTTTGTTTTCGTAACATAGAAGTAACTCGGTTTAAAATAAATCGACGATCAAAATTTTCACATTTGAAACAAAGAATAGAAAAGAAATTGCAATATAGCCAGTTGATCCAAATCATCTATAAAAATCCGGTGTGATTTGCAGACAACCAAGTAAAGTTTTATCAGTTGAAGATTCGAGATGATGACGATGTTCATCATATATTTGTCATTCATGAACAATATGGGTATAAAGATATAGAGTTATACATATTACCACAACAACACAACAACAAGTGTCTCAGTCCATTGATCAATCACAAGTGTTTTGTGAAACTAATGACGACGAACAAGATGAAGTCAATGTTTTTGATGAGGAAGAAGAAGAAGCCGAGTTATTGGTTGATTCAATGGTGAACGATGAAGAAGAAGAGGAGTCATTACCAGCTAGTCATGTATATTGTCCACCTCAACACATGACAAGCTTTAATTTGGGTGTCGATGAACCTTCATCAGATATATTTTACAATCCTTATGTGCAAATTTAAGGATCATTGAAAGAAGGAGACACATTTCGCACAAAAGAAGATTGTGTAAAAGCTATTAAAAAATATCACATGGATCTATCAGCTGATTACAGAGTTGATCGAACTAATGCAATGAAGTATAAGATTTATTGTCAAAATGAGCGTTGCCTTTTCCGGTTGTCAGCTTCTTACCGGAAGAGGAGTGATTCTTGGGAGATTGGATCCATGGGTCCAGTTCACACATGCATGCTCATGAACCCAATGCAAGACCATCAGAAACTTAGCTCTCAATTAATATGCGATGAAATTTTGTCTATCATTAGTGACAATCTGTCGTTAAAGGTGAGTACAATAATCTCGCATATTATAACACAATACAACTATACTTCATCATACAGGAAGGCTTGGATAGCTAGGACAATGGCGGTTGAAAAAGTGTGTGGCAATTAGGAGGACTCTTACAAACAACTTCCAAAATGCTTGGTGGCTCTTAAACAATATGCTCCAGGGACTATTGTCAAGTTGGAAACGTTGTCGGCGTATACCCCAAACGGGACTTGTCCTATTGGAAATGGAATATTTCACCGTCTCTTCTGGGCGTATTAACCATGCATCAAAGGTTTTGATTTCTGTAAACCTATTATATAAATTGATGGTACATGGTTGTACGGGAAATATAAAGGAACGCTAGTGATGGCAGTGACACAAAATGGAAACAATAACATTTTTCTAATCACCTTTGCCCTAGTTGAAGGGGAGACTTCTGAGGGATGAAGTTTTTTCCTAAAAAATCTCTGATTGCACGTTGCTCCTCAACCTAACTTATGTTTGATCTCTGACCGACACTCTTCAATAGTGAGTGCCTATAAAAATATTGATAATGGCTAGCAGGATCCTTCGTCGATGCATGTCTACTACATTAGACATATCTCTCAAAATTTTATGCGGGAGATCAAAGACAAAACATTGCAAAAGAAGGTTGTCAATGTAGGTTATGCATTAATAAAACCTTCTTTCAAACACTACCGCAAAGACATCAGATTGTCAAACACATATGCAGTACGGTGGATCGATAATATTCCATTGGAGAAGTGGACTAGGGTATACGACAACGGTCAACATTGGGGCCACATGACAACAAATCTTGTGGAATCAATGAACTTTTTCTTCAAAGGCATCCAAAACCTACTTATAACCGCTTTAGTGAGAACAACATATTTCAGGCTAGGGGTGCTGTTTAAGACCAGACGTTCCAAATTGAGTTCAGTGTTGCAATCTGGGAAGTTGTTTAGTGATGCTTCAATGAAATTCATTAGACACGAAGCTGCCGTAGCTAACACACACGTGGTCACGGTGTTTGACCATACTAAAGGTTGGTACAGTGTTGCTGAGTCCATGAATCACAATGAAGGCATGCCGATGGGACAATACAGAGTGGAACTAGATAGAGGTTGGTGCGACTGCGGAAAGTTCCAAGCCTTTCGTATGCCCTGCTCCCATGTCATTGCGGCATGTTCAAAGGATTGAAGGGATACATCATACTTACTATCTGACATTTACAAAGTCATAAACCTATCAAAGGATCGAAGGATTACTGGCCTGAATATCAAAGGGACAATCTCTTGAACAATGAAGTTATGCGAAGAAAGAAAAAGAGCCGCCCAAACAGCACCTGTATTCAAACCGAAATGGATACGACGAACAAAATGGTTCGACTATGTAGTTCATGTCGTCAGCCCAATCACAATCGTACTAACTGTCCTAGTGTTGGAACAAGCACAACAAGATAATTTTACATGTACCTCTTTTGCTTTATATTAAAAATAATATTTATTTCATATGATAACTTTGTGAGAAAATACCATCACAAACAAATACAACACATTCAACACACAAGCAACACATAAACAACAACACAACAGACTATAACAAATAAAATACCATTACTACAACTAAACGATTACAACCATCAAAAAAATGTTGAACTTGTTATACATCATCATGTGAACGTCTTTGTCAGTCTTAATATCCACCCATTCATGCACTTCTCCATTTTGCTTGAACGTGGACTCAAGCCATTGAATTCTTCTAATCCTTTTACCGTCTACAATTTCCCCATCTAACCAACAGTTCAATGTCCGATTAAGACGTTCAAACGAATCTATATTCCAGATTCAAATCTTTATCGGAGGTGCGACTGCTGAAAAGATTAAATCGACATTTCTCTTGTGAATGTATTCAGACATGATTAAAGAAAACAAAATTGAAGGAGATTGAAGAAATTGAAGAAAAGTAGAAGGATGGTAAGAAGTTGTGTGAAATAATATGGGAGATGTGCATAGTGGTATTTATAGAAGAACGAAAGCATGCAAGCGCCAATGCACTAGGCTTCACACACACATAACACATGCATGAGCCAATGCATGTGGCGCCTACATGCATTGGTTTTGCGTGCATGCGCCAAGGCGCTGGGCGCCTCCTTTGATGTTTAGTTGGACGCGCCAGTTCAACGGGCGCATAAGTAGGGAAAAGTGGTTATTTTTGTTTTTTTTTAAAAACAGATTATTTAGGGATTTAAATTGAAAACACTGGTTATTTAAAAAAAATGATTTTATTGTTGATATTAGCTAAAATATCAGAGTTCTTATTTTAGACATTATTACCTAAGTTTTTATCATACTTTATATGATCAATATAAGAAAAAAAATGTGTAAACTATAAATCAATTTTGACAAATTATATATCCTTATATGTGAAAAATGCAAGAACATTATTATTTGTGTTTAATTTATTTGTCGAACATGATATGAAGAATATATAATAGAAAATAAATTTGAAGTTAATAAATAATAGTTAAATTAATATATTTTTTATATTTGTCGAAACTTGAATCTGTGACCTCTAACACTATGTGATTGTATCTTTTGAGAAGTGAAGATAAAATTTCTAAAGTGTCACATATGAATAATGGTGATGTTGCATAAATTATATTGAAGTGTCAACATGATAGTGAGTGTTTCAAATTTAATATATTATAAATTTTGAAATAGTTAAAATAATACTATATTAATTATAGCAAATCTTTAAAAACTCGATTAATATTTTAAATAAACATAAAAAGTGAATCATTAGTCATCTTACATCAAATTGTAGCAAGTACACAACTTATCAAATTGTACCAAATTACGAAAGTTTAAAACATGTGGAGTAAAAATAGTCTCTTGGTCCCGGTAAGTTAGCGACTTTTTGAATTTGGTGCTCATATCCTTTTTTTTTTGTCCGAGTCTATATATCTCACTTTTGTATTGACGTTATTCCATTGGTTAAGATTGTGTTATAAAAAAGTTGACTGGACTAACAGGACATATGTGAAACTGCTGAGTTGGTTAACCTACGTGACAAGCCTTTTTTTCTTTTTATATTTTTTTTATACTCAATATTTCCACGTCAATTTTTATTATTATTGGTTTTTGTTTTGATGTTAAATCCTAAAATGTAGTGTTCAAAAAATATGCCAAAAGGACCAACCAACACATTTGTATAATCAGTTGCCACAAATATAAATATATATATATATATATATATATATATATATATATATATATATATATATATATATATATATATATATATATATATATATATATATATATATATATATATATATATATATACTATAAAATTATCTAAATAGTTTATTAATTAGTTTAATTGTTTAATATTTCCATTATTTAATTTATTAAATAATTAAATAATTAAATATTTCAATTATTTAATATTTCAATATTAAAATTTTTAAATTAGTTTAAATAGTAATATTTCATATTTCATGTTTAAACTATTAAACTATTTGGATAGTTTATTTTAATTATTTAGTTTATTAAATTATTTAATTTTAAATATTTCAATATTAATTTTTTTTAATTAATTTAAATATTTCATATTTCAACTATTAAATTAATTTAACTATTAAACTATTTCTACTAATTAGTTTAAATATAACCTATTAATATTTAATAAATTATATTTCATATTAATATTTGAAATACTAATTAAACTAATTATTATTTCAAATATTTAATATTTCAAATATTTAGTATTTGAAATAGTTAAACTAATTCAACTATTAATATTTCTAATTGACTAATTATTATTTGAAATATTAATCGTTGACATATTTAATATTTAATATTTAATATTTAATAATTGAAATATTTAATATTTCAACTATTAATATTTCAACTAATAATTAGTTTATTAGAAATGTTAATAGTTGAGTTATTTTAAATATTTCAAATACTAAATAGTTGAAATATTAAATATTTAAAATAATAATTAGTTTAATTAGTATTTCAAATATCAATATGAAATATAAACTATTAAATATTAATATTTTATATTTAAACTAATTAATTGAAATAGTTTAATAGTTAAAATAGTTTAATAATTGAAATATAAAATATAAAATATAAAATATTAATATTTAAACTAATTTAAAAATTTTAATATTAAAATATTAAATAATTTAAATATTTAATAAATTAATTATTTAATAAATTAAATAGTTATTAAATAATTAAACTAATTAATAAACTATTTAGATAATTCTATACCAGTAATATATATATTTGTTGCAACAAATGAAACATATGTGTTGGTTGGTCTAGTGAATGTCTTACAATGTCAATGCCATGATTATGGGTTTGAATTCTATTGGCACCATATTTTAAACATTTCATTTTAGGATTTTTTTTTAACTGAATCTTAAACCCAGGGATTAGCTGCAATAAAATTATCTAACCCTTCAATCACACATGGTTCAACATTTTCGTTATCCACTACAATCAATTTGAACAAACTAATCAATTTCATTGAAGCAATATTAATAAAATAGAAAAAAACATAAAAATTGAAATTAGAGATTCAATCTTCACGATGATACCACACTTACATTGAATCTCTAGTAAATTTGAATCAAGCCTATATCTTGCTCGTAGAATCGAAATTAAATTAAATCAAATCAAAATCAATATTGTGAAAACAAAATCGATAAATTGATAAACATAGTTAAAATTGTAGAAACATTACCTTAAGGAACCAAAATATAATAAGCATATTTTGAACCTGACAATTAAATTATCTTTTTTTTTTTTAGATCTATGAAGCGTGGAAATTTTGACTATTTTTATATATAAAAATTTAATGTTTATCAGCTCTAATTTGCGATTTAAATAATTAATTTTTCTGATTTTTTATAAAATGTAATATATTTTGAATATTGGCTTTGGTATCATTGATGTGTATGCTAAGTGTGCAGGAAACCAAATAATAAATGTACATAACAAAGAAGAAGAAACAAAGCTGAAATAAAGGGAGTTCTGGCTTGCTCTTCGGGCGAGCATTGGCAAAGAAGAAGCGAGCTCGCCCAGCGAGAGTTGGCGAGCAAAAAGCGAGCTCTCCGAGTGAGCTCTTGTGAACAAGAAGCGAGACCAAAAAATTGAATTCCAGGAGCAAAAGTGTGTCATAGTATTCGGACGAGAGCTTGTGATTTTGAGTTCGCTGGGCAAGAGAAGATATTTTTGTTAATGATGGTTTGTTGCGTTTGAGTTAGGTAGAAGACACTTAAATATGATTTCACCGGGCGAGACCCTGTTCACTGGGCGAGACAGTAAAATCCAAATTTTGTATAAATAGGATCAAATCAAAATTTTAGGTTATGATTTTGGGAAATTTTAACCCCAATTCCACCAACACCAATTTGTGTAGTTAGGAGGATTAGAGTAGCTTACAAAAAACATTAAGGGTTGCTTCTTGAAGATCGGGAGTTGGATTTGCATCAATCGTTGGGAAATCGCGGTAGATGTTTGTTTGTCTTCATTCTTCTCCTTGTAATCTCTTGCTTGCTAGGATTGTATATAAGTTTACTTTTATAGTATGTATTTTTATTAATTATGGTGTTATGTATAATCTATTCACGAATCTATGTCGATGTTATCCTTGTTTACTTGTTTATCTATTGATTTGAACCGTTATGTAGAAATACTCTTCGAATCTAGATCTAGGATAATCATCTGTTAGATACTAAACTCTAGACATAGATTTAGATTTAACATTCACGTGAGTATCGAGTCTTAATGCTCCGTATTATTTGATAGGCTGAGAGATCGTCAATTAAATAATACGGTAGAACTCTCGACGAAAGTTGCAGACATGAACTCTATTGTGAGCAATATGTGATGATATTGATGAATGTTTAGATTGTGCATAACTGGTTGGTAAATTACATGTTCGTATGGTGGATAAAATTCAATCTTGTAAAGCTCTCAGGTCTCTCCGAAGCTTTATTTATTTATTCATTCATTTTACATATCGTAGCTTTAAAATTCAAAATTTACAAACATAAGCTTAAAATCGTAGAGACTGTTGAACGACAATGATGTCGCACTAATCCCTGTGGAGACGATAAAAATCAAAATACTTGCTTTTGATTGTTGCTTTACCACAAACCAATAAAATGGCGTTGTTCCCGGGGATTGATGTTTAGATATTGAAAGCATTACAATAGTTTCTATTTTTTTAAGCTTTGTACATTTGTGTATAGTGTATATATATTTGTATATAAACTTGTCTATATAGATATTTTCCTTGTACTTGTTTATTTTAATTTGTTTCAAGTAGATAGTATAGTAGTTTATTTTAATTTCAATAGTTTTAGAAATTTTTGTGTTTGTTCTCAAAGTTTATTTTTTAAAAGACTTGAAAAATCATTGAGTGATTATTTCAAGTTTGAATACTTTAACTTGCATTTGTACGGTAATGATATGAGCTGAAAATTCGATACATTATCAAGGTACATGTTTAATGTTTTCTAGAACATAACATGAATATGAAACTTGTAATTTTTACAAATATCATGTCATTTATTCTTTTACAAATACATGTTCATCTTTGAATCACTTTAGATTGTAACCAAATGTGAGGAAACTTCCATTGTTTACTATATGCAACGGATACCAATAATCCTCGTTTTAACTCGCTTTTATTATATTTAATCTTTCACTTGTGTTGAATTGTATGAAAGGACGAAAATGATCAAGATATTTTGTTTGATTTTGAGCACAACCACTTGAATAAAAAGTAGTCTACCTTGTAAGTGAGTGAGAATTTGCTTACCCTCTTTAAGCCTTGTGTCAAGATCCATTATGATATTAACTTTTGGAACTTATACATAACTAATTAGTTCATGTTGATTTTAGATTGAATTTTGAACTTTTTTCTTGAACCCTCCATCATAAACTATGGTTTGAATTTTTACCCTTGCCTTAGAATGTTTGGGAGCATTCACATTACAATGATTGGTTGCATTCAAGTTAGGGAGAAAATCTTGGTTGCTATGAGGTTGGGAAAGAAATTAAAAAGAAAAATTTGGAAAAAGAAAGAGAAAAGTAAAAAATAAAAGTAAAATAAAAGAAAAAGTCTTGAAAGAGAAAAAAAGAAATAGCAAATAAACTCTGCTAAGAAGTTGTGTGCAATGGTGTAACAATTAGGAAAAGAGAAAAGGGTGAATGAAGTTATGAATGCTTGAGAATTTAAGAAGTGATCACTCTCATATGCTTAGACAATATTTTTGTTTAAATTAGCTTATGAAATGATATTTATTTGTTACCCAAGCCACATTACAATCCTTGAAGTTCTTGTGATTTGTGTTTTATGCTTTCAATATGATTTTTTTTGGATAAATGCATAATTTGATCTAGATGCTAGCAAGCTTGTTGGGTGTGAGTCAAGTCCCTCATGTTTGTTCTTCATCCATCGATGAATTTGTATGTTGGGTGTGATTTATTTTTGAAATTGTGATGCATTAGAATTTTGACATGTGTTTTGTGCTTAGAATTTGTTTCATGATCATGTTGTCGTCATAGTATAGTGATAAACATTACTTTGCTTGGACTTTTGCAATTTGAACCATACATTTGTTTTTCGTTTCTAAAAACTTGTTGATCATGATTTTTTGGTAGTTGCTCTTGTTTCTTTAGGTTTGGTTGACCATTGTTTGAGGACAAACAAAGTTTTAAGTTGGGGAGAGTTTGATAAGTGTAAATTGGGACTATTTTTATACATAAAAACTAGGTATTTATCAGCTCTAATTTGAGATTTTAATAATTAATTTCCCCAATTTTTTTAGAATGTTATATATTTTAAATATTGGCTTTGGTATCCTTGATGTGTATGCTAAGCATGCAGAAAACCAAATAATAAAGGCACAAAACAAGGAAGAAGGAACAAAGCTGAAATAAGAGAAATTTTAGCTTCACTACGCCAAATAAGGGAAAAGAGGGCGCTTATTTTGGCCTATAACAGCGCTTTTAAGCGTCCTCTAAAGTGGCGCTGGCATAGGTAAAGACAGCGCTTTGTTTTCCTGGAGAAAGCGCTGTCTAAAGTGGCCTTTTAAGGGCCACATTATAGTGCGCTTTCAGAAAAAAGCGCCCTCTGGAGTGGTCCATAAAGGGCCACCTTAGAGGGCGCTTTCTGGACAAAGCGTCCTCTAAAGTTGTCAATGTAAAGTGTTTAGAGGGCGCTTTCTGGACAAAGCGCCCTCTAAAGTTGTCAATGTAAAGTGTTTAGAGGGCGCTTCCTACAGAAAGCGCCCTCTAAAGTGTTAGTTATTTTAAAAAAAATTGTTTGAAAAATAGTGGATATTTAATTGGGAACCTGTTCGCATGCTGCAAAAGTGTAAAATTCATATTGATTTCATCCTTTAATCCAATGTTATACACCATTAATCCATTGATATATACAACATGAATCCATTTATATACAACATTAATCCTCCATATATACAACATTAATATATGATTCTTTGATCAACAATATACAACAACATATTCATGATTTAGTAAAAGTACAACAACAATATACAACATATATACAACAACAGCATACAACAACAACATTCCATACATATATGTACAACAATATACAACCTAGCTATATGATTCTTTGATCAACAATGAATTGACACAATTCATCCTTCATTTCATCCAAATGAGCTCTTGAGTAAGATTTGTATTCCTCAAAGTACTACAATTAAGAGAATAAAACATATTCATGATTTAGTAACAAATTAGATGAAATATCCGATAATATTAAAATAAACCCTAAGTTATTATTTCATACCATTTTTGGGATGTCTATACGATTCAACGCAATGATATCTCTCATAAATCTCAATACAAAAAATCCGCAATCGACCGAATTGTTTTGCTGAGGACACTACACAGAAAAACAAACAATATATATATATAGTTAATTTCTTACAAACACTATTATAAGCAAAAAAACAAACACTATTATAAGCAAAAATAAGATACTTAATATATACCTGAACTCTGACCCAGGTAATGTCCTTCCTATTACGATAATTCTTTTTCGATCTAAATTTTAGTATTGCCCTAACAAAATAAAAACGTATATTGAGATCAATCTGACAGACATAATTAAATATACAAATACACACGAATATTTAGGGGAATTTCACTTACGCGTCAACCGTCTTCTTCATACTCGGATATTTACTCCAATCATCCGATAACGAATCGAGATAATACACCATTAGTCTCGAAAGATCCATAACAACCAACACCCAGTGACCACTGTAAAATAAAACAAAAATTTAGATGCATGAAAATTTTATACGTAAAAGATATACATAGATTAGAATGAAATTATTAGAAAGAAAATCTAACCCGTTGCCAGAATTAAACGGTAAAAAATACAAACTGGGTGTAGTATTATCGCCGGCCGCCATGAATCTATCGACTAGTTCATTCTTTACGGATGTTGGATTTTTCGTTATAAACGTTGTGTTGATACGGGAAGCAGCAATAAAATTGAATCGGTTACACAATTCAGTTCCCCGCATCAATGTTACATACATATACCTTAAATAGAAACATAATAAACATTAGACTACTCATTGAAATGTGTAAATAAATTGTTCAACTAAGTAAATAATAGATTGATCGGAGTACCATATGTATGTATGAATGACAGCGATGCCCAATTCTTCGTGTTCAAAAAGTTGTTGCATGTCCTCCTTTGCAATTATTTCGGAATGAGCAATTCCGAAAACACCTTCATCAAAATCTACACTACGGATGGCGCCGTGCATAATATCGGACTCTTCCACCATTTTCTCAAGACGCATCATAATTTGAGATTTTGTCCCGGACGTCGTTGGAATATCCTTACCAGCTTTTTTCAACTTTCGACCGGGAACCTAAAAATTCATATAAATTAAATCATGACTTTTTGTGATGCAACAGAATCGTTGCGTATATAATTCAATGGGTATATATATTTGTACCTCTTTTTGAGATGCAACCGACTCGATGCGTCTTGAAATCCCTTTACCAACTTTATGTGTGGGTCTTGTAGGAGTCTAACATTACCATGTAATAAGGATTGATTAAATATCATAATTGTAGCTGAATTGAAATGTGAATACTAAATATTCATAATCATTTAGAACATATATACCTCGGCATCTGGGAAAATTAGATCTGACGGCCATCCAACAAAGGATCCGACTGCATCTCGCATCAACATTGTCTCTGAAACAACGTCAGGTAATGGTAGAAGCGCGTCGGTATCTAATACAAGGTCAACCGAAACTTTCATATATCCCACCGGGAGGGGATTATGGTGAAGTAATTCACCCGAAGTGTTGTGCACTTTTCCCTTGCCAACTATGCGATAAGTAGTGACGATAGATACAGCTGACAAGGTGTAATGCCCTAAACCAATAATAAATGTTATTGTTAACGTGTATATGTGTCAAGTAAAAAAGTGCTATTTTAATTTCATAATAACATATATAATTACCTCGGGAAATTTCGGTTGACAATTGATACTAGCTCGGTCACTAGTATCTTTTGCCTCAGAACCGCACCTTTCCTCTCTATACCTTGCATTCTCCTTTTGCAGTTCAAGTACTTGTGCCCTTAACTCCGCCAAGGTCTCCATCACCTCTTTGTTGGTAGGATTTTTTGTTTTTGGTTTTTTATAAAATGACGACGGAGTTACACCAAAACCCTTACCCCTCACACGACCGGAATACTCAGGAACATTTAGTACTCGACTAAGTACGCTCCTGCAATCCTGGACCTCGGTTGAAGGTAAGGTTTGGGATAAAGTCTCCTGAAATATTATTAGAGGAGATTAAAAATGAATTATATGTCTAACAAAATTTTCGATATAATTAAAGAAATAATGTTACATATACTTACACATTCGTCATAAACATTTTGAACCGCTTCAACGACAGCCTCATCCTTCCCAACCCGAGCAGCCTTCCACAATACGTGCTCCGGAAGAGATGTTGCATCATTTTTCTCCTCGGCTAGCTACAAATTGAATCAGATTATAAGATCATCAATTATAACATATTGTGACAATGTATAAGCTCATAGCATTTGAATATACTCACAATTCTTTGTTGTAACCGTGCATATCCCGTACGCCCTTTTTTGTACGGATACGTGGGTTTTGATGCCCTTTTCCGATTTTTGTCGCTTACTTCCTGGATAAAAAAGTTTAAGGCATATTAGAACCAAGTAACTTAACAATTGTATAATACCATAATTAATAGACATTACATGGAATTTTTCGTTTCTTCGCTTGGCGACAAAGTTATCCCATTCTCCGGCTGAAATAATCTCCGCATACTTCATTGGCCGTTCTGCTTCAACAAAGTTTCCTTCCTCATCCTTGAGAAATTTGTTGGACAAAAAGGATCGAAATCCTCGGAGTCTTTTTCCGGCCAATTGAATACAATATTTTTGCCGGCTTTCATCGATGTGAAAGGATCTCTAAAAAACATACAAATGGAGTGTGTTATTATAAGTAATATTATAACAATATATGGTCAACAAATAGTCAACAAAAAAACATATAATAATATATGGTAAGTACCTGTATCTCGGACCATATTTTTTCTTTGTCAACCTTCAATTCCGGACTTCTCCAATTATCACATGTAATCGGAATATGTTGTCGAACAAGGGAACCAATGTAACTTGCCAACATTGAACCGTTAGGCTCAATTAGTTGGTCTTCAGCACTCCAATGTACTTCGAATTTTTCACCCTTGTCTCTTGCACGAATGATTGACTTCATAACAGTCAATCCTCGTTTGATTTCTTTTTCAACATTGATACGTGATCCACTCGCGTCATGGGTATCGTCTTGGTTAGCCATTTTATCTGTAATATAGAAATGATTCAATAAGACCCAAGTAAGACAATGACCATATTCGTGAAGCTACACAAAAAACACATTCATATACCTTCCATTTCTCTCATGTTACAACAATCTAAACTCTCTCTTTTTTTCATCATTATTGAATACAAACTCACACACACCTACTACATACAAAAGACCAATGGAAACTTATGGTGTTTGGAACATGAACAAACTTGCATCCATAATCATCAAACTTCCAAGCACAAGCTCAAACACACTCCAAATGACATCAGTTTTCAATCAGAAATAAAAAACCTTACAACAAGGTGCTCATGAACACCATATAGTGCTCGTTTGCCCTAAACAACATTAATCAACATAATGCACAAAATGTAAAACTCAGTTTAGAAAATGCCCTAATCAAACACCTGAAGAAAGTGAACGGTAACGATGGAGAAGAGAAATACCTTCAAGGTGACGGTAACGATGGAGAAGAAAGTGAACAGAGACGGTGGACGCAGATAACTCAGTGAACGTGAACGCAGCAGTAGAAAAAGGCGACGACGACGGTGAGGGAGGGAGAACGAACGGAGGACGAGAGTAATCGCAGTAGAGAGAAAACCCAGTTACGTAAACGAAATAGCATATAGAGAGGGAAAATAAAGAGACATGCAGTATATATGTTATAATTTTAATGTTTAATAAAGGGGACCTTAGAGGGCGCTTGTGTAAAAAAATCGCCCTCTAAAGGGGGCCTAAGAGGGCGCTTCTAAAAGCGCTCTCTAAGGCTTTCCAAAAGCGCTTTATAAACTGGAAATGTACATGGACTTAGAGAGCGCTTTTTTAAAAGCGCCCTCTAAGGGTGCCCTTAGAGGGCACTTTCATAAACGCGCCCTCTATTGGTGTCCCTCCATTTCCTCATTATTTTTTCGCTTCACTTTAGAGGGCGCTTTGTTACAAAAGCGCCCTCTAAAGTGCGCTGTCTATTCCTCCTTATTTTTTCTCTTCACTTTAGAGTGCGCTTCTTTAAGAAAGCGCCCTCTAAGGTGCGCTGTCTATTCCAGTTTTTGGCGTAGTGCTTGCTCGTCGGGCGAGCATTTGCGAAGAAGAAATGAGTCCGCCCATCGAGAGTTGGCGAGCAGAAAGTGAGTTCGTCGGGAGAGCTTTGGCGAAAAAGAAGCAAGGCCAGAAAATTGAATTTCAGAAGCAAAAGTGTGTCATGGTCACCGGGCGAGAGCTTGTGATTTTGAGTTCTTCGGGCGAGGGCTTGTGATTTTGAGTTCACCTAGCGAGACCCTGCTCGCCGGGTGAAATAATAAAATCCCAATTTTGTATAAATATGACCAAATTCGAATTTTAGGTTATAATTTTGGGAAAGTTTAACACCAATTTCATCAACACCAATTTTTTTAGTTAGGAGAGTTAGAGTAGCATAGAAAAAACATTAAGGGTTGCTTCTTAAAGATCGGAGTTGGATTTGCATCAATCATTGGGAAATTACAGTGGATGTTTGTTCGTCTTCATTCTTCTCCTTGTAATCTCTTTATTGTTGGGATTGTATGTAAGTTTACTTTTATAGTATGTATTTTTATTAATCATGGCGTTATGTATAATCTATTCATGAATCTATATCGATGTTATCCTTGTTTACTTATTTATCTATTTATTTGAATCGTTATTGAGAAATACTCTTTATCTAGGATAATCATATGTTAGATGCTAAACTCTAGACATAGATTTAGATATAACATTCACGTGAGTATCAAGTCTTAATGCTCAATATTGTTTGATAGGCTGAGAGATCGTCGATTAAACAATATGGTAGAACTCTTGACGTAAGTTGCAGACATGAACTCTGTTGTGAGCGATACGTGATGATATTGATGAATGTTTAGATTGTGCATAACTAGTTGGTAAATTACATATTCGTATGTAGATGAAATTCAATCTTGTAAAGCTCTCAGATCTCTCCATTCATTTTACATAACTTAACTTTAAAATTCAAATTTTGCAAACATAAGCTTAAAATTATAGAGACTGTTGAACGATAATGATATCGCACTAATCCCTGTGAAGACGATAAAAATCAAAATACTTACTTTTACTTGTTGCTTTACCACAAACCAACAATCTGTGACTGCAAAAAACAAAATATATACAGTGTAAATTAGTCTCTAATTTCCCAACTTAAAGGGATGAAACCTAAACGAATTTTGTATGGATATGCCAAAAAAAATTCCACAATATATTTTTTAGCTCTCAATATGAAAATAAAAACATAAAATCATTAAAAATTGAAGATACCATGCTTTAATTTGTTATTGGTTCCATATCCAAAATCTAATCAATAATCTTTTTTAGATATGAAGAAAAAAATGGAAGACAAACATAAAAATATGAGCTTCAATCTATGAAACACCAAATAAAAATTAAAATTGGAAAACAAAAACAAACACAATCAAATGATTCAATCCATTTTGTTGACGAAAAATGAACCTGGCTACGGCAACCAGTGTGATCTTCACCAGATGATGAAACCAAGAATGTAAGTGATTTACATGGTATAAGGGAAGTAGGTTTGTATACCAATTGTTGATAATATAAGAAGATAGAAAACATCAAATAAAAAATTTGAGAAAAATAAAGTGTTGATTATGTTTGTAGTTGGAATAAAAAGCTTCAACATATAAAACTTCTACAATAAAAAGATTAGTGGGATAGGTTTTGGGAGGAGTATGACCGTGTATCAAAGCATTGATGGAAAAAGTTTGAATTGATTAGATTTTATTGATGGGAAAAAATTGATTTGATTTGATTGCATTGGTGTTGAAGGTTATGGTTAGGAAGCAACCGACCAATTTTGAGGAAAATGCATTTATATATTGTTGTATAACGTGAAAAGGCAAAAATAAAATTAAACTACAATCATATTGTAACTTTAGTTGGAAAAAATTGTATTTGGACATTAATTACCCCCAATTTCAACACGTGTCAGCAAATCATGTTGGGGCAAAATAACATTTTCCAAAATAATCAATTTTCTTATATTATAGATTGTTGCACATGCTAATGAGTAAACTATTGAGGCCAGCCAGCTTATTGAGGAAACTATTTCTAGATTGGTGTCAGACCAAGTCAAATTTCTACTCATAAGGACTCCATCTCCTAAAGAGATCACATATGCAGTTATTGCCGTGAACAAGCCTAATGCCCCATGTTCAAGTGGATTTGGTGCTTACTTCTTCTAGAATTTTTAGGATATAGCGAACAAGGATGTCATTAATGATATTACTTAATTTTTCACTCAGTATAGACCTATAGCTATTGGGAAAATTCAAATTTAAGATCTTTTCCAAGATTCTAAGAGACATATTGGTTGCCATTCTACCTAATATTATCTCCAAGGAACAAAAGGGGTTCATAAAAGGTATACAAATTAAAGATTAGATTGCATATGTTTAACTTTTAAAATCATAAACCTCATTCACAAAAAGTAATTTGGTGGCAATATTAGTATAAATGTAGACATGTTTAAAGCCTTTGACACCATTGACTAGTCTTTTCTCCTCAAGGTCTTCAAAGGCTTTAGTTTTCACAACAGTTTCTGCAACTGGATCATGATTAACCTTGAGTCTACCAAAATCTCTATCTTTATCAATGGTAGTATGCGGGGTTCTTTTCTTATAGCAGAGGAGTTAGATAGGGATATCCCCTATATCCCATCTTATTTTTCTTTGGTGAAGAGGTTTTGAGTAGAGGGATTACCAACCTTGTCAATTCTAAAAAACTCAAGCTTATTAATGGTCTTAGAGTATTAAATATGTCATCACATTGTCTCTATGAAAACGATGTCATGATCTACTACAAAGTATTATATCCAACATTCAAGTGGTTTCTAAGTTCTCTCAGAGATATGCAAATATCTTCGGTCAGCATATAAATCCTCCATAATCTACCATTTACTGAGCTTCAACTCCTCATTATAGATTAGTCCACATATAAATTAAACATGGTTTCAACATCAGTTGTTTCCTATTCATTTACCTTAAATGCTATAGAACACACATTTCATAACGTTAGGGAGAAGCATTCCACCACGGATGGTGGACCGTAGTAAAGAAATGTATGGTTGTATGTGCCCTCTTTACCACCACGTGCTACTAGTCGTGGTAAAAACATAGTAAAATATTGAGTTCAGGGGTTCGATACCCAACACCTGGATTTTTAAAGATTTCAATACATTTCAGCATGATTTTAGATTACAACCATAATGAAAGACTTAGCGCATAACATTTCGCTACAGTCCTAGATTCCAATTGTGGTGATATGCTTACGTGGGTCTATTATAACTTATGTGGACTAATTATTTCACCAACTTCACATTAAACATATAGCCTTTCATTCTACTTTAGAAAACAATAATATGACAAATTAAGTTGTTGTACAAGTTTTATTCAACCTAGTATCCTCATTTTTCTCTTTAACGGTTTGAACTTGTTTCAATGCTTCTAATTCTTAAACTAACACTTCCTTCACCTCTAGTTAATTTTGAAAAATATTATTTACTTTGAAGGCTAAATTAGAGGTGAATGAAGTGACAACTAAAAAACTAGAAGCATTGAACCAAGTTCTAACTGTTAAAGAGCAAGATACGAATAATAGGCTGCAAAAAGCTCGTAAAACATTGATCAATGTAAGTTGTTTTCTAATATAACTTAATATCTCATATTATAATTTTCCAAATCGATTCTAAAGGTTATATATATTCAGTAAGAGTTTCCTTCAAGCTTACACCACAAACTATAAAGGTTTCAAAGACTGATTTCTATGAATTAGGTGTGGACCGAGATGTCCTCAAGTAATATATGCGCTAGATGGGTCTTATCGTTTTCCTATATATTGGACCGAGAATCCTCTTCCGCTATCTGGGTTTGATTTCAATAAGTTAAACGACCAAGAAGTTAGGTCTCTAGCCATCTTGGACTCCTTCCGCATGATAAAGGTTCGGGATCTATTGTCTTTACCCGAAGACCAAATGTTTTATTTTTTGGGTAATGCTTAATTATTTGTTTCGTGTACCACTTGTGATGTCATCTTGCATCCTATTAAATTTTCTTCTCATTTTGTTTTCAGAAAAAATGACTGATGGAGCAACAATTTAGATGGATTGAAACTCCTCTACGGTCACCTACACCAGATCGCCTAATGAATTTAAGTTATGGAGCAACAATTTAGATGGAGCTACAATTTAGATGGATTGAAACTCCTCTACGGTCACCTGAATGCGACGGACGATGTGAACAAGGTGAAGACTATAGGACGACAGAAACTGACCCAAAACATTAGCTCTTATTTGATGAGATGTGTTGTTTTAACTCGTGGACTGCTTGAAGTCGGTGATGAAAGTGAACAGAATAAGATAAACCTGAGCCAAGAGGTTACTCAATTGAAGGAGCACCAGAAAGCACAAACAGTAAGACTATCTGACTTGGAGAAGAAATTACTGGAAGACAAAACCAGGAGGGAATAATTGGAGGCTATGAATCAGGAGTTAAATTCTACTATTAACCAACAATTTAAGGAAATGAAGTCACTACATGATTAAAATGTGAAATTGTAAATCTTTTTGCAGAGAGATCAAATTGAGGTCCTTGACGCCAGTGACGCTACCTTTGATAAGGCCAAGTCTCAAACCTTGTGCCTCTACCCTGACCTTGACCTATCCGAGATGGATTTCTTCAAGGTCGTGTTTTAGAGGTCACCTTATGGATATGGAAGAAGATGAGCCCTCTCCTACTGATGAGGAATACCATGTCGTTGACAGTAACCTTGAAGCTATGGGTGAGGATAAAGACGAAGAATGATTCTTAGTCATCCATTTTCCTTATTGGGTTTTTCCTTTTTGTTTTGTAACCGGGTCCTGCTATGGCCCATACTATGACATTTTTATATTTTATTTAATGTTTATTAGTTATTTCTTATCTTCTTTTTATAACTTACTTTCCGAGGCTATCCTTCATAGAAGCCCTGGGCATAAAAGTAAGCTTTAATCATGAATTTCTTGTTCAATCCTCCGACTGTTGGCGAGGCGGGGAAATTTGATCTAGATTCTCAACCTGTGGTCATTTGCAAAACTCAGTAAGCTCTAGATATATAATTCGGAAATCCCCTAGCGAGTTCTCGACTAATTGCATTTAGTTATGTTAATGCATATTTTTGCATTTAACCATGTGTGTTTTTGAATTAGCAATGACCAATTTCTGATATCTTTTAGATGATCATTGTTTTTTTGGAAATTCCGAGTATATATTGTTTTATTCTTTACATGAACCATGTGAGTTGGGGTATGAGAATATTTGATGCGTTCTAAACCATAATTTATTCTCATCGTAGCTCATAGTCACTTTGTCGTTGGTCATTCCTTACGGATGTGTTTGCCGTATTTTAGATTCCTTTCGATTTCTTTTTATGATAATACTTGAGCCCCCATGATATTTGTTTTAGTTATGATTTATATCAAGTAGGTACACGGCCCTAGAGAGCCAGGCTTTACTAATTTGTTAAGTATCTTACTTCAAACACAGACCGACTAACTCAGAGTAAACCATTTCAGATATTTGTCCAGTGATAAGTTACTCAAAATCGCTTAAGGTCTGATATTTGTTAACTTTACATAATCAACGTTGAGATCCCCATGGGGGTTAAATGGAGGCCAAAGGTTTTTGTTTTTCCTGACCCGACCAAAGTCGATTATGCCAGAGGCTTCAAGTGTGCCTGGATTTTATTTAGGCCAGAGGTTTCATTAAACGTTACTCGGTCGAAGCCGATTATGCCAGAGGCTTAAAGTGCGCTTGGACTTCAGTTAGGCTAGACGTTTCATTAAATGTTACTTGGCTGAAGCCGATTATGCTAGAGGCTTCAAGTGTGCTTGGATTTCAGTTAGGCCAGAGGTTTCATTAAACGTTACCCGACCGAAGCCGATTATTCCCCGGATCCTTCCATATCTTCTAAATCCCACGACTTGTAAGCCTCATTATGCATTCTTTGATTGCCACTAAAGGACTCTTCCCAATTAGGGGTCAGTTTACCTTTTTTCCTAAAGCCCATCATCTTTGTTATCATCAGACATTCTCTATGACATTCTCTTTGCCAAACCTCAATCTCGAGTTTTATAATAATGCTTTATATTGCAGTCATGTTATCCAGGCCTATCAAACTGATTTCTTCACTCGGAGTGGGACGTCCCTAAGTCAGTATGATGTTCTCGGTCCATATCTTTTTGATCCTGCCTTGCTTCCTCCCAACTCTGAACAATATAATCTCACTTGTTGATCCTGACGCTTCCCATATGGTGAAGTGATCGATAGCCGCTACTAAGAATTTCATTTGTCCGCTAGCCATGAGCAATGAACTCAGAATATTCAATATTTATTTGTAAGAACCCATATGGTATGCTTAAGAGGTCATACACGAAGGGGTGATGCCTTATGTTTAAGTTGACCCCAATATTTCTATCTTCCATTTTCAATATCTGACTATCTCCATTATGAGTTGGATGGACTGGCCATACATTGCTCTACATCCTTCTGGCACTCCCACTATTTGTTAGCTGGTTCTTTGGTAGCTCCTTTCCTGGATCGATATTGATTGAGTTTACTTTTTAACTGATCATCCTTGAGTGGTTTGTCAGTATAATTCCTTCTTTTCAATCTCAAACTATATTTATAACATTTCCTGGCTATTCCTTGGTCTCCTTTCATTATTCCAACTCGGCCATCTTCTAAGGGATACTTTAATGTAAGATATAAGGTGGACAACACTGCTTACATAACATTGAATGAGGGCCTGCCAATAATAATGTTATAGGGGGACACAACATTGGCAATTAGATATCTTACCTGGATGTTCTTCGCATGGTCTCTACTTCCGAAGGTGGACATTATAGACAGATGCCCTAGTACCTATACATGCTCTCTAGAGAGTCCTACCAAAGTACCTTTGGCCGAGAATAACTCGATGGTATCAAAATTCATCCCTTTGAATGCATCCCAGTACAAGACATCTGTTGAGCTGCCGGGGTCTATCAAGACTCTATTTATGCTCCAATCTCGGATCTATACTTTTATCACCATGAGATTGTTTTCGTGAGCCAAGACTCCCTTTGAGTCCTTTCTAGAGAAATTGATCACAATTGAATTCTCTTTCCCCTATAACGACGACTTTTCTTCAATATGCATTACTATTCAAGCATACATTTTTCTAGCAATGCTAGTTTCTCCTCCATCCACGAATCCTTCTGCTATCGTATTCAGCGTATGAGAGGTTATCCTGGCTTCACAGACTTCTTTTGTACTCTTCCCTTTATTCTGTATAGGATTTTTCAAATTGGGGTCTTCTCGAGGAGGACTTCTTTTTCCGATTTGACCCCCCACGTAGTTAACATATGATAATAATCGACCTCTCTGAATTAGTATCTCAATTTCTTTCTTCAACTGGTGACAATCCTCTGTGTGGTGTCCTCGAAGTCGGTGATATGCACATCATGCACTTTCGTCTTTTCCCATTACAGTATGAACCCCTTTTGGGACCACCTGTCTGGGGAGCAATTTAAGGTGATAGACTTCCTTTAAGATGTCTTCACGTCTAGCGTTTAATGGCGTGTAATCCTGCTCTTTTTTGAATGGTCGTCGGGATGGCCTTGCTATTTACCAGTCTCTGGGTCCTGGCTTAAAGTATTCCTTCCTATGTTCAATTTCTTCTTATTTAATCCACACTTTCTCTTTTGCATCTTGGGATCTTTTTTCCATGTTAATTTCTTCTCCTTTAATGTAACATTCCACTCGGATGATAACCTCATCCATATTGGATGCCAATTTTTGTGCTAAAGATTCATTGAATTTCCCGGCTTTGAGGTCGTGTTAATGCATCGACGAATGTTTCCTGATTCGAATGAGATACCTCAATTATTTCTTTATTGAAATTTTCCATATATTCCCGGAGAGATTTCGCGTGCCCTTGTCGGACATTAAATAGACTGGTAGCCGACACTTTCCTATGCTTTCTTGTCGAAAATTGTTGTACCATCTTCTTGGTTAAGTGAATTGGAAGCTCCTACTATGTACATTTGATTGATGATAGCAATGATGTGTTCTTAGGAATCAGTCTTGCCATTGAAAGATTCTAACGATGGTAGATTGAAGTTCTCCGGGACTTGGTCGTCACATATAACTTTGGATAAAGGATGAGAGTCCAGAGGCTCCTCTTCTATGTCTCCATGTTGAAGACTTTATGATTGTAATACTTGGGCACTGTCTTGCAAGGCTTTGTTTTATTGAGGAAGTGCTTCTACCACATCGAGCAATTGAGTTATGTCTGGCAACGGAGGTGGGTCACTTCGAATGGGAGATGATCCTGACATCGCCTGGTCGAAGTACTAGCGCTTTAATGATGGTTTTTGCATGGCCTAGGCAATTTTTACTGAGGCCTCACGATGGGCGCCAAATGTTCTTACTAAAAAAATACTAAAATGTTGACTTCTTTGTTCTAGTTCAAGAAGAGTCTAAAATGAATGGTTGAAGTGTCTGTTATGTTAGGTTTTCATATCTTGTCCCCTCTACCTTTCAAGGATCCTCCTATTTACAAGTTTCCTTCTCCTTTTTCCTGACTATTCATATCCTTCATAAATTCTCTTGTTAATAACGCCTGCCTCCCCTTATAATTATCTTTTAACAACTGTCTCTTCAACGATTGTAACTCCCTGCCGTAATGTATCATATAGTAATTGTCTCTTGTGACCTTTCAAATGGCGTTCTCGCCTTATCATCGGGCCCGACCTCTATTGATGGGATCACTCTTAGTGTTCAGGAGGTCGGGTCCGTCTTACTTATTCTAAGGTCCTAACCAAATTCCGGTTAGTAGGTCTCATGTCATACCTGGAGTCCGATTAGTAGGTCTGGCTATCTGGCCTAATACCTTACCCTACTCGGTTGTTATTCCAATTTGGTTTTAAAGAGCTCGGGTACACGTGTAAATTTCATCGATCTCATACCTCGATTGGTCGACTAATTTTCCGATATATATATATATATATATATATATATATATATATATATATATATATATATATATATATATATATATATTATGTTATACTTATAAATAAATAAAATAAATAGGTAAATAAAAAATAATTATTAATATTATGATATAAAGTTAAAATACATAACAATTGATAAGAAAGTCAATGACTCGCCCGATTGAGACATCGCTATGTTCCACATCATGGTGCATTAGCCTGCCTTCGAGGTCTCCCGCGATTTCTCTAAGGTGTTTGGGATTTATGCGTGCTGACATGATGCAATGGTGACTGGTGTGAAGGTCCAACGGTATTTGATAAATTTGTCATTATTTCTCCCCAATAGCTGGGGGTGTTGTCGTAATTGAGTTTGGTGCCCATGTTGTCTTAGTTGGGTCATTGTGGTTGGGTTGTTTGTGGACGGTATGGTTGCCCGAATTAGGAAATTGGATCATTTTGGAAACGAAGCAATGGTTCATGTGGTGTAATAAAGTCAAACAATGGTTGGGTGTTGTGGCGATGGGATGTTTGAGTATTCATAAGTGGGGGCTATGATGGCATGAGGTTGAATCCTATGAATCATCCGGGCTATAGACATATGTGGCGGTTGCGTATGGTTTTTGGTGGTTAGGGTTTAGTTTCTGGTATTGAGTTATGGTGTGTGGCATGAAACTGTTGCGAGGTTGGGTGTTTGGTGGTTAGGTGTATATCATAGGGTGATGGTGTGAGGTCGGTCGTTGGGTTTGGGTGGGTTGACCTTGTTCTTGGGCGGGGATTTGTTGTTGGGCGTTTGATGAAGAAGCTTGTTGGCGTGCATCAATCAAATACATTGGCTCAGACACAAACTGTGGCGTTGTAACCGACCTAAACCATGCCATATAGTATTGAGTTGGTCTAGCACCATGTATGATTGGTTCATTTAAGATGTGTTATCATCGATTCCTCCAATGACGACACATCTCTTTTGCAAAGTCTCTCCAATCAGAATAATCTCATTGGCCGTCGAATCTTTGTTGATGCCAATCTCCCAAACACATCGGAGGTTCTGGAATTTGTTGTTGCATGCCGAACTGCAGTTTTACACGGTCACTCTGGTGCATATCCATAGTAGTGAACCAGATGATTGGTGTTTTTTCTATCCAAACTGCATCATCATCATGGTTAATCTGATGATCAAGACCCAGATACGACCACTAGATAAACTGTATAAGAATTTGACATGATTAGAGGATATGTAATTGGATAGTTTTTTTAAATCAAAAGTAGAGTTTTTTAGTAGTAATACATCGTCTGATCCAATATAGTCTAATAGATTGCGATAGACTACTATAGTGTGTTTGGGACACCTGTTGTAGTTCATCCCCTTAACTGACCACCTAGATCGAAAAGATTGAAAATATATTAGTTACAGTCAGTTATAGTATAAAGTCTAACAAATTAGAAGATTTAAGATAAACTTACTTTGTTGCATATAGGAATGTGAATGGCTTCTCGTTGATCGGGGCGAGTGACGACATTCTTGACCAACCCCATGCTTGTAGTAAATAGGCACAAGAATAAAACGTAAAAGTATATATATATATATATATATATATATATTTTTGCACTTTTACACAATGAAATATATAGATGGGACAAAACAATTGAACCCAACTATATGTGCCTACTTTATTTATGTTTCTTAACAACGAAAAATACATAACGTTTACCGTATTACCAGTACTTTCAGGAAATAAAAAATTACCAAATAGAATCATAATATAACAACGAGTTTTAATTATCTTTTCATACTCGGTAGATTCTTCGTTTAATGTCATACTTGAATAATATTGTTTAACATGTTTTAAATTAATACATTGACCCCTAGGTTGATCTGAAGTCTGTCCCGTAGTTGTGTCTTCACACAAAGAGGCACCGAACAATTCCTCGCATATAGAGTTATCTTGGTCAACTCTACCATTTACGGCCTTACCATCGATATGTAGACCTATCAACATATAAACATCCTCAAGTGTGATGGTACACTCACCGAACGAAAGGTGAAATGTGTGGGTCTCGGGTCTTCATCTTTCTAACAAAGCAAGAATAAATTCATAGTCAACTGAGTATGAGACTATGATGATTAGATTACCAAAACCACATCCTTGTAGATATGGTTCTATCAAAGGATCATGTGATACATATTCATGTACACGACATCAAAATCTCTTTGGATCATAACAAAAGATAATTAAGAAATAAGTAAGAATAAGTAATAACTAGTAGTGACATTTTTTTAGGAAATAAGAATAAGTAATAAACAATATAGAATAAGTAATAACACAAAAATGTGCAATATTGTCAATTGTTCCTCGATGTTCATCACCCATGGTTAATAGATACATTTTGTTGCAGATAAGTCGAGTGTTGCAGACAGGTTGAGTGTTGCAGATAAGTTGAGTGTTGTAGAAAGGTTGAGTGTTACAGATAAGTTGAGTGTTGCAGAAAGGTTGAGTATTGCAGATAGGTTGAGTGTTGCGGATAGGCTGATAAACATCAATATTTATAGATGTGCAAGTAAGTTGAGTGTAAGATTAAGGGTAAATTGCATTTACGTGAAAGTTTATTTTGTATGTGATATTTGTGAAAACACGCCATTGGTAAGGGCGCATGAATGCCTTTTTAGGGCACGTGCCATTGGTAAAGGCGCATGTGTTTGTCCTTTTAGAGTAGGGGGAATCATGCAGGGAATCTATAGGGCGTGTGCCTTGTCTTGTTATGGCGCATGCATTGTTTTTTAAGATCATGCGTCATTGGTAAGGGCGCATACGTTGGATAGTGAAAATGGAATCATGCAGGGAATCGTGGCAGAGATTCTTGTAGTCTGAACCCTAGGCTTATGCATGAAATATTCTTCGTATAAGACACTGCAAATGGCGCCTAAGATAAAACCATATAGCATGCGTCAGTCCCTTTGGTGCATACCTTGATTTATAAATATTCACCATTTACCCTATTTAAGTGCATGCTAATACATGATCAATGCACTCACCACCAAACACTAAACTTACATCTTACAAAAATGTCTTCATCACCATATTCCATGATCAATGCCCATACCGATGGTGAAATATTTGAGTGAGTTATTCAATTTTTGTTTTTGTAGCACAAAAGTAACCCGGTTTACAATAAATAGACGATAAAATTTTTCACATTTGAAAGAAAAAATAGAAAAGAAATTGCAGTGTAGTCAGGTGGGACAAATTATCTACAAAAATCGGGTGTTTTTTGCAGACAACCAAGTTAAGTTTTATCAGTTGAAGATTTGAGATGATGATGATGTTCACCATATATTTCTTAGTCATGAACAATATGGGTTCAATGATATTGAGTTATATATATTAACACAACAACATCAATTGTCTTAGTTTGTTAATCCGTCATAATGATAATGGCTGGCAGGATCCTCCTTCGATCTCAGATAGACACCCTTCAATTGTGAGTGCCTATAAAAACATTGATAATGCCTGACAGGATCCTCCTTCGACGCATGTCTACTGTATTAGACATATCGCTAAAAAAATTATGCGAGAGATCAAAGACAAAACATTGCGGAAAAAGGTTGTCAACGCATGGTATGCATTAACAAAACCTTCTTTCAAACACTACCGCTAAGACATCAGATTGTCAAACGCAGATGCAGTAAGGTGGATCGACAATATTCCATTGGAGAAGTGGAATATGACATACGACAAAGGTCAATGATGGGGCCACATTATAATAAATCTTGTGGAATCAATGAACTTTGTCTTCAAAGGCATCCGAAACTTACCGATAATCGATTTAGTGAAAGCAACCTATTTTAGGCTAGGGGTGTTGTTTGAGATTAGTCGTTCAAAATGGACTTCAGTGTTACAATCTGGGTAGTTGTTCAGTGATGCTTCAATGAAATTCATTACGAGGAAGCAACCAAAGCTAACACATATGTGGTCATAGTGTTTGACCGTACTAAAGGTTGGTACAATATTGTTGAGTCAATGGATCACAATGAAGGCATGCCGAGGGGACATTATCGAGTGGAACTAGATAGAGATTGGTGCGATTGCGAAAAGTTCCAAGCCTTTCGTATGCCCTGCTCCCATGTCATAGCGGGATGTTCAAAGATTCCACATGATCCTTCCCACTTACTATCCGACGTTTACAAAGTCATAAACATTTGCAATATTTACAAAATTAGCTTCTCGGTGGTAGCAAAAGAGGATTACTGATCTGTATATCAAGGGGACATTCTCAGGCACAATGAAATAATGCGAAGAAAGAAAAAGGATCGCCCAAACAACACCCGTATTCGAACCGAAATGGATACGACAAACAAAATGGTTAGATTATGTAGTTCATGTTGCCAGCCCGGTCATAATCGTACAAACTGTCTCAGTGTTGGACCAAGCACAACAACATAATTTTAATTATAACTTTTTTGCTTTATATTAAAAACAACATTCATTTCATATGATAAATAGAACAAATATAATAATTAAATAACAACACAAGCAACTACAACAAATAAAATAATATTACAAACAAATACAACACATAAACAACACAACTATGCAATTACAACCATCAAAATAATTTTGTGAGAAATATACACCATCATGTGAACGTCTATGTCAGTTTTAACATTGACCCAAAAACGAACTTCTCCATTTTAGTTGAACGTCATATCAAGCCATTGAATTCTTTTGATTCTTTTACCATCTGCAATTTCTCCATCTAACCAACGGTTCATGGTCTTGTTAAGATGTTCGAACGTATCTACATTCCAAAGTTGGATCTTCATCGGAGACTGCATTGCTGAAAAAATTAAATCGACATTTCTCTTGTGAATATAAGGACACAAATATGAATATGAAGACATTTTTAAAAAATTGAAGGAGATTGAAGAAAAATGGAAGGAGATGGTAAGATGTGTGAAAAATTATGGTATGGGATGTTGTATTTATAGACGGAGTGGTGGAGCAGTAGCCACATGCATTGGCGCACGCATATAGTTGACTATGCATGCGCCATTGCATGTGGCGCCTACGCATGCATGCACCATTCCTAGTGGCGCCATGACCAAGGATGCGCCAGTGCATGTGGCGCCAATGAATAACATTTTCATTGGATGCACCAATGCAACTGATGCCTATGTTAGATGTTTTTGGAAAAATGGTTATTTTGGTAAATATTTTAAAAAAATGATCATTTTAGAATTTTAATTGAAAAAATAGGTTATTTAAAAAAAATCAAAAAATATTAGTATTTTAATTTTTCAATATTTTTTTGTCAAATATCTTATCCAATTGTGATATGAATCCACCCTATGTACAAGAAAGAGTATAATAGGAATAAAAATTAAAAATAAGAACAAATTAAAAGATAATGAAAAATCTTCAAAATCATGCTATCTTCAAAATCATTTTTTAAGGCAACTCCTTTCAAAATTTTAGAAGTATGAGATACGAGATGAAAAAGATGCATAGAAAAAAATGATGTTTTTAATTTTTTTTTGACAAAATGATAAAAATATAGATCAGGTAGATGTCTTGGAAAGATAAACATTTAGACTTTACAAGCTATAAGCAATTAATTAAATTAAAATACTGCATATAAAAAAGACAAGTAAGAAAACTGGTTGAAATTGATGAGACATGTTATCCCTTTCTCACATTTCGATGGTAGCAAATTTATTAAGAAAAAATGAGTAAAGATTTTTAATGTTGTCTTATGCAACAACATTGCATTCAATTAAAAATACATATAAACTATTAAATTAATAAATTAATTTAATAAATTCTATTAAATAATTTTTGTTTATAGTTTAGAATTTAATAATTTATAAACTAAATAATTATTTAATTTGTAATTTAAAAATATTAAGTTTAATAAAATTAAGTTAAATGAATTATAATTGACATTCATTGAACAATTTTATCACATATCATTTTTTACTAATTTTATAAATTTATTATTCCTTAAAAAAATCCTAGTAATTTATGAAATGAACATTGAATATTAGAATTTTATCATACCTTATAAATGTCAAAAGTAATTTTATCAAACCTCGGAGTCTTTAAAAAAATAATTCCCTTTTTAATTAATATTCAAAACCACTATTTCATTTGAGAATTTGATTGTATATTGATTTTTTTTAAACCGTCGCAGCTTCAACCATAAATACCTTATTATTCATTGATATGGGATTTTTGTTGGCTACATGTAGTTGAATTTAAAATTAATAGTAAAATTATTGGAATTAAATTCAAAATTTTGAGTAATTCTGAATCAATTTTGATGAATAAGATTCAATCAATCGATCGAATTTTCACTTGTTCTCCACTCTTCACTCGAATGAATCAATCAACTTTAATTGCAAGATTGTATCGCTGCACAATGATGATGAAAAAAAGAAAAGAAAATTGAATAAGAAAGAAGATTAGGGTTTGACGGAAATTAAGGAAGAAGATGATTTCTGCAGAGTCTCTCTCTGTCCACAACTTGTGAAAAATCTCATTAATTTTGCAACTGCAAATGATTACAAGATTGTTATAAAAATAGGGGTTACTTCCTCTATTTATAATTGAGATAGTTTGCTCCCTAAGCAAAAGCCCAAAAATTACAAAGGCTCAAAATACATATTTTGGTCTAAGTCGAAATCATGTGTCAAACAACCTGCTTCGACACTTCGACATCTAATACAAATCAATGCACACTACATGTTTCAACACCTCCTTGTTTTTGTCGAACACTACATGCTTCGACACAATGAATTACAATTCAACACGCCACCTAATTCGTTGTGTCTAAGCTATCTACATTCATTATAGATCTTAACTTCTTAAACACTTCGACCTGCACTCCTTTCGTCATGATATCTGCAATCTGATTCTCAGTTCTACAATGTTCCAAGTTTAGCTTCGCTTTTTCTACCTGCTCTCGAAGATAGTGAAACCTCATTTCGATGTGCTTGCTTCGTCCATCTGCTATCAGATTCTTCGTTAGATTGATAACAGACATGATGTCAATCTTCATGGTAATTGCTCTATGATTCTTTCCTGAAATCTCTTCGAACAAAATCACTATTCACGTTGCTTGACATGCACAAAGAGAAACAGTTATGCACTCTATTTCACGTGACGATAGTGCTACTACTGGTTCCTTTCTCGAACTCCAAGCAAATGGTGCACCACCTAGCATAAACATGTAGCCAACTGTGAAATTTCAATCCTTAACATCACTACACCAACTTGAGTCGGTGTATCCCACTAGCTTGCATTATTTTCCTTCATCAGTTGTAGGAAACAAAATGTCGTAGTCGGGAGTTCCTTTCAGATACCTTAGTATCCTCTTCACCGCTGCTAGGTGTGATACTTTTGGCTCCTGTATGAATCTACTCACGATACCTACATTGTATGTTAGATCAGGTCTTGTGCAACAAAGGTATCGAAATGATCCAATGAGTCTTTTGTATTGCGTTGGATCGACATCATCTTCATTTGTGTCTTTCGACAGTTGCAATCTAAGCTCAACTGAGGTCGAAGTTGGGTTGCAATCTTGCATCTCAAACTCTTGAGTATTTCGCATGCAAAGCTGTGCAGAATGTTATGTCATGAATATCACGTGGCAAACTGTTGCGATATAATTTTCACGTGGCAAAGTTACGACGTGATTTTCATGACGCAACAGAGTCGCCACACGTGCTCCTACCGTGTGAAAGTTCACGTCGCTAAAAATGTGTTGTGAAGTGATTTTTCACGTTGTGACATGAATGATACGTGGTTACATACTGTTTTTTTTGTAGTGTGGATTTGCCATTGAAATCGCTGAAGGTTTACGGGTATGTGATCTTCCGATTTGTATAGTGCCCTAGAGTTTCTTGATTCTCTTTTGATGGGGTGAAGAGATAAAGTCAGATAAACCGTGTGAATTGTTACTCTACAAATGGGGATCATAACTCATATAAGAATCTGTTTAAAAGTTACTACTGAGATTTCAATATTCTTAATTTGACTCTTATTAAATTAAAATATTGACATATAATATCTACACAAAAATCTTTTATGACATATATGCCTTTAGCCTTAAAATTAATATTAATTAGACTAGCTTAATTTTGACTAATTAAATAATAATCTTAATACATTAAATATTATATTTGTGATTCAAAATTCTAAGTTGGTCGCAAATCAGTCGCATAATTGAATACCAAGTTTAAAAAATATAATGTTGGATAATAGTATACCATAGTTGATAATCAATTGATAATAATTTTTTATTTAAATACATATTTGATTAATTAAATAATTATTAGTCTTCCACTTTAAATGAATATGATTTTTAATATTAAAATTTGGTGATAACTTATCTACTAATTTCAAAAAATTGGATAATGTACCTCTAACCAATCAATTAATGTTTAACTTTAAGTGGTTTTCAAAACAATTTACTCTAAATATCTACACAACTATTTGTGATGGCTAAATAAAATTTTCTCTTAAAATTAAATTATTATTTTTTATACAATGATGGCATAAGCCCAAAGAGAAGAAAATTACATCAAGACTAATAGAGCGACTGAAATTCCCATCAAATTAACAACTAATAAATGTGTAACGTAGATAGAACATGTCTCATAAATACACATAAGATCTATTATGCTTTTAGCAAATGCGCATGTAATTTTAATTATGGTTTAAACATGTGTCTCCTAAAACATAAGAAAACTTGCATGCTATAAAAATTTGTATCTAATAAGAAAAACAAATCATACAAATCAAATCAAAAGATTATATTTTATAAAGCAAACAATAAATATATAAAAACATTTTTGAATTTAGATAAATATGTTATTAAATAATGTCCACGCAATATCAAAATTAACAATTACATGTAGATATAACTCATTATAAAAGTAATTACATTTAATCAAAAATGTATTTATAATACAATTTCAGGCTATTATAATATGCACATGTAATATCTTGTGTTTAATTAGTGGTGTATTATAATTCATATATAGTCCATTACTTCAGCACAAACAAACGAGGGACCAAAAATCTTAATGTTAGAGAGAAGTTCCAATATCTCTCTAACTTTTCTTCATCCTCTTTAAGTAATGGAGTGGTAAAAGGTTCATAGAAGTAGTAAAAATGAATATGGTTTCTGAAAATGGGGTTGCTACAAGGGAAAGGAGAGGAGGATCGAGACATGAAAGGATAACAACTATATTTTTCTCGGAAATTCTAGATGCATGTAAGGTAAATGATGTTTTAATCTCTTCAAGAAATATGGTGATATTGTTGAAGTGGTGATTCCTTCCAAGAAAAACAGATTCGAAAAAAGATTCGGCTTTACAAGATTCTTTGAAGTAAAAGATGAGAGGCTTCTTCCGATTAGACTTGACAATATTTTTGTGGAAAACAGGAAAATCCACGCTAACATCATGTGTTTTAATAGGAACAAAACCACTTGAGTTCTTGATGGAGCAAGGAAGGTTAGAAGTTACATCGACGAGGGTAACAAGAGGAAATGGGCAGGGGTTAGTAAAACAACTGATGGTTTATCTTCTAGCAAATGACATTCTAGATTAAATAGAGGGGTAGATCTTTTGTTGATGTCATTGCTAACAATGAGGACAACTTTACTCATGCTATGAGGAAACCCACAACTTACCTAGAGTTCATAACGAAGGAGATATATGATGATAGGTTTAAGAATGCTTTTATGTGAGTAGTTTCCGTCCCTAGAATGTTGTATAATTTACAAACTATTTTTGAAACATAAGGTTATTTTGCAATCAAGGTAACACCCTTAGGGGCAAACCTATGTTTGGTAGAAGAAATTGTTACTGGAGACATATAGGCCTTAATCTCATAAGGTAAGGATTGGTGGAGTCAATGGTTTTCATGCATTAGAAAATGGAAGGAGAAGGTAAAGATTGGTGGAGTCAATGATTTTCATGCATTAGGAAATGGAAGGAGGAGGATGTAGACAAGGAGAAAATGACATGGTTCATGTGTTTTGTAATCCCATGCCATGCATGAAACACTCCTTTTTTCGAATTGATTTCTTCAACTGTTGGTTCTTATGTCTACTCAGATGATAATACTATGAAAAAAGATTGCTTGGACGTGGTAAGGTTTTTGGTGAGGACTAGATGTGCAATAGTGGCCAATGAATCATTCATTGTCAAGATCAACAATGAAGTATTCAAAATTAAAATGGTTGAAGATTCTCATGGGCCGATGTGCATCGCCATGAAAATTCATGGTTCTTGTAAAGCTTCACCTGCCACCTCAAATTACTCGTATAACTCGAGTGAATGAGGTAGAGTAGTGGCGAGGAAGGCGGTGTCAGACAGAAGCGTAAAAGATTTCATTTTGCCTGACATAGTAGCAGAGAGAAAAGACAAAACATTGGTCCTATTTTAAGATAACATGGCAGAAGAGGCGAATATTCAGAAAAATAAGAAAAAATGTGTAAGGTCCCAAGGACTAAGCGTTCAATCCTCTAAGAGACATCTTCCCAAAAAAAGGGGCGGCTGGTTCAGAGTGGATAAAAAGAAAAAATCAAATGTCGCTGGTAGGTCAAAGTCTAAGGAGAAAGAAGCTGATAGGAGTTGTTTGGTCAAAGTGGATAAAATGGATTTGAGTAAAGAGGGCTTTTGGGCCCAGGAGTCTAGTTTAACAAACTCAACACTTCAATTTTCAAAGGAAGGAGCGATTTTTTGTTATGGGCCTATTGTTCCTAGCCCGATAGTAAAATACTATAGTTCTCTTTTGAAGGTTAACATTTTGTAAGAAGGTATCCCGAAGCAATCTAAGGAAAATCCCATTCAAACTTTGTCCATTCATTTTCTGAGATCAACCAAATCCTTAATCAACCTTTAAGATCCTTTGCTTTTTAATGAAATAGAAGAAGAAGACAAATTTTCAAGAGGTTTCGTCTTATGTTGCGACACGACTTTAGATTTAGATGTTCAAATGGGTAATGTTAGGTTCTGGGAGAATACAGAGTCTAATGTGAGAGCTTAAGTGTGGTTGGCTATTGATAAGTTAGGGATCATGGAAAAGAATAAGGAGATTGACTACCAGAAGAAAATTCAACATATGGAGATTAAAGACAAGGAGAACAAAGAGGTTTTGAAGGAGTCAACTAAAGTCAAAAGATGATTATTATGTGTCTAAACATTAAAGGAGGAGGTATTAGAGCTAAAAGAAGAAGGATCAATCACATTATAATTAAGGTAAAACTGATTTCGTCTTCCTTCAAGAAACTAAATTTAGGATTACTAATAGCAAATTAGTTAATAGTATTTGGAACCACTACTACAAAATAGACCTTTCATAGCACCAATTTTATAACAATCATCGTTTTAACCGTGGTATTGAATACTCATCCTTTTGGGTTGCAAAATTCAAATCTCTAAAGTCAATGTAAACCCTCAAAATACCGTTCTTTTTAATAACTGGTACAATATTAGAAATTCATTCGACATACTTGTTAGTGCGGATGAAATTGCATATGAGAAGCCTTTCAACCTCTTCTTTGATCTTCGACAGAACTTCAGGTACAAAATGCCTCGGGTTCTGCTATATGGGCTTCTTCTCAGGGTTTATTGGCAGCTTCAGTTCGACCAGATCTCTGCTTAAACCAGACATTTCACCGTAATTCCATGCGAAGCAGTCTTTGTACTCCTTTAGCAACTAGATCACTGCGATCTTGAGTTCTGGGCTAATGTTGGCACTTGCGTATATTGGCCTTTTGATCCCTAATTTCCTCAAGTCGATTTCATCTAAAGGATATTGCACTAGCATCTTTGTGTTATTTTCCAGCAGATCCTTTTCGAAACCCAAAGGCTCATCATCATAGATGGCGTCGAGCCTCTAGCCTTGCACTTTGTCTCAAACCTTATCATGTGGTTATGGATCAAAGTCCTTACCAGGACCCTCCAAGTTCATTTCCTTCTTTTTGGCTTCAACAACCATGTATCTAACTTCGGCCTCTAAGGGCGCCTTTAGTTTGTTTTCGGCTATATAATTCGAAATCCTTTCTAATGTTTTTGTATCAGACACCATCATCGAATTCGCTTCCCCAACCTGTTGGTTGGATACCTTCTGTACCTCTATATCCCGAGTCTTCTTCGCATACGACTTCTCTATCCCATTGAAACCCATGGGTTGGGTGTAGATAGAGGGAGTAAAATGCATTGTTTTCAGGTGTGAAGTCGAACCCTGCTGGATTGCAAGATGTTATATGGGCCAGGTTCTTCTCGAATTTTCTTCTGTCCACATGATTAACTTTGGCCATGAAATAACTTTGGTCCGCTTCTATGTTTTCCATGATCCCATCATTTCACCAGATGGTGATCCGTTGGTGCATCGAAGAAAGGACCACACATATGCCATGAATCCACTCTCGACCTAGCAGCAGATTATAATTGGCCTATGATGTTATCACCATGAAGATTGTCGGCCTTGTTATTGTGTCGACTGTAAGTCTATTTATATTATCCCAATTGTTATTCCAGCTTTCCCTTCATAGTTCTATAGAACCATGTTGTGGGGCCTTGTATCGATGTCATCCTTCTCGAACCTTTTCAGCATGTAGTGCGACATCAGGTTAACTACCGCTCTACCATCGACAAGAATCTTATTTACCCCCACGTTTCCTACTTTTCCTCTGATAAACAGAGGCTTCATATGACTTTTCATTTATTCATCTAGCCTTTCGAAAAAGGAATTTTGTTCTTCTACACAACCATTGTTCATTATGTAATAACAAATAAGCTTGTGTCTAGCTGTCTCCATTTCAGTCACATCTTCTGGCTCTTCTACCTCCATGACTTGGTCATATTCTCTGGGTAGTACGAATACCACATTGCAAGCAATGTCTAATGAGGCGTCTGAATTTGAATTGAAGTCATCTGTCATCATGTCCTTTTCATGATTAGACTTCTCTACAGACACCTTTTTTTGAGGAGAAAACAACTTCCTCTCGACAGGCTTTCTTTCTTCCTTCTTTTCCTGCTTCAGTGGCACATTGCTACTTGACTCAGGCTTCGCCAATTTTGCATCCTCTCTTTTGGCTTTTCTTTGTCGTTGTTGCCTTCTCCACTGGGATCTGGACATTGGGTTCTTCCTCATGTAATTTTTGGAACGATACGCCACTTGTTTCGAAGCCTGAAACTCCTTTCGGTATGCTATTGAGGACCCCCTTTCGACCTCAAAGTTTTGCCATTTTTGATGGCCTTGTCCTCTTCCTTCGAATGGTTTCGCCCACCTACCCCTAGGGGCGTCAACAGTAGGCCTGTAGGTCGAATGCCTATTCTCCTGAAGAGGTAGGCCTCTTTGGTCTCCCATTCTAGGATCCCTTCTATCGTCGAACACTTGGTTGTTTCTAGGGTCTCTCCAATTTCTCCCATTCTTGGACAATCGAACTCCTTCAAGGTTCTCTGTATCTTTCCTATTAAACATTGAACTGCACCTTGGGCACATCATCACTTCCGATCTTTTCCTCTGGCATCTGTGGAGGAATTCGACCAAACCTTCATGTTGTTTGGGGTATGCTAGTTTTTTGTATTCCTCTTGCCGGAGGCTTTCTTTAGCCACCTCCATTGCAATGGTCTTCTGGGTCAACTCAACCATGTTAACCCCATGTTGGCACCCTCAGCAATGTCCAACTCCTGCAACTTAACCCTAAGGCCCTCAATGGCCTCATTCATATTTATGTGTATGAAACCTTCAATGGTTTCATTCGTTGTGAAACTTACAACAGTTTCTTTCTTAAGATCCTCAATTGCCTCTTTGTTGAAACCCTTAGTGGTTTCTGTTGTGAACATTTGATGGGTATCCTCAGTGGTCCCTTTGTTACAGCCTTCAGTGACTTGTTGGACGAAACCATCAATAGTCTCGTTGGTGAAGCCTTCAGGATCTTCCTGGTTGTAGTCATCAACAACTTCAACCATCTCAGCATTCTTTCCAGAATCTTCAGATATCTCCACCATGTTGACCATGGATGGTTCAGTGTAGTGAGCATCAACAATCTGAAGAGGGTTTGGATCAATCCTCATTGGAGCCTTCGATTTGTCTCCAAATTTGAGCCTTCCGTCCCTAATAGCACTTTGCACAAGATCCCTGAAAAGAAAATACTGTGAAGTTTTATGGCCCAAAAAATTATGATACTTACAAAAAACCCTCTCTTTTTCTTTGTTCTAGAGGAGGCATTTTAGCGCTAGGAGGAACTATCATCTGGCCATATTTGATAAGTAAGTAGAAGATTTCGTCACATTTGGTGACGTCGAAGGTATAAGTTTTCTTGGAAACCTATCACTCTTATCTGGTTCGACTGGATTCTTCCCATTTGAAGGGGCTAAGACTTTACAAGAATAAGGTGGTCCTTGCTTTAGTTCAGCAAGGTCAATCTCGCCTTTGTCGAAATCTACCTGATCACCATACGTTTCAGGTTCGTTATCACCTAATTCAACATAAGCTATTATATCTTTCCTATTATTTTTGTTTGCTCTGGCTTTCTCAGCCTTCGAACATTCTACCTGTCGAACTCTATCAGCCAATTGCGTCATATCTCTCAAGTATTGGGTATCCAATTTTTTCCTAATAGAGTAATCAAGGCCACCAACAGCCATTTCGACCAACTCATACCCAGGCACTTGCGTAAAACATCTTGCCTTAAGCAGACGAAACCTATTTAGGTAATCATTTATTAACTCAGTAAACTTTCGTTTGATGTTGGCCAATTCTTTCAGACTTATCTTCGACTGTCCCATGTAGAATTGCTCATGGAACAATCTCTTAAAACGAGTCCAAGTATCAATGGAATTTGCTGGTAATATGGTGAACCATGTGAAGGCATTCCTCGTAAGGGAACTCGGGAAATATTTTATCTAAAGACTCTCATTATTTTCAATTTCCCTTGGCTCTATTAGGTATATGGCCACATGTTCTACAGTGGGCTCACTAGTGTCCCCAGAGAATTAAGTGAACTTAGGGACTTTCCATCTAGCGGGTAATTTTGATTGCATAACATACTCAGATAAAGGTGATGTGTAATTGGCTCGTGGAAGCTAACATCTACCCTATTTCGTGCCATGATTCTTTTGACCATGGCTGCTAGATTATTATCTGTTGGCATATCATCATGTCGAATTTTTTGTACGAATTCGTCAATATTTTGGTGTCTATTTACCATTACTACCCTTGGTTCTCTTTCCCTTGGGATTTTTTGTTCAACCCTAGGGGCTTCGACTCTCGGGGCTTCGATCCTGGGTGGTTCTACTCCTATTACCTGATTCACCATATTTGCTTGTGGTGCATTTCGTGGGACTTGGTTAACGATGAGGTCATCCTCGATGGCTAATCCTTGGTTTTCTCTTATCCATTCCCTTTGGGGGTGTCGAGGAGGTTGTGGAAGAAATCTGAAATGTGCGTCATTTGCGCTGCCGTTTGTTGCTTTGATTGGGTAGTATTTTGGATCAATGGGTTAAATATTGTACCCATTATTTGGTCCAACATCTGAACCATTTCATGGTTACTTTTGTCCATTTGTTGTCTCAACGCCGCTGCAGAATTATTGGTCAAATTGGGCATCTGGGTATGAAGACCCATCCTTAAGGGTTGGCTTTGACCCAAATTGTTCACACCAGACCCAAACCCCTGTAATGGCAAAGATGCATTCACCAGTGGGTCTGCATACGTTGATGTCGAACTGTGTAAATTCTCCATCATCGAAGTTGACATGCCAAATGGTTGTTCGCGACCATTTACAAGCATCGTAAAACCAGTCACATAAGGCCTAAAACATTGATTTCCCCTTATAGGGGGTCACTTGTGGGCCCTGCATTCCTAAGGGATTTACTGTTGGACCTTGTGGCATACGTATGACAAAATAAGCCCACTTTGGGCCATCGACTGCACAGGCGTCAAATTCGTCGTGGATGGTACAAATTCGAGTGGATGATGCGACCGTACTTCCCCCTGGCGCAGATAAAGGGGGTGGTTCTCCATTACTATTTAGAGGATTTTGATTATTTGATGGATTCACCATTCTCCTCGTGTATCTTCTCCTTGGTCTATCTTCGTTGGTATTGGCTATTTTACCACTTCTCAATAACATGCAACGAAGTTATAAAGAGATATCAAAAATGAAGAACTAATAAAGATTTTCAAAGAAGAAAGTTGTTTTAAAACACCAACACAGTCCCACCGGGTGTGCCAATTTGTTACCCTGAAAATTGGTAAACAACAGTTGATCCTCCAAATCAAGGATACTTTGGTTACTCACAGGATCGACCAGATTGATCCTAGAACATATGGTATTGTTTAAAATTGTGTTTGAAAGATGATGAACACTTCGACAGTATTCATGTATGAAAATTGTTTGTTTAAAGCATTTTCAAAGGGATAAATTGTAGAATATCAAGAAAGTGTATTAAAAGCGCTTGATAAATGACTTGTAATAAAAGATAAATTCTGGACAAAAAGTATAAATAAACTTTGATTGATATAAAGAAAGTGGTGTTATCAAACGTACATTCTCAATTATACTCGTTTCTCAACATGCTAGATGCTTTGAGCAATTTTGAGTAATTGTACAACAATTGAACATCCTGAAATCCTAACACTAAGACTCCTATATATACTAAATCGAAATAGCCGCTACCAACGACTTTTCTCCCAGGCAATGACACGTCGCACTCGGCATGTCTTTAATTCATGATAACGATCCACACGTCTTTTCTTCAAAACTGGATAAGAATGAAATATGGTTATCCCTCTTTCATTAAAATTCAAACATGTGTAGAATGCAACCTTCTGTCGAAATATCATTCTGAACTTAGAAGCATTTCTAAGCCTCACAATAATTCCTCTTACACAAGGTAAACTTCGACTGACTTTCTCATACCATGTTCTTTATGTCGAAGTCGAACATTGTCTTCAAAAATATTCTCCAGGTAAACTCCAGCTCGACGTCGAAATTTTCAGCTAACAGAGAGTTACTCTTATTAACTGTACTCTTAGCAACCTTCCCATTTTTTGGTTGTCTTTTTTTAAGACCCTATGAAAATTTGGAAGGAAATTTCAAAAATTCAACAGAACTTTATATGGGGAAATTCTTAAGAAAAAGGGAAAGTACATTAAGTTAGTTGGAATAAGGTGTGTAGTCCAAAAAGTCAATAAGGTTTGGGTGTGAAATTTATTGAAGATTTCAACAAAGCTCTTCTTTGCAAGTGGAAGTGGAGAGTTTTGTTTGAAAAGGATGCAGTATGGGCAGATTTATTGAGGGCTAGATATCACAAGATAGATATTCAAAAGTTAACTGGATCTTTGGCTAAAAAGAGATAGTGTGATTCTGTTTGGTGGCATGATATGTTAAGTAATTATTCTTCCTATTTAGGATATCCCAGCTCCCTTGAGTTGCTTCGATTAAATTGAATTGGTTTGTAATTTCTTTAGTTTTGTGTTTATATCTTTGTAAGGGTAAGAGTACTCTTTCTACTCTATTTTTCAATCAATCAACTTACTTATGGAGAAAAAAACGAGGGACCAGTTTTTGTCTTTGCCTACTCTCCTTATTAGTTTTATCTTTAAATTGCACCGACGATATAAACATGGTCCCATAACCACTCATCTTTCAAAATTCTGTTCTTAAAGTTTGGTTTTATACTCCATGCGTAGTATGTATCTTAAATTTTGGTTTTATACTCCATGCATAGTGTGTATTATTAATATATAAACTTTGGACATGAGTCTTGGTGGTAAGTACCTGCCTGGTACACTTTTTTGTTGTCGTTATTAATTCGTGATTGCATTTGCTTTAACAAACTACTACAAGTACATATATAGTACCACCTTCATCAATTAGTATCAATCTGTATTGGGAAAAGCCAATTCCATATTGAATTCATTAAAGATAGAGGTTACAAAGAGATGATATAAAGTCATATATTTTATTTTAAAATGATTTTATAAATATGAGTTAAATTAAATTTTAATTCAACTATATTGAACGTAAGGGGGTCTCGTATTAGAAAAATTAAGTTCTACATGAACGAGCTCGGTCATTTATTGGTTGAGGAGTTGAATATTATAATTTTTTTTATATTTTTGTTTATTTAATAATTTTAGTTTATTTATTTATAAATAAATTTTTAATTTTAACTTTTAATGAAGAAAATCATATTTGTATAAATTATTTTAATTTTTTGAAGTAATTTTTTATTTAAAAAAAATTATTAATTGGTTTGTTAATTTAATAATTATTTAAAATAATGATTTAAAATAATTGTACTATTTATTTAATTTAAATAATATTTTAATCACCAATGACATTTATTGGTCGATGGATGTCACTGTAAGTAGACTTTCGATCAATAATGACAGAGTATTCGTGTGTTGATTTTCTATAAGTAGTTTGATATGCATAAATATAATTCAGCTCACCTAACAAATTGTATTTGTAAAAATGTTTGTATGGGGTCTTGTGTTTTATGAGCAAGACAAAAAAATCAGTGTTTGCCTAGATCGGCAATGGAATTTCAGAACACTGATTGCAGTCATCAACATGGGTTTTCGACAGTTGGGTGTGCGTCGTATGAAGGTGAGAAAAGTAGAGTATCGTTGTCCATACATAACGTTGGCTGATGCAAGCTCTGAGGGTACGTACATGTATGACTTGGATCGTATAAAAAATGATTTAGATGTTCAGCGTATGTTCCATAGACATTAGAAATACATTACTTAAGATAACATAATACTTGCTTAAAAGATGATATTAAAAAAGCAGTGTAATCATCTAGAGGATCCTGTCGCATTTGGACATTTTCTACACATATGCTATTTTGTGACAAATCCCACACCTTCTCTTTTCTTTTTCAATGTTGTCCATTTCGGTTCTAACCCGGTTGTTGGTTGGGCGCCCTTTCTTCTTCCTTCTCATAGATTCATCATGGTAAAGAGTAAATCCTTCATATCGTGGTCAGTTCTCCTCATGGGGAAGTCCAAGGTAGCTTTCCTTGTAGACCTTGAATACGTTAATAATTTTGAACACTTTTGGTATGTGAATGGAGTAGTCCTGGCGTATACTAGAACATGTTGCGATGACATCAGAGCAAGGTAAGTGAAATGCTTGAAATTTCCCACAATCGCACCATTGCTTCCTAAGATTAACGCTAAAAGTACCTGCTGGTCGACCATCATTCTGATTAATTTTTTCATGGACCATGAAATAGAATCTCTCGCAATCAAATTTTATGACATTTTAGTGTTAGCTTTACTCACTTCTTCAGCCATTCCCTTATTGCAACTATCTATGAAAACCTGCCCAAAAGCCAATATTTGTGTCCATTTATGACCTCTTTTACCAAAGAGTGATCCCAACCGATAGTTCGTAGACTAGACCAATATAGTGATTGGAAGGTTTCAGTTTGCTTTGAGTATTGAGTTCATTGCTTATGCCAAGTTAGTTGTTATGTGTCCCCGACATTGCCCTCCGTCATATACCCTTGCCCATTTCTCCTGAGGGATGTTATCTATCCAAGATAAGCCTCATTGTTTGTTCTTCATATTTTCCCACGATAGTAATTAAATGTCGCTTCTGTCGACACATAACCTGTAACAAAAATGTTATAAAAAACACAATAAAAATGAACAAGTATTTGTGGTAACTGAAATTTATATAGTTACCCATGTTAACAAGATTTTTGTGTAGTTCCTTGTCTCGCGCATGAAGTTATGTGCAATGTGTCTAATGCAAGATGGTGCCAACGAGGTATGCATTACGAAAATAATCTTAGTTATCGTCTACGTGGGTATCGAGTCACAATAGAGCATGTTAGTACCTTAGGATTGGCATTAATTTTGTAAAACAAATAATGTAATCACCTCTGTTGTTTTAATATGTTGGGTTGAAGAAGTTCAACATCTGGACCAACATGTCATGTAGGATGTCATAACATCGTGACTGTGACATTGCGCTTATGTATAAAACTGAATGAGTTAATTCTGTTATGTGTTAACTGATTCAATATTCTGGGATTAGTTAGAATCCTATGTGGCATTATTTGTGGAGGTCTTGAAGACTCAATCAGAATATTTGGTGAATATACAGTTTCCAAATATGGAGATATTTTAGGAAGTAAAAGATTGAAGACCTTGATTGTAGCAGATGTTTTCTGCTGGCTTTGTAACAGCAAAGGAGAAGTTTGCTGTGATTTCTGAAGGCCCAAATCCAGTTGGGTGTTTAGGTTATAAATAGCAGATTATAACCTAGGTTTTGAAAGCCTCAAACAATGTAAAATTAGGGGTGTGTGTGAGGTAAACCTCCCAACCTGTGGGAAGGTTACCATGTGTTTCTCAGTGCTCGAAGGCATGAGATTATTTGTAACTCAAAGCCTGTAGGTAAGAGTTTGTTGTGGTCTTGAACGAAGCTGAGAAGCAAGTTCAAGTTGTTTAGCATTACATTGTATTTGTAGTGATAGGAATGGAAACTGGAGGTTTCTATCTAGGAGTTCCTAGGTATAGATTGCATTGGGTAGGGATTAAGTGAAGAGTTGTAAACGGGGGAGTTTAACTCTGAATTAATACTGTTGATAGTGGATCTTCTTCCTGGCTTGGTATGCCCCCAGAGTAGGTGATGTTGCACCGAACTGGGTTAACAATTACTTGTGTTTTTACCTTCTGCACGTTATAATTCTGTCTGTTATAAAATAAGGTCAACCTGTAATGCTTTAACAGGTGATGTTCAAATCAATGTTGTGACATCATGCTGATAACTGTGCAGGCTCAACATAAGTAAGTGCTTGTTTGATCTCTGCTGTGTCTTTGTACCAGATGGACAGAACTGGGTGTTCTTCCATTCTATGGTGATATAGTAGCAGATGTCGTGACATCTGTGAATGTGTTCATATAAGTACTGGGTTTTAATTTGTATAACTGTCTTGCTGTATTAGTAACAATGTTGGATCAGATATCATTACTTGGAGTAGAACATCTGACCTCTGACTACACCAGAATTTCAATTGGTATCAGAGCAGGCATCCTGTTCTGTTTCTGGATGAGATCCATGGGTCATACTTTCTGGTATCTTGCAAGGAGTGATGTTAGTTCTGATGTTGGAACCTGTGGAAGATTCTGTGATTTCCCTGAATGGTCCCTTGAAGTAGGTGGATGGACTATTCATGACAGGAACTGTGTCTACCTGTCTCTGGAGGTTGGCAATTGGCCTGAGTGTGGGACAGCTGTGCTAGTATTGAATTATATTCAAACTTGGTATGTTCTTGGAGGCTGATCTGGTGAAGTGTGTGGTCATAGGTTGAGTTGTATTATGATTTCCGCTGCATAATACCTGGCAAAACTCAAACTCTGATGTAGTTTCCCCTCATGTGGATGAAAGGCTGCTGTATTTAAGATTTCATCATAATCTACTGAAGATGTCAAAGATACTTGAGTCTCCTCAAGTCCACTTATCATAACGTTCTCACTTCAGGATGGTAAGAATCACCTGATCACTGATTCTCTTACTCTCTTGGGTAGTGTATATGAAGACCTTGAAGACTTTCAAGGAGGGTTTGTTCCAAGGAGGTGGAACAAATGTTCTATGTGATGTGAGAACATGTTGTTCAACAAGTATGCAGCTACTTTGAAGAGCAGATGTTTTTAGGTGTCAAACAAAGGGATACTTGTGTTTGGAACCTACTCCTGACCTGGAAGAGGAGACATCTGTGTGTGCTAAGTTGACAAGGGTAGGGTCAACTGGGTGTATGCTCAAGAAGGTCACTTTTAGACGTCTGATCTCTAGAAGTGGAGCTGGTTGAGATGTGACTTTGTGCAATTTCTTGCTGTTTGTCTTATTCCAGTAGATTGATCAGGGTTGGATAGTTGTTCCCTGAAGTACTATGTTGTGTTGGAAGACAAGTCCCCTGGATGTTAGAAGTCAATAATGGGGTAACCTGATTGCTATTTCATTTAAGAGGATTGGAACCATGAATCTTGTCATTCAAACACCACGCTCAGAAGTGACAGTTCCTTCAAGGAGTGAGAATATGAAGATTCAGAGGTTGGTTGAGGTATAACTCATAGAGTTAGTTGCCACTGGTAGGTGTAACACCCTTCTAAAATACCCCAAAATTAAATTAAAACATCAAAACATAAATCAGAGTAAATATGCAACTAAGGGTGTCACACAAACACTTCACACCATGTTCCAAAATATCCTGTCATGCTCATTTATTTAATCAAAATAAAACGTTTGCATAATACGCAGCGGATAGAAATTAACAACAACATTCAAACTATGTAATACATTACATGTAAAGTTGTTCAACAACCAAATGAAAACGTAGTAAAACATCCCATCCCGATGTTACATCTACCAGAGCATGACCCACTAAGGAACTACACTAAACTCCAAGCACTAGCTTCTACTCAATCACTGCTCGTTACCTGAAAAATAGTTGTAAGGGTGAGTTCCTCAATCGATATAATAAGCATTATAAAACATCATGTAATGCTAAGTAATTTAACACATATCATCACCCTAATCACATCACACATTCGGTAACGGCACATCAATTCAAATATCATACTCAATACCAATACAATTCATGCTCATACTCAATATCAACACAAACACACGTATAATATTGGAATACATCCATTCATATTATACGCCATACACATATTATGCAATGAGACTCCATGCATGCGGTACCGACTATTTGTGAACACATAGTTCACCTCACCGTCCAAATCCAGGCACGGCTACCAAGCCCACTAGTCCCACTCATTTGAGACTTAGTGACTCACTCACTAATTCCTCACCATGGGAATTAGCTACCACCCCCAAAGGGCTATGATATGCACGCTAATCACCTAGCATGCGAACATCAACAACAATCCACAACAGCTCACTAATTCCTCACCATGGGAATTAGCTACCACCATATAGGCCACAATATACATGCTAAATCACCTAGCATGCAAACATCAACAACAATTCAAAATAGACATATGCTCACACTCTAAGCCATAAACAGCCCATTTAAAATTGCATACATAACAGATATATTCACAACATTATGCATACAATCATACATCATCAGCGTTTATCACATAATCATCTCATGTCATACCACAATCAATCACAGTATTAGCACACTCTACTAACACCTATACTACTTAAAATAACGGGAAATGATCCCTAATGTATCACACATCAGCTGAATTACGTTACTCAGCTGAACAGTTAAAAACTGCACAACAGCATCTCAGGAAAATCACAATCCTGCCCATACGCGTACTGCCTAGTCCCATACGCGTATGGCCCATCTCCTGACCAAATCCCATACGCGTAACACCATCTCATACGCGTATGCTACGCGTACCACTTCCCCATACGCGTACCAACAGAGACCAAACCACGTTCAAAACATCATCTTCCTCATCCATACGCGTATTGCCTAGTGCCATACGCGTACCAGCCCATCTCATACGCGTATTGCCTAGTGCCATACGCGTATGACCAGAAGCCAGATTTCCAGATCTGCTATGGTCTTCTCTGCTACGAGATCTACCAATTTCCAACCTCCTACAATCCAATTTTACACAATAATCGTTCCTATCACCTAACACGAATCATCTCCCAATCGATTCCACAAATCCTAACATTTTTACACCTAATTCCTACGAATTCCCTTCCATTATAATCCAATTTTCGTTCATCCAATACTTCACAATTTTCATCATACATCATTCCAATCAGAGGCAAATCAATGGTTTATCACTACCCAGTACATATTATACCATAATACCCATTAAACGATGATAAACCCCCCTTACCTGAGTTAATCCGGCAATCCTGCAGCTTCGAGTTCTTCCTCTCTTCAACCCTCGTTCTCTGGCTCTTTGCCCTTTTCCTTTTTCCACTTTTCTGTCTCTTTTTCCTTTTCACGTGAAAATAAACCTTTTTACTAAATGGGACCTTTTCTAATTCCAACTTTTATTCCAATAATAATAACAATAATAATAATAATCCAATTAATTAATTAAATTAATAAATATTATATTAATTTAAATTAAATAATTATCCTTATTTCATCGGGGTGTTACAACTCTCCCCCACTAAAAGAGTTTTCGTCCTCGAAAACATACCTCAAGCGAATAACTCCGGATAAGACTCCTTCATCTGACTCTCAAGTTCCCAAGTCACATTGCCACCTGCTGGTCCTCCCCAAGCTACCTTCACCAAAGCAATCTCTTTACCTCGCAACTGCTTCAACTCTCGATCCTCAATCCTCATAGGTGATGTTTCAACAGTCAGGTTATCTCTCACCTGGACATCATCTACTTGGACCACATGCGACGGATCATGAATGTACCTCCTCAACTGAGACACATGAAAAACCTCATGCAAATTCGCAAGTGACGGCGGTAAAGCGATACGATAGGCTACCTCCCCTATCCTCTCCAAAATCTGATAAGGACCAATAAATCGAGGTGTCAACTTCTTCGACTTCAAAGCTCGACCAACCCCAGTTATCGGAGTGACACGAAGGAATACATGATCTCCCTCTTGAAACTCAAGTGACTTCCTCCTCTTGTCATGATAACTCTTCTGACGACTCTGAGCAATTCTCATCTTCTCCTGAATCATCTTAATCTTTTCCGTAGTTTGTTGAACAATCTCCGGTCCAACCACAACACTCTCACCGGACTCATACCAACATAAAGGTGTCCGACATCTCCTACCATACAAAGCTTCAAACGGTGCCATACCAATGCTCGAATGAAAACTATTGTTGTAGGTAAACTCAATCAAAGGTAAATAACAATCCCAAGCACCTCCCTTTTCTAAAACACAAGCCCTCAAAAGATCCTCCAGTGACTGAATCGTCCTCTCAGTCTGACCATCAGTCTGCGGATGATATGCAGAACTCAATCTCAGCTTAGTTCCCAAAGCCTTCTGCAAACCTTCCCAAAACTTCGATGTAAATCTAGGATCTCTGTCCGAAACAATACTCGACGGAATACCATGCAAACTTACAATTTTCTCAATATACAGCTCAGCTAATCTCTCTAACGGATAATCCATTCTGATCGGAATGAAATGAGCCAATTTCGTCAATCTGTCTACAATCACCCAAATAGCTTCAAAATTCTTATTTGTCCTCGGTAAACCAGAAACAATATCCATACTGATACTATCCCACTTCCACTCTGGAATAGCCAACGGTTGCATTAGCCCAGACGGCTTCTGATGCTCAATCTTTGACTTCTGACAAGTCAAACAAGAATAAACAAAACTCGCAATTTCTCTTTTCATTTCTGGCCACCAAAATAACTTTTTCAAATCATGATACATCTTCGTAGCTCTAGGGTGAATACTCAGGCCACTACGATGTCCTTCCTCAAGAATACTCTTCTTAAGTTCGGTAACATCCGGAATACACACCCGATTACCAAATTTCAAAACACCATTCTCATCAACTCTGAATTCACCACCTTGACCTTGATTCACTAGAGTCAACTTGTCCACCAAAAGCACATCGGATTTCTGACCCTCTCTAATCTCATCCAGAATACCACTCGTTAACTTTAACATTCCCAATTTAACACTATTGTGAGTACTCTCACACACCAAACTCAAGTCTCTAAACTGTTCAATTAAATCCAATTCCTTAACCATTAACATAGACATATGCAATACTTTCCGACTCAATGCATCAGCTACCACGTTTGCTTTACCCGGATGGTAATTCAAATCAAAGTCATAATCCTTCAGAAACTCTAACCATCTCCTCTGTCTCATATTCAGCTCTTTCTGATCAAACAAATACTTTAAACTCTTATGGTCACTGAAAACCTCAAATCTTGACCCGTACAAATAATGCCTCCATAACTTCAGAACAAAAACCACAGCTGCCAACTCTAAATCGTGTGTCGGATAGTTCCTCTCATGCACCCTCAGTTGTCTCGAAGCATAAGCTATAACTTGCTTATTCTGCATCAACACACCACCTAAACCCAACAATGACGCATCACAGAAAACCTCAAATGATTCCGACGAACTCGGTAATATCAGAATAGGAGCAGTAGTTAACCTTCTCTTTAACTCTTGGAAACCTTCTTCACATTTTGAGTCCCAAACAAACGCTTTCCCCTTTCTAGTCAACATCGTCAACGGTAACGCCAACTTAGAAAATCCCTCGATGAACTTCCTATAATAACCAGCCAAACCAAGAAAACTCCTTATCTCCGAAACTGACTTCGGAGCTTCCCACTTAGATACCGCTTCTATCTTAGAAGGATCAACAGCAACACCACCTCTTGAAATCACATGACCAAGAAAACTAACCTCTTCTAACCAAAATTCACATTTAGACAGTTTAGCAAATAACTTCTTTTCTCGTAGAACTCTTAAAACCACTCTCAAATGTTCAGCATGCTCTTCTTCAGATTTCGAATACACCAAAATATCATCAATAAACACCACAACAAACTTGTCTAGGTACGGATGGAAAATCCTATTCATATACTCCATAAATACTCCAGGCGCATTAGTCACACCAAAAGGCATTACAGAATACTCATAATGTCCATACCTTGTTCTGAAAGCAGTCTTCTGAATATCCTCAGTTTTCACACGTATCTGATGATACCCAGATCTCAAGTCTATTTTACTGAACACACTCGCACCAACCAACTGATCCATCAAATCATCAATCCTCGGCAAAGGATACCGATTCTTGATCGTTACTTTATTCAGTTGCCTGTAGTCCACACACAACCTCATAGTACCTTCTTTCTTCTTAACCAATAACACTGGTGCACCCCACGGTGACACACTCGGACGAATAAATTTCTTATCCAACAGATCTTCCAGCTGACTCTTCAATTCAGTTAACTCAACAGCAGACATACGGTAAGGAGCCATCGATATCGGCCTAGTACCAGGTACCAAATCAATCGAGAACTCAACTTCACGCTCTGGCGGCAATTCATTCACTTCTTCAGGAAACACATCAGGAAAATTACACACCACGGCTAGATCACAAATCGCCAGTTTATCTTTAGCCTCCAAAGTAGCTAACAGCATAAACAACTCTGCCCCATCTGTTACTTCCTCATTCACCTGCCTCGCTGATAGAAACAAATCCTTTCCTTCCTCAATCTCAGGAAAGATCACAGTCTTATCAAAACAGTTGATATAAACTCGGTTACACACCAACCAGTTCATACCCAGAATAACATCAATCTGCACTAGTGGAAGACACACTAGGTCCATCCCAAAGTCTCTACCAAAAATACTCAAAGGACAATTTAAACAAACTGAAGTAGTAGTCACTGAACCCTTCGCAGGAGTATCAATCACCATACTACCATGCATCTCAGATATCTCTAACTTAAGTTTCACAGCACAATCCAAAGATATAAAGGAATGAGTCGCACCTGTGTCAATAATAGCTACAAGAGGAAAGCCATTAATATAACACGTACCTCGGATCAAACGATCATCTGCAGAAGTCTCAGAACCTGATAAAGCAAAAACCTTGCCTCCCGACTGGTTCTCTCTCTTCGGCTTAGGACACTATGGACTGATATGACCCACCTCTCCACAGTTGAAACAAGTCACAGTCTTCAACCGGCAATCTGCAGTCAAGTGACCACCTTTTCCACACTTGAAACACTTCTTCTCATTACTGGTACACTCATGGATACGATGTCCAGCCTGACCACATCTGAAACACTTAGCAGGGGCACTAGAGTCTCCCCCACTAGGCCTCTTCATCCCACTCTGTCGCTGGAAACCTTTGCCAGCTGCATACGGTTTCCCACGATCATTCTGATTCTTGCCTTTCCTATCAACCCTTTGCTGATAGCTCTCTGCTCTAGCCTTGGTATCCTGTTCAAAAATCCTGCAACAGTCAACCAAATCAGAAAACACTCTAATCCGCTGATATCCAATAGCCTGCTTGATCTCGGGACGTAACCCGTTCTCAAACTTCACACATTTTGAAAATTCCCCAGTAGCCTCGTTATAGGGAGTGTAATACTTCGACAGCTCTGTGAACTTAGCAGCATACTCAGTAACAGACCGATTACCCTGCTTCAATTCTAAGAACTCTACCTCTTTCTTTCCTCTGACATCCTCTGGAAAGTACTTCCTCAGGAATCTCTCTCGGAACACAGCCCAAGTGATCTCAGCATTCCCAGCAGATTCCAACTCAGTGCGGTTAGCAACCCACCAATCATCTGCTTCCTCTGACAGCATATGCGTACCGAACCTGACCTTCTGGTTATCGGCACACTCAGTCACTCGGAAGATCCTCTCAATCTCCTTCAACCACTTCTGAGCACCATCTGGATCGTATGCTCCCTTGAACATTGGAGGATTGTTCTTCTGGAACTCACTCAGTTGACGAGCAGCTCCCATTCCTACAACATTCGGATTCCCTCCAAGTACTCCAGCTAGCATACCCAGAGCCTCAGCAATCGCAGCATCGTCTCTACCTCTTCCAGCCATCTCTATTCTGAAAACCCAACAAGCTAAAACAATAAGTACTGATAGGGTTACACAACACCTATCATGTACAGGGAAACAGAATAATTACGACTCGACTCGACCGACTATGCTCTGATACCACTAATGTAACACCCTTCTAAAATACCCCAAAATTAAATTAAAACATCAAAACATAAATCAGAGTAAATATGCAACTAAGGGTGTCACACAAACACTTCACACCATGTTCCAAAATATCCTGTCATGCTCATTTATTTAATCAAAATAAAACATTTGCATAATACGCAGCGGATAGAAATTAACAACAACATTCAAACTATGTAATACATTACATGTAAAGTTGTTCAACAACCAAATGAAAACGTAGTAAAACATCCCATCCCGATGTTACATCTACCAGAGCATGACCCACTAAGGAACTACACTAAACTCCAAGCACTAGCTTCTACTCAATCACTGCTCGTTACCTGAAAAATAGTTGTAAGGGTGAGTTCCTTAATCGATATAATAAGCATTATAAAACATCATGTAATGCTAAGTAATTTAACACATATCATCACCCTAATCACATCACACATTCGGTAACGGCACATCAATTCAAATATCATACTCAATACCAATACAATTCATGCTCATACTCAATATCAACACAAACACACGTATAATATTGGAATACATCCATTCATATTATACGCCATACACATATTATGCAATGAGACTCCATGCATGCGGTACCGACTATTTGTGAACACATAGTTCACCTCACCGTCCAAATCCAGGCACGGCTACCAAGCCCACTAGTCCCACTCATTTGAGACTTAGTGACTCACTCACTAATTCCTCACCATGGGAATTAGCTACCACCCCAAAGGGCTATGATATGCACGCTAATCACCTAGCATGCGAACATCAACAACAATCCACAACAGCTCACTAATTCCTCACCATGGGAATTAGCTACCACCATATAGGCCACAATATACATGCTAAATCACCTAGCATGCAAACATCAACAACAATTCAAAATAGACATATGCTCACACTCTAAGCCATAAACAGCCCATTTAAAATTGCATACATAACAGATATATTCACAACATTATGCATACAATCATACATCATCAGCGTTTATCACATAATCATCTCATGTCATACCACAATCAATCACAGTATTAACACACTCTACTAACACCTATACTACTTAAAATAACGGGAAATGATCCCTAATGTATCACACATCAGCTGAATTACGTTACTCAGCTGAACAGTTAAAAACTGCACAACAGCATCTCAGGAAAATCACAATCCTGCCCATACGCGTACTGCCTAGTCCCATACGCGTATGGCCCATCTCCTGACCAAATCCCATACGCGTAACACCATCTCATACGCGTATGCTACGCGTACCACTTCCCCATACGCGTACCAACAGAGACCAAACCACGTTCAAAACATCATCTTCCTCATCCATACGCGTATTGCCTAGTGCCATACGCGTACCAGCCCATCTCATACGCGTATTGCCTAGTGCCATACGCGTATGACCAGAAGCCAGATTTCCAGATCTGCTATGGTCTTCTCTGCTACGAGATCTACCAATTTCCAACCTCCTACAATCCAATTTTACACAATAATCGTTCCTATCACCTAACACGAATCATCTCCCAATCGATTCCACAAATCCTAACATTTTTACACCTAATTCCTACGAATTCCCTTCCATTATAATCCAATTTTCGTTCATCCAATACTTCACAATTTTCATCATACATCATTCCAATCAGAGGCAAATCAATGGTTTATCACTACCCAGTACATATTATACCATAATACCCATTAAACGATGATAAACCCCCCTTACCTGAGTTAATCCGGCAATCCTGCAGCTTCGAGTTCTTCCTCTCTTCAACCCTCGTTCTCTGGCTCTTTGCCCTTTTCCTTTTTCCACTTTTCTGTCTCTTTTTCCTTTTCACGTGAAAATAAACCTTTTTACTAAATGAGACCTTTTCTAATTCCAACTTTTATTCCAATAATAATAACAATAATAATAATAATCCAATTAATTAATTAAATTAATAAATATTATATTAATTTAAATTAAATAATTATCCTTATTTCATCGGGGTGTTACAGTAGGGATGGTGTATGTCATGTTGAGACATTTGTGTACAATGCATGGATATTGGTGTGGAGTTTCCATGATTGTTAATTTGAGGGGGAGTTTTGGTTAACCTCCTCACGTTTGGTCAACCTAGGGTCTGGTTGGCTGTTCACCGGTGTCACATGGGTTCTGGGTGTTGTGTGACACATCTGCAAGGAAGGATTCATCTCTCTCATTCCTAAGGGTGAATCTAATATGGAAATATCCTCAAAACTGTTGAGATGCTTGCAAGCAGAAGATGTTGACACAAGAAGAGTATTTCCAAAATATTCTTATGGTGGAAGTATCTGAAAGGATAATTGGAAAAGGATTTAAGATCAATGTCTACCTGTGCCAAGTACAAGTATTTAATTGATTATCCTTGGAGCTCAAGATAACTGATGTTCTAAAAGATGTTGGAACATCTCTTCTTCAAGACCCTGTGCAGAATCACAAGAAGGATAGTACATTGGTTTATGATCTATCTCTTTGGTGGCAGCAAAAGCATATGATCTCTGAAAAGGTTTCCTGGCAAGGAACATGTTCAGCCTTGGTGTGTACAAGATGAAGAAGACATCATAGTCTTGATGGTGGTTACTTGGATCAGTTTATTTCTGATCTAGGTAAGGAAGTGCATTGGCTAATGCACACTATGGAGTTAGGAACAAGTGGCAGCATTCTTGACATCATGGAAACAACCTTGCCTGAGGAAGTGGAATCCTTGGTATAGCTGAAGGGTTAGTCTCTAACTGGTCCTTCTGAAGACTCATGCATCAGAGTGTCTGATGTCTTTGGAGAAGAAGCAGGGATTCGTCAAGGTGTGAGCTTGGATGACTTAACTGCAAACCTGCAAGATGGAGGTTGTTTACTCAAACCTGGTTCCACAATCAAGTCTATGAGAGCGTTGAACTCTTGTTCTGTGAAGGGAGGAAGTTCTTTCAAGTGGCAGAAGAAGGAGCTGAATTCAACAGCTAGATGTTAAAACACAATGTTGTGACATTTGGTTCAACATCAGAATCTTAGTTAGTGAAGTGGCACATCAACTTAAGATAGAAGGGTTTACAGAGTTGTAGATTGGGTACTTCAAAAAGATCGTTCTCATTGCAGTTCTTTGGAGGTGCTAGATGGAGATGTCACTACTGTGGTAGATTTGGTCATATAAAAGCCTTCTGCTATAGGTTGCATGGTTATCCTAACCAAACCCCTCATGTCAGACCTAAGCATAAGGTATCTAAGCATAATGCCCCCATCATGAAATGACAATGGGTTGCTAGTTTAGCTCACACAGCTCTAAGGGCGTTTACCAGAGAAGACTGATACTTTAATAGTGGCTGCTCAAGACATATGACTGGTATGGAGAAGTTATTGGTGGATCTACAACCTCACACTACCAGTTATGTGACCTTTGGTGATGGTGCTAAAGGAAAAATCAAGGGTGTTGGTAAGCTGGACAACTCTGGAGTTCCAGAACTGAATAATGTGCTGTTAGTAAAAGGACTAACTGCTAATCTCATCAGCATTAGCCAGCTGTGTGATCAAGGTTTCTATGTTCAGTTCACTAAGGAATTATGTGTTGTGACTAATGGAGGTTATGAGAGGATCCAGGTCTAAAGATAACTGCTATCTATGGGAACCTAACGTCTCAAACTACTCCTCAATTTGCCCCTCAGCCAAGGAAGAACATGAGGTGAAGCTGTGGCATTGACGTCTTGATCATCTTCATTTAAGGGGAATGAATAAGATCATATCCAAGGAAGCAGATAGAGGAATTCCAAAGCTACTTATTGATGAAGGGAGAGCCTGTGGAGAATGCCAGGTTGGCAAGCAAACCAAGATGTCACATCCTAAGCTGGGACATCCTACAACATCCAAAACTCTAGAACTGTTGCTCATGGACTTAATGGGACCTATGCAGGTTGAAGGTCATAATATCTTTGGGAGAAGTCTGATAAACGTGGAGAGGTCAAAAAGTGGCATTTGATTTTTTTCATACGAGGATTCATGAAGGAGGTAATCAACCAGTGGCATTTGGTCTATCCCAGAAGTGAGCTCGAAAAATCAAGATAATCAACATATGGCAGCTGATTATTCTTGAGGAAAGCCTGAGACAAATTACTTTTGTGCAGAAAAGTAGTAATTTGAAGACAAAAGGAGGTGCTTTCTATTCATCTCTTGGAACTTGTGGTAGGAGTTCTGAGCTATCTATGGAAGATTATCTCTTGTAATGGGATGAGAATGTATATGTCCAATATGTGTCTGGTTTCTTTTGGATCAAGCTGGTGACTCAGTGATATCTGAAGATTATCAAATGGTGTTCTTTATTATGTTGTGAAGGATGTCCTAACTTATGTTAGAACATTGTGTGAAGTGGTTTTCTGTTCTGGTTAGAAGAGAGATTGACACAGAGTGTGAATGTGTTCAGCCAAGAGGGTTGAACAGAGGGTGTGCTCTTGAAGACATGAAGATGCGTCTTATGTTTTCCATTTATCAAGTGGTCTGGGTTCTCTTTGAATCAGGAAGTATGTGAAGGTCCAACGTTGGGGTGTTGGATATGTTCATGTGTGATCTCCAAGTTTCAAGAGGAGAGTGGGTTGTTCATGACAGGGGGAGTTCTGTCTTTGCGCTGCAAGTAATCATCAAGCTTGTGGTCTATGTGTTCTCAGATAACAAGGTATGGCACCTTGTTAGTTATTGGGATGATATGGTGTGTGTCAAGGCTGAGTGGGCAGAAGAATGTCTGACCGGATGTCATGACATTGCCTTGGACAATATTGTTATTTCCTTCTGAAACTTACAGTCATAAGGAAATATGGATGTGGTGTGTCTCATTATGATATATTAGAATGAGCCTGTGTGTTACAGTTGTGTGGTACAGGGGGAATAACCATCTACTGTTGTTTGTGATTTTGGTTGTAGTGGTGCTAGATGTCAAGCTACCACTGGAGGTAAGAAAGTGGTTTTAGGAAATAGTGATTGGGAGAATACATGAAGAATGCAGACAAAAGCTGGGTTGAATGTTAAGACATCGCTTGCAACGTGTCTGATAGCATTTATGAAATAGTCTACATGCATTGGAACTGTTGTTTCTGAAAAGAAACAGTCAAGAGCTATAAAAGGTATTCAAAGATAGTCTGGGATATTGTTGGTGATTCTCTGACTGATTCTCAGCAAATATTTATGGATCTTGACCAAGCATTTACTCCTACCGTTAATTCCTAAGCACGGTCTGGCCTATTTAAAGGATGTATCAACACTCATCTTCTCACAAGAGCGACATTCCATTCCCTCTAAACCATGGGGTTTGTTAAGATTTGGGCATACTGCGCCTGGATCTGGTTTTGTGAAGGTTTCAGTTATAAATGTTTAGCTAAAAAGGGGGAGAGAAACATTGTCCTGAGGATGTACCAGAAACAAGCAAAATGTGGTAGCAAGCAGAAGTTGGTTTCAGGCACAAAAGTCACTAACTGGGTATATCACTTGTGTCTTGTGATCTGAGTTAAGAGGACAGTTGTGTCTTGTGATCTGAGTTACATTATCTATGTACTCAGCATTACATATTCTTCAAGAAGCTCTAGGGTTGAGGGGAAGGGTTGTGATGCAGCTGATCCTTGTACAACTTCTTCTTCGTCTTGTGATCTGAGTTAAGAGGACAATTGTGTCTTGTGATCTGAGTTACATTATCTATGTACTCAGCATTACATATTCTTCAGGAAGCTCTAGGGTTGAGGGGAAGGGTTGTGATGTAGTTGATCCTTGTACAGCTTCTTCTTCATGTACACCAAAGTTGGTGTTGGTGATGCCGCTGACCATGACAAAGAGGAAGTGCAGACCCATATTGGGATGTGGTGTCTAGTGTAATGTTTATTTGTTTTAGCTAAAATTTTCCAAAGGGGGAGATTGTTAGTACCTTAGGATTGGCATTAATTTTGTAAAATAAATAATGTAATCACCTCTGTTGTTTTAATATGTTGGGTTGAAGAAGTTCAACATCTGGACCAACATGTCATGTAGGATGTCATAACATCGTGACTGTGACATCGTGCCTGTGTATAAAATTGAATGAGTTAATTCTGTTATGTGTTAACTGATTCAATATTCAGGGATTAGTTAGAATCCTATGTGGCGTTATTTGTGGAGGTCTTGAAGACTCAATCAGAATATTGGGTGAATATACAGTTTCCAAATATGGAGATATTTTAGGAAGTAAAATATTGAAGACCTTGATTGTAGCAGAAGTTTTTTGCTGGCTTTGTAACAGCAAAGGAGAAGTTTGCTGCGATTTCTGAAGGCCCAAATCCAGTTGGGTGTTTAGGTTATAAATAGCAGATTATAACCTAGGTTTTGAAAGCCTCAAACAATGTAAAATTAGGGGTGTGTGTGAGGTAAACCTCCAAACTTGTGGGAAGGTTACCATGTGTTTCTCAGTGCTCGAAGGCATGAGATTATTTGTAACTCAAAGCCTGTAGGTAAGAGTTTGTTGTGGTCTTGAACGAAGCTGGGAAGCAAGTTCAAGTTATTTAGCATTACATTGTATTTGTAGTGATAGGAATGGAAACTGGAGGTTTCTATCTAGGAGTTCCTAGGTATAGATTGCATTGGGTAGGGATTAAGTGAAGAGTTGTAAACGGGGGAGTTTAACTCTGAATTAATACTGCTGATAGTGGATCTTCTTCCTGGCTTGGTATGCCCCCAGAGTAGGTGATGTTGCACCGAACTGGGTTAACAATTACTTGTGTTTTTACCTTCTGCACGTTATAATTCGGTCTGTTATAAAATAAGGTCAACCTGTAATGCTTTAACAGGTGATGTTCAAATCAATGTTGAGACATCATGCTGATAACTGTGCAGGCTCAACAGAAGTAAGTGCTTGTTTGATCTCTGCTGTGTCTTTGTACCAGATGGACAGAACTGGGTGTTCTTCCATTCTATGGTGATATAGTAGCAGATGTCGTGACATCTGTGAATGTGTTCATATCAGTACTGGGTTTTAATTTGTATAACTGTCTTGCTGTATTAGTAACAATGTTGGATCAGATGTCATTACTTGGAGTAGAACATCTGACCTCTGACTACACCAGAATTTCAGAGCATATGGAGAAAAAAAATGTAAGTTTGAAACCTTACAATCTCTAAGTTTTCTAAACTTCTTATTTATATTTTAATTATTTTATTTCTTATGACAATTTATATGGAGGTCGTACCTTCAATACCTAGTGTCTATTATAGTGATAGCCGAGTCTGGAGTGTGATAACTTATATTATATGTTTCATTACTGTTGAGATGCATCAGACAAATATGGTCAAACTCTAGTTTGGGTTTGAACAACAAATCCCTTCTCAGTCGAGATGTCTAAGAGAATACCACAACATGACTATGGTCGAAGCATGGGAAAGACATTGGCCAGATTTGAACAAAGATGAGGTTCAAGAATGAAAAAAAAAAGGTATTTAGTATTGTAGGGGAACACGGTAGTTGGTGAGGCTAAGTCAAGTAGAGAATATATGGATTGGTTTTTGTTAATTCCATTTATGCATGCTGCTCTGACATAATTTTTGAACGATCCTCGTCAACATGCCTCTTCTTCAACACCCGCGCCCATACATCATGACATTCCCCCCATGCACACATTCCAATTTCGGACCCAAATATCTTCATCCTCCCAACAAACATATCACCATACCCATACCACAAAAAACACACCTTTTATGACACCTCATCCTAACAACAAACTCCTCACACCCTATTCCCTTAAAAAACTAATACTACAACTAACAATATCAACAACAAACCACCATACACCCACCCATACAATACACTCCAATTCCTCAATCAAACTTCAACAACTCAAACCCCCAATCCCAACATGGAACATTTATCACTACATTCTCTCAACATATTTCTTCATTCAACCTTGATAATGTATATTATCCTCCAATTCAACAGACCCAACCCGACACCTTCACACAACCAACACATTCACTCCCCGACTTTGAATTCACTGATGAACCAGGTTTTTTCATTCAAGATTTTGATGGTATGGATATAAACCCCAATACAACACATCAAAATCAAGATTTGTCTTCCGGCTCATCTTCATCTCCTCTAAGACAAAGAACTGAAGAGTTGGCAAGGGAAAACGCAAAAAAAAAAAGGGCACCAAATATGTAACAGACGATCACTATAATAAATAAAATGTATATTATTTCTTTACGATCAATAAAATGTATATTACTTCTTTAAATTGTTTAAATGCTTAATTATCATAATCATAAATATATTACAAAAAATACAATTTAATTTGAAATTTATTAAAAATATTTTTTTTAAATTATATTATTAAAATAATATATTTATTATTAAATTAATTTATAATAATAACATAAATAAATAAAAAATATTACACTCTCCGGCCAATGAATGACCGAGTTCCTTCATGCCTGTAAATACAACATGTCTTCGCTGATTGAATAGACGAGTCCCTTCTTAAAAAGCGATACTCTAGAAAAAATTCAAATTATGGCCGTTTGCGATTTTAATTTCAAAAACATAGTAGAACAGTACAAAAGTCTATACATAAAAGTTAAATTAAACTTTAATTCTATTACGTTGAACGCAAGGGGATTCTTATTAGAAAAATCAAGTTCTACGTATTGATAATTTGTGTCACTCACCGTTTATACCCACACGTCAAATTAAAAAATTTATATAGAATGTCAACTTTCATCTTATAAATTGATTTTATAGATATGAATTAAGCAAAATTCTAATTCTATCTAACTCGATGTGAAATACAGTAAACATTTTAAGTAACCTAATGATAGTTATGTTTTTTAGGCTTCTTAAAGTTGAATTGACAAGCACAAAATCAAATTACTATCTATACTTAGATTAAGACATCATTATTAGGTCCATCTATTCATGTGTCTTTTTACAACAACTTCCTTAATAAAGGAAGTTTGAGGTTGTGTTAACCAGAAACATATATATTTGAATTTTCAAACCAGCTGGGATAAAACCGTGTTTGCATGTATAATCAAAATCCTACTTAACTATTAGGTATGAATATTGTCATGATTAATCAGGAAATAATTGAGTTAGCTAGGTAGCATCTATGATAACATAATATGTATATTAATAGATGTTCTAGGAATAATCTTTCTATGCTTGTAATATGAGTCTAGGGCTTTTATAGTAATGAAAATGAAACTTTTATTAGCTAAACTCTTGCTGTCATCTGCCAACTCCCAGAAGTTGGTGCCAACTTCTGTCTAGCTTATTTGTGGCTGTGAGTGATTATCAAAGTTATGCTAAACCTAATATGTGAATTATATTGCTATGATGGATTACGTATAATTAGGTAAGTTCATTTTCAGGCAGTTTCTTGAAGATTCATTTTAAAAAATGATTATTTATTTATTTTGAAAAATGGTTATTATGAAAATAAAATAAAATAAAATAAATAGAGATTATTTAAAACTCATTATATTATAAAGTAAAATATAATATAGACGTTCAATAACTTAAATATTTACTATTAAACATTTTCCACAATCAAAATTATGTAGCTGTTTAATCAAAGATATATCAAATATATTTTATAAAAAGCTATGTAGAATAGTTTTTAATTTGTACGATTATTTTGAAAATTTTAAATATTTAAAAAAAGTCAAAGAAAAATAATTATATACTTGAAATAATATATTTTAAAGTTATTTAAATAGATTTTTTATTTAAAGATTAAAAAAAATCTTTGTTAATTTTCTTAACAAAACAATGTAATATTATATAAAATATTTTAAAAATAAACCGTAACAAAAATTACTTTTATTTTTGAGTTGTTTATGTGAGAATTTGAATAAAAATAACTTAGAGAAGAAGGGAGCCATTAAACATTACAACTTTTGGGATAGGTTCATGAGGTATTTTTTTTGTCTCTTTTGTAACATAAAAAAATTATTATTTAAAAGTTTAAAATATATATTTCATAATTATTTGTAATAATGAAAATACAAAACAATTTTTTAAAATCTTGATTAGTTAGGTATTTTTTTGTCTCTTTTGTTACATTAAAAAATTATTATTAAAAAATTAAAAATATATATTTTACAATCATTTGTAATAATGGAATACAAATAGAAATTAATAAAAAATAATATTTTACTCAAAAATTAGAAAAAAAATTATATATCATATGTGGACTTTGGATCCTCTTCTCTCCTTCTTCACTATTTATCTCTTAATCTTATTCTATTTCTTTAAAAAAATGATTTTATAAGAAAGAGAGAGTGAGATTAAAAAAGAAATAGAGAGAAAAGAGATAAATAAAGAAGAAGAAAAAAAGAGATAATCTAAGTCCATTTTATGTGATCTTTGCACGACCCCGCCTTTTGATTTGACAAGGTTATGTTGGCTTGTCATTCGATTTAACATGAATATGTGATTAATATCACATGTACCTTGTCTAAATATTTATTTTGTGATGGAACCTTGTCTAAGTAATTATAAAATACATAATTTTTTTCTTAATTTTTTTCTTATGCTTTTTAATTTTTAAACATATTTGTTTGTGCAATTGTGTATTCTAAAAATTTCTAGAGTTTATGACATTTTTTTGATTTTTTTTTTAAAATAACCATGTTCTTAAAAAAAAATACGAAAATAACCATGTTTGGGGAGGATGCGTCGGGGGAGTTGGCGCACCCCAAAAAAATTAGAGGAGTGAGGCGCAATACAGCTGGCGCCTGCATGGCGTGTGTGTTTCTTTTGAAAATAAAATTTATTTTTGCAACCAACAAGAATCGAACACACAACCTTCATATTAATTTGTTTCATCATATATTGAATGAGCCATTGATCAATTGTATTTTTTAAATTGTATTAAAATAAAACACAAAATAATTTTATTAATAAAACACAAAATACATTATATATTAATAATGTATTTTGAATACATTATAAAATAAGAGTAACATATTTTGGCGCCTGCAGCCAACAATTATTTTGTATTAATATAAAAAATATATTATTCTTATTTTATTTTATTAAATTTTATCTCTATTCTTTAATTTTTAAAAATATTATATATATTAATATATTATTTTATATTTAATGAGTCATTGTTATTGTTTCATCATATATTTTGTGTTTTATATTATATATTAACATGTATTAATATTTCAATTGTATTTATAATAAATATTATGAAGTTTTATTTGAATTTTTTTGTAAAAATTGATATAAAAACTTCATAATATTTTTAAATATAATTGAAAAATACAATTGAAAAATTATATTATTTTAAATATAATATATTTTTAAATATTATATTACTTTTTATAAATAATATAATATATTAATACATGTCTAAGTTATATAAAATAATACTTAAATATTTAATATATAAAAAATTAATAAAATATAAATACATTATAAAATAAAACACAAAATAATTGAATATTAATTTGAATATATTAATATATAATATTTTTAAAAATTAAAGAATAGAGATAAAATTTAATAAAATGAAAAAAGAACAATATATTTTTTAAAAATAAAACATTATAATAAATCAGATTTATTTTAATAATAAAATAAATACTATCAATTATTTTTTAAAAATCGTGCATAACTTAAATTAGATACTTTCTTCGTCCTAAATAATATTTTTTAAACAATTGAACAATGACTCATTAAATATAAAATAATATATTAATATATAATATTTTTAAAAATTAAAGAATAGAGATAAAATTTAATAAAATAAAAAAAGAACAATATATTTTTTATATTAATACAAAATAATTGTTGGCTGCAGGCGCCAAAATATGTTACTCCTATTTTATAATGTATTCAAAATACATTATTAATATATAATGTATTTTGTGTTTTATTAATAAAATTATTTTGTGTTTTATTTTAATACAATTTAAAAAATACAATTGATCAATGGCTCATTCAATATATGATGAAACAAATTAACATGAAGGTTCTGTGGTGCAATGGTAATGTCTTTCACTATTGATCCAAAGGTTGAGTGTTTGATCCTTGTTGGTTGCCAAAATAAATTTTATTTTCAAAAGAAACACACACGCCAAAAAAAAATCCATTTTTTTTTCAAGAAGTTTAGTTGTTAGAATTCATCTTTTAAAGATAAATAAATGTGATATTGCGAATTCGAATTCGCACATCTACATCTAATATATATATATATATATATATATATATATATATATATATATATATATATATATATATATATATATATATATATATATATATATTGAAACACTAGTGTTTGACGAGATCTGAATGTATTGTATAAAGTTGAAGATGACTTGGAATGGTAATCTGAGTATTAAATGTCACACCCTAAATTTTGCCCCACTTAATTCATTTGCATTCATGCATTTTCATTCATTTGCAGTCATTTATTTACATTTCATTCATTTGCATCTCAATGTTTGAATTAATTTTTTATGGTCATTTCTGGTCATAAAGGTTTTATTCTCATGCATGAATCAAGATTGATGGTTAAGAACTTTCGACCAATTTGTTTGAGTGATTAGTCTCGATCAATGCATATATTCGCGCATCATGCATCATTTGGAGTTTTTTTTATTAATAGGTATGAGATCTTTGTTTAAGACATAAGGATGCAGGCCTTTATGGTTTTGTTAGGCTTTGTGTCAAGTCCATTTTGATTAAGCCTAAGGTCACTTGTGTACTTCACTCTTGTTTCTTTTTAAAACTCTTAACATGTGACTTTCACATATTCTTAAATCTAGACTTATGTTTGAGTTTGATTTTTGGATGTTTGGAAAATCAATATTTAAGATGAAGTAGAATTGGATTATATTTTAATTAAGAAAGTCATGAGAAATTACAACTGTTTTTCACTACTATCTTAATGCATGTATTCATACCCCTAAGCTAAGGGACCTTCATTCATGGTCATTCACATTGCATAATTTTAATTTAATTCTAATAGCATTTTGCACAAAAAAAATCATTCACATTCTAATAGCATTTATTAATATTTCATAACTCACATTCATAAGACAAATTCATCCATATTGCATAATTTTTTATTCATAAGACATATTCATTCATGTTGCATGATTTTACAATTCATTCATTAACTTTTATTCATCCATAATCAAATCAAATCTTTGTGATACAAGGGAGGCACATTCATACAAGAAAAATATTGTAAATGCAAGTTTTGTTACAACACTTTGAATTTTGATTCAAGCATGTCACTAGTTTCTAACAAGGCGAAAGAAAATTGATCTAAGACCTAGTTCCAAAAAAAAGACCTAATATCAATTCACTTTGACTCCATGTTTAACTTTTCTTCAACTCCAAATTTCTTACCACCTCATTTGATCCATTCTCTCTAAGTCATATATAACATGTTCTTTTCTTCACCTCTAAGAAGTACATGCCATAACATTGCCAAATCCATACAGAAACCTAATACCAAAATAGAAAAATTCATATTCCAATAAATAAACAAAGAGAGCACATAAGCCAAGTCACCCAAATTCAAAAAAAAAGAGGGAAGTGAATAATTCTTATTGCTTTAAAATTGTTGATTCTAAGTGTTGGCAGCAATTTTGGTAAAATAAAGAATGTTCACAAGATGTTATGTGTGATGTCTTAATATGAGATATCCTATGTACCTGCTGGAGTCCAAGAACATGTTCATGCAAGATTGTTTCAGAATGCCACATACAATGCCATGGCTTCTGATATTGGATGTACCTGCTGGAACTTAAATGAAAGACATGTTCATGCAGGATTGTTTCAGATGACATTCACAAGGACATGGCATCTGATATGGTTGTACCTGCTGGAAGTTATAAAAGGAATTATTGGATTATGCATGATTTTTCCAGGATGTCAGACCCGATGTCATGACATCTTGTACACAGAACATTCAGTATGAATGTTTGGTGTTTTGTGATTGCACAATTAATGGCAATCTTTGTATGATTGAAGATATGATTAGCTGGCGCATTCAATCATGGATTACAACCAGATTTACTTATTTTCTAAGGAGATCTAACTAGCTGTTATAAAAATATTTGATTGGAAAATAGATTTAGGGTTTTCAAGATGTCCAAGCCCAGCTGGATGCTTCTATAAAAAGGGACTTAGAAAACCTGTTTGAATACACAACCAATACTGAGCGAAATATAGAGAGAGAGCTAGGGTTTGTGTCTGTTTAGTCGTGAGACTTGTAGGTTATTCAAGTCATCCATTGATGATTGAATTGGACTGATTTGTGGTTGTAATTTTTCACTCTAAAGCTGTTAAGCAAGAGTGTGTGTCTACTTGATAAAAGTTGTGAAGCAAGATCAAGTGTGTGTCTTCTTGATAAAAGGTGTTAAGCAAGATCAAGAGTGTGTCTTCTTGATTGAAACTGTGAAGTAAAATCAAGAGTGTGTAATTGAATAGTGTTTTCTTTTCACAAGGGATTGTTGTTTAAAATCATTGGTGTGTGATTGTAAGGAAGTGAGTGGGTTCTCATATCTAAGAGTGCTTAGGTAGAAATTGCACGGGTAGAGATTAGGTGAGAAAGACTGTAACTTTTTGAAGTGTACGGAGAGTCTTTGAACTAATTCTATTTTAGTGAATTTCCTTCCTGGCTTGGTAGCCCCCAAACATAGGTGAGTTGCACCGAACTGGGTTAACAATTGCTTGTGTTATTTACTTTACCATTCTGTATCTTTATCCTATGTGTGTTAACAGATATTAGTGTCGTGACATTACCTTCGACATCTTATATCTGATACCAGGATTTCAATTGGTATCAGAGCAGGCATCCTGCTCTGGTTCTGGGTGAGATCTAGGGACAATACTTTCTGGTATAATGGAGAGAGATGGAGGATCTGTTCATAGGCCACCAATTTTGGATGGTTCTAACTATGACTATTGGAAACCTCGAATGGTAGCGTTTCTAAAATCCCTTGATAACAAGGCTTGGAAAGCTGTGTTAACAGTTTGGGTGCATCCTGTCATTACTAAAGAAGGAGAAGCCACTACTGAGAAGAAGCCTGAAGAACAATGGTCCAAGCAGGAGGATGATCTTGATCTTGGAAACTCTAAAGCATTGAATGCAATATTCAATGGGGTAGACAAGAATATTTTCAGGCTGGTAAACAACTGTGAAGTGGCCAAAGATGCTTGGGACATTCTCAAGACCACTCATGAAGGCACCTCTAGGGTAAAGATGTCTAGACTTCAGCTGCTCACCTCCAAGTTTGAAAACTTAAGGATGAAAGAAGATGAAAACATTCATGAATTTCACATGAGTATCCTTGAAATTGCTAATGCTTCAGGAGCCCTGGGAGAGAAGATGACAGATGAAAAACTGGTAAGGAAAATACTCAGGTCACTCCCTAAGAGATTTGCAATGAAGGTGACTGCCATAGAAGAGTCTCAAGACATTTCCAACATGAGGGTAGATGAGCTAATTGGTTCCCTCCAAACCTTTGAGATGGGATTGAATGATGGAACTGAAAAGAAAACCAAAAGCATTGCCTTCATATCAAACACAAAAGAGGAAAACAGTCAAGATGTGGATAAAGAGTGGGCCAATGAAGTTGCAATGTTGGGGAGACAGTTCAACAGATTGTTAAAGAAAATGGATGTAAGATCCAAGGCAAATGTCAAGAACATCTCACCTGACATCAGCAATGGAAGAAGAGTAAGGTCAGAGGAGAAGCCCAAAGAAGGAAAAGAAGTAAAGTGCTATGAATGTGATGGGTATGGACACATTAGAACTGAATGTGGAACCTACCTCAAGAAGCAGAAGATGAGTCTTGCTGCCACCTGGTCAGATGAGAGTGATACAGAGGAGGCTGCAAATCTTGTGACTACTTTGACAGGAAGATGGGGATCTGATGAAGACTCAAGTGATGTTGAAGTAACCTTTGAAGAATTGGCCTCTACCTATAGAGAGTTGTGTCATAAAAGTGTAGAGCTGAGCAAGCAGGTTTTAAACCAGAAGAAAGAAATAACTCAACTTGAGAATGAGAAGGTAGAATATTTGGAAACCATCTCCAAGTTACAAACAGAAGCAGTGGTTCTGAATGCCAAGCTAGTTGAAAATCCACAAGCTGAAAGTCAGAAGGTAGCACAGCTGGAAAGAGAGAAGGCAGACCATGTGAAAACCATCTCTAAGTTTAAAACTGAAGTCATGTTTCTAAATTCTAAACTAGAAGAGATGACCAAGTATATAAGGATGTTAAGCAATGGATCTGACTCCTTAGACAAGATTCTCCAAACTGGACAAGTAACAGGAGACAAATCTGGCATTGGGTATAATGACTCAAAGCCTGAGAGCAGTTACACTGGTGCCAAATCTCAAGCCAAACCTAAGTGCATCCATAATAAAAGTAAACTTGTGATGTCACATCAAATGTTCCAACATCAGAGGAGAAAACAGTAGAAAGGGAAACACCAGAGATGGAGATGCCATCACTGTGGGAAGTTTGGTCATCTGAAGTCGTTCTGCTATAAACTGTATGGTTATCCTAGGCATACTCATCATCAGAATCACTATCAATCCAGACCCAAACAGCACAGGCCTATAATTAAGAAACAATGGATTCCTAAGACTACTGTTACTAGTCTGATAGCTATCATTCCCCTCAGAATCGCAGCCAAAGAAGAATGGTACTTTGATAGTGGATGTTCCAGACACATGACTGGAAACCAAGACCTGCTAACTGATCTGCATCATCATACCATAAGCCATTTAACCTTTGGAGATGGAGCAAAAGGTGAAACCAATGGAGCATAAGCTTTTGAAGTTTAGATGACCAAATATTTTGTGCCACAACTCACTTTCTTTCACAACACTTATTGCACTAAGGCATTCAGAGTCTGCAGTTTTAACATTCATTTTGAATATTCTATTCCTCCCCTGTTCCGACTTCATAGTCAGTTTCTGATTATAGTCATACAACTTTAAAAAATTGTCCTTCATGGCAACTGAAAAAACTTTCTTAATTAATTGACCTACATTTATCAAATTTCTTTTCATGCCAGAAACATACCACACATTCTGAATCAATGCTGATTTACCATTATTCAGAACTACTCTGACATTTCTCATACCTTCAGCATTAAGATATTTATCATCAGCACATCTGATCTTTGTCCTCTTACCATAGTCAATGTCAACCAGGAATTTCTTATTTCCAATAAGATGATTTGAGCAACCAATGTCCATATACCATGAGTCTGCCAAATATGCATCATCAAATTCAGAAGCCATCAATAACATATATTTATCATCATAATCTTTTCTATCTATGTTTGCTTCTTCTGATTTCCTTTTCTTGTTAGGACAACAATCAACAACGAAGTAGCCTAACTTCTTACAACAGTAGCACTGAACTTTCGTCTTGTCATACTTCTCCTTACCCTTCTAAACACTCTTTTTCCTTCCAGAGGTTAAGGTTTTTGACTTCTTAACACCATCAGATCTCTTTCTGGCTTCTGACCAAGACTGCTTATGATATTTCTTATTAGAAGTTGCTTTCAGAGCTTGCTGCTCTATGATCGCGTCCAGACATGTCTGTCGGATGATGGCTGCAAGTGCATAGTCTATCGTGTAGTTTTAAAATATTATCGAACCCACAACGACTAATAGTCAAGCTAATGTTATGTATCGTTGTAGTGCAAAGCTAAGGCTAAAGGTTATAAGGTTATGAACGGGAATAAAAATACTAATTTCTAAAGGTTTAAAAGTTATGATAAAACGAGCCCGAAGAATGGATTTCGTGTTCCTAAGGGCTTAGGTAAAACTGGGGCACTAAATACGACTCTATTACGTTATGTAGAAAATATCGTCTTAAAGGTCCCGTCTCACACTCTCGCACTATCGACAAAGACCATATCTCCTAACCACAAGAGTTTTCTCTCGCTTGCCTGCTCTAATTAGAAAGTGTATTTTGAAAGTAAATGAGATCCTAAACAATGCCTAAAGCGCTCTAGATGTTTTTAGGATCAATGCCTAGTTTCCACTATCTGGTTCCTTCCTCACACTCTCGCGCTATCGGATTGAACCTTGATTTGTTCTTCACTCTCATGCCAGAACAATAAAACATACATTTGGAAACTAAATCCAGAACATAACTAAATCATAAATTCGTGCCTATTATTTCTACCAATTCCCGTCGGTAACGACATTCCTCATACACCGGACTCAAACAGAATTAGTAAGACATAATTTTAATCAAAGATAACATGATCACAACAACTGAACTTAAAAACAACATGTCATGTAATGTAGTAAAGGCAATAACAAGTATAAATAATAAAGCAGTAAAAACCTGAAATTAAAGAAAACGGGAACTTGAATTGAATTTAAAATTCCGGCAAGATTGTTCTTGATCCAAGAGTACAATACAAATTAAAAGAAAACAAGTGTGACAATCCCTTGATGTAAGTTATTCTCACATTTACATGTAAATTTATGCTTAATACTAAAATGCGATTCGGAAGAGCTTCCACACGAATTGGATATCTCGAAACACCTCCGGGAGTCCTATTTATAGAGGTTTTTCATCCTTGTAACCTCCATTGATCGTGCAAGCAAAGTGGAGGGAAAATAGGTTGGAGAAAACTGCCCAGAACTGCCCACTAGCGCAGTTCTGTTTCTGCATGACAATGGAGAACGCCATTAGGGCAATGGAGAACGCCATTTCCTTGCTCATTAAATGACGTGGCAGGAAGTTCAATGGACAATGCCATCTAGCAGGTGGTGAATTCCATTTGCACAAAATGGCCAAATTTAACTCTTTTGCTCCTCTTTAGATCCTTTTTAGCTCCTTTTTCGCAAGGCTTCCAAATCTACAATGAAATCGGCTAACTGCAAAACGAATAAAATGGAAGTAAAAGGCGGTAAAATACATAAAAATAAATACAGATAATATGTGAAATAAGCCCAAAAACACGATACGATTTCTCGTTATCAAACTCCCTCATACTTAGATTGTTGCTTATCCTTAAACAATCACCCAACGCACATGAAAAACAATTAAGTATAATATCTGAAACATAGGCACGACGACACTCTAAGTAGTACGAGACAGCTAGGCTAATGCTAGATAAATAGGTACTAGGTATCAATAAGAAGGATATCGTAGTGACACACATCCGCATTTACACGGACAAAAACTCCCCCTATACAAAACCGATTCGAATCATGTCATTATAACTCGACCTATATTCTTTGTTATTTTTCAATCCTTTTTTCATTCTAGCGCAATCACATTAAGCTCGTTATCCACACACACTCAAGGCAGGTGAACCTCTTAGTGACTATGATCTCATTTTCAACTTTTTCGCACTTACTTAGCAAATTTTACTTAAATATCAACTGAATTTTTAAGAGTTCGTACCATTGAGATAAATGATTGGGTGAGGATCATCTAACGTAGAAGGGACAAATATTATCACAAATTTTATTCATTATATGTATATTTTTTTATTTTTGGGTTTGAGATCATACACGTATTTGCATCGGCTTCCTTACTCATATGTGCATTAGGATGGTGATGACTGCTAGTATAAAATACTCAAGGGGCTGCTTAAAGAAACTTAGAATTAAGGTCTTTGCATAATGGTTATTCAAATCAATGTCGCATACTTAAGGAGTTTAGGGTGTTAGGACGATACTGATATTATTTACACTTTCCCAAGTTTACCTAACAAAGCCTAAAAATGAGAAACAAACTATACTATAGATATGTCATGCCATTGAATTAGAACACATTTTTTTTATCATTAGGGGTCAAATCTAAGGAAATTTTCAAACAGAAGAAAAAATATCATCCAATAGGACTCAACAACATATGTATGACTCGACCAAAATCTAAAAAGAACTAACTAGGAAAATAATGAAAATGAAAAATAAAACAGTAAATAATAGAAAAGTAAAGCGGTAAATCTCTTCCCCCATACTTGAACCAAACATTATCCTCAATGTTTCAGTGCAAGGCAGAGAAAGGAGTAGTAAAACCTGGTAAGGGGCTCAGTGATGTCGGCCACAACCTATGTGTCGTCCAATACCTCCTCTACCAAACACAAGATGGGTACATGTTGCATGTACTCCCTCATACCTAAAATTTCCATGTGCACTCTGTTCATCTTCTCGGTGAGTCACCCATGTTAAGCTTGGTCCTCTCGATAAAGTCAAGTTGAGTCTCTCTGATCTGATCAACGGTGACCCTCATCTCCTCCTGTTGCCTCTGAATATTCCTAAGTAGCACATCACAGTCCGCATCGACATCATTCCGATGTCTAAGCTCACTTAGAATATCATCAAGAGTTTTCCTCATGGCGGTGTAGTCATACTCCTCGCGGGGATGATATCCGGATGAGATACCTGCAAAAGATTCAGGAAAAGCATGTGTGGTGTATGCATGGGCGCTAGTCTGGGGAGTATCTTTCTCCATATGATCAGGCTCAGGGGTGTTAAAATAAAAAGTCCAATTAGCGCTCATTCGCATGTTGATGCATGTGACACAAGGTAAAGTAACCCCCTAACCTCCCAGTTGCTAATCATCAGAAAATATTTGTCGTCTGGTGTATTCTTGATAAGGCGCATGCTACGACAATAGTCAAGGTCGGCAAAATGAGTCTCTAACGGCTCAAGCTTAGCCAACTCCGTGCCTAAGTTTAACGCAAGGGCTATAGATGTAATCGTCTCTCCAACACGAATAGGACCTCATGTCCTAACACTGGTGGACTGGAAGTATGCTAATAAGAATGGTGTTGGGTTAACTTTGGTTTTAGATAAGGCACAAAAAATAAGGAAAAGGTCTCTAGAATTTACGTTTCCGGTATTTTCTCGACCAAAAATAGTGCTAGCCAAAATGCAGTGCAAATACCTAATGGTTGGGTTATGAATAGAGGTAGCTTTAAGGCCTTCCCAGTCGGTGGTGGGTTTTCCCATTAGTTGCTGCCAAAAGTCGAGAGCGCTGGATTCCCAATCGCTCTCTAAAGGGTGTTTGCAAGCATACTCGTCTCCATGAGGAAACAAAAATAAATTGGCCATTTGGTCTTGAATAATACCGTAACTTCTATTGGACATCCTAAAGTGGGAAGTGCTAGTGGTACTGGATCCTCCTATAGGGGTGGTGTATCGTAAAGAGCTTAAGAACTTGTAGGTAAGTCGAATATAGGTAGGATTAGTTAAAGAGCAAAAGTGAGACATACCTAGGTTATTAAGCATCCAATGGACATTGTCAAATAAACCCAAATCACGATGGGCATCATCATCGGGGTACCTCGTCACTAAGACGTCCCTCTTAAAAAGTTTGTGGTATCCGCTCCTTTGATTTTCTCCATCGATTCCGTCGGTGAATGCAGTTCCCATATAGTCAATCTCTCTTCTTGGTCTAACTACTCTAGGAGGCATGTTGAACGAAGGGAAAGATAAATTGGAAGAAAAGATTATAGGTGTTGCGAGGAGAGAAGAGTGAGAGGAAAGGATTGTGAAGTTAGAATGTGGGTGTTTGTGGATTTTATAATGATTTGGAAGAAGTGGAATGGTTGGGAGTTATAGATGTTTAGAGTAGGAAGTTTAGGAGATTTAAATGAAGGGTATTGAAAAAATGCGCAGGAGGGAAAGGAAAAGAAAGAAAAATGATTTGTTTTCCTAATATGGTGGTCGCCATTAGGCATATGGAGAACACCATTTGCCTAAATTGATGGGCTTTATATTCAAAGTTAATGGCAAACGCCATTAACCTAAAATGCGCAACTTTTCAGCTTTTTCTTAAGATTACTGCAGGTAAATGCTTCTAAGGCTATAAAACAGCTAGTGGAAATAATTAAAACGAATAGCCATAATTAAGAAGCACAAAATTTGCAAGAATCAAAATAATAATCGATTAAATAAAATAATTGACTGAAATGGAAATTACATTAATTAAAGATAGTAGTAACACATGTTCACGTCGATATACCGATGGTAAAGTAAACACAAACTGAAAATTAATAACAAAGGGAAAATTGATGACAATTGAAAATACTAAACTATAAAATAGGGAAACTCTAGTACAATCGATCAACACTAGCCATCACTTCGGTCCAAAAGAGCGTTGTAAGGAATGAACTTGCTAGAAAACATGATTGAACTTCTCATTAACAACATCCATAAATCCGAGGAGATCCACTCGAAGAGAATTTTCTTCTCCTCTAATGAAATCAACTTTAGATTGTAGAGCATGTATAGCAGTGCCGAAATCAACAGGAGGAACAACATCATGTGCACCATAGGCATGTAAATTAGCATAAGGGAAAATGGCTTATGGGTTCTCATAATGTTAAAGGCTATCAGGAGGTGTAAGAGACTCACTTTGTCCCTCTAAGTTGTAAAACCAGTTATCACGGTTGTGGACATTAGTTTTCTCATGGTTTGGAAGTGTAAAGTTCCAGACTACTTCGTTATCAATCAACAACTCAAACTCCACCAGTCCTAAATTGGCAATGATGTCTCGGTTGAAATTGAAGTCTAGGTGCATGGGACGGATACCTCCAAAAGCATGTAAGCGGTTAAGTGGGTATCTAAGGCCTAAAGCATCAGCAATCATGGTTACTAACCCACCAAAGATAATAGTACCATGGGTTTCTCGGGGAATCATGTCGAGGTTTGCTAACATAAAGGCATCAGCATTCACTGGTCTCCCTTGGGAGGCACAGTAAAGGATAAAAAGTTTGTCCCTAGAAACAACAGTGATGTTATCTTCCTTGCCGAACAGGGTATAAGCCACGATTTTATGAAAGTATCATACAACAGGGTTGTGGATGTTTGCGGAAAACATGGTGTGAGGTTCAGGATGGTAATTTTTTGTTATGGTTCCCCAGAAAAAGTTAAGGTCCAGGTATGTAAAGGCATCATTAGGGGCAATGGTTTATGCATCAGGGCCATTAGGAAATCCTAGTAACTTAGCCATCTCACGGTGGATGAAACAGTACTTGGTTTTGAAGAGCCTATTCCTCTGTTATGGTCATAGTAAAGGGAACTCAGGAATTCAAGGGTGAGCCTACGGTATTGGCTATACCTCTTCCTCACAGAAAAACTATCCCAACCTACTTGGTTGAGAAGATACATAACACTGTCTCTTAATCCTAAGGTAGTCAGGGTCAATCCATCAGGATATAAAGAAAGTGTCATTTCCCTCTGTGCTAACATGTAAAAACGACGCCTCTGATTTTCGCTCCTAAATATAACCTCCATATTATCAACAGGCTTCATACTTCTAAGTTAGTGATAAGCTATCCTAAGTTATGTTAGCCTGAAAGTAAACAAAGGTTATTCTATTAGTAAAAGGTACTGCATGGAAGTGTTAGAATAGTTAGTAATAGTAATGGTAATAAAAACAAACATAGAATAAAAATAAAAATAAAAATAAGAAAATAAGAATGAAAATGAAAACAACTAAAAAGAAATGATAAAGACTAAATATTGTGGGTTGCCTTCCATGCAACGCTTCATTTAATGTCAGGAGCTCGACATTAATTTAGAACGGTGCTGATCTTTTGAAAGAGAGGGCAACTCTTCTAATTTATAGCTCATGCATAAATCCTTATTTTCTACATTGTGGTAGTGCTTAAGTCGTTGTCCATTTACAATGAATAGTTGATTGGTTTTACCTCTTATTTCCACAGCTCCACTTTGGAAAGCTCTCATGACCTCAAAAGGGACAGACTATCTAGAACGAAGTTTTCCCGAAAATAATTTGAGTCGAGAATTAAAGAGAAGGACTATGTCACCCTCATTGAATTCTCGCCTTGTAATTCGCTTGTCATGCCACTGTTTGGCTATTTCCTTATAAATGCGGGCATTCTCATAGGCATCTAATTTAAGTTCTTCTAATTCATGGATATCCAAAATTCTTCTCTCGTCTGCTGCTGTGTAATTCATGTTAAGGGTCTTAATGACCCAATAAGCTTTATGCTCGAGTTCCACAGGCAGGTGACATGATTTTCCATAAACTAGTTTGAATGGTGTTGTTCCTATCAGGGTTTTGTAAGTTATCCTATAAGGCCACAAAGCTTCATGAAGTTTTGCAGACCAGTCTTTTCTAGAAGTTACAATGGTTTTCTCTATAATTTGTTTGATTTCTCTATTGGAAACTTCAACTTGCCCATTTGTTTGAGGGTGATATGGTGTTGCTACACAGTGTTGGACTCCATATTTAAGCAATAATCCTTCGAAGATTTCGGAAATGAAGTGAGATCCTCTGTGACTAATTACAAGTCATGGTACACCGAATCTAGGGAAGATTTGATTCTTGAAAATTTTAATTACTACTCATGCATCGTTAGTGGGAGAGGCTACTGCCTCAATCCATTTTGATACGTAATCCACTGCAACAAGTATGTATTTGTTACCAAAAGAAGATGGGAAAGAACCCATGAAATCTATACCCCAGACATCAAAGACTTCTAATTCTAAGATACCTCTTAGTGGCATCTCATCGCGTGTAGATATATTTCCAGTGCGTTGGCACCTATCGCAATTTTTAATCGCGATGTGGACATCTTTCCATAGATTAGGCCAAAAGAGGCCAGATTGTAAGATCTTCGCACAAGTCTTCGAGGTTCTTGCGTGTCTTCCATAGGATGCAGAGTGACATTGAGATATGATATCATTTACTTTTGATTCAAGGTCACATCGACGGAAAATACCATTGGTGCCTCTCTTGAAAAGTAGTGGTTCATCCCAATAATAATATTTAAGATCATGGAAGAATTTCTTCTTTTGCTGGTATGTTGAGTCTGATGGAAGCACTTTAGCGGCTAAGTAGCTGACAAAGTCAGCATACCGTGGTAGGACGGTCTTGGTGCAAGTAGATTCCACAACTTCATTAGTTTATGTGTCGTTATACATTAAAGAGCATTCGATCGTATTGCTTCCGTTTTCTAACTGGGCTACAAGTCGATCATAAGGAAAATCATCATTGATGGGCACTTGTTTGGGTTTTAGATCCTCAATCCTAGAGAGATAATCTGCTACCATATTCTCGGTGCCTTTCTTATCTTTGATCTCTAGATCAAATTCTTGTAAGAGTAGAATCCATCTTAAAAGTCTCAGCTTAGCATCCTTCTTACTTAAAAGGTACCTAATTGTGGCGTGGTCGGTATAGACAATTATTTTTTCTCCTACTAAGTAGGAATGAAATTCATCTAAGGCAAACAGAATAGCTAGGAGTTATTTTTCTGTGGTGGCGTAGTTCATCTATGCCTTTTCTAGGGTTCTACTTGCATAATAAATAACATGAAGCTTTTTATCTTCTCTTTATCCTAAGACAGCGCCAACGACATAATCACTAGCGTCACACATTATCTCAAATGGCTTACTCCAATCAGGTGGTTTCATAATGGGTACGGTAACAAGAGCATTTTCAGATGTTCAAACGCTTTTAAGCACTCTTCTTCAAATATGAATTCAGCGTCTTTCATTAATAAGTTTGTTAGTGGTTTTGTTATTTTAGAGAAATCCTTAATGAACCTTCAGTAGAAATTGGCTTGTCCTAAGAAACTGCGAATTTCTCTAACGGTTTTTGGAGGTTAAAGATGTTTTATAATTTCGATTTTTGTTTTATCCACTTCAATCCCTCGATCAGATACGACATGTCCAAGTACAATTCCTTGTCAGACCATGAAATGGAATTTTCCCAATTTAATACGAGATTGACCTTAACGCATCTCTCAAGTACCATTTCTAGGTTCGAAAGACATCCTTGAAAGCTTTGCCCACAAACAGAGAAGTCATCCATAAATACTTCCATTATGTTGTCTATAAAATCAATAAAGATCGACATCATGCATCTCGAAAATGTTACAGGGGCACTACACAGTCAAAACAACATTCGTCGATAGGCAAATGTACCATAAGGACATGTGAAAGTAGTCTTTTCTTGGTCATCAGGATGAATAAGAATTTGAAAGAATCCTGAGTATCCGTGTAAATAGCAAAAGTGAGAATGTTTAGCCAATCATTCAAGCATTTGATCAATGAAAGGTAATGGAAAGTGATATTTACGAGTGGCTTTATTTAATTTTCTATAGTCTATGCACATTCTCCATCCAGTTTGAGTTCTTTTTGCTATGGATTCGCCTTTCTCATTACTAACAACGGTAACACCTCCCTTCTTTGGAATGACATGTATCGGGCTGACATAATTACTGTCAGATATCGGGTATATAATTCCTGCTTATAATAGCTTTTGTACCTCCTTTTTGACTATATCACTCAAGATAAGATTTACTCTTCTCTGATTCTCTCTAGGGGTTTTACAGTCGTCCTCTAGCATAATACGATGCATACATATAAAGGGACTTATTCCTTTTAAGTCGGAGATGTTATAGCCTAGAGCTGTTGGATATTTTCTTAAGAAATGGAGTAACTTTTCGGTTTCTATCTATCCTAAGTCAGCATTGACTATGATTGGTCTTTCAAGCTCGGTATCTAGGAATTCATACCTTAGATCTTTGGGTAGTGTTTTGATTTCTATCGAAGGTTTCTTTAGGCATGGCATTGGATTTGGTGTTAGTGCTAGACATTCTCTCAAATTGTCATCTACGTATGGCTCACACCAATTATCGTCTTCGAATATAGGAAGTGTTGGAATCTTTAGTACTTCAGTATACTTAGATGGTCCCTTCTCCATTTCTTTCACACATTCATTGGTGACGTCTAAGAAACAACATGATTCGTCTATAGCTGGTGCTTGTAGGAATTTAGCTAAGAGAAATTCAACTTTTTCTTCTCCAACTTAGAATGCTAGCCTACCTTTCTTCACATCTATGATGGCTCCGGCTGTGGCTAAAAAGGGTCTTCCTAAAATAATAGGGATGTGGGAATCCTCCTTTATATACATTATTACAAAGTCGGTAGGAATATAGAATTGTATTATACGAACGGGAACATTCTCTAGCATACCTACTGGAAATTTTATAGAACGGTCAACTGGTTATAGAGACATCTTGGTTGGTCTTAATTCTCCTAGATTGAGTTTTTCGCATGTGGATAAGGGCACTAAACTAACACTGGATCCTAAATCGCATAGAGATTTCTCTATGATAAACTTACCGTTTACACATGGTATGAAAAAACTACCTGGGTTTTTCAGTTTAGGAGGCACATTGTTCTGAATAATAGCGCTACACTCGGCGGTAAGCATAACAGTTTTGTCATCCTTAAGCTTTTTCTTGTTGGATAGAATCTCTTTAAGGAATTTATCATATGAAGGCATTTGCGTAATGGCTTCTGTGAATGGTATAGTGATATTAAGTTGCTTCAGAAGTTCTACAAATATCTTGAACTGTCCTTCATTTTTGGACTTAACAAGTCTTTGGGGATAAGGTATACGTGGTTTGTATGGTGGTGGGGGCACATAAGGTTGTTCTTTATCACTCGCCTTTCCTCTTTCATCTTCTTTTCCATCATTGGTTGGTTGGTTTACCTTTTCGGTTCCCTTACCAGAATTTTGATACATGGATGGATTTTGGATTCTTGGTTCATCTAATTCTGTTCCACTTTGAAGTGTGATAGTGTTAGCATGGCCTTTTGGGTTTGGTTGTGGTTGACCAGGAAATGCTCTATCTGAGGCTGCTATTGCGGCTTATTGTTGGGCTATTTGGGAGATATGGGTTTCTAACTTTTTGTTATAGGTAGCCATAGCATCAAACTTGTTTGATAATTGTTTCATCAGTTCACTCGTATGAGCATTTTGATTTGCAAATTCTTTGTTTTGTTGAGCTTGGGCATTCATAAAGTTTTCCATCATGATCTCCAGATTTGACTTTCTAGGTGCTTGTGGAGCAACAATGGCTACTTTTTGATAGCCAAGTGGAATAACAGGTGTTGGGTTTGGTGGAAACAAAAAATTGTTACTTTTATATGGTTTCTCCAACCAGGATTGTAAGTGTTTGAATATGGGTTTCCTTGAGCATAGTTTATTTGGTCGGTGGGAACACCAGCCAATAACTGACAATCAACATTAGTGTGCCTAGGGGTTCCACATAATTCACAGTTTGGTGTTATGGCATCTACTGTAGTTGATGGTGTTATGGCCAAGCTTTCGATCTTTTGAGTAAGCGCATCCATTTTAGCATTGACGCGATTTATACCATTAACTTCGTACGTTCCGCCTTTCAGAGTTGGTTTTTCTACAGTAGCACATTCACCTCCCCATTGGAAATGATTTTGAGCCATGTTCTATATGAGTTCATAAGCTTCGTCATACGGTTTGTCCATTAGATCATCGCCAACGGCAGCGCTTAAATTCATCTTAGTGTTATACAACAGACCATTGTAGAAAGTATGGATAATTAACCATTCTTGAAGTCCATGGTATGGAAAAAGTCACATCATGTCCTTGTATATTTCCCAAGCGTCGAAAAGAGATTCATTGTCTTTTTGCTTAAATCCGTTGATTTGAGCTTTTAGCATAGCTGTTTTGCTTGGTGGAAAATGTCGGGCTAAGAAGACTTTCTTCAACTCGTCCCATGTTGTTACAGAGTTTGAAGGTAGAGACTGGAGCCAAGCTCTAACTCTATCTCTTAACGAAAAAGGGAAAAGACGTAGTCTAATCGCTTCTTGACTGACACCATTTGCTTTCACTATGTCTGCGTACTGCACAAACACTGACAAATGTAAGTTAGGATCGTCTGTAGGACTACCTGAAAATTGGTTTTGTTGAACGACTGATAATAGCGAAGGTTTCAACTTGAAATCATTTCAATAATGGCAGGGGCAACAATGCTATTATGTGGTTCTGCTTGTGATGGAACATCATAATACTTCGACGGACGGTTTTGTGGTCTTTCAGCCATAATTGGTTCTGGTTCTGAAATTGGGATAATAAGATCTAGAAAATCGTATTTAATACGAAAATTGTTGATTCGGTGTTTTAGATTATGATAACGCTCGATATCGTCAATTGGCTGCTCTAACTCCTTGCTCTGAGAGCGAGTGTTTGGCATACAATCGACAAAGAAAAAGAAATTTTGTTGCCTTAGTCTATACTGAGCAACAAAGGAATCACAATATTGACTAAATTAGTCCCTAGCAACGGCGCCAAAAACTTGATCGCGTCCAGACGTGTCTGTCGGATGATGACTGCAAGTGCACAGTCTATCGTGCAGTTTTAAAAGATTATCGAACCCATATAGACTAATAGTCAAGCTAATGTTATCTATCATTGCAGTGTAAAGCTAAGGCTAAAGGATATAAGGTTATGAACGGGAATAAAGATACTAATTTCTAAAGGTTTAAAAGTTATGATAAAATGAGCCCGAAGTATGGATTTCGTGTTCCTAAGGGCTTAGGTAGAACTCAAGCACTAAATACGACTCTATTATGTTATGTAGAAAATATCGACTTAAAGGTCTCGTCTCACACTCTCGCGCTATCGACAAAGACCACATCTCCTAACCATAGTATTTTGCTCTCGCTCGCCCATTCTAATTAGAAAGCGTATTTTGAAAGTAAATGAGATCCTAAAAGATGCCTAAAACACTCTCGCTGTTTTTAGGATCGATGACTAGTTTCCACTATCCGGTTCCTTCCTTACACTCTCGCGCTATCGGGTTGAACCTTGATTTGTTCTTCACTATCGTGCCAGAACAATAAAACATACATTTGGAAACTAAAGCTAAAATATAATTAAATCATATATTCACGCCTATTATTTCTACCGAGTCTCGTCGGTAACGATGATCCTCATACGCCGAACTCAGATAGAATTAGCATGACATAATTTTAATTAAAGATATCATGATCACAACAACTAAACTTAAAAACAACATGGCATGTAATATAGTAAAGGCAATAACAATTCTAAATAATAAAACAGTAAAAACCTGAAATTAAAGAAAACTGGAACTTGAATTGAATTGAAAATTCCGGCAAGATTGTTCTTGATCCAAGAGTATACTACAAATAAAAAGAAAACAAGTGTGACAATCCCTCGATGTGAGTTATTCTCACTTTTACAAGTAAATTTATGCTTAATACTAAAATGTGATTTGACAGAGCTTCCGCATGAATTGGATATCTCAAAACACCTCCCAGAGTCCTATTTATAGAGGTTTTGCATCCTTGTAACCTCCTTTGATCATGCAAGCAAAGTGGAGGGAAAATAGGTTGGAGAAAACTGCCCAGAACTGCCCACTACCGCAGTTCTGTTTCTGCATGACAATGGCGAACACCATTAGGGAAATGACGAACGCCATTGCCTTGCTCATTAAATGACGTGGCAGGCAGCTCAATGGCGAACGCCGTCTAGCAGGTGGCTGTCGCATCCGCGAAAAAACAACCGGCGGGACTCAAATAAAAACACAACACAGAGCCGCCACTGCGCGTTATTTATCCCAAAATAGGGAAAGGAAACGCTCAGAGAAACCTGGAAAGGAAATGGTCTCGCGACCAAAGAGAAAGGGTAAGGGAGTCGGTTACGCAAGGGGAAGGTATTAGCACCCCTCACGTCCGTCGTACTCGACGGGATCCACGTTCTAAAATAAAGAAAAGGTTGCTAAACATCACACACACACACAGGGAACGCAGGTGGGGTTAAGAGAAGGGAGCTCGATAGGACATCGCATCCTATGCCTACATATCTCGTCTGGAACGAGAATCAGAGCCACTGTAGTTCGGCTCACGCACGCCAAACAACACACGCACCCAAACAGGCAAACGTGGAGCCTGAATGCCAATCACTGGGCTTACATCAGCATCCGAACCAAAACGCACACAAAAGGGCAAACGTGGAGCCCGACCGCCAATCACTGGACTTACGTCGGCATCCGAACCAAACACACAATCAGATAACAAGTAAGCACACACAAAAAGAAAAAAAAGTGCCCAGAGAGACCTCGCACGGTCTCCTGCCTACATACCTCGTTTGGAACGAGGATCAGGGCGATGTAGTTCCCCCTCAAGGGAAGAAAAACTAGCCAGAAACCGAGGGAAGACACACTACCAGGGAGCTGGACTCGAGCCTAGTGTTGTCATGCATCATTACCCTACGTTGAGGTTTCTACCTACTTGCACAACTGCAAGCTAATCCTATCCAGGAAGAAAGCAAGCATACATATCAAAACAAGCATTTCAAGCAAATATTCACATAGCACACACTATAACCAATCAAGTGAGGCTCACACAATGGGTTTGACTGCCGAAGCAAGTCATCTGTACATGGGTATTATTCGCTCTTAACCTTGCCATTACGAGGCTAAGGTGAAGCAGATGAAAGGTGAAGTGAGGATGAGACCTCACAACTCTTATCGCTGACCAGGGAGAGCTTTAGACAAAGGAGCGTGGGTCCAGAATGGAGGAACCCTTCTACGCTCAAAGACTCTGACTCGATTGTGCAACAGCACAGGATCTTGGGTTTGTGTCCCAATGCATCAACACACAGCCGTGTGAGCAGAGGGACGACTCACAGAATAGTGGGGGATAGATTGCATATCCCTTTGCTTCCACCAATTGCCTTGATTAAGGACTTTACCTGCTTAGGCACAATTTTAAACAATCACAAACATCGCCTCTTAAGGAGGACTTCAGACAGTTGCCTGGCCAAGTAACAGGCCAGGTCTTCCAGACTACATGAAGAATAGAAGTCCTACCTCAAGTGGTTTAAAAACCAAGCAGCAGCAAGCAAGTTCTTAAAGAACTGTAAGCGACTTAATGTACCTGAAATCAATCAAGTATCATCAGTACTCAGACAGACAAACAGTAAACAGCAAATGTTAATCTATACAGACAACACAATTTAATGCACACAAGTGCAAGCTATAAGCTCAAGCTCAAGCTTCACAACCTACAAAACAAAGTCATGTTAGTTCACAACACCAAACAATCCCAATTTAATTGACTTGAATCATTCTCCTTGAGCATTATGCATTTCATCCTGAAAAGTCAATCCAAATGTGAGAAACTAGACCACTAGGCCAAGCCTAGGGTCCAAAAGGGAGAAAAAATTCTAAACAGCAAAAAATTCTCAACCAAAACCAAATTAATGCAAATAGAAAGCAAATGCAATTGATCCCATACTCATATCATTCACCATATTCATTTCATGACCAAAACAAATCAAACTAGGTCAAATGCAACATCCACTGTCCAAACAGAAAGACTTCCATCAAAAGCATACAAAAACAATTCCAAAAATCCTCAAATAATTCACACCTAAACAGGACATACTCAAGGTATAGCATGTCAATTTTCAGCTCAATTGGACAAAAGGAACTAGGTCAATGAAAATAAAGAAATTCAGACACAATTATTCAAGCCAAACCATGACATCAACACATGCATTCACTTCAAAAATTCATAAGTCAATGAAAACAATTAAGAAATGAATGGGACCAAAACAGGGATGTCCTACAATGTGTCTACAACCAGCATACCAAATTTTATGTTCATCTAAAACCATATGAGGATTTCACATTAAATCTACAAACATGTGTCACATGAACTTGCATAATTGACCAACAGAGATGAAAAATATCGATCAAATTGAAAATGCCATATAAAAATCCAGAAAAATTCACATAGCATCTCAACATATCCATAAACATCCATGCAAAATTTCAAGTCATTCTAACAAGCATTGGCTAGGCAAATAATTTCATGAAGTTGACCTAGCTAGGTGTGACACAAATTGTCACACCTAAGTTCAAAAAATCATATCTCACTCCACAGGTATCCAAAAATCACAAACTTTATATGTAAATCACCAGCCACATGTCTGGAATCACCACAAAAAATTTCAGACATTTCTTTTATGGTATGAGCATTTCACAATGAAAATGGTAAAATGTATACAAAATGCACACAAGTCAAAGATCCCTAGGCCAGGTCAACTTTCCATCATGCACAACTTGTAAAATCATGTCCAATAAATTCTAGAGGAAAAATGAGATTCAACAAAAAAAACCTCAAAATTTTCTGATCAGCCAATAATTTTTTATGATTTTTCTAAGTTTGATTAATTTTTGAAATAATTATTGAAATGTATATGAATTAAAATGGATTTAATTAAGTAACAATGGCAGAATTGTAATATTCATAGCCAGTCCAAACTTCATTAATGCGTTGTCACGCTGTGGTTGGACGAAAGTGGAGGGAAACACACTTTTGAATTGGCCTGGCAGTGAAACGGATCCAACAGGAAAAGAACTTCAGAAACTCGTCTTCCCCGCGCCATTAACGTGTTCTTCTTCTTCAAATTCGGTTCGACTCAAACTTCAACCAAAATCAACAAATGGCACACCGTTCTCACCGTCTCTCAATGTACATGACGAATATGCTACCTATTTCTCTTAATTCCTACTACATCTCACAGATCGAGCAAAAAAAGAAATGACACCAAAACTAAAAATCAAGATATCTTCCTCTACAGTTAACCAAATTACAAACCGCGAATTGCATGCTGTTCTACGTTGAACACTCTTTCAAAAGCATATATCAATTTAAAGAATGATGATGTTCGAATTTAAGGTACCTTGAGATGGCAGTGTTGAATCTTGAGTTCTTTCACTCCAATTGCCAGAAACAGATGCAGTAGAAGATATAGGAAGATGCTTAGAACACGTGCTTCAGCTTTTGGATGCTTCAATAGAGAGAAATTTCAAATCACCATGGATGAGCTCTTCATGAACAGTCGCGGATTTGGTGTCCTTTTGATCCAAACTACCAAAACAGCTTGAGAAGAAGATGAATGGAGGAGAAAGCAAAAAGAATTTCACGAATTGATGAAGAATTGAAGGAGTTTTGATGAATTTTGCTCTTGTGTGTTCTTGAGAATTTTGGAGAATTTGGAGGGAAAAGTGGTTGCAATTTCTTGTGATTTGTGATTGTGATCAAAGTTAGTTATGATTAAGATTATATACTTCCAACTAATTACATCCTTAATCATGAATTAACCAAAATGAATGGTAATTAGCATAAATGTCATTTTCAAAGCAAGGGCAAAAATGCCATTTCACCACAGGCCAATGACAGCTCATTTGACAGCTCACACACTCTCAAAATGACATGTGTGATCTGTTGCAACTTGTCCCATGGCCATTGGATGTGTAATTTGCATTTTCACTATGTCATGGCACTTTATGCATTTTTCAAGTGAAGTTCAAAAGTGACTTGACCAAATATGAGACCTTGACATGTTATGACCATTCCAACCATTTTCAAATTGCATTTGTGAGGTGTTGCAAAAATCCCCACTCAAAAATTCTCATTATTTCTCAAGTTGGACCATTTTGCCCTTGGATCTTTAATTGTACACTTGAAAATTGACTTTTTGCATTGACCATTTTTGATGAATTCCAATTATGCACCATGAAAGTACATGTCAAATGGAGTTTGCACATAAAAAGATCATCCCATTTGGACACTCCATGTGGAAGTTATGCCCCTCTGATTATGGGTCATTTTTGAAATTGAATGGACCATAACTTGTCAACCATACATGGGATTTTCAAGTTCTTGGACTTTTTGGAAAGGTGAGACCAAGATCTACAACTTTCATGTTGAACAAATTTTCATTTGAAGCTTCCTTGGACATGTAATTTTGAGGTCAAAAACTTTCCATTTTTGGAAACTTCCATTACAAGTCACTTTCTATTTTTGGCAATTTTTGTCCTGGCTTTATTTTCTCCATTCTTGAGCTTTGCAATGTCAAATAACACTTGTTCCAACATGAATGAAGTGTATCCAACTCATTTCCACCTCCAAATCCATTAAATCATGCACAGTTGACCACAGTTGACTTTTCAACTGATAGATGAATGTGGCAACGCATAAATCAATCTGAGCCCCAATTCTCTGATGAAATGGCCCAAGGATGAAACCCTAGCCTCAATAATCTCCATATAATCAAATAATGATCCCCATATCCATCATAGACCCCATCTCCTGATTATGCCCTGATTGGCCCAATGCAACTGATTAGGGTTGACCAGTGGTCAAAACCCTAATCTCAAGGAATCTGCTTCAACACTTGATGAAATCAAACCATGATGATGATGATGTATCATTTCAAACAAGATGAAGACCAATATCCTTTGAGAATCATGAAACCCTAATTTGAACTTGCACATCCTCAGATGATCAATAACCAGTCCAATGAAACCCTAGCTTGCCCTTTGACTTCCTCATCTTCTGATCAAGACTTGGGAGGATGACTTGCACAATGTAACCACATGATATGCAATATGCAATGTCTAATGACCTAAAAATGATATGCAATATGTTATGCTAGTCCCAAGAGAGGAGGGCAAATTTTGAGGTGTTACAGCTGCCCCTATTCAATCCACTGTGAACCTGTCGATATGAATAGCCTCGGCTTTCAGATGATCAGGATGAAGAGTGATTGAATACCAAGAACAGACGAACAATTTGCACTCTGATGGGATATAATTAACAACGCCTGTTAGCATCGGCGAAGAACACAATCTTGAAAGAAAATCCGTCTGGTACGGAGAAGGTCGGCCTGATCACCGAAACAGTCGACCCGGATACCAAAATAAATGGTAACGCAGGGATAACCATGGCCTGAACACCACTCATCCGCTCGGGATTATTATTATTATTTTTTTTTTTCTATTTCTTTTTTTTGAACCCCGAAATTTTCTCTATTTTCCATTTTCTTGAACCCCAAGATTTTCTCTTGCGCAAATGATCCTCGGATCACCGCATTTGAACCCCGACATCTTGTTTCCTTGTGATAATTCCGCTGGCAACGTCGGAAATAACACCAATCACCACTCTGAGGGCGACATATCAGAGGGTACACCTTCCACCAGACACTGACTGATGACTGGGAAGAAACTCGACGTTTACTGGACATCGAACGATGATGTTTACAGGCACCAAACAGTGATGTTTACAAGACATCGAACAATGATGTTGACAGGCATCAACCAATGATGTTGACAGGATATCGAACAATGATGTTTACAGGCATCAAACAATGATGTTTACAGGCATCAAACAATGATGTTTACAGGCATCAAACAAGGATGTTGACAGGACATCAAACAATGATGTTGACAGGACGTCAAACAATGATGTGGACAGGCATCAAACAATGATGTTTACAGGCATCAAACAATGATGTTTACAGGACATCGAACAATGATGTTGACAGGACATCAAACAATGATGTTTACAGGCATCAAACAATGATGTTTACAGGCATCAAACAATGATGTTTACAAGACATCGAACAATGATGTGGACAGGCATCAAACAATGATGTTTACAGGCATCAAACAATGATGTTTACAGGCATCAAACAATGACTGGGAAATACTGCTGCTCCAAAATCCCGCTGCTGAACTCCTCGGAGTATCGTCTTCACTGTCCGGCAAAACCAATCCTCAAGCGGTAACCACGGCTTGAATCGCGCTGATCGCGTAACGTCCTTTGCTGTTATTTCCATCTCTGTCTGACGGAAACATTTCCTCCAATATCGCACTACTGGGGAACATTGCTGATTTGACGTCTTGATGCTAAACTCCTCGGAGTAACATCTTCACCATCTGGCAAAAACCACTTCCAAGCGGTAACCACGGCTTGAATTGCGCTGATCGCAAAATATTTCCCATCTCTGTCCGACGGGAACACAAATCTCCTCCAGTATCGCACTACTGGGGAATATCTTTGATTAAATCATGCGGCTAAACTCCTCGGAGTAACACTTCCACTGTCTGGCAAAAACCACCTCTCAAACGGTAACCACGGCTTGAATTGCTTATGCTTGCAATATGATGCATGATTGATTTTTCTGCGTAATGCTCCATAATTATGGAAATGCTACGCGCTTTATTATTTTTCTATGCAATATGCTATGCCATTTTTCCATGACGAATGTATAAAAAGGCATCCCCCTCAAGGGACTCTGCTGAGGAGCACGAGACACTCTGCTGAGGAACTCGTCAATACTCCGATTCCACCCTGCTGGGGATTAGCACTGCTGCTGGGATAAGGCAACCCTTGCTGGGGAAAGAACCTCCTTTGCACCCAATCCACTCGAGAAACGGCTGGGGATAAGCACCACCAACATTCTGTGGGGATACAATAGTCTTTGATTTGCTGAGGATATCAATCCCTACTCTGCTTCGGGAAACCCTCACAGATACCCAACGACTTCTCTGGGGAAATGCTCACAGATACTCTGCCAGGAAACAGCCACCTCCAGACCTGGCGACTGGGGAAAACATCAATTTGACACCCGCTGGGGATAACCATCCTGACCCTGCTAGGGAAGCGAATGCCACTCCGCTGGGGATTACCCATGCAATCCATAGGTATAATCAACTCAGTTGGGGATGCCAAAATCCGTCTGTTACAGAAACTCGTCCAATCCACTGGTAGGATGAACACTGCTGGAGATATATTTCATTGAAACCCGCTCCACTCGGGGAGTAGCAACCTTCTGGCCTGGCTGCTGAGGAAACACTGTTGTAAACCTGCCGGGGATAACCATCCTGACTCGGCTGGGGAATCCACAAACCTTGAATCTGCTGGGAATTGGTCCTTTAATTCTGCTTGGGGACTTAGCTGGGAAATGAGAGAAGTTGGTACAAAACACCCGTCGACTCGTCGAACCCTGGTATCCACCTCCCAATCTCGCATCAGTTTTCCACTTTTGAGAATTCCCAGACTCGTCTGGACCTTTTCTGCTCCATCATCTTGTATTCCAAAGTCGCGCCGCGCTCGACGAGAAACGTACTCCTGGGATTTATACAGACTTTTCAATCTTCCGACTTTGAAGAGTCTTCTTGGTTAATATCAAAGGTCTTCGGACGTCTCAACGTCTCTCCTCACTTTTCTACCCATTCACCCGTCCCTGATCGGATCCTGCGGGGAATTTCTACAGACTTTCCAATCTTCCGATTTTGAAGAGTCTTCTTGATCACCATCAAGGATCGTCGTACGCCTCAACGTCTCTTCGTCATCCTTCATTCATTCGTTCCTGATCGAACTCTCTGGGGATTTGTTTTTGACAACAGCTTCCACCTCACAACCTGCAAGTGAGTGACAAATATCTAACAGTTCCTGCAAAACAGATCGTTAGATAAAATCGTGCCCCAGGCGTGTCAAGATTTCAACACTTGGGTCACTCAACCTTCCAAATAAGATTTCAAGCTTTCAATCTTATAAACATGCATTGGAAGGGACCTGTATATCTTAAAATGCCAGATTCTTTATCAAAATAATCGGATGTTTTTGCAATCAAAGCGGTAATGAAAAACAAAAAACAAAAATTATTTGACTGGATATGCATTTTATTGATTGGAAAAGCGTGGCTCAAATGAGCAATACAAAGGAAGCAATTCCTGAAAAGAGGTAATTGCACACAAAAGGAAAAATCTATCCTAATGGCAACGTGAAACTCGTGATCTCATCGAGTTCCAACTCAGTTACACCCCATATGTCCTCAGACTCTCCGTGCTTTTCTGCCTTCTGAACAAGACGCTTCTGACTGATCCCTACCGGGTATTATCCATGATGCTTTAACCAAAGCGTAAACGATCATGCTGGACGCAGTTGTTCGTTTCAATCCCCCTTTTGCCTGGACCGCCCTTTCGGGTTTTCAGTCCACCGGGATACCCCTTTTTGCCCAAGTCGCCTTTACAGGTTTTCGACTTGCCGGGTGTACAATTTTTTTCATCTTTATCCCTAATTTTTGCCCGAACCTTTCTTTCTGTTTTTCGATTCGCCGGGATGCCCATTTTTGCCTGGACTATTTTATTCTTTTCGTCCAACGGGTCTCTTTACACGAAGTATTTTTTAACCGCGTCCGCATTCACAGGGGATGGAAAATCTTCGCCATCCATGGTCGTTAACAACAAGGCTCCACCAGAGAAAACCTTCTTGACCACGAATGGATCTTCATAATTCGGTATCCATTTGCCCCTTCGATCGTTTTGAGGAGGAAGGATCCTTTTCAGCACCATATCACCTACGTGATACACCCGAGGTCGCACCTTTCTGTTAAAAGCACGCTTCATCCTTTGCTGGTATAATTGCCCATGACAGATGGCTGCTAGCCTTTTCTCTTCAGTCAGGCTCAACTCTTCGTACCGGGTCCTTACCCATTCAGCCTCTTGCAACTTGACGTCCATCAGGACTCTCAAAGAGGGAATCTGAACTTCAACAGGTAATACAACCTCCATTCCATATACTAATGAAAAAGGAGTTTCCCCAGTAAATGTACCGAGGTACAATACCCAGGATACAATGCAAACGGCAACATCTCATGCCAGTCTTTGTAGGTTACCACCATTTTCTGCACAATCTTCTTTATATTCTTGTTGGCTGCCTCAACCGCCCCATTCATCTTCGGACGATAGGGAGAAGAATTGTGATGCTCAATCTTGAATTCCCGACACAATTCTGCCATCATCTTATTGTTCAAATTAGAACCATTATCAGTAATGATTCTCTCGGGAACCCCATATCTGCAAATGATGTCTCTCTTGAGAAACCTGGCAACGACCTGTTTTGTCACGTTCGTATAAGAGGCTGCTTCAACCCACTTGGTGAAGTAATCAATAGCCACTAATATGAATCTGTGCCCATTCGAAGCTGTAGGTTCAATCTTTCCGATCATATCAATGCCCCACATAGCAAACGGCCATGGAGACGACATTAAGCTCAACGGATTTGGAGGCACGTGCACCTTGTCAGCATAAATCTGGCATTTATGACACTTCCGCACGAAATTAAAACATTGGGCCTCCATTGTCATCCAATAATAACCTGCTCTCAACAGCTTTTTCACCATTGCATTCCCACTGGCATGGGTACCGAACGATCCCTCATGAACCTCTTTCATCAACTGACTTGCTTCTCGATCATCAACACATCGGAGCAAGACCCAATCAAAATTCCTTTTGTACAGAACCCCATCCTTATTCAGATAAAACACCATAGCTAACCTCCGCAGAGTCTTTCGATCCTTTTTCGATGCTCCCTCAGGATACTCTTCAGTCTCTAGATAGCGCTTGATATCATAATACCACGGCTTGTCATCATCAGCCGCTGTATCAACAGCAAACACATAAGCCGGTCTATCCAGACGACCTACTTCAACACTGGGGAACTGATTCCACCTCTGCACCTTAATCAAGGCGGCCAGAGTAGCCAAAGCATCTGCCAAAGGATTCTCCTCTCTGGGCACATGATGCAACTTCACCTTGGTAAAAAACGTCAACAATCTCCTCGAATAATCTCGATACGGCACTAAATGAGACTGATGCGTATACCATTTTCCGTTAACCTGATTTACAACCAGAGCTGAATCTCCATATATGACAAGGTTCTGGATCCTCAAATCAATCGCCTCCTCAATCCCCAATATACAAGCTTCATATTCAGCCACGTTGTTGGTACATTCAAATGTTAGCCGGGCAGCAAAAGGAATGTGGGATCCTTTCGGCGTAACCAAAACAGCACCAACACCGCTTCCATTCACGTTAACGGCCCCATCAAACATCAGAATCCATTCGGATTCAGGGTCAGACCCCTCCTCCGGGATCGGTTACACTCAATCTTTCGATTGGAGCACCTCGAGATGTCCTCATCAGGGAACTTCAAACCTCATCAGTTGATAACCCTCAATGGGTTACGGAGCGATGTAATCAGACAATACACTCCCCTTGATTGCTTTCTGAGCGGTGTACTGAATATCGCATTCAATCAAAATCATTGGCCCTTTCGTAACCTGTCCGGTCATTGCTGGCTCTTCAGATATTTACTTGATCAGATCCATCTTGAAATCCACAAAGTGATATGAACCAGCATATACTGTCTCAGTCGGCGAGCAGCCTATGCCAAAGTACATCAAGTTTTCTCGAGCAGTGAATGTATTGTTTCACAGTCGGTAAACTTTTTGCTAAGGTAAATTGCATGCTCTTTTCGACAAGACTCGTCATGCTGACCCAATACACCTCATAGACCCCTCGAAGGCCGTCAAGTACAGATTAACAGTCTCTTTCCACAGGGAGACATCCGAATCGGAGGTTCCTGCAACTTATTTTTATTCTTTCAATGCCCCTTGGCAATCATTATTTCACCTGACCGTTTGATTTTTTTTTTCAATGGCTTGAATAGGTTCCCACGTGGCTATTAGAGGAGATGTGAACCATGACAGGTAGTTCAATCTTTCTAAGAAACCACGAACCTCTTTCTTTATTTTTCTCGGTTCAGGCATTCTCTTATTGTTCTTTTTTTTTTTTTTTTTTTTCTTTTTTTTTTTTTTTAGCAGGATCAACCTCGGATTCCTCTCTGACAATAAACCCCAACAGCTTACCGGATTGCACTCTGATAGTGCACTCACTTGAATTCAACCTCAGTTTGAATTGTCTCAACCGGTCAAACGACTTGCCCCGGTCTGCCAGATGCCCCTCTCCTGTTTGGGACTTTGCTATCATGTCATAGCATTTGATTTCATGACGAATCATATCATGAAACAAAGTCACTCCGATACGCGGCACTGGCGTTCTGCTCCTCTAGAGGACAGTCTTCTCTCCATGGTAGTCTGTGCATAATGACATTGGTATCCGACCCTGGCATATCCTGACATGACCAGGCGAAGGTATCCACCTGCTCTTTCAACAGGGCTACCATTCCGCTCTCGACTTGCCTCTGAAGCGGCCCCATTTTCCTATTTCCTTCCTGACCTCGGCGGTGCTTGGAATAACAATCTCAACCCGCTTCCCGTGCGGCTGAATCACCTTCTCCTCTTGTTTAAACAACCTGGCTAATTCCAGCAGATCACAATCTTCTTCGCCTTCTTCTTCGGCATGATAGATCGGTTTGTTGAAGTCATATGAGGTGTAACCAAATTGTTATCAACGAGATCCGGAGAATTATTTTTCGACTTTGGGACGAGACAAATCAAAAAAGAAAAATGAAAACAAACATTGCCATTTTTATTTGTTTTTAAACTGCAAAAATAAATGAAAAACAGGGAACACCGCTTTTTGACTGAAAAACATCCATTTATTAATGATGCAGAAATGTTGCAAATGTAAACATGAGGTGGCCCTTACAATGAACCATTACGTGTCGGGCAACACGTACGACTTTCATGCAAATAAAACTGAAAACAAGAAATTATTACTCTTCAGGACGAGTGTCAGTGCTGATCTTTTAAGCCTTCCAGTTCTGGACTTCCATCCCTGGTACGCACGGCTTTATCCAACCCTCAAACTTGCAGTTACCATCAGTCTCTTCCCCCATCCCACAGGCGTGATCCGAATCTTCAGCAATTGCACTCACCATTGCCTGACCATGTGTCGGCATGGGATTGGCATTAACATTCGGTGATGGCGCAAAATTGATAGCCTTGGAGTCTACCAGATCCTGGACAACATTCTTGAATGCTCTACAGCCCTCAATGTTATGCCCCGGTGTTCCAGAATGAAATTCACACTGGGCGTTCTCATCATAATTAGGAGGCCTCTGATCTGTTCTCATCGGAACCATCACCCTCGGCTGCACCAACCCAAGATCCATCAGCTTTTTGAACAGAACAGCGTATGTCACAGGCGGCTTGTCAAAATGGCGATCAACCCCTTTACCTCTCACTTGATACCCGGCTCTCTGTTGAGGTGGCTGACGTTGCTGTCGGACTGACTGATTACCAGCAGGGATGGTTACTGCAGCAGTGTGCTGGTAGTAACGATCCCTACCGTGTCCCCTTTGGGCGTACACAACACTCGATTCACCCTCATTCTTGCGCTGACCATTCCCAAATGGCTTCTTCGATGCTGATGACGAAGCATTACCTTGAATCTTCCCCATTTTCAGCCAACTTTCGATTCTTTCTCCAGCCACCACAATGTCGGCAAAGTTCGTGACAGGACAACCCACCATTCTTTCAGCAAAAACCCCCTGCAGGGTACCCATGAAGAGATCAGACATCTCTCTGTCCACCAGTGGAGGTTGAACTCTGGCAGCCAACTCCCTCCACCTTTGTGCATACTCTTTAAACCCTTCGTTATTCTTCTGAGACATACCCTGCAGCTGGGTACGACTCGGAGCCATATCAGCATTGAACTGGTACTGTTTAAAGAACGCATCTCCAAGATCTTGCCAACTCTTGATGTCAGCAGATTTCAGCTTGGTATACCATTCCAAGGATCCTCCGGACAGACTGTCCTGGAAGAAATACATCCATAGCTTCTGATCTGTCGTGTATGCAGAGATCTTGCGGACGAAAGCTTGAAGGTGGGTTTCCGGGCAGGAACTCCCATTGTACCTGTCGAATGTGGGCGCTTTGAACTTCTGTGGGATCACAATCCCCTCAACCAGCCCCATATTGGACATATTTACCACCCCAGGAGTGGCATAGCTCTCCAATACCTTAATCTTTTCAGCCAACAGCTGAATCTCCTTGTTCTGAGGTGGAGCACTATAGGGAACAAACGGTTCATTCTGCATTGAAAACTGATCAGCCTCCCTGTCTTCCTCCCGGTCTTCATCAAATCCGTAGAACGGAGGCAACATATTGTCCTTCAAATTCAGCCCCGGTTGGCCACCAGCACCAGTATTATTCACCACACCAATAGTTGTCCTCTTTCCGCCGTCACGAGACCCCAGCCCCTGGTTGGAGACTCCATCCAGGTTAACCCCGCTGTTTGCTGCAGAAGCCCGCTCGAGCTTTTCAACCTTATCAGCCAAAGCTTTCTGACCAACTGCAAAGCCTTGCATGATGTTGATCAGCTCAGTCATCTTGTCCTTCAGCTCAAGAATATCTGTATTTGGAAGATCCATCAGTCTAGGAGTATTGCGTCTCGTGAAGTATCTGTGAGGACGTGTTGAGTGCAAAGGTACAGTTCTGCGAGCACGAGCAATGATTCCTGCAAAACAGCAAACAGGTTAATATGCATGAATGCAACGTCTATCCATATGAGGAAGCTTTTGTCCTTTGATTCTGGTTTCATCGAGACAGATAATATTTCACCAATAACATTTTGACATCCAGATGTCTCTCAACCAGATTCTCAATCCATAATACTCCCCATATGGCTAGACGTGGGTTTAGTGCAGATGAATGCAAAATGAGAATGATGCAGATGTATGCAATGCACTGGGCCATCCTCCAAGTCATTTGATTATCTGTTGCTCTGAATCACAACCCTGATTTCCGAACCGATCACAACCATCTGAGGGAACATGTAACCACAAATCCAACTCAAGGGTTCCGAAATAAACGGAAGACAGATACATCATCATCATCATCATCATCAGATAAACTCTGAGCAGATACCCATAACCATTTCTGAATCGGCCCGGGGAATCCTGAAATAAACGGATCCCCACTGATAAATAACTCGGACAGCACTTCGGCGTCTCGGCAATAAACGGTCATAAATCCGACTTATAAATATGACTCTGATCCACGGAACCAAAAGTCACCATCTGAGTCACCATCTGAACATGCATCTGAAAGAATCACCCTCCCCTCACAGGTAAATTCTAATCAGGTCATCCTAAGGCGGATAATAGTCTCGACAATCGGGCAGAGATACTCAATGGGTTTGCCCTTTCGGGTGTGCCATTGTAGCTCCCTTAAGATCGTCTAAACCAAAGATCCGGGAAATGATCGGTCACCAGAGTCAATAGCCCAAAAGAGATAACCCAACCAAAGTGGAAAACCCCACTGGAAGAGCACTTCTCAGATGAACCTCGTCCGGCTTGTGGTATGTCACATCGCAACATCATGCCCAACCGACATGTGAGCGACACGAGACCACGCTAATCCTAGGTGTATACTCGGGCCTGGGTTTTAGCCCCACTCAGAACACCCACCCCAACACAGAGGAACCACCTGCACAGAGGACGGCAACAACATGATAGTATGATGCATGCAAATAGTTATGCAAATATATACACTGGTTAGAATAATAAATGCAATAAATAAAGCACAACAAGCAACCTAAACTATCCTAAAACGCTAGGAAGGACTCGCTTAGGGAAGATGGACCAGCACAGGTCTACATCGTAATTCCCAGCAGAGTCGCCAGCTGTCGCATCCGCGAAAAAACAACCGGCGGGACTCAAATAAAAACACAACACAGAGCCGCCACTGCGCGTTATTTATCCCAAAATAGGGAAAGGAAACGCTCAGAGAAACCTGGAAAGGAAATGGTCTCGCGACCAAAGAGAAAGGGTAAGGGAGTCGGTTACGCAAGGGGAAGGTATTAGCACCCCTCACGTCCGTCGTACTCGACGGGATCCACGTTCTAAAATAAAGAAAAGGTTGCTAAACATCACACACACACACAGGGAACGCAGGTGGGGTTAAGAAAAGGGAGCTCGATAGGACATCGCATCCTATGCCTACATATCTCGTCTGGAACGAGAATCAGAGCCACTGTAGTTCGGCTCACGCACGCCAAACAACACACGCACCCAAACAGGCAAACGTGGAGCCTGAATGCCAATCACTGGGCTTACATCAGCATCCGAACCAAAACGCACACAAAAGGGCAAACGTGGAGCCCGACCGCCAATCACTGGACTTACGTCGGCATCCGAACCAAACACACAATCAGATAACAAGTAAGCACACACAAAAAGAAAAAAAAGTGCCCGGAGAGACCTCGCACGGTCTCCTGCCTACATACCTCGTCTGGAACGAGGATCAGGGCGATGTAGTTCCCCCTCAAGGGAAGAAAAACTAGCCAGAAACCGAGGGAAGACACACTACCAGGGAGCTGGACTCGAGCCTAGTGTTGTCATGCATCATTACCCTACGTTGACGTTTCTACCTACTTGCACAACTGCAAGCTAATCCTATCCAGGAAGAAAGCAAGCATACATATCAAAACAAGCATTTCAAGCAAATATTCACATAGCACACACTATAACCAATCAAGTGAGGCTCACACAATGGGTTTGACTGCCGAAGCAAGTCATCTGTACATGGGTATTATTCGCTCTTAACCTTGCCATTACGAGGCTAAGGTGAAGCAGATGAAAGGTGAAGTGAGGATGAGACCTCACAGCTCTTATCCCTGACCAGGGAGAGCTTTAGACAAAGGAGCGTGGGTCCAGAATGGAGGAACCCTTCTACGCTCAAAGACTCTGACTCGATTGTGCAACAGCACAGGATCTTGGGTTTGTGTCCCAATGCATCAACACACAGCCGTGTGAGCAGAGGGACGACTCACAGAATAGTGGGGGATAGATTGCATATCCCTTTGCTTCCACCAATTGCCTTGATTAAGGACTTTACCTGCTTAGGCACAATTTTAAACAATCACAAACATCGCCTCTTAAGGAGGACTTCAGACAGTTGCCTGGCCAAGTAACAGGCCAGGTCTTCCAGACTACATGAAGAATAGAAGTCCTACCTCAAGTGGTTTAAAAACCAAGCAGCAGCAAGCAAGTTCTTAAAGAACTGTAAGCGACTTAATGTACCTGAAATCAATCAAGTATCATCAGTACTCAGACAGACAAACAGTAAACAGCAAATGTTAATCTATACAGACAACACAATTTAATGCACACAAGTGCAAGCTATAAGCTCAAGCTCAAGCTTCACAACCTACAAAACAAAGTCATGTTAGTTCACAACACCAAACAATCCCAATTTAATTGACTTGAATCATTCTCCTTGAGCATTATGCATTTCATCCTGAAAAGTCAATCCAAATGTGAGAAACTAGACCACTAGGCCAAGCCTAGGGTCCAAAAGGGAGAAAAAATTCTAAACAGCAAAAAATTCTCAACCAAAACCAAATTAATGCAAATAGAAAGCAAATGCAATTGATCCCATACTCATATCATTCACCATATTCATTTCATGACCAAAACAAATCAAACTAGGTCAAATGCAACATCCACTGTCCAAACAGAAATACTTCCATCAAAAGCATACCAAAACAATTCCAAAAATCCTCAAATAATTCACACCTAAACAGGACATACTCAAGGTATAGCATGTCAATTTTCAGCTCAATTGGACAAAAGGAACTAGGTCAATGAAAATAAAGAAATCCAGACACAATTATTCAAGCCAAACCATGACATCAACACATGCATTCACTTCAAAAATTCATAAGTCAATGAAAACAATTAAGAAATGAATGGGACCAAAACAGGGATGTCCTACAATGTGTCTACAACCAGCATACCAAATTTTATGTTCATCTAAAACCATATGAGGATTTCACATTAAATCTACAAACATGTGTCACATGAACTTGCATAATTGACCAACAGAGATGAAAAATATCGATCAAATTGAAAATGCCATATAAAAATCCAGAAAAATTCACATAGCATCTCAACATATCCATAAACATCCATGCAAAATTTCAAGTCATTCTAACAAGCATTGGCTAGGCAAATAATTTCATGAATTTGACCTAGCTAGGTGTGACACAAATTGTCACACCTAAGTTCAAAAAATCATATCTCACTCCACAGGTATCAAAAAATCACAAACTTTATATGTAAATCACCAGCCACATGTCTCGAATCACCACAAACAATTTCAGACATTTCCTTTATGGTATGAGCATTTCACAATGAAAATGGTAAAATGTATACAAAATGCACACAAGTCAAAGATCCCTAGGCCAGGTCAACTTTCCATCATGCACAACTTGTAAAATCATGTCCATAAAATTCTAGAGGAAAAATGAGATTCAACAAAAAAAACCTCAAAATTTTCTGATCAGCCAATAGTTTTTTATGATTTTTCTAAGTTTGATTAATTTTTGAAATAATTATTGAAATGTATATGAATTAAAATGGATTTAATTAAGTAACAATGGCAGAATTGTAATATTCATAGTCGGTCCAAACTTCATTAATGCGTTGTCACGCTGTGGTTGGACGAAAGTGGAGGGAAACACACTTTTGAATTGGCCTGGCAGTGAAACGGATCCAACAGGAAAAGAACTTCAGAAACTCGTCTTCCCCGCGCCATTAACGTGTTCTTCTTCTTCAAATTCGGTTCGACTCAAACTTCAACCAAAATCAACAAATGGCACACCGTTCTCACCGTCTCTCAATGTACATGACGAATATGCTACCTATTTCTCTTAATTCCTACTACATCTCACAGATCGAGCAAAAAAAGAAATGACACCAAAACTAAAAATCAAGATATCTTCCTCTACAGTTAACCAAATTACAAACCGCGAATTGCATGCTGTTCTACGTTGAACACTCTTTCAAAAGCATATATCAATTTAAAGAATGATGATGTTCGAATTTAAGGTACCTTGAGATGGCAGTGTTGAATCTTGAGTTCTTTCACTCCAATTGCCAGAAACAGATGCAGTAGAAGATATAGGAAGATGCTTAGAACACGTGCTTCAGCTTTTGGATGCTTCAATAGAGAGAAATTTCAAATCACCATGGATGAGCTCTTCATGAACAGTCGCGGATTTGGTGTCCTTTTGATCCAAACTACCAAAACAGCTTGAGAAGAAGATGAATGGAGGAGAAAGCAAAAAGAATTTCACGAATTGATGAAGAATTGAAGGAGTTTTGATGAATTTTGCTCTTGTGTGTTCTTGAGAATTTTGGAGAATTTGGAGGGAAAAGTGGTTGCAATTTCTTGTGATTTGTGATTGTGATCAAAGTTAGTTATGATTAAGATTATATACTTCCAACTAATTACATCCTTAATCATGAATTAACCAAAATGAATGGTAATTAGCATAAATGTCATTTTCAAAGCAAGGGCAAAAATGCCATTTCACCACAGGCCAATGACAGCTCATTTGACAGCTCACACACTCTCAAAATGACATGTGTGATCTGTTGCAACTTGTCCCATGGCCATTGGATGTGTAATTTGCATTTTCACTATGTCATGGCACTTTATGCATTTTTCAAGTGAAGTTCAAAAGTGACTTGACCAAATATGAGACCTTGACATGTTATGACCATTCCAACCATTTTCAAATTGCATTTGTGAGGTGTTGCAAAAATCCCCACTCAAAAATTCTCATTATTTCTCAAGTTGGACCATTTTGCCCTTGGATCTTTAACTGTACACTTGAAAATTGACTTTTTGCATTGACCATTTTTGATGAATCCAATTATGCACCATGAAAGTACATGTCAAATGGATTTTGCACATAAAAAGATCATCCCATTTGGACACTCCATGTGGAAGTTATGCCCCTCTGATTATGGGTCATTTTTGAAATTGAATGGACCATAACTTGTCAACCATACATGGGATTTTCAAGTTCTTGGACTTTTTGGAAAGGTGAGACCAAGATCTACAACTTTCATGTTGAACAAATTTTCATTTGAAGCTTCCTTGGACATGTAATTTTGAGGTCAAAAACTTTCCATTTTTGGAAACTTCCATTACAAGTCACTTTCTATTTTTGGCAATTTTTGTCCTGGCTTTATTTTCTCCATTCTTGAGCTTTGCAATGTCAAATAACACTTGTTCCAACATGAATGAAGTGTATCCAACTCATTTCCACCTCCAAATCCATTAAATCATGCACAGTTGACCACAGTTGACTTTTCAACTGATAGATGAATGTGGCAACGCATAAATCAATCTGAGCCCCAATTCTCTGATGAAATGGCCCAAGGATGAAACCCTAGCCTCAATAATCTCCATATAATCAAATAATGATCCCCATATCCATCATAGACCCCATCTCCTGATTATGCCCTGATTGGCCCAATGCAACTGATTAGGGTTGACCAGTGGTCAAAACCCTAATCTCAAGGAATCTGCTTCAACACTTGATGAAATCAAACCATGATGATGATGATGTATCATTTCAAACAAGATGAAGACCAATATCCTTTGAGAATCATGAAACCCTAATTTGAACTTGCACATCCTCAGATGATCAATAACCAGTCCAATGAAACCCTAGCTTGCCCTTTGACTTCCTCATCTTCTGATCAAGACTTGGGAGGATGACTTGCACAATGTAACCACATGATATGCAATATGCAATGTCTAATGACCTAAAAATGATATGCAATATGTTATGCTAGTCCCAAGAGAGGAGGGCAAATTTTGAGGTGTTACAGTGGCGAATGCCATTTGCGCAGAATGGCCAAATCTAACTCTTTTGCTCCTCTTTAGTTCCTTTTTAGCTCCTTTTTTGCAAGGCTTCCAAATCTCCAATGAAATCGGCTAACAACTGCAAAACGAATAAAACAGAAGTAAAATGCGGTAAAATACATAAAATAAAGACGGATAATATGTGAAATAAGCCTAAAAATACAATACGATTTCTCGTTATCACTCTACCCCATTTCAGAGTTTCTCTCAATCAGACATAAATCTTGTGCCTCTAGACTGCTAAGATCCTTAGAATGTTCGATTGCTACCATAATGTAATCAAACTGAGAGTAAAAGATCTAATTACCTTCTCAATCATACTTTCTTCAGAGAGAGTTTCTCCACACGACTTCATCTCATTTGTGATCAAAATCACTCTAGAGATGTAGTCTGATAACACCGAAACACACCGCATATTTGGCTCGACTTGCACATGTTTTATTGTCATTTTGATTTCATTTATAGTATTATGTTGGTATTTTGTTTGGATTTTAGGTGCTTAACCATGTGAGAGACATACACAGAGAAATGAGGCAAATCAGCTGAAGAACAGAGAAAAAAGTGTGTTTTGTACTCACAACGTCCAACATGATGTTCACCATGGAGGTAGCCATGATGTGGATGAGGTGTCTCATGACCCAACAGCCACAAAGATCAAGTCTACATATTTTGTGAAGGCGGAGTTCGCCACAAGGAGTATGGAGGTCACCATCCCTTATAAAAGTGAAACAATCAAAGTGGTTGAAGCATGAACTCCCTATTACTCTCTTTCCTCTCTCACACGAATCCAACAGTTATGACTTGATTTCCAAGGCTTTGTAGCACTATAAATAGTTTTTGAAACTCACTTTTGAGATTATCCAAGCTTAGTACAACTTAAGTCATATACTTATATTTTTGAGAGCTTTAATTCTTCACATCGGAGGATTATTGCATTGTTGTTGTTATTGAGTTTGGAGCAACTTACTTTGTAGCATTAATCTTACCAGCATTACTTTCCCGTTCAAGCTTTCCTTCAATTTATTCTTGTACCAGATTCAAGACTCCGTTTGGAGCAGGTTCTTATTATTATAAGTATTATTTATTTCTTTTGTTTATTTACTTTGCATGCTTGTTTTTCTCTTGCCTTACTTTAATTTTGAAGTTTAATTTATTCCATTCTACGTTCGTAATTTTAATTGAATCGTCTGATATGTTTAATTCTAATTTTCAATCCATCACTTTATTGTTTACTATGACCATGTCCAGCTAATCTACTAGTGTTGGAATGTGAGGACTGTCGGTTCGACGGTACTCAGTCACTTATTTCTTTAGGATTACTATCGGGGTTGTTTTTGTTTTTATCTCAATTTTTCGGAAATTAAATTGATTGATTACTACGAGTAGAACCGTAGATATGCCAGGTAAGATCGAAACTCGTCCGGTACTTAAGATAAAAATTTAATTTATTTATTAATAAACACCGCGAGAGCACTTTGTTAATTAATTAGGAAATTTTGATATTTCTAGAAAGTGATTTTAAAACTATTCTCGGACGCATTTATAAGCTTAGAGTCTGGTTATCCGAGCGAAAGTCGGGAACCCTTTAAAGTTAAATTTTCAAACCAAAACCACTTTTTAACTAAGTAATAGAATCTAATTTTTAAAAAAGGTTGTCACTACTTTAATGCAAAACGCATTGGGCACGCGGGAGCGGACAATATAAATTAGAGAGTAAAACCCGGTTTCGAATATGCGAGAGAGACCGTTTCTTTTTAATTTATTATTTTTCGAGGAAGAAAAAATTGTCCGATAAATAGTTTTACTTAGGAATAATAAGAGTACTATTGATCGATGAGAGCTACATTCCAGTATTACATTTCTGAATTCATTCAAGTCTGTTGTTTTCACTTTTTTGTTCCTATTCCAATTCTTTTACGATCATCTTAGATAAACACCGTAGAGATAGAAAATGATTGATTGACTATTAGGGGTTTGTGGGTTCGACAACCTTTTTTATCACTCTGATAGACTATGTATACTTGCGGAAAGTAACCATCAAGCTTTTGGCACTGTTGCTGGGGACCAATTACGTCAAATATCGTAACCTTGTTGTTACACCGTCTAGATTAAGGCACCCTATTTTTTTCTTTCGGTAAATGCAAAGGACTCGCAGTACTGGAACTTTAGAAGACCCAATACCTAAACCAAAAAGATACGCATGTGCATGACTTTTTCTCCAACAAATCAAAAGAGCAATGGAAGAAGATCAAAACCGTATGCCACTCAAGGATTTTGCCTTACCCTCTAACGAAGAACCTCATTCAAGTATTGTTAACCCTGTAATCACAACTAAGAACTTTGAATTGAAACCCGCGTTGTTATAAATCGTACAACAAAACCAGTTTGTTGGTCTCCCAACAGAGAACCCAAACCAGCACCTAAAAGTGTTCATTCAACTAGATGGCACACTAAAATCCAATGGCGTTGCTCTTGAGGCTATACGTTTATCTTTATTCCCTTTTTCCCTCAGAGACATAGCACGTTCTTGGTTATATTCCCTCCCATCCAATTCAATAACTACTTGGAATGACCTGAAGAAATTACTCCTTGCTAGATACTTTCCACCAAGCAAGGTCGTTATCCTACGAAGCCAGATAACCAGATTTACTCAACAGGGTGGTGAATCCCTTTTCAACGCTTGGGAAAGATACAAAGAACTATTAAGAGCTTGTCCTTACCATGGATTAGAACAATGGTTGATCATTCATACCTTTTACAACAGACTTCTCTATAACACAAAAATGACTACCGGCGCTGCTGCCGGCGGTGCGCTAATGAATAAACCATACCCCGAGGCATGAACACTCATAGAAGACATGGCTCAAAACCATTACCAATGGGGTATTGAAAGAGCACATGTAGAGAAGAAAGAAACGAAATAAGGTATATACGAAGTTAATAACCTAAACCATATGAATGCCAAGATGGATGCCCTATCCCTAAAGGTCAAAAGCTTAGTCATAAACCATACATCTACCGCAGCTGCAATACAACCCGGATGCAAAATCTGTGGAACCCCATGGCATGTCATTATCAAATGCAGTCTACTAGCTGAACCAAGCCCATATCAGATAAACTATGCCCAAGGAAACCCTTATTCAAACACTTACAACCCTGGATGGAGGAATCATTCAAACCTCTCTTACAAGAACAATAACTCTACATTTCCTCAAAACAATACACCTCAAAGACCACCAGGTTTCCAAGCCCAAAGACCGACTCGGCCTATATAAGCTACTCCTCAGAAATCAAACCTTGAAAAGGTCATGGAAAACTTCATTTCAGCTCAGACTCAACAGAATAAAGAATTTTTGAATCAAACCATTCGTATTAATGAGTTGATTACACAACTATGTAACATAGTCGATTATGTGGTAACCCACAATAAGATCCTAAAAATCCAAATCTCTCAAGTAGCACAACAATAAGCCTCTCATGCTACACCAGGAGGATTATTTTCTGGACAACCTCAACCTAACCGTAAAGTCCATGCTAATGCTATCTCCCTGCAAAGCGGAACCACATATGAGGAACCCGTAGATCCTAGGTTGAATAACAACTCACTAAGAAAGCCAAAGCCACCAAAAGGAAACATTGTGACTACACCAGAAAAACAAGCAGTAGAGGAACCTGTAGTTCCAGAGTAACAAAGAGAGGAAGTAATTAAAGATAAGGGAGCAGTAAGCGATAACTAAGAGAATCATACATATGTACCACCTCCTCCTTATAAACCCCTAATTCCATATCCGCAAAGACTTAAACAAACCAAACAAGACATCCAATATAAGAAGTTTATGAAGGTAATTAAAAAACTTCACGTCTAAATACCTTTCACTGGGGCCATTACCCAAATATCATCATATACTAAATTCCTAAAATACATCTTAACAAACAAGCACAAGTTTGACGATCCCAAACCTTTAGAATGCAACGCAATTGCTGAGAACAAATTAGACAAGAAGCAAAAAGATCCTGGAAGCTTTTCTATACCATATTTTCTAGGAAGACATGTTATTGACAAAGCATTACCGGATTTAGGCACAAGTGTAAGTTTGATTCCTTTAGTTGACTTCAATAGATTAAACCTAGGAGATATGCAACCAACTAGGATGTCCCTTCAACTGGATGATCGATCAGTTAAGCACCCAATCGGTATATTAGAATATATTCCAGTTAGGATTGGTCAACTTTATATTCCAACAGACTTTGTCGTAATGGACATCAAAGAAGACGAAGATATCCTTATTCTTCTAGGTAGACCCTTCTTATCAACCGCTGGTGCCATGATAGATGTCAAAAGAGGAAAAATGACTTTCGAAGAAGGTGACGAGAAATTCGAGTTTATCATATTGGAATTTATGAAAGCGCTTGCCATTAATGACTCGTGTTGTGCCATCGATATTATTGATGAGTGCATAAAAGAGTTGGATATGGAAGCACCTACCGAAATAATAAAACTTCCCTCGACACCCATAATGGAAGACAACAGATTTAAGTTAATGACACCATATGTGGATGACAGTCTTTACGAATGCCTAGCACTCACCCCAGACCATATGCTTGATCCTAAGAAACCGTCGATAGAGCTCAAGGAATTACCAAAGAATTTGAGATATGAGTTCCTTGCTATGGAACTCAATCGTCCAGTTAGAGTATGAAATTCTGGTATGCAGATATCAAATATCCTAAGAGATGTCAAGACACTGATATCTGATCAACACACAATAACAAGATAACTTACATATAGGGAAACATAAAATAACTAAACACACAGAGTTGCTAACACAGTTCGGTGTACAACAACACCTACATTTGGGGGCAACCAAGCCATGGAGGAAATCCACTAAATAGTATCAATTTGTAGACCTTCTGCAAACTATCTCTAATTTACAGTGTACACCCTAATCACTACCCGTGCTTAACTTCTACCTAAGACACTACTAGGTATGAGACCATTCTCACTTCCATTTAAATCACAACAATGATAGTTCAAACTATTACAAAATATTTTGAAGTCACACTTCACAGACATACAATCACCCAATGCTTAAAAGCTTATGAGTGTTTGACAACCTTTATACTCAATTGACACAATCCTACTCTTATATCAAGATGATATTAGAGAGGCTCACAAATAACAAGAACACTCAAACCCTAACACCATACTAACACCTTCTTTTCTTCGTCCTTCAATTAGGTTTGAGGCATTCTATATATAGCCACATATTGAACTGGATTTGGGCCTTGTATACACAGTGAAACAACTGTACAACGTTAGGTTAATAATCAAAAGTTTCCTAAAATGTCTCAACATTTAGAAAATAGAATAAGTTTAAAATCAATTAGAATCCCTGATTCCTCACTCTTGGATGCCACATAAGATTAATTAATATTCCAAGAATATTATGTAATCCGTTAATCAATCAACCGTTACCAAGAGTAAAACCTATTCCAGACAAGATGTCAAATCCACATGTTAGGACATTTTGTTCAACATGTTGCAGCTAAGTTAGTTTTACCAAAATTACTGTCAATCATAAATACAAAGAATTAACAATCTCCCCCTTTGGCAAATTTTGGCTAAAACAACCAAATACCCCTTGCACACAAGCACCACAGTCTAGGTTACACTCAGAACTACATAGATTTGAAAACAAAATAAGCAAACACATCACAGAGGTAATAAAGCAATCACACCAGACATATTCTTTACTCCCTCTGTCACACACAACCAAGACTCCCCCTCAAGGGATCATCCAAAGCAAACAAGACTTGTTTAACAACACACGTCAAAGGTAAATGCAGCAGAAAAAAAACTTCACTAAAAAATAATCCCTCATTCAATTTGATGTTAGAACATCATGTTTGACATCACAACAGTAGCCTAGAAAGTTCCTGAATAGGAACTCCTTCCTCCTTAAACACAGTCAGGCAACAAGTGGTTAGTGGTTAGTGGAACTCATTCCTCCTTAAACACAACCAGGCAGTGGGTGGTAAGTGGTTAGTGGTCAGAACACACCAAACAATACTCCCCCTTTTAGCCATAATATGACAAAGGTAAGCATCTAACGAAAACAGATAAACCACATTCATAAAGTTAATTATCACACACAAGAGGCGCCTAAGGGTGCATAAAATCTTGGTTAGATACCATAAAACATAACCGAATAATAAACAAACAAAAATTGCAATCAGATATCTTTGTGACTATCTGAGTCAACAGTTGCAAACTCTTCTCCTCCAGCTTCTTTCTCTTCATCAGTTTCAGCATCATCCCCAGAAGCATAGTCCTTAACATCAGTTCCTTCATTGTCATCACCATCCTGTTCAGCTTCCTTCTTCTTTTCTTCCATCATAACCTTCATCAATTTCTCAAGTTTGATCTTTGTGGCAGTGCTAGACCTAATTGAATCCTCTAAATCTTTACAAGTCTCCTTCAGTTATGCAATAATACTCTTCTTGGAGGTGGCAGGGCCAGGTACTTGAGAAGATGTCATGACAATATCAAGGACATGTGTTCCATCAAAAAGTATGTAGTGGAGTGATAAAGGAGAATCCATTTTCTTCACACTATCAATAGGCAGTAAAATAACAAGATGTTGGTTTAGGATTATTCCACAGATGAGAGATGGAAAGCAGATAGGAATTTTCACAGCAGTAGAGAAGGCTTGTTTCAAAACTTGTTCAAAGATGTATTTCCCAAAGTCAAACGACATTCTTGTCCCAATAGCATAAATAAACTTCCCGAGACCAGTAAAGATGGTTGAGGTGTGATTAGTGGGCACACAATTGGAAGTCCCAATCCTATGAAGGATATCATATTTGAGACTGTAGTACCCCAAAATTTTCCCCCCATTTTTGCTTTTTTCATCTGACCCATGACTTTAGATCCATCTGCATTCTTCTGTTATGCATCATGCATTCATGTTAGCATAATCCCTAATTCACGCATCTCAGTTGGATTCGGTCGACTTTTGATTTTTGGTCAACTTGTCAACCATCCATTCCTAAGGCCATATTGCCTCGACTTTGGTAACATAGATCGTTATCTATACCCGTTTGACTCACATCATTTTGGTGTTATGTTTATTTTGGAATTTCGATTTGATTTATATTTATTTTCAACTTCAAATTGATTTTAATATCAAATTGATTCTAATTTTAAATTAATTGATTTTGATTGAATTTTAGATTTTTTTTAATTGATTTTAATATCAAGTTGATTCTAATTGATTTTTATTGGATATTCAATTTGATTTTCATATTTTTTCGATTTGATTGATTTTTAATTTCAATTTGATTAATTTTTAATTTCAATTTGATTAATTTCAAATTAATTCTAATTTTAAATTAATAGTGTAATTTCAATTTAATTTTAATTGATTTTAATTTCAAATGGATTCTAATTTCAGATTTTTCAAGTCGATTTTAATTTCAGATTGATTTTAATTAGTTTTAGAAATAATTTTACCATTTATTATTTTAATTTTTAATTGTACTCAAATATCAAAACCATGTATCTAATATCCATGTAAATTTCCAATATTCATTTCATAACCATTCTCTAAATAAAAAATCCAAATCTTATTCAACATGATTCCATGCCTTGTTCTTCTCAAAGCACCCTCTTGTCCTTCTTCAAAGCCAAGGTTGGTTCCTTCTCCATTTGAGTTACCTACCAAGAAAAACAACAATTGGTTAACCATGGCAATGTCATTCATGCAAACCACGTACACGACAGTAAAAAAAAAAGCTTAGCATGCATAAATCTAATTCAACCATATATCCATAAGCATTGCATAACATTGCCATTCGATAATTTTCCCGACTAAACACAAGTGCATTAACCCAAATTTTCAAGAAAATATCATTCATTAACTTTCCACAATCCGAAAGGAAACACAATTTGGTCCCAAATCCATTAACTTTACTTCAAGTTATTAACATAGTTTCTTTCTAATCTGAACTTACTAACAACCTGATTAAGTTTCCTCTAACTTATTGTAATACGACTTCATTAACACTTCTCATCTAACATAATTGAAACTAACACCGTGTTAACCTTTAACCAACTTCTAATCCAGGCTACTAACAGAACATGTAGCAAATGTAATAGATTAACAATCTTTCAGTCCATACTCAGTATGTATATTCAACAAGCATGATTATCACATTTCCAAATAGCTCAAATGAAAAGGCATAGCAGGAAATAAAGGTAAGTCAATATGTATATTTTTCACAACAATTACAACCCGGAATAAAGCCGGTAAACCACCAAAAGAAACGAACTTCCAACCAATCAACCAAACTGACATGCTAACTTGCAAATAAATTAACAATGGAACTAAAAAGCTCAAAACCAAAACTCCCTCATTGAACAAACAAATCCATCACATATAACATGCTGAAGTAACTAAAGCCTTGACCAATCTAACACATACTAGTTAAGCATACAGTTTGGTGCAACTTTTCGACTAACAGTAAAATATTTTTTTTCACTTCACTACAAGTAAAGATAGATGATAGTGAGTTCAAGTGGAAACTAATTGCGGGCATTTCATTTCGACAGCATAACTAACACAAACAAATTTTTCTTATTTCAAAACTAATTTCTATGAAATTCTAAGTGAATTTCCACTGTAAAGCTAAACTAAAACCAAAACCAAAATGAAATTAAATCCAAAATGCATATCCAACTAACATTTCAACTTGGTAACCAAATAATTTTCATGCTAACAACATTACAATTCATTTTGAGACTAAATTTCAATGTTAATTTAACTCACAATCATCGGCGAATGGAATACACGGTTTGGGGTATAAGCAATTTGTTCTGGATATGGCGCAAGTGGCCTTGAATATGTGGAAAGGGAGATTCTCAAAGATCCTTGCAAAACCCTGTTGGAATGAGCCAACGTTAACCTTTCTGATCTTGGAGCTTTCTTGGAATCTTGGGCCCTACATCATACATGGCCCATTCTCATACACCCCCAATTCCAGGTTCTGCACCCAATTGCTTTTTTAGTTTAGGTTGTTAATCAATTTTACCTATGCTAATTCAAACCATTAGGATTTAATAAAATTTGTAAAATTTAATTATCCATTGGGATTTAGTGGAATTTTTAGAATTTAATTGACATTAGGGTTTAATTTCCCTTTTAGAATTTATTTGATTTTTGAGTTCGGTCGATTTTGATTAATTCCTAACATTTAGAATAATTGTAGAATTGGATTACATTGTAGGCATAGTTGGATTTTAGATAGAATTTAATCGGCGCTTGTAATTCAATATTCTCATAAATGACAATTTTGCCCTTTAGAGGTAATTGTAGATTTTTTATCCATTTATGCCATGATCCCATTAGGATTAGAATTTATCTTTAGGATTTAATCAACTTTAGGTCATGGGTGGAATGTGACTTATATTGCAATTGGCCATTTTGCCCTTATAGGCTTATTTTTGGCATTTTTGTGTTAGAATGGCATGATCCCTTTAGGATTAGAATGTGATATAGGATTTTAATCATTTCCTTACAATTTTAGGACTTAACATAGAATTTTAATCAACATTTTTACCAATTGGCACATGCTCCCTTAGGATTTCTAACTTAGAATTTTCAATCAATATCTAATGCATGATCCCTTAGGGTAGTTTCTAACAATTACTAACTTCAATTAGATCCAAACATAGTTCCCTAAAAACAAAACAAAACCCATGGTTAAATTGATCAAAAACAATTTTGATTGATTAAATCCTTTGAACTTGTATAATCCCACAGTCTAAATTGAGTGACCAAAAGACCCTTGGTCACTTAATAAGACTTTTCTTCCAAGTTGTGGAGCTCAAGGCCTCAAGACAAGATCTTCAATCAAGGCACCCTCAGTCATACCAAGCAGTGGATTATTCAAGCACATCAAAAGTGACATCTTCAACACTTGTTAAATCAAAGTTAGAAGAGTGTGACACGAGCCTTAAGCAATAGAGAAGGACTGGGACTGGAGTATTCCTACCCCCATTTTGAGTATTTTTGGGTATGGTACGTATGACCCAACGCTCATCGTATTCACCTTTATTCATAGACTTTAGCACAATTCTAACCATACAATTGACAAGTCTCTCACTATAAAGCAAAAACAATAAAAAGCAAGGACAACAATCAACAACTTATCAATCATGAATCAAGTTGTACGATACGAGCCTTCAGTAATGGAGAAGGAGTGGGACTGGAGTATTCCTATCCCCATTCCGAGTATCTTTGGGTATGGGATGTATAACCCAGCGCTCATCGTATTCACCTCTATTCATAAACTTTAGTGTCATTCGAATCAAATGATTGGTAAGGTCTTCATCATCCATACAAGAAATAACTACAAAGACTTTTCTCTCTCTACTTGAATTTTAAGACGAGAGTTACATGCCACGAGCCTTAAGTGGTAAAGAAGGAATGAGACTAGAGCTTTCCTACACTCATTCTGAATATCTTTGGGTGCGAGACGTTTGGCTCGTTGCTTATCGTATCCACCTTTACCCATAGACTTTAGTGTGATTCTCATCCAGTAACTATCAAGCCTATTCATTCTTCATTCTCAACCATTCCAATTCTAATCATTTCAATCTCAATCACCCATTTCTTCTTGCCTCCAATCAATTTCTTTTCAGCCCTGGTGGGCTGAACTACGAAAGCTCTGATTTCCTTATTGCACTATAAGGGTATGTAGGCAGAAGAACCCGGGTTATTCGCGAGCTATCTTATCTATATCTAATTTATCAATTTATCTTCTCTATCCCATGGAGCATTCTCCATTCATTCAATCTCTACCACCTTTTGGAGATCAATCATACTTCTCCTTGGACGCCTTGTCTATCCTTTTAGGACGTCCTGATGACAGTCCATCTCTTCAATCGAGAGTTGTTTGGGAAAATAACCCCAAACACTTAATTCAATCTTTCTTTTCGGATTTACCTTATTGTGGCGGCCTGCTAGTCCACGTATTGGTAAATGCCTACCTTGCTCTCTGATTGAGAGTCTATCCTTCCCTTGGATCCAAGCTACTATCCTGATTTGATCTCGAATTGTTGATTCCCCAGCAAGTGATACAATACTCCTTGCACTCCAGTACTGCAGTCATTCCTTGACTTGGTGTTTGTCTTATGAGTCCCTGTTGCTTAGACAAACATTTCTCTCTCTCTCTCTCTCTCTCTCTCTCTCTCTCTCTCTCTCTCTCTCTCTCTCTCTCTCTCTTCTAGTAGTTCCGGACTACGATTGCTCTGACTTTCTCATTGCACGATGAGAATACGTATGCACGAGGATGCGAATCCTTGGCGAGCATACTTCTAATTATTTCTCCTTTCGCCTTAGGGCATCATTCATATCTTTCACTATCCATTATCTACCTTCGATCATAAATCGTCCGCCCAGTGACATACTGTCTCTTTGACATCGAAATACACTTTCCTTGGAATTCCATACATACCATTTTAGGAAGCCTAACGAATAGTCTGCATTTCATACCTTGAGTTGTTTGGCTCTCATCCCAAACATTTAATTCCTTCTTTTTTAGCCAAAACCCTACAGTGTCGGCCTGCTAGTCCACGTATCGGTTAACGATGTTTCCCTCTATGGTAGAAATCTCACTTCTCTTATGGATTCCAATACACTTTCACTTTTCGATTTCAAACAATACTTATTCAGTCACTTGTTACCAAGTTCTTCTATTTTGTGACTTCGGTCACTTCATTCCGTTCATCCCATGATACACTCGTATTTTACCTTCATTCACTCTGTGTGATATACCAATTATCTTTGAGCCAAATACATTATACTTTTGTGCTCCATCTTGTACCTCCTTGTGAACCAAGAGTCGTTTGGCCATCATCCCAAACACCTAATTCCTTTCTTTTCGGTTGTACCAGTACAGTGATACAAGTGATATACGCCCTCACTTGTCGGTTCATACCTGTTTACTCTTGGGCTCACATTTTCACCCTCGTTTGGAGCTCAAATCACACTATTCTTTTGCTCAAATCATACCTTCTATCACATTTATTTCCACCTCCTGCCTCTAGTTCCTTGAACTACGAAGCTCTGAATTCCTCATTGCACTATGAGGATACGTAGGCATGAGGGCCCTAATCCTCACTGAGTACTTTATCTATTTCCTTTCCTTTCCCCATTCTTTATGAGTAATCTGTAGATAACACCTATTCGAGCAAGAACAATCCAAACGGTTCCCATGGAGTACCATTGATGTTTGGGGTGCTAATACTTTCCCCTTGCATGACCGACTTCCTTACCCAGCATATCTCTTTTCCCCGGGTTTTATCGATGTTTCCCCTTCCCTTTGAGGATAAATAAAGTTCGATGGCGACTTTGTTGTATGTTCGAGTGTGCGATACGTTCGGGTATATTTCCGCTAGCTTCAGACACTTAGTGTTCCAGTAGACAAATTCCCTTTGTTTGGCCAGTGTCTAACCTACTTGGCAGTTATCTCCTTACACACGTGGTCATTTGTAACCTCTAGCACAGCCGGAAGTTCTTCTGTTCTTCCCAGAAATTTGTTGATCATAGCTGTAGAAAGTGTCACAACATTTCCTCTAACATAAACCTTCCTATAGTTAGTACTTTTCACATCATCACACCCATCAGGAATAGTCACCACAAACTCCTTGACTAGGCTTTCATAGCAAGGGCCAAATTTTGTGACAATCTTCATCAACCCAGTAGCTTCTATAAGTTCTACAACCTCCTTACATTTTAGAGCATCCTTACCCAATTCCCTCTCCATGGCTACCCTCCTTTGAATAACATACTTCCAACTTTCAGCATTCTTTACATAATGTAAAGAAACATTGTCCAGTGGAGCCTTGGGCACAACAACATGAGGCTTCTTGGTAGCAGATATTTTGACAGCCGTGATGTCCTGGAAATCCTTTTCGATATCAAACTCATAATCACTAGAAGAGACAACTTTCCTATTTCTAGTAGGGGTAACAACTTTACTCCATGATCTAGTAGGACCAACAAGAGATTTTCCTATGGAGCTTCTATATGGAGTGCTTTTCAAACCACCAGATTTTCTTTACATCTCCTTGGAGGGAGAATCTTCAAACTCCACGGCCTTTCCTTTTGGTCTTTGTTGTCTCTTAACTATACTAGGAGTTACAATATTGATAAGAGGTTCTTCATTAGAAGTTAGTTCATCAACATTGACAACATGATCAACTTTATTTTTACTTCTTCTCTCATGAGCAGCATGCTTAGGGACACACTCATCAGCCTTTTTCTTACTCCTTCTTTCAAGAGTAGCATGTTCAGGAACACTTTCCTCAGCTTTTTCACTAGAATCATTGTCAGGGCTAGTTTCTTTTGCCAAAGATATTTGAACATCTGGCAAAACATCTGGGTTCACTTCCTTCAAAACAGATGTAACAAACTTCCTAACTTCCTTATCAATGACACTCCTTTCCACTTCCGTTGGATCCTCAGTGCCTCCAGCATGCATAGTAGGGTTTTTCATTTCAGACCCTTTAGACCTAGTGTTTACCAGTGATTTCTGATAAACAACCGCTAGTCTTCCAAATTTATATATTTTGGTAACTCGCAGGATCTACTAGATTGATCCTAGGACATGTGTCTTAAGAATTATTATTACGGTGATTTGACTCATAGTTAAGTTTGTTTCTAATTTGTGGATGACGAAAAGTGTTTAGACAACAATTCTAAGTGAAACTTATGACTTTATGAACAAAGTAAATGACGATAACTCTGTAGTAAAAGGTTTCTTAAAGATAACGAAGAGACTTAGGAAAGATAAAAATAAATGACTCGAAGTAAATGCTTTAAGTTTTGAGAAAGTACTGGGAATGAAGACTTGGCGAAATGTAAATGCAGAAGTAAAAGTGATGATAAACTACTGAAAAGTAAGGGCAATTCGACAGATAAAAAAGGCAGTAAAATACTTTAATTTAAACGGTTGGTATGAAAAATATAACATGAACGAAACTTATGGTGTTCTTCATACATACATTTTCAGCGTAAAACTCTTTTCTCTCGCTCCGGTACTTCGAGTGTATTTCGTGAATTTCTATATATTTGTTTGAACCACCTTTGAATCTAAAACTAAGACCCCTATTTGTAGTAATTTGACCCTAACGGCCTTTACACATATGACTGTCAGGTTCGCTGTTCTCAAGCGTTGCATATCTCAAATGTTTGCACGTGTTGGCCTGATGAAACGGCTTTGTTTAAATTTCAAATACTTCCGCTTGAAGCTTCGACTCTGTAAACACCTATGTCGAAGAAGGCTTTATCAAAAACCCAAGAAATCTTCTAAGTTCCAGGCTTCGACAGCAAAGAATTGCTCACCCACAAAGAGAATTTAAACAGCTTCGCCACAGTCATCTTTTGCTTATTCTCAAAACTTAATATTTCCAAAGACCTTCAACTATCTGTCGACATCCCCAGCTAACACCTAGACCCTTCTTCAACAAATGTTTTATCTTTACTAGGGATTATAGGTTCAGAAGACTTACCAGAAGTTTTAACATTCTCTAACACAGAAGGCGTAGCTTTCTTCTAAAGGGGTGGATGAATCATGGATAAGGGAGCAACATCCAAGACCAGATCAACCAGGTTGATCATTTAGAATGGTTCATTTTCCCTAACAGCTAGGGAAGATGATCTACTGGTTTCAGTTGGGACATGCATGTGCGTGAGTGAAGATTGTTTCGACATTTTAGGTAACACTTGATGCAGATGGAATTGGGAAAGACTCTTGAGAGAGGGTGCGCATATATATCTGGAGAGGAATAAAGCGTTTGAATGGAAAGGGTAGCATATTTTTATCCAAAAGGATACACAATGAGGTAAAGGGTTTAGGTAAGTGTGTCTAGTGCAATGATGAGAGTTAAAATCTTGTCTGACACACGTAAATAGTTGTAATTGCTATAAATGCTCATTAACATAAATCCCAAGTTTTCCTCTTGATTTTTCAAATTGAACTGCATCCAAGGCTTTGGTAAAAATGTCTGCAAGCTGATTCTCCGTGCTAACATGCTCAAGTGCTATGACTTTGTCTTCAACAAGTTCTCTAATAAAATGATGCCCGATGTCAATGTGTTTAGTCATACTATGCTAAATGGGAATTTTGGATATATTAATAGCACTCAAGTTGTCACAGAATAATGGCATGACATCTTGTGTGACATTGTATTCAGTCAACATTTGTTTCATCCACATTAGTTTAGAGCAGCTGCTGCCTGCTGCTATATACTCAGCTTCAGCAATAGATAGGGATACGCAATTATGTTTCTTGTTAAACCATGAAATCAAATTGTTTCCCAAAAAGAAACATCCTTCAGAGGTACTCTTCCTATCATCAACACTATCGGCCCAATCAGCATCACAATACCCTACTAACATGGATTTAGAATCATGAGAATACAACATTCAATAATCACTTGTGTCATTCACATACTTTAGAATCCTTTTTACTTAATTGATGTGACTTACTTTGGGTTCTGCTTGATATCTAGCACAAACTCCAACAACAAAAGTTATATTTGGTCTGCTTATTATAAGGTATATAAGGCTACCAATCATGCTTCTATATAAACTCTGATCAACACTTATGCTCTTTTCATCTTTAGATAACTTCAAATGAGTAGGTGCAGGAGTTCTTTTGTGACTAGCCTTCTCCAATCCAAATTTCTTCACAATACTCTTTGCATATTTGCTTTGACACAAAAAAATGGAGTTTTCCATCTATTTGACTTGGAGTCCAAGAAAGTACGTTAATTCACCTACCAAACTCATTTCAAACTCAGATTGCATTTGCTTGACAAAATGTTGGACCATCTCATCTGACATTCCACCAAAAACAATATCATCCATATAGATCTGAGCTATCATAAGTTTTCCATCCTTCTCTTTGACAATGAGAGTCTTATCAATTCCACCCTTTATATATCCATGGTTGATGAGAAACTCAGTCAACCTTTCAGACCAAGCTCTTGGAGCTTGTTTTAAACCATACAATGCCTTTTTTAGTTTGAACACATGATTAGGGAATGTAGGATCAACAAATCCTTTTGGTTGTTCAACATACACATCTTCATTTAAATAGCCATTTAGAAAGGCACTTTTAACATCCATTTGAACCAACATGAACTTTAAAAGGCATGTCATTCCAAGTAACAATCTGATAGACTCCAGGCGAGCCACTGGAGCAAAGGTTTCATCAAAGTCCACTCCTTCCATTTGGGAGTATCCTTGAGCAACGAGTATGGCTTTGTTTCTGGTAACAACCATTTGTTCATCTGACTTGTTCTTATACAACCATCTATTGCCAATAATATTTGTTCCTTTAGGTCTTGGATCCAAATCTCACACCTCATTTCTTTTGAATTGGCCAAGTTCATCTTGCATAGCAATAACCCGTAACTCATCAGTCAAGGCCTCCTTGATATTCTTGGGTTCAAATTTAGAAACAAAATAGGCATTTGACACAACTTCCCTTGATCTGGTAATTATCCCTTCATTTAGATTTCCTATAATAAGCTCTTGGGGATGATCTTTCTCAATTCTGATGGAAGGCCCTTTGTTAGTTGACTCAGTCTCTGTAGGTTCAGTATTAGCACTTGAGTCTGCAACATCTTCTGGAACATCGTTCATTGATGTTCCAACATCATCTGTGACATTAACTTCGTTAGTTGAGTCATACACAACAATATTTATGGATTCCATCATTACCTTGGTTTTGGAGTTGAATACTCTGTACGCTCTACTGTTTGTAGAGTGCCCCAGAAAAATTCACTCATCACTTTTAGGATCCATTTTTCTCCTCTACTCACGATCTTTCAGAATATAACATCTACTTCCAAATACATAGAAATATTTCATAGTTGGATTTCTTCCTTTCGATAGTTCATAAAGTGTAGTTGATGTGCCCGATCTAATAGTCACTCTATTAAGGATATAGCAGGTGGTGTTCATGGCTTCAACCCAAAAATGATATGGTGGTTCTTAGCATGAAGCATGACCCTGGCACATTCTTGAATAGTCATATTCTTTCACTCAACCACACCATTCTGTTGAGGGGTGATGGGTGAAGAGAACTCATGACTAATTCCTTCAGAGGTGCAGAATTCCTCAAACTTGTTGTTTTTAAATTCCTTCCCATGGTCACTTCTAATTATGAAAATGCCTTTATCCTTCTCTCTTTGAATCTTTTAGTAGAGTTCTTTAAACACTTCAAACACTTCTGACTTTTATTTAATGAAGTTCACCCAGGTGAACCTTGAGAAGTCATCAACAATAACATAGGCATACCTCTTTCCTCATAGACTTTCAACATGCATAGGTCCCATCAAGTCCATATACAGTAGCTCTAGAACTTTTGAAGTGGTCAGATGTTGGAGCTTCTTGTGTGACATCTTTGTTTTCTTCCCTATTTGACATTCACCACATATTCTTCCTTCATCAATATTCAGTTTGGGAATTCCTCTTACTGCTTCCTTTGACAAAACTTTCTTCATACCTTTTAGCTGTAAGTGACCAAGCTTTTGATGACATAACTTAGTCTCATCCTCTTTTGACATTAGGCATGTGGAGAGACAATATGTTTCTTGAGGAGTCCATAAATAACAATTATCTTTTGATTTGGCTCCCTTCATGGTAACTTCATTCTTCTCATTTGTTACCATACATTCAGATTTGCTGAAGTTAACTTTGAGACCTTTGTCACATAGTTGAGTAATACTTATCAAATTAACAGTCAACCCTTTAACAAACAGTACATTATCAAGACTAGCCAGTCCTGGATAGTCCAACTTTCCAACACCCTTTATATCTCCTTTTGATCCATCTCCAAAGGTGACATAGCTAGTAGAATATGACTTAATATTCACCAAAATTTTCTTGACACCAGTCATGTGTCTAGAGAAGCCACTATCGAAATACCAATCCTCTCTAGCAGAGGCTCTGAGGGAGGTGTGAGCTATGAGTCCTGACATACCATTTCTGGGAATCCATCTTTTCTTTGTTTTAACCATAGTTTTTTTTCTTATGGGTTGTGAAGCAGGTTTGGGATAGCCATATAGTTTGTAGAAATAGGGTTTTATGTGACCAAACTTCCCACAATGATGACACTTCCATAGTTGGGTCTTGCTTCCCGAGTAAATATCTTGATGTCCTTGTTGATGTTGGAACATTTGATTTGACATATGTTGTTCCTGTTTTCTTTTAGGTTGAACAATGTTCATTATAGAGCATTTTCCTTTGTTCATCACAACTTGATTATCATAACCAAGACCTTGAACATTTCCAGCATTCTTACCAGTTTAAAGAATTTCATCCAGCACATCAGAACTATTGTTAAGCATTCTTACAGACTTAGTCATATTGTCAAGTTTTAAATTGAGCAATACAACTTCCTCCTTCAGATCAGAGATGATAGATAGATGCTCCACTTTCTCTTATTGTATTTGAGCAATAACTTTCTTTTGATCTTCACTTCTGAGGCACAACTCCTTGTAAGATTCAGCAAGTTCCTCAAAGGTGAGTTCCTCATAATCAAAATCTTCATCAGAATCACAAATTCCAGTCAGGGAGGTAACTTATTTAGCATGTTCCACTTCAGGATCACTTTCAGAATCATCTTCTGACCAAGAAACAAACATACCCTTCTTCTGTTTCTTGATATACATCGGACACTCAACTCTTATGTGACCAAACCCTTCACATCCATGACATTGGATTCCTTTTCCTTGATTAGTCTTTTCTTCAGTTTTGGACCTTCTGCCAAAATCCTTATTTTTGTTGATGTCGAATAACTTGTTCTTGACATTAGATCTTGCCTTCCAGTCCATCTTCTTCATCACTTTGTTGAATTGTCTTCCAAGTAAGACAATAGTATTAGATATCCCTTCATCTGTATCCATGTCACATTCATCTTTGAAGTCTTCAATATTAGAAACAAAGGTTGTGCTTTTCTTCTTTTCAGATTTTCACTGATCCCTAATTCAAAGGTCTGAAGAGATCCCATCAGTTCATCAACTTTCATGTTGTTTATATCTTGAGCTTCTTCAATGGTAGTTACCTTCATGTCAAATCTCTTTGGAAGAGACCTGGGGATTTTTCTGACCAACTTAGCTTCTGACATCTTCTCCCCCAGGGCACTTGAGGCATTGGCTATCTCAATGATATTCACATGAAAGTCATGAATGCTCTCATCCTCCTTCATTCTTATGTTCTCAAACTTGGTGGTAAGAAGTTGAAGTTTTGACATCTTCACCTTAGAGGTTCCTTCATGAGCGGTCTTTAAGATCTCCCAAGCATCTTTAGCAACAGTACAATTGTTTATTAGTATGAATATGTTCTCGTCCACTCCATTGAATAGGGAATTCAATGCTTTTGAGTTTCCCTGAGCTAATTTATCATCTTCATCATCCCAGTCTTCCTCAGCCTTTAGCACATCAGTAATCTTACCATCTTTATCTCTAGTCATTGGCGGACCACATCCCTTGACCACAGGTTTCCAAGCCTTACTGTCCATTGATTTGATAAAAGCCACCATACGAGCTTTCTAATAGTCATAGTTGGTTCCATCAAGAATGGGTGGTCTGTTCACAAATCCTCCTTCCTTGTCCATTGTACCAGAAAGTATCTTCCCTGAATGTCACCCAGACACAGAGCAGGATGCCTGCTCTGATACCAATTGAAATTCTGGTATGCATATATTAGATGTCCTAAGAGATGTCGAGACATTGATATCTGATCAATACACAATAACAAGATAACTTATAGATAGGTAAACATAAAATAATTGAACACGCAGAGTTGTTAACCCAGTTCGGTGTATAACAACACCTACATCTGGGGGCTACCAAGCCAGAGAGGAAATCCACTAAATAGTATCAGTTTGTAGACCTTCTACAAACTATCTCTAATTGACAGTCTGCACCCTAATCACTACTCGTGCTTAACTTCTACCTAAGACACTCCTAGGTTTGAGACCCATCTCACTTCCCTTTCAATCACAACAATGATAATTCAAACAATTACAAAAGATTCTGAAGTCACACTTCACAGACACACAATCACTCAATGCTTAAAAGCTTGTTAGTGTTTGACAACCCTTACACTCAATTTACATAGTCCTACTCTTATATCAAGATGATATTATAGAGGCTCACAAATAACAAGAACACTCAAATGCTAACACCACACTAACACCTTCTTTTTTTCGTCCTTTAATTAGGTTTGATGCATTCTATATATAGCCACATATTGAACTGGATTTGGGCCTTGTATATGCAGTGAAACAGCTGCACAATGTTAGGTTAGCAATCAAAAGTTTCCTAAAATGTCTCAACATTTAGAAAACAGAATAAATTTAAAATAAATTAGAATCCATGATTCCTCACTCTTGGATGCCACATGGGATTACTTAATATTCCTAGAATATTCTGTAATCAGTTAATCAATCAACCCTTACCAAGAGTAAAACCTGTTCCAGACAAGATGTCGAACCCACATGCTAGGATATCTTGTTCAACATGTTGCAGCTAAGTTAGTTTTACCAAAATTACTGCCAATCATAAATACAAAGAATTGACATAGTGAGTGTGAATCTAAACAATGATGAAACTAATCAACTCTTGGATGTGTTACGAAAATACCCTGCAACTCTAGGTTATAATATCTCTGACTTAAAGGGGATAAGTTCGTCTATGTGCATGCTTCGGATAATGCTGGAGGAAGATTCTAAACCCTCTAGAGAACACCAAAGAAGGATACACCCTATAATGAATGATGTAATCAATTGGGAAGTGCTTAAATTGCTTGATGCTGGTATAATTTACCAAATCTCTGATAGTAAGTGGATTAGCCCTATACATGTGGTACTAAATAAGGGAGGTGTCACATTTGTACAAAATGAAAAAGGAGAATCTATTACGAAATGTATACAAAACGGATGGCGCATGTGCATAGACTATCGGAAGCTAAACAAAGTAACTAGGAAGGACCATTTTCCCATTCCATTCATTGATCAGATGTTCGAACGTTTAGCTAGACACTCTTATTTATGCTATTTAGATGGATATTCCGGATTTCTCCAAATTCTTATTCACCCGGATGATCAAGAGAAAATAATCTTTACATGTCCATATGGAACACTTGCCTATCAACGAATGAAATTCAGACTATGCAATACCCCTACAACTTCCCAATGATGTATGATGTTAATATTCACAGACTTCCTGAATGAGATCATGGAGGTTTTCATGGATGATTCTCGGTGTGCAGATCCAGTTTTAAAATCTGCCTTGCTAACCTAGAGAGAATTCTAGAAAGATGCGTAAAAGTTAACCTAGTATTAAACTGGAAAAAATGCCACTTTATGGTCACATAAGGTATCGTCCTTGGACACATAGTTTCGAAAAGGGGCATTGAGGTTGACAATCCTAAGATTGAGGTAATAGAAAACCTCGAACCACCAAGAATAATTAGGGAAGTCCGAAGTTTCCTTGGACACGCCGGTTTTTACCGACTCTTTATCAAAGACTTTTCTAAAATCATTAAGCCTTTAAATTGTCTCTTAATGAAAGACGTTGAATTTCGTTTCGACGAAAAATGTCTCAAAGCATTCAACCTCCTAAAACACGCACTAATCTATGCACCTATCATGCAACCACCAGATTGGAACCAACCGTTCGAGATTATGTGCGATACAAGCGACTTCGTTGTTGGTGTTGTTCTAGGACAACGAAAGCACAAGAGACTACACATGATATATTATGCTAGAAGAACTTTAGGTGCGTCCGAACTAAACTATGCCACTAATGAAAAAGAGCTACTAGCAGTAGTATTTACGATAGACAAATTTCACTCCTATCTAGTTGGAGCCAATATTATCATATACACTAACCATGCTGCCTTTCGATACCTATTAAACAAAATGGATGCGAAGCCTAGACTAATTCGCTTGATCCTTTTGCTACAAGAATTCGATTTGGAAATCCGTGATAAAAAAGGGACTGAAAATATGGTAGCTGACCACCTTTCGAGACTCGAATACCTGAAACCGGACCTTATTCCCATAAATGATGACTTCACATATGATAGATTAATAACTTCATTTGATAATAGGACAAGTCACTATGACGACCCTAGAGAGTTGGAACTACACATCGAAACTACCCTAGTAGTAACGACTGTACCTTGGTACACTAACTTTGTTAACTATTTTGCAGCTGATATTCTACCTCCTGATTTCACTTATCAACAGAAGAAAAAGTTCTTCCATGATGTAAAATAATTCTACTGGGATGAACCCCTTCTCTTCAAGAGAGAAACATATGGCATATTTCGTCATTGTGTACCTAAAGAAGAAGTGTATGACATTATAAATCATTGCCACTCGGCACCTTACGGCGGACATGCGAGCACCTCAAAAACTTGCGCTAAGATCCTTTAAGCAGGCCTATATTGGCCAACTTTATAAAGCGATATTCATGCTTACATAATCAAATGTGATCGGTGCCAACGCAATAAAAATATTTCAAGACGCAATGAGATGCCCCTAAGGAACATTCAAGAAGTGGAAGTATTTGATGTCTGGGGAATCAACTTCATGGGCCCATTTCCATCACCCATGGGAAACAAGTATATTCTCATAGCTGTCGACTATGTATCAAAATGGATCAAGGCCATCGCCTCACCTACGAACGACACATGAGTAGTCATTAAGATGTTTAAGAACTATATATTCCCCAGGTCTGGAGTCCCTCTCCTAGTTATAAGCGATGGTGAATCTCATTTTATTTCAAGAATTTTCGAGAATCTCTTAAAAAAGTATGGTGTGAAACATAGAATAGCAACGCCTTATCATCCATAAAATAGTAGACAAGTTGAAGTGTCAAATAGGGAAATCAAACAGATCCTAAAGAAGATGGTTTCCATTTCTAGAAAAGATTAGTCCTTTAGGCTACAAGATGCATTATGGGCTTATAGAACTACCTTTAAGACCCTTATAGGGACAACCCCATTTAAATTAGTTTATGGAAAATCTTATCACCTACCTTTCGAATTAGAATACAAAGTCTATTAGGCTATAAAAGCCATGAATATGGACTATCTAACAGTTGTTGATAAACGCATATTAGCTATACACAAATTGGATGAACTCTGTCACAATGCCTATGAAAATGCCATAATTTACAAAGAACGAACCAAAGCATGAAATGATAAGCAAATCGTGAGGAGAGAATTCAATGTTGGAGACCCTGTACTTCTATTCAACTCCAAATTGCACCTTTTTCCAGGTAAATTACATTCTAGATGGTCAGGACCATTTGAAGTCACAAAGGTCATGCAGTCTGGTGCCGTTGAGATTCGAAATCAATCATCTGGCCCTTTTGTTGTAAATGGACAAAGGTTGAAACCTTATAACAGCGGTAATATTCCTATCTATTATTCTCATCATACTTTGACATAACCACTCCTTGTTGCACCACCAACCTAATTTCAAATAATCGTCGAGTTGTCGACATAAAACAAAACGCTGTGTGGGAGGCAACCCACGATTCCCTTTACATTCTATAGCATATTGCATTATCTACCATAGGACCTATCCATGTAGGTGGGACAATTACTCACATTTCTTATGCCATGGGCCTCCTGAACTAACTTTCTCACTTAGTTCCTTACTATGGCTACACCCTTATCGATATGGACCATTGTCTAGATCGCGGCTTGGTGAGACGAGTTTTCTTTAGCATTGAACACTACAAAATCCTCATTAACAATGAAGTCGTTCACCACTTCGCTTTACCACACCATGAAATAAGAAATATCCATAATAGGGAGAATTAGACTTATGCTTTAGAGGCCTAAGGAGAGACACCAACCAAACCTGCCACCCCTCATACCCCTAAGTATCACTCTAAACCCCCCTCAGATACGATCACCATATTTTACTCTAATATTAATATACAAAGGCGTAACATTGACTATAAGCAGATAGAAATGGCTAATGCCACTCATGCCGAAGAAACAAATTACCTCTTCTAGGAGATCCACAGTCTTCGACGCCAGGTCGTAGAAGCTAAGGAGTCCTATCCATATTAGACTCAGGATCGCTCGTGTGTGTCTATTTAATAAACTCTCCACCAGTCTCCTTCACACCATATACATTAAAAGCATTGAGGCCACTACTTAGCTTATATGTGTAGGGGGATTTATATCTGACCCTCATTATTTATTTTACCGTCTTTAGATTCATTTTTTTCGCAATTATATTTAATTTTCCATTATTTTATTTACTTCACCGTCCATTAGATTCGTTGGATATTCTTTTCCGTTATTAACATTAATTTTTCAAGAATATTTTCACCTTTATTCATTGTTATTTTCAGTTAATTTTCCAGTTAATTTTTTAAGTTTCCACTTACATTGTTTGGTATTATTATTATTTCTAATCCCTATGCAAGTTTCATCTTTCAATTTTGACAATCTAGCAAAGCAAACCTTCAAGAAATTGCCAAGACCCCCCAAAAATGCACCCAAACACCCCCAAAAGCGCAAAAATTCACAACAAAAGCCCATCTGCCAAAATAACACATATGGTGTTCGCCATGATATGGTGGCGCTCGCCACGGGTCCTGGAACATCAAAAACGGGACAGAAGTAGAAAAAGAATTTACCCAACTTTCAACCTATCTTCTTCTTCCCAAACCCATTTTCCTCCACCATTAATTCACATAGAAACCCCACTCACTCACATTTACTCTCCATAACTCCAATTCCCACTACCTTCTCCATAAATCTACCAATTCCTCAACCTCAAATACCCCCATTCTCACATATTCACCAAAATACTCCATTTTCCCATAAAACCAACAAAAATGCCAGTAATGGGTGATGGAAGTATCATTTTTTGACAAGGGAGGGATGACACCAAGCAAAGGAATAAGTATGAAGATTTGTTGAGCCGCAAAATTTTATCCACGAGGTATATTGATGGTTCTTGCTTGCACATGCTAGATTTTTACAATAGTGTGTATTATTTGGTAGAAACGTTAGGATCGCAAAATCTATTTGAACGTAGAGACTGCGCTTACGTGAATCTGACACGGGAGTTTTTAAGTTCACTTATCTACTATGTTAATCCATACACAACAAGCACTGCAGGCACACTTAAATTCCACTTGTTTAATATAGAATATGAGTATACTACTTATCAGATTGCAGAGTTGTTGAGATTTCCCCCGGGGAAGGTGTCTCGTGTGAAGCATCGATAAAAATTGATTGGGCATTTGAGGCAGGTACATTTCGGCAAGAATTAACTGGTTTTTTGACGAACACTTTTGAGGGTAACTTGGCATCGGAAATTCATAACCCGACCATCCGTGCCTTTTTCCAGATGTTGGCAGATACCATTTTTAGCGGGGAAAACGTAAGTAAGTTGAATGCCAAAGAGATGTTATATCCGCAAGCTACACTCACACATAAACCATTAAACTCGACCCCATTCATGGTGGCCCACATGTATGCAGTTTTGAAAAAGAAAGGACCTATTTCTTTTGGAGGATTGATTACCTCCATTGCGCGTGCTCTAGGGCTCGATCAGGAACTTTCTACTTTAGAACCTGTACCACACGCACCATTAACCTACAATTCCTTAAAAACTAACGGCTATGTAGAGTTAGGAAGGAAGGAGGATACCTTCTCATGGTTCATAACCAAGCAATCGAGAGTGTTATTTTACCTTGTCCTGATCGTACATGTAACACCTCAAAATTTGCCCTCCTCTCTTGGGACTAGCTTAGCATATTACATTTCATTTTGCAGGACTTTAGGCATTACATATTGCATATCATGTGAGAACAAGCAAGTCATCCTCCCGAGTCTTGCTCAGAAGATAGAGAGGTTAAGAGATTCAAGCTTGAGGGTCTCATGAATTGATCACTAATCATCTGAGGTTTGTGCTTCAATTAGGGTTTTTGGTTCCTCAAGGAGGTTGGGAATTATCTTGGTTGAAATGGTACATCATCATCATCATGGTTCATTATTCCTGATCAGGTTCCTTGGGATTAGGGTTTTGACCTCTGGTCAACCCTAATCAGTTGCATTCTTCTAGTCAGGGTTTTGCAAGGAGATGAGGTCTTTCTTGAGATGGAGATCATCATATGATTTTATGGAGCTTGTATAAGCTAGGGTTTCATGGTGGAGCCATTTCATCAAGTGGTTGAGGCTCAAAATCATCTGTGCATGATCAAATCAATTGTATGTCAACTGCAAAGTCAACTGTGGATTTGGAGGTGGGAAGTGGCTAGAAATACTTCATTCATGTTCAAACAAGTCTCATTTGACATTTCAAACATCAACTTTGAAGAATTTAAAGTCAGGACAAAACTTTCCAAAAATAGAAAGTGACCTATAATTTGAATTTGCCAAAAATGGAAAGGTTTTCAACTCAAGATTACATCATCAAGAAAGCTTCAAATGAAATTTTGTTGAACATGAAAGTTGTAGATCTTTCTCTACCATTTCCAAAAAGTCCAAGATCATCAATTTCTCATGTGTGGTTAAGGAGATATGATCAAAACTTGACCAAGTGTACTTGAAGATTCAAATGAGCATAACCTCTCAACCAAAGCTCCAAATTGGATGGCTCTTTTTGCATTTTCCTTTTCTTAACCTCTAGTTTCCAAATCCTAAATTGCATTACATGAATTATATTCACATGATCATTTGATAATTTCTTGGATTTTTGGAGGGAAAATTTGAAATTCAAAATTGGTGCATGGCTTGATCATTTTACCATTACCATTGGCTCTAAAATCAAATTTTAAGTGGAAATGAATCAGATTTTCGTGCACTATTCACCATGCATTTCATGCATAGGGTGAAAAACCAAATTTGCCAAAACACTCCATAACTCACTAATTCCATTTGCAAATTGGTTTAAGCATACTTAAGCATGATTAGGGGGAGGTATAAAAGCCAAACCCTAACTGTTTTTCAAGGGGAGGAATCATAATTTCAGATCTAGATCAAATTCATCAAACTTTTTCTCTCAAATTTTCTTTCAATTTCTTCAAACAAATTGCATTTCTCTTGGTTGATTCATCATTCTGAAGCATCATTGAGCAAGTTTGGAGGTAGAATTCAAGAGAATCGTGGCACATGGAAGCATATTCAAAGCATGAAGCATCAATGGTGATTTGAAATTCTGGAGGATTCGTGCACAATTGAACTTTAATCTCTCATCCAATCAACTCTACAAGCTGCATAGAGGAAGTTTGGAGCATTGCAAAGCCTGGACAACACGAATTCCAACTTCTGCTCTTCAAGAGGTCACCAATTGAATCTCTCATTTCTCAAAATTATTATGATAATATTGTAGATCTTGATGTGCTGATCATTCTGAGCTTTGAACCATGAATTTCCATGCAATATTGACTGAGTTAGGTTAATTTGAATTTTCATGTGTGAAACTTGATTTGCTCGATTTGACCTTAATGTGATGATCCATGCTTAATCCATGCTTGATTCATGATCTATGATGAATATGTTGTGTGTTGATGTGCTTATTTTTAAAATCTGGAGAATTTGTTCTTGAGTGTATGAAAAATACACTGTTCCTCTGTTGCACGATGAAGAAGATGAAATGCAGGTCTTTGGCAACGGTTTTGATCTGTTATTACCACGAAAAAGCGTTGCCTATTGTGTTTCTTAGGGTTTGCACGTGATTGGTGCATGCCAATGCCCATGCACGCTTCTGATTGGCTCTCGCCCAGGTTGACTGGTGTTGACTGCCAGCGTTTTAATGAAACGTGGCGTTTCATCCCTTCAGTGCCAATTAATTCAATTTAAATATTATTTCATTTAATTCATTTCCATTGCCACACTTTTATTTCATTTCATTTTCAAACTTCAAAAAATCAAAACAAATTGAATATTGATCCAAAAAATACCAAGTTTTTTGCATTGTGATCCTTATTTTCTCTAGTTTTTTATCATCATAAGTTTGCAAGTTATGCTTGGCTGGATATTTTTTGGTGCTAGGATGTTTGAGTACATGTCCATATTTGACCTTGCCTTGGTTATCATGTTGTGAAATGCTGGTCTTTGATCCAATGAATGTGAAATTTTGCATGCTATAACTAGACATATTGCTTGACATTTTGGTGTTAATTTGGTATTTTTATGAATTGTCATCTCTGTTTTATGCTTGTGCTAAGTTGGTGTGACAATTTGTGTCACACCCTTGCTTGTTCAACATGTGCTATGAATTTGCCATTCCAAATGACCTCCAATTGTCCTGATTTTTTGTGTGATGTATGTTATGAGTGTTGTGATTGATCATGAATTTTGTTGGAATTATTTGAATCATTTCTGATTTAATTGAGATTTTTCATTCTGGTTGGTCACATTTGAGCTTTAAAATTGCCTTGAACTTCAATTGATCATGAAATGCTTTTGGTTAATGATATTGATGTGAGACCTTTTGGAATGTGTCAAGATGTGATTGAAGTTGCTTCATGTTAAATTTCATGTTCTGTTTTGAATGTTTGACCTACTTTTGACCCTAGGCTTTGACCTAGTGGTTTGGACTCACTGTTTGGATTGTGGATTTCAGGTTAAGAAGCACATTACCATGGTTGAAGTGGTTCACTCATTTGAGTTGATTAATTGGTTGATGATTTGCTAACCTTATGTTGCTTTGTAGGTTGATGCTAAGTCCTTTGTGTTGTGCCTATTGGCTTGTGGCTTGCACATTTTTGCCTAATGCTTTATTTGTCTGATTGTGTGATTGACTGTTGTCTGTCTGTTTGTTTGACTTGTAAACTGATTGGTTTAGATTTTTCACAGGTACCTAAGTTACTTTGAGTTCTTTTGAACTTGTTTCTGCTTTGCTTGGTTGCTTAACCACTGAGGTATAACTCTCTGACTTCATGTAGTCTGGAAGACCTGTCCTGTTATGTGGGCATGCACCTGTCTGAAGCCCTCCTTAAGAGGCAATGCTTGTGAATGTTTACTTTTGTGCCAAGCAGGTAAAGACCTCTTAAGAGGCAATTGGCAGATAAAAGAGATGTGTAATCCATCTCCTTCTATTCAGTGTGTCATCCACTTTGCTCACCCCATGTGTTGATGCATTGTGGATATTAACCCAAGATCTTTATTGTGTCAGTCATATGTGGAGAAGAGTTCCAACTTTCTGAACTCCCGCACTTTCATTTGTCTGAAGCTCTCCCAGGCCAGGGATAAGAGATGTGAGGCCTTACCCTCACTTCCCATTTCATCTGCTTCACCCTAACTCTCAATGTTAGGGTTAAGAGCTAACTACACCCGATTCCAGTTGGCTTGTGTTTCACAGCCTAACCTTGTATGAGCCCAATTGTTTGCATATAGTGTGTGTGCTTGCTTTTTATGCTTGTATATGTTTGCTTGTGCTGTTTAGGATAGCTTGCTCCCTGTGCAAGTTAGATATAAACCTTAACCTAGGACCATGGTGGATTTACATGATAACTATTAGGCTCGAGTCAGGCTCCCTTCTAGTTTGTCATTTCCCAGTCTCTGGTTAGGTTAGAAGTTCTTTCCCTGTTAAGGGGAACTACGTCGCCCTGATCCTCATACCAGATGAGGTACGTAGGCAGGAGATCGTACGAGATCTCTCCGGGCACCCTTTTCCTTTTTTGTGTGTGTTTGCTTGACAGCTAGCAGGCTCGAGTACCAGACTCCCTGTTAGCTTGTTTGTTCAACTTTTTTGTTGCTTTTGACGACTCAGCGTCCGATTAACCTCTTGTTTTCTTGGAGTCTGACGTAAGTCCAGCGATTGGCAGTCGGTTTCCTATGTGTGCGTTTGGAGTCTGACGTAAGTCCAACGATTGGTAGTTGGTTTCCTGTGTGTGTTTGTTGGTTCGGAGTCTGATGTAAGTCCAGTGATTGGCATTCGGTTTCCCTGTTTGCCCGTTTGTGTGGAGTCTGACATAAGTCCAACAATTGGCAGTCAGTTTCCTGTTTGTGTTTTGTTTGGCGTGCGTGAGCCGAACTACGGTAGCTCTGATTCTCATTCCAGATGAGATACGTAGGCATAGGATGCGATATCCTAGCGAGCCCGTTCCCCTATTCTTCCATCTGTCTTATTCCAGTGTGTGTGTGCATTCTTTTGAGCAGTGTTTAGCAACCTTTCTTCTATCCTTTTGAGCGTGGATCCCGTCGAGTACGACGGATGCGTAGGGGTGCTAATACCTTCCCTTCGCATAACCGACTCCCGATCCCATCTCTCTTTGGTCGCGAGACCATGTCTTTTCCAGGTTTACTTCGAGCGTTTCCTTTCCCTCTTTTGGGATAAATAACGCACGGTGGCGGCTCTGTTTGTTTGTTTTTCCCGTCGGTTGTTTTTCGCGGATGCGACAGCTGGCGACTCTGCTGGGGACTAAGAAGTTGACCTCTCGCTGGTCCATCTTCCCTAAGCGAGTCTCTCCTAGCGCTCTCTAGGATAGTTTAGGTTGCTTGTGCTGTTCTATTTATTGCATTTATGATTATTGTACTGTGATTATTTGCATAAATGTTTGCATGCATCATACTATCATCGTGCTGTCTTCTGTACAGGTGGTTTCTCTGATTTGGGGTGGGTGTTCTGAGTGGGGCTAAAACCTAGGCCCGAGTATACACCTAGGATTAGTATGGTCTCACGTTTCCTCACATGTTGGATCAACATGTTGTTGCGACGTGACATACCACAAGCCGAACGAGGTTCTTCTGAGTGAGCTCTTCCTTAGTGGGGTATTCCACTTTGGTTGGGTTATCTCTTTAGGGCTGTTGACTTTGGTGACCGTGCTTTCTCGGATCTTTGGTTTAGACGATCTTAAGAGAGCTGCAACGGCACACCCGAAAGGGCAAACCCGTTGAGTATCTTTACCCGATTGTCGAGACCATTATCCGCCTTAGGATGACTTGATTAGAATTCACCTGTGAGGGGAGGGTTGATTCTTACAGATGCATGTTCTGATGGTGACTAATGGTTCAGTTATTGATCAGAGTTCTATTTATAAGTCGGATTTATGGATTTATTTCTGAGACGCCGGAGTTCTGTCCGTGGTATTTATCAGTGGGGATCCGTTTATTTCAGGATTCCCTGGGCTGGTTCAGAGGATCTGGTGGTTATCTGTTCAGAGGACTTTCTGGTGATGATGGTGATGTATTCTCCGGTTCCATTTATTTCGGAATTCCTGAGTTGGATTTATGGTTGCTCAGTACCTCAGATGGTTGAGATCAATTCAGAAACCAGAATCCAGTATAAGGGTTGTTCAGATGACTTGGAGGATGGCACAGTGCATTGCATTCATGCATCAGCATCATTCACATTTTGCATTTATCTGCATCTAACTCATGTTTATCCATATGTAGGGGACATTCTTGATCGAGATCCCGGTTGAGAGACTTCTTTGTTCCAGACATGAGGCCCGGCTTGAAAGATGACGTCGTCTACAGTTTCTTCAATCCAGAGATTGATGTGTTGAGGGATATGATAGCATTGATTACACCTGACCATGTGGGGTTGTTCCGTGAGTATTATGGTGGTATTCTGAAGGTGGTTTTCAGGCTTATTGATACGGATAAGAGTGTCATCCACACTTTTCTCCAGTTTTATGACCCGAGTTTGAGGTGCTTCGTTTTCTCGGATTACTTGTTGGGGCCTTTGATGGAGGACTACGCCAGCATCCCGGGTCTTCCGATCAGAGACCAGATTCCGTTCTACGTCACTAAGGGGGAGCCTAATGTTGTTGAGATCTCTCGTGCTCTTTATTTAAGCCCAGAGGTGACCAATGGGGGTTTGAAGGAGAAGGGGAAATTGCCCGGTTTTCATCTGAATTTCTTAGAGACTAAAGCCAAGGATCATGCTGTTGTGGGAAATTGGAGGGCCGTTTGTGCTTTGATTGCTGTGAGCATTTATGGGATCGTCATGTTCCCTAATCAGAAGAACTTTGTGGACATTAATGCCATCCGGGTGTTTATGCAGAGGAATCCTATTCCTACCTTGGTTGGGGATGTTTATTACTCGGTCCATAATCGGAACGAGAAGAGGCGAGGGGGATTGATCAGATGTTGTGCTCAACTGTTGCACAAATGGTTTATGGGGTATCTGCCTTCCAGAGGTGCTTTTGTTTCTCTTGATCCTACGGTTAATTGGGCGACCAGGTTGATGGGTTTGCGGGCCAAGGACATAGCTTGGACTCACAATGGTATGGCTGGACGAAACTTCATTTATAGTTGTGGGAGCTTTCCCAATGTGCCTCTTATAGGAGTTCAGGGTTGCATTAATTACAACCCGACGCTTCTTAGGAGACAAATGGGGTTTGCTATGGAGGTTCCTCCTCTCGAGTGTGAGATTCAGGAGTCTTTCTACTTCCCAGATGAGGGTAATTTGTTACAGTTGAGGCAGGTGTCTGGGGCATGGTGTAACATTCAGAGGAAGGGCAAGGTTCATTTTGGTAAGGTTAATAGCAGGTCTCTTCCTCCATTTGATGATTGGCTTAGGAAGAGGATTGAGCTCACCCATCTACCATTTCCTGGAGGTGATCCTTGGTGTCCATTGATTGAGGGGCCACGAGGCCACGTTCTTCTGTCAGCATGGAAGAGTTCCTTGAGATGAAGAAAGCCAGAGATCAACTGCAAGCAGAGAAGACTAAGTTGGAGATGAGTGTTGCTAGGATTCAGATGGCTAATAAGGAAATCAAAGGGAGAATAGAAGACCAGGAGAAGAGACATGCCATGGAGGTGAAGGGCTTTGAGATAGATACTGCCTATTACCGCAAGATCAACCAAGCGTTGGAGTCGTCTACAAAGGAGCATGACCTTACCAAGGAGAAACTAGCTAGGGCCTTGAGGGTTATTGAAGATGAGAAGAGGAGACAAATCCTTGTGAAGAATCTGAGAGATGTCAGAGCTAAAGTCCTTGCCACAGAATGGGAAACTGAGAAAGCGAAGATTATTGCTGAGAGAGATCACTACCTTGCTGAGAGGGATCATTATTTCCGACAAATGAAGATTCACCAGAAGAAGATAGGGAGATTGCAGCAGGAGAACACTGAGCTTAGGTTTGCTGTGAAATTTACCAAGATGGTAGATGATGCGGAGCCTTCTGTGGGGCCTTCTTCAGCGTAGCCTTTTGTTATCATTTGTGTTGAATTACTGTCAGGCCTGTTGACGGAATTCACTTGTTTGTATTTTTTTTTCTGTTTCTGGAGGATTGTATTTGACTTGTATCAGACTTGATGTATGACTCTTGCACGTATGGTGCACTTTTGATATGCAATGGTTGTTTTCATTCAGTGATTGGTCTTCAGGCTTTATTTGCTTTGTCATGCTTCACTCACACAGCACACACATGGTTGGGTGGTATCTTTGCTAAATCATAATTCTCTGCATTGTATGTCAAAATCAATCGATGAATATCAGAATATTGCTGCCGGATTATTATCTGTCTCGATGAAGTCAGGATCGCAAGACAGAGTGTTCCTCATATGGATAGACATTGCATTCATGCATAATCATAATAACTTGTCTTCTATTTTGCAGGTGTCAGTTTCTAATGTGCTTGATTGTTACAGGAATCATTGCTCGTGCGCGTAGAGTCATTCCCTTGCACACAACCCGTCCACACAGATACTTTACCAGACGCAACACACCCAGGCTGATGGATCTACCCAACGCAGATTTTCTTGAGCTGAAGGAGAAAATGAACGAATTGATCAATGTCATGCAAGGGTTTTCCGTGGGGCAAAAAGCACTTGCTGATAAAGTGGAGAATCGCGAGCGGGCTTCAGCTGCTAATAGTGGTGTCAACTTGGAGGGTGTCTCCAACCATGGCCCTGGTGGTTCCAGGGATGGAGGAGATCTCGGAAAAAAGACAACTGCTGGCGTGGTGATCAACAATGGGGGTGGTTTTGGTGCTGCCACAAGCGGTAGACCAGGTCCGATGGGTAATAATCTGAAGGACAGTCTGTTTCCTCCTTTCTTTGGGGCTGAGGAGGATAGAGAGGAGGACAGGGAAGCTGATCAGTTCTCCATGCTTAACGAACAGTTTGGGCAGTACGGTGTCCAACCACCAAATAAAGAGATTCAGGTGCTGGCGGAGAAGATAAGAGCCTTGGAAAGTCATGCTACTCCGGGATTTGTTAATATGTCAAATATGGGGCTGGTTGAGGGGATTGTGATCCCACAAAAGTTTAAAGCGCCTGCGTTTGACAAATACAATGGGAGTTCTTGCCCGGAAACTCACCTCCAGGCTTTTGTCCGTAAGATTTCTGCTTATACAATGGACCAGAAGCTGTGGATGTACTTCTTCCAAGACAGTCTGTCTGGAGGGTCTTTGGAGTGGTACACCATATTGAAATCTTCGGATATCAAAAGCTGGCAAGATCTTGGTGATGCATTCTTTAAACAGTACCAATTCAACGCTGATATGGCTCCTAGCCGTACCCAACTGCAGGGTATGTCTCAGAAGTCTAATGAGGGGTTTAAAGAATATGCACAGAGGTGGAGGGAGCTGGCTGCCCGAGTCCAACCTCCGTTGGTAGACCGAGAAATGTCAGATCTGTTTATGGGTACTCTGCAGGGGACCTTTGCTGAAAGAATGGTTGGATACCCGGTTACCAACTTTGCTGATATAGTGGTGGCTGGAGAAAGAATTGAAAGTTGGTTGAAGCTGGGGAAGATACAGGGTAATGCTTCGTCGTCTGGATCGAAGAAGCCCTTTGGGAATGGTCAGAGGAAGAAGGAGGGTGATACAAGCGCTGTGTATGCCCAGAAAGGACAGAGTAGGGATCGTTACTACCAGCACACTGTTGCGGTAACCATTCCTGCTGATAATCAACAACAACATCAACAACCGCAACAACAACGACAACCATTTCAACAGAGACCACAGAGGGCTGGGTATCAAGTGAGAGGACGAATGAATAATCGTCAATTTGATAGACCACCTGTGACCTATTCATTCCTGTTGAAGAAGTTGAAGGACTTGGGGTTGGTTCAACTAAGAACGTTGGCTCCGTTGAGACCTGAACAGAGGCCGGCCAGTTTCGATGAGAACGCCAAATGTGAATTCCACTCTGGTGCCCCTAGACACAACGTAGAAAATTGCAAAGCTTTTAAGCATGTGGTCCAGGACTTGGTGGATTCTAAAGCTATCAACTTTGCACCATCTCCAAATGTGAATGCTAATCCCATGCCTGTGCATGGTCAAATGGGGGTGAATGCAATTTCAGAGGGTGGAAGAACAGTGGGGCTGATGAGTGTGGATCAGTTGAAGACTCCTTTGGCTGAGGTCAAGAGACAATTGTTGAAGAATGGGGTCTTTCCGGGCTGTGATGACTGTTGTGCTGCGTGCACTATTGTTCCTGATGGGTGTGTGCTGTTGAGAGAGGCTGTCCAGAGGCTGATGAATGAAGGAAGCCTCAGATTTGAAAAGATTGATTCGGGGAAGGAAGATATCTCCACCATAACCATCTATTTCGATCCGGTTGATTTGTAAACGCTGGCAGACGCGACTCCAATTACCATCACGGTACCTGGGCCAATTCCTTATGACAAAGATGATGCCGTGCCATGGCATTATGGTGGAGAATTATATTGTAATGGGGAGAAGTTGGAGGATCAGGCTGCAAGTGAAACCACCGTTTCAAAGGTGGATAATGCCGGACCTAGTGGTTTCACTCGCAGTGGAAGGTTATTTGCCCCTGATGCTTTGAGAAGTGGGGAAGGAGAAAAAGAAAAGAAAGAAAAGGCCGAGGCTTTAGCCAGGGCAAGAGGGAAACAAGTGGTAAATGAAGGTACTCCTGTGGTGACACCGGCGCCTGGTGGGTCGGAGAAAGAACTTGATGATGAAGCTGAAGAATTCCTGAGGATCATCAAGAAGTCAGAGTACAAACTTGTTGACCATTTGCAGCAGACTCCATCCAAGATCTCAATCTTGTCCTTATTGCTGAGCTCCGAGGGGCATAGAGAGGCTTTGTTGAAAATCCTGAAGAGAGCATATGTTCCCCAGGAGATAACAATTAATCAGTTAGAGACGGTGGTGCCAAATGTCAATGCCAGCCATGGGCTGGGTTTCACCGATCTTGATTTAACCGTGGATGGGCGTAATCATAATCGGGATTTACACATTGCTATGGAATGTAAGGGAGCCGTGCTCTCGCATGTGTTGGTTGATACCGGTTCCTCTTTAAATGTATTGCCAAAGAAAGCCCTGGCGAAGCTGGACTGTGAAGGGTTGATTTTGACGCCCACTGACTTGATAGTGAGAGCTTTCGACGGTTCAAAGAGGGCAGTGTTCGGGGAAGTGGAGCTCCCGGTGAAGATCGGGCCCGAAGTGTTCAAGTCGGTATTTTATGTCATGGATATTCGGCCGGCATACAGTTGCCTGTTGGGTCGCCCATGGATCCATGCTGCTGGGGCAGTGACTTCGACGTTGCACCAGAAATTGAAGTATATCTGGGACGGGCAGGTCGTCACAGTTTGTGGAGAGGAGGATATCTTCGTCAGCCACTTGTCATCATTCAAGTATGTTGAAATGGACGGTGAGATATGGGAAACGCCGAGTCAAGCATTCGAAACCGTCAAGGTGGAGAATGCTCTTTTTGCCAAAGAAGAGGGGAAACCGTCCATTTCTTCGTACAAACAGGCTGCTGAGGTGGTGAAGAGTGGGGAAGCTCATGGTTGGGGGAAGATGATGGACATCGCTGCCAAGAAGGATAGATTCGGAGTGGGTTATCAGCCGGGCCGAGGTTCGTCTGGACAAGGTAGAAGACGTTGTCCGTCATTCACATTCACCAGTGCTGGAATGCTGGATCCAGATCACATCTGTATGGTGAGTGAAGAAGTTGACAGTGATTGTGAGATTGATCAATGGATAAATCCGTGTGTACCAGGAATGGAAGTCCAGAACTGGAAGGATGAAAAGATCATCACTGTCACAACTTGAAGAGTAATATTTTCTGTTTTCAATTTTATTTGCATGGAAGCCATACGTTTTGCCCGAAACGTAATGGTTCATTGTAAGGGCCATCTCATGTGTTTCATTTTGCAAAATTTGCATCATAAATAAAAGGATGTTTTTCATTAAAAGCGGTGTTCCCTGTTTTTCCTTATTTTTGCAGTTTAAAAACAAAAATAAAAATGGCAATGTTTATTTTCATTTTTCCTTTTTCAATTTGTCTCGCTCCGGTTCTAAAGCAATGCATGAATCAACATTCATGCAGATGCGATCTTTCTCCGGATCTCATTGATCATAATCCTGTTACACCCTCATATGACTTCGACAATCCGATCTATCATGCCGAAGAAGAAGGCGAAGAAGATTGTGAACTGCCGGAGGAATTAGCCAGGTTGTTAAAACAAGAGGAGAAGGTGATTCAGCCGCACGAGGAGCAAGTTGAGGTTGTGAATCTGGGTACCGATGAGGTCAGAAAGGAAGTGAAAGTTGGGGCTGCTTTGGAGGCAAATGTTAAGAGCAGAATGGTAGCTTTGTTGAAAGAGTATGTTGATATCTTCGCCTGGTCTTATCAAGATATGCCAGGGTTGGATACCGATATCGTTGTGCACAAGTTACCATTGAGAGCAGATTGCCCTCCAGTGAAGCAGAAGTTGCGCAGAACTCGACCTGAGATGGCCATGAAAATTAAAGAAGAGGTACAGAAGCAGTTGGATGCTGGTTTCCTAGCTGTTACTAATTATCCACCCTGGGTCGCGAATATTGTGTCGGTGTCGAAGAAGGATGGGAAGGTGAGAATGTGTGTGGACTACCGGGATTTGAACAGAGCTAGCCCGAAGGATGATTTCCCGCTACCTCACATTGATGTGTTGGTAGATAATACAGCTCAATTCTCGGTGTTTTCCTTCATGGATGGTTTTTCTGGTTATAATCAAATTAAAATGTCGCCAGATGATATGGAGAAAACAACGTTCATCACACCGTAGGGCACTTTTTGTTATAAGGTGATGCCATTTGGTCTCAAGAACGCCGGTGCTACTTATCAAAGGGCCATGGTGATTTTGTTTCATGATATGATTCATCATGAAATCGAATGCTATGTTGATGACATGATAGCAAAGTCCCAAACAGAGGAGGGGCATCTGGTAAATTTGGCCAAGTTGTTTGACCGGCTGAGACAGTTCAGACTGAGGTTGAATCCGAACAAGTGCACTTTCAGAGTGCGGTCCGGTAAATCACTGGGGTTTATAGTAAGCGAAAGAGGAATCGAGGTTGATCCTGCTAAAGTAAAAGCAATACAAGAAATGCCTGAACCAAGAACAGAGAAGGAGGTTCGTGGTTTCTTAGGTAGATTAAACTACATTTCGCGGTTCATATCTCATCTAACAGCCACGTGTGAACCTATATTTAAGTTATTGAGAAAAGATCAAACGGTCAGGTGGAATAATGATTGCCAAGCGGCATTTGAAAAGATAAAAGAGTATTTGAAGGAGCCTCCGATTCTGATGCCTCCTGTGGAGGGACGACCGTTAATTCTGTACTTGACGGTCCTCGAGGGGTCTATGGGGTGTGTATTGGGGCAGCATGACGAGTCTGGTCGAAAAGAGCATGCCATATACTACCTTAGCAAAAAGTTTACCGACTGTGAAACAAGATATTCACTGCTCGAGAAAACTTGTTGTGCTTTGGTCTGGGCTGCTCGCCGACTGAGGCAGTATATGCTGGTTCATACCACTTTATTAATTTCCAAGATGGGTCCAATCAAGTACATTTTTTAGAAGCCAGCATTGACCGGACGGGTTGCGAGGTGGAAAATGATTTTGACTGAATATGATATACAATATACCTCGCAGAAAGCAATCAAGGGGAGTGTATTGTCTGATTACCTCGCCCAGCAACCTATTGAGGATTATCAACCGATGAAGTTTGAATTCCCTGATGAGGACATCATGTTTCTCAAATCGAAAGATTGTGAGGAACCAATCCCGGAGGAGGGGCCTGACCCTGAATCCGAATGGATTCTGATGTTTGATAGGGCCGTTAACGTGAATGGTAGTGGTGTTGGTGCTGTTTTGGTTACGCCGAAAGGATCCCACATTCCTTTTGCTGCCCGGCTAACATTTGAGTGCACCAACAACGTGGCTGAATACGAAGCTTGTATCCTGGGGATTGAAGAGGCGATTGATTTGAGGATCAAGAACCTTGTTATATATGGAGATTCAACTTTGGTTGTGAATCAGGTTAACGGAAAATGGTATACGCATCAATCTCATTTAATTCCATATCGGGATTATACGAGGAGATTGTTGACGTTTTTCACCAAGGTGGTTTTGCATCATGTGCCTAGAGAAGAGAATCCTTTAGCAGATGCTTTGGCTACTCTGGCTGCCTTGATTAAGGTGCAGTGGTGGAATCAGTTCCCAAGTGTTGAGGTGGGACGTTTGGATAGACCGGCTTATGTGTGTGCTGTTGACACAGCGCCTGACGATGAGAAGCCGTGGTATTACGATATCAAGCGCTATCTGGAGACCCAAGAATATCCTGAGGGAGCATCCAAGAAGGACCGAAAGACTCTGCGGAGGTTGGTGTTCTACTTGAATAAGGATGGGGTGTTGTACAAGAGAAATTTCGATTGGGTTTTTGCTCAGATGTGTTGATGATAAAGAAGCAAGCTAATTGATGAAAGAGGTTCACGAGGGGTCGTTCGGTACCCATGCCAGTGGGAATGCAATGGTGAAGAAGCTGCTGAGGGCAGGTTATTACTGGATGACAATGGAGGCCCAATGTTTCAATTTTGTGCGGAAGTGTCATAAATGCCAGATTTATGCCGATAAGGTGCACGTGCCTCCAAATCCGTTGAGCTTGATGTCGTCTCCGTGGCCGTTTGCTATGTGGGGCATTGATATGATTGGGAAGATTGAGCCTACGGCTTCGAATGGGCATCGGTTCATATTAGTGGCTATTGATTACTTCACCAAGTGGGTGGAAGCAGACTCTTATGCAAATGTGACGAAACAGGTCGTCGCCAGATTCTTGAAGAGAGACATCATTTGCCGATATGGGGTTCCTGAGAGAATCATTACTGATAATAGTTCTAATTTGAACAACAAGATGATGGCAGAACTGTGTAGGGAATTCAAGATCGAGCATCACAATTCTTCTCCTTATCGTCCGAAGATGAATGGGGCGGTTGAGGCAGCTAATAAGAATATAAAGAAGATTGTGCAGAAAATGGTCGTGACCTATAAAGATTGGCATGAGATGTTGCCATTTGCATTACATGGGTACCGAACTTCGGTACGTACATCTACTGGGGCAACGCCTTTCTCGCTTGTATATGGAATGGAAGCCGTGCTACCGGTTGAGGTTCAAATTCCCTCTTTGAGAGTCCTGATGGACGTGAAATTGCAAGAGGCTGAATGGGTAAGGACCCGGTATGAAGAGTTGAGCCTGATTGAGGAAAAGAGGTTGGCGGCCATCTGTCATGGGCAGTTATACCAACAACGGATAAAGCGTGCTTTTGACCGGAAGGTGCGACCTCGTGTGTATCACGTAGGAGATCTGGTGCTGAAGAGGATCCTTCCTCCTCATAACGATCGTAGGGGCAAATGGACACCCAATTATGAAGGTCCATTCGTGGTCAAGAAGGTTTTCTCTGGCGGAGCCTTGTTGTTGACGACCATGGATGGCGAGGATTTTCCATCCCCTGTGAATGCGGACGCAGTTAAAAAATACTTCGTATAAAGAGACCCGCTGGACGAAAAGAATAAAATAGTCCAGGCAAAAATGGGCATCCCGGCGAACCGAAAAAAAGGAAAAGGTTCGGGCAAAAATTAGGGATAAAAAGAAAAAACTATACACCCGGCAAGTCGAAAACCTGAAAAGGCGGCTTGGGCAAAAAAGGGTATCCCGGTGGACTGAAGACCCGAAAGGGCGGTCCAAGCAAAAGAGGGATTGAAACGAACAACTGCGTCTGGCATGATCGTTTGTGCTTTGGTTAAGATACCATGGATAATCCCTGGCAGGGATCGGTTGGAAGCGTCTTGTTCAGAAGGCAGAAAGTGCGGAGAGTCTTGAGGACATATGAGGTGTAACCAAGTTGGAACTCGATGAGATCGCGGTTTCACATTGCCATTAGGATAGATTTTACTTTTGTGCGCAATTACCTCTTTTCAGGAATTGCTTCCTTTGTATTGCTCAATTTTGAGCCACACTTTTTTCAATCAATAAAATGCATATTCAGTCAAATAATGTTGTTTTTTTTATTTTCATTACCGCTTTGATTACAAAAACATCCGTTTATTTTGATAAAGAATCTTTGCATTTCGAAAACATGGAGATCCCTTCCAATGCATGTTTATAAGATTGAAAACTTGAAATCTTATCCGGAAGGTTGAGTGACCCAGGTGTTGAAATCTTGGCACGCCTGGGGCACGTTTTTATCTAACGATCTCTTTTGCAGGTGCTGTTAGATATTTTCACTCACTTGCAGGTTGTGATGTGAAGCTTTTGACAAAAGATCCCCGTGGAGTCCAATCAGGGACAATGAATTAAAGAATGGTGAAAAGACGGCGAGGGATGACGACGATCCTGAATATTAATCAAGAAGACTCTTCAAAGTCTGAGGACTGGAAAGTTTGTATAAATTCAAAGAGTTCGATCTCCGTCGAGTACGGAGGAGTCGAGAATACAAGGTGATGAATCAGAAAAGTCCAAACGAGTTTGGGAGTTCTCAAAAGTGGAAAGCTGACACTGGAGTTGGATGGTGAATATCAGGGATCGATGAGTGTTCTGTGCCAGACTTTCCTTGTTTCCCCAAACAGGGTTGGGATTGTTACTTCCTCAGCAGATTCAAGGTCTGTGTCTTCCCTAGCAGGGTCGGGATGGTTATATCCCCAGCAGGTTTGAGATCGGTTTTTCCTCAGCAGCCAGGCCTGAAGATTGCTATTTTCCCAACGGGGGTGTCTGTTGGTAGTTGTTTCCCTAGCATGGCGGAGCGTGTTAGTTCCCCAGCATGTCAAAGACTGTTGTTTTCCCTGCAGATTGCGTTGGTGGTTTTTCCCCAGCGAAGTCCCCAAGTGGATCGGGTTCAGTGGAGGTCATCCTTGGTAAGGGTGGTCCTTTCCCCAGCAGCAGTGCTATTCCCCAGTGTAACACCCCGATAAAATAAGATAATTATTTAATTTAAGTTAATAATATATTTATTAATTTAATTAAATAATTGGAATTAATATTATTGGATTATTTTATTATTATTATTATTGGAATAAAAGTTGGAATTAGAAAAGGTCCCATTTGGTGAAAGGGTTATTTTCACGTGAAAAGGAAAAGGGACAGAAAAGTGGAAAAAGGGCAAAGAGAACCAGAGAACAAGGGTTGGAGAGAGGAAGAGCTTGAAGCTTAAAGATTCGCCGGATTAACTCAGGTAAGGGGGGTTTATCATCGTTTAATGGGTATTATGGGATAATATGTACTGGGTAGTGATAAACCATTGATTTACCTCTGATTGGAATGATGTATGATGAAAATTGTGAAATATTGGATGAACGAAATTTGGATTATAAATGAAGGAAATTCGTAGGAATTAAATGTAATAATGTTAGATTTTGTGAAATCGAATAGGGTATGATTTGTGTTAGAGGATATGAACGAATAATGTGTAAAATTGGACTGTGGAAGGTTGAATTGGATAGATCTCGTAGCAGAGAAAGACATAGCAGATCTGGAAGTCTGGTTTCTGGTCATACGCGTATGGCACTAGGCAATACGCGTATGAGATGGTCTAGTACGCGTATGGCACTAGGCAATATGCGTATGGATGAGGAAGATGATGTTTTGAACGTAGTTTGGTCTCTGTTGGTACGCGTATGGGGAAGTGATACGCGTAGCATACGCGTATGAGATGGTGTTACGCGTATGGGATTGGCTGAGAAATGGGCCATACGCGTATGGGACTAGGCAGTACGCGTATGGGCAGGATTGTGATTTTTCTGTGCTATTGTTGTGCAGTTTTTGGTTGTTCAGCTGAGTAATGTGATTTAGCTGATGTACGATATATTAGGGATCATTTCCCGTTGTTTTGAGTAGTATAGGTATTAGTAGAGTGTGCTAATACTGTGGTTGTTCTTTGGCATGATCTGATATGCTTATGTGATAAAATACTGACGATGTGTGATGGTATGCATGATCTTGTGAATGTATCAGTTATGTGTGCATTTGTGAATAGACTGTTTTATGGCTTAGAGTGTGAGCATATGTCTATTCTTGAATTTTGGTTGATGATTTAGCATTGCTAGGTGATTAGCATGTATATTGTGGCCTTTATGGTGGTAGCTAATTCCCATGGTGAGGAATTAGTGAGTTAGTCATTTTGGACTGTTGTTGATGTTTGCATGCTAGGTGAATTAGCGTGCATAGCATGGCCCTTGGGGTGGTAGCTAATTCCCATGGTGAGGAATTAGTGAGTGAGTCACTAAGTCTCAAATGAGTGGGACTAGTGGGCTTGGTAGCCGTGCCTGGATTTGGACGGTGAGGTGAACTATATGTTCACAAATAGTCGGTACCGCATGCATGGAGTCTCATTGCATAATATGTGTATGGCGTATAATATGAATGGATGTATTCCAATATTATACGTGTGTTTGTGTTGATATTGAGTATGAGCATGAATTGTATTGGTATTGAGTATGATATTTGAATTGATGTGCCGTTACCGAATGTGTGATGTGATTAGGGTGATGATATGTGTTAAATTACTTAGCATTACATGATGTTTTATAATGCTTATTATATCGATTGAGGAACTCACCCTTACAACTATTTTTCAGGTAACGAGCAGTGATTGAGTAGAAGCTAGTCCTTGGAGTCTAGTGTAGTTCCTTAGTGGGTCATGCTCTGGTAGATGTAACATCGGGATGGGATGTTTTACTATATTTTCATTTGGTTGTTGAACAACTTTACATGTAATGTATTACATGGTTTGAATGTTGTTAGTTTGTATCCGCTGCGCATTATGCAAGTGTTTTATTTTGATTAAATAAATGAGCATGACAGGATATTTTGGAAAACGGTGTGAAATGATTGTGTGACACCCTTAATTGCATAATTACTCTGATTGATATATTGCTATTTTAATTAAATATTTTGGGGTATTTTAGAAGGGTGTTACATTAGTGGTATCAGAGCATAGTCGGTCGAGTCGAGTCATAATTATTCTGTTCCCCTGTACGGGATAGGTGTTGTGTAACCCTATCAGTACTTATTGTTTAGCTTGTTGGGTTTTCAGAATAGAGATGGCTGGAAGAGCTAGAGATGATGCTGCGATTGCTGAGGCTCTGGGTATGCTAGCTGGAGTACTTGGAGGGAATCCGAATGTTGTGGGAATGGGAGCTGCTCGTCAACTGAGTGAGTTCCAGAAGAACAATCCTCCAATGTTCAAGGGAGCATACGATCCAGATGGTGCTCAGAAGTGGTTGAAGGAGATCGAGAGGATCTTCCGAGTGACTGAGTGTGCCGATAACCAGAAGGTCAGGTTTGGTACGCATATGTTGTCAGAGGAAGCAGACGATTGGTGGGTTGCTACCCGCACTGAGTTGGAAGCTGCTGGGAATGCTGAGATCACTTGGGCTGTGTTCAGAGAGAGATTCCTGAGGAAGTATTTTCCAGAGGACGTCAGAGGAAAGAAAGAGATAGAGTTTTTAGAATTAAAGCAGGGCAACCGGTCTGTTACTGAGTATGCTGCTAAGTTCACAGAGCTGTCGAAGTATTACACTCCCTATAACGAGGCTACTGGGGAATTTTCAAAATGCGTGAAGTTTGAGAACGGGTTACATCCCGAGATCAAGCAGGCTATTGGGTATCAGCGGATTAGAGTGTTTTCTGATTTGGTTGACTGTTGCAGGATTTTTGAACAGGATACCAAGGCCAGAGCAGAGAGCTATCAGCAGAGGGTTGATAGGAAAGGCAAGAATCAAAATGATCATGGGAAACCGTATGCAGTCGGCAAAGGTTTCCAGAGACAGAGTGGGATGAAGAGGCCTAGTGGGGGAGACTCTAGTGCCCCTGCTAAGTGTTACAGATGTGGTCAGGCTGGACATCGTATCCATGAGTGTACCAGTAATGAAAAGAAGTGTTTTAAGTGTGGCAAGGGTGGTCACTTGGCTGCAGAGTGCCGGTTGAAGACTGTGACTTGTTTCAACTGTGGAGAAGTGGGTCATATCAGTCCACAGTGTCCTAAGCCGAAGAGAGAGAACCAGTCGGGAGGCAAGGTTTTTTGCTTTATCGGGTTCTGAGACTTCTGCAGATGATCGTTTGATCCGAGGTACGTGTTATATTAATGGCTTTCCTCTTGTAGCTATTATTGACACAGGTGCGACTCATTCCTTTATATCTTTGGATTGTGCTGTGAAACTTAAGTTAGAGATATCTGAGATGCATGGAAGTATGGTGATTGATACTCCTGCGAAGGGTTCAGTGACTACTACTTCAGTTTGTTTAAATTGTCCTTTGAGTATTTTTGGTAGAGACTTTGGAATGGACCTTGTGTGTCTTCCACTAGTGCAGATTGATGTTATCCTAGGTATGAACTGGTTGGTGTGTAACCGAGTTTATATCAACTGTTTTGATAAGACTGTGATCTTTCCTGAGAGTGAGGAAGGAAAGAGTTTGTTTCTATCAGCAAGGCAGGTGAATGAGGCAGTAGCAGATGGGGCAGAGTTGTTTATGCTGTTAGCGACTTTGGAGGCTAAAGATAAACTGGCGAATTGTGATCTAGCCGTGGTGTGTGATTTTCCTGATGTGTTTCCTGAAGAAGTGAATGAATTACCGCCAGAGCGTGGAGTTGAGTTCTCGATTGATTTGGTACCTGGTACTAGGCCGATATCGATGGCTCCGTACCGTATGTCTGCTGTTGAGTTAGCTGAATTGAAGAGTCAGCTGAAAGATCTGTTGGATAAGAAATTTATTCGTCCGAGTGTGTCACCGTGGGGTGCACCAGTGTTATTGGTTAAGAAGAAAGAAGGTACTATGAGGTTGTGTGTGGACTACAGGCAACTGAATAAAGTGACGATCAAGAATCGGTATCCTTTGCCGAGGATTGATGATTTGATGGATCAGTTGGTTGGTGCGAGGGTGTTCAGCAAAATAGATTTGAGGTCGGGATATCATCAGATACGTGTGAAAACTGAGGATATTCAGAAGACTGCTTTCAGAACAAGGTATGGACATTATGAGTATTCTGTAATGCCTTTTGGTGTGACTAATGCGCCTGGAGTGTTTATGGAGTATATGAATAGGATTTTCCATCCGTACCTAGATCAGTTTGTTGTGGTATTTATTGACGATATTTTGGTGTATTCGAAATCCGAAGAAGAGCATGCTGAACATTTGAGAGTGGTTTTAGGAGTTCTACGAGAAAAGAAGTTATTTGCTAAACTGTCTAAGTGTGAATTTTGGTTAGAAGAAGTTAGTTTTCTTGGTCATGTGATTTCAAGGGGTGGTGTTGTTGTTGATCCTTCTAAGATAGAAGCGGTATCTAAATGGGAAGCTCCGAAGTCAGTTTCGGAGATAAGGAGTTTTCTTGGACTTGCAGGTTATTATAGGAAATTCATTAAGGGATTTTCTAAGTTGGCGTTACCGTTGACGATGTTGACTAGAAAGGGGCAAGCGTTTGTTTGGGACTCAAAATGTGAAGAAGGTTTCCAAGAGTTAAAAAGAAGGTTGACTACTGCTCCTATTCTGATATTACCGAGTTCGTCGGAATCATTTGAGGTTTACTGTGATGCTTCATTGTTGGGTTTGGGTGGTGTATTGATGCAGAATAAGCAGGTTATAGCTTATGCTTCGAGACAGCTGAGGGTTCATGAGAGGAACTATCCGACACACGATTTAGAGTTGGCAGCCGTGGTATTTGTTCTGAAGTTATGGAGGCATTACTTGTACGGGTCAAGATTTGAGGTTTTCAGTGACCATAAAAGTTTAAAGTATTTGTTTGATCAGAAAGAGCTGAATATGAGACAGAGGAGATGGTTAGAGTTTCTGAAGGATTATGACTTTGGTTTGAATTACCATCCGGGTAAAGCAAACATAGTGGCTGATGCATTGAGTCGGAAATCATTGCATATGTCTATGTTAATGGTTAAAGAATTGGATTTAATTGAACAGTTTAGAGACTTGAGTTTGGTGTGTGAGAGTACACACAATAGTGTTAAATTGGGAATGTTGAAGTTAACGAGTGGTATTCTGGATGAGATTAGAGAGGGTCAGAAATCCGATGTGCTTTTGGTTGATAAGTTGACTCTAGTGAATCAAGGTCAAGGTGGTGAATTCAGAGTTGATGAGAATGGTGTTTTGAAATTTGGTAATCGGGTGTGTATTCCGGATGTTACCGAACTGAAGAAGAGTATTCTTGAGGAAGGACATCGTAGTGGCTTGAGTATTCATCCTGGAGCTACGAAGATGTATCATGATTTGAAAAAGTTATTTTGGTGGCCGGGAATGAAAAGAGAAATTGCAAGTTTTGTTTATTCTTGTTTGACTTGTCAGAAGTCGAAGATTGAGCATCAGAAGCCGTCTGGGCTAATGCAACCGTTGGCTATTCCAGAGTGGAAGTGGGATAGTATCAGTATGGATTTTGTTTCTGGTTTACCGAGGACAATTAAGAATTTTGAAGCTATTTGGGTGATTGTTGATAGATTGACGAAATCGGCTCATTTCATTCTGATCAGAATGGATTATCCGTTAGAGAGATTAGCCGAGTTGTATATTGAGAAGATTGTAAGTTTGCATGGTATTCCGTCGAGTATTGTTTCGGACAGAGATCCTAGATTTACATCGAAGTTTTGGGAAGGTTTGCAGAAGGCTTTGGGAACTAAGCTGAGATTGAGTTCTGCATATCATCCGCAGACTGATGGTCAGACTGAGAGGACGATTCAGTCACTAGAGGATCTTTTGAGGGCGTGTGTTTTGGAAAAAGGAGGTGCTTGGGATTGTTATTTACCTTTGATTGAGTTTACCTACAACAATAGTTTTCATTCGAGCATTGGTATGGCACCGTTTGAAGCTTTGTATGGTAGGAGATGTCGGACACCTTTATGTTGGTATGAGTCCGGTGAGAGTGCTGTGGTTGGACCGGAGATTGTTCAACAGACTACGGAAAAGATTAAGATGATTCAGGAGAAGATGAGGATTGCTCAGAGTCGTCAGAAGAGTTATCACGACAAGAGGAGGAAGGCACTTGAGTTTCAAGAGGGAGAACATGTGTTTCTTCGTGTTACTCCGATAACTGGGGTTGGTCGAGCTTTGAAGTCGAAGAAGTTGACACCTCGATTTATTGGTCCTTATCAGATTTTAGAGAGGATAGGGGAGGTAGCCTATCGTATCGCTTTACCGCCGTCACTTGCGAATTTGCATGAGGTTTTTCATGTGTCTCAGTTGAGGAGGTACATTCCTGATCCGTCGCATGTAGTCCAAGTAGATGATGTACAGGTGAGAGATAACCTGGCTGTTGAAACATCACCTATGAGGATCGAGGATCGAGAGTTGAAGCAGTTGCGGGGTAAAGAGATTGCTTTGGTAAAGGTAGCTTGGGGAGGACCAGCAGGTGGCAATGTGACTTGGGAACTTGAGAGCCAGATGAAGGAGTCGTATCCAGAGTTATTCGCTTGAGGTATGTTTTCGAGGACGAAAACTCTTTTAGTGGGGGAGAGTTGTAACACCCCGATAAAATAAGATAATTATTTAATTTAAGTTAATAATATATTTATTAATTTAATTAAATAATTGGAATTAATATTATTGGATTATTTTATTATTATTATTATTGGAATAAAAGTTGGAATTAGAAAAGGTCCCATTTGGTGAAAGGGTTATTTTCACGTGAAAAGGAAAAGGGACAGAAAAGTGGAAAAAGGGCAAAGAGAACCAGAGAACAAGGGTTGGAGAGAGGAAGAGCTTGAAGCTTAAAGATTCGCCGGATTAACTCAGGTAAGGGGGGTTTATCATCGTTTAATGGGTATTATGGGATAATATGTACTGGGTAGTGATAAACCATTGATTTACCTCTGATTGGAATGATGTATGATGAAAATTGTGAAATATTGGATGAACGAAATTTGGATTATAAATGAAGGAAATTCGTAGGAATTAAATGTAATAATGTTAGATTTTGTGAAATCGAATAGGGTATGATTTGTGTTAGAGGATATGAACGAATAATGTGTAAAATTGGACTGTGGAAGGTTGAATTGGATAGATCTCGTAGCAGAGAAAGACATAGCAGATCTGGAAGTCTGGTTTCTGGTCATACGCGTATGGCACTAGGCAATACGCGTATGAGATGGTCTGGTACGCGTATGGCACTAGGCAATATGCGTATGGATGAGGAAGATGATGTTTTGAACGTAGTTTGGTCTCTGTTGGTACGCGTATGGGGAAGTGATACGCGTAGCATACGCGTATGAGATGGTGTTACGCGTATGGGATTGGCTGAGAAATGGGCCATACGCGTATGGGACTAGGCAGTACGCGTATGGGCAGGATTGTGATTTTTCTGTGCTGTTGTTGTGCAGTTTTTGGTTGTTCAGCTGAGTAATGTGATTTAGCTGATGTACGATATATTAGGGATCATTTCCCGTTGTTTTGAGTAGTATAGGTATTAGTAGAGTGTGCTAATACTGTGGTTGTTCTTTGGCATGATCTGATATGCTTATGTGATAAAATACTGACGATGTGTGATGGTATGCATGATCTTGTGAATGTATCAGTTATGTGTGCATTTGTGAATAGACTGTTTTATGGCTTAGAGTGTGAGCATATGTCTATTCTTGAATTTTGGTTGATGATTTAGCATTGCTAGGTGATTAGCATGTATATTGTGGCCTTTATGGTGGTAGCTAATTCCCATGGTGAGGAATTAGTGAGTTAGTCATTTTGGACTGTTGTTGATGTTTGCATGCTAGGTGAATTAGCGTGCATAGCATGGCCCTTGGGGTGGTAGCTAATTCCCATGGTGAGGAATTAGTGAGTGAGTCACTAAGTCTCAAATGAGTGGGACTAGTGGGCTTGGTAGCCGTGCCTGGATTTGGACGGTGAGGTGAACTATATGTTCACAAATAGTCGGTACCGCATGCATGGAGTCTCATTGCATAATATGTGTATGGCGTATAATATGAATGGATGTATTCCAATATTATACGTGTGTTTGTGTTGATATTGAGTATGAGCATGAATTGTATTGGTATTGAGTATGATATTTGAATTGATGTGCCGTTACCGAATGTGTGATGTGATTAGGGTGATGATATGTGTTAAATTACTTAGCATTACATGATGTTTTATAATGCTTATTATATCGATTGAGGAACTCACCCTTACAACTATTTTTCAGGTAACGAGCAGTGATTGAGTAGAAGCTAGTCCTTGGAGTCTAGTGTAGTTCCTTAGTGGGTCATGCTCTGGTAGATGTAACATCGGGATGGGATGTTTTACTATATTTTCATTTGGTTGTTGAACAACTTTACATGTAATGTATTACATGGTTTGAATGTTGTTAGTTTGTATCCACTGCGCATTATGCAAGTGTTTTATTTTGATTAAATAAATGAGCATGACAGGATATTTTGGAAAACGGTGTGAAATGATTGTGTGACACCCTTAATTGCATAATTACTCTGATTGATATATTGCTATTTTAATTAAATATTTTGGGGTATTTTAGAAGGGTGTTACATTAGTGGTATCAGAGCATAGTCGGTCGAGTCGAGTCATAATTATTCTGTTCCCCTGTACGGGATAGGTGTTGTGTAACCCTATCAGTACTTATTGTTTAGCTTGTTGGGTTTTCAGAATAGAGATGGCTGGAAGAGCTAGAGATGATGCTGCGATTGCTGAGGCTCTGGGTATGCTAGCTGGAGTACTTGGAGGGAATCCGAATGTTGTGGGAATGGGAGCTGCTCGTCAACTGAGTGAGTTCCAGAAGAACAATCCTCCAATGTTCAAGGGAGCATACGATCCAGATGGTGCTCAGAAGTGGTTGAAGGAGATCGAGAGGATCTTCCGAGTGACTGAGTGTGCCGATAACCAGAAGGTCAGGTTTGGTACGCATATGTTGTCAGAGGAAGCAGACGATTGGTGGGTTGCTACCCGCACTGAGTTGGAAGCTGCTGGGAATGCTGAGATCACTTGGGCTGTGTTCAGAGAGAGATTCCTGAGGAAGTATTTTCCAGAGGACGTCAGAGGAAAGAAAGAGATAGAGTTTTTAGAATTAAAGCAGGGCAACCGGTCTGTTACTGAGTATGCTGCTAAGTTCACAGAGCTGTCGAAGTATTACACTCCCTATAACGAGGCTACTGGGGAATTTTCAAAATGCGTGAAGTTTGAGAACGGGTTACATCCCGAGATCAAGCAGGCTATTGGGTATCAGCGGATTAGAGTGTTTTCTGATTTGGTTGACTGTTGCAGGATTTTTGAACAGGATACCAAGGCCAGAGCAGAGAGCTATCAGCAGAGGGTTGATAGGAAAGGCAAGAATCAAAATGATCGTGGGAAACCGTATGCAGTCGGCAAAGGTTTCCAGAGACAGAGTGGGATGAAGAGGCCTAGTGGGGGAGACTCTAGTGCCCCTGCTAAGTGTTACAGATGTGGTCAGGCTGGACATCGTATCCATGAGTGTACCAGTAATGAAAAGAAGTGTTTTAAGTGTGGCAAGGGTGGTCACTTGGCTGCAGAGTGCCGGTTGAAGACTGTGACTTGTTTCAACTGTGGAGAAGTGGGTCATATCAGTCCACAGTGTCCTAAGCCGAAGAGAGAGAACCAGTCGGGAGGCAAGGTTTTTTGCTTTATCGGGTTCTGAGACTTCTGCAGATGATCGTTTGATCCGAGGTACGTGTTATATTAATGGCTTTCCTCTTGTAGCTATTATTGACACAGGTGCGACTCATTCCTTTATATCTTTGGATTGTGCTGTGAAACTTAAGTTAGAGATATCTGAGATGCATGGAAGTATGGTGATTGATACTCCTGCGAAGGGTTCAGTGACTACTACTTCAGTTTGTTTAAATTGTCCTTTGAGTATTTTTGGTAGAGACTTTGGAATGGACCTTGTGTGTCTTCCACTAGTGCAGATTGATGTTATCCTAGGTATGAACTGGTTGGTGAAAGGGAAGTGTTGCGGAATTTTCTGGAGAACGGGGTTCAAATAGAGATTGGAGTTGAAGATTATATCCGGGATGAGGTCCTCAGGATTGTCTTCTGATCATGTGTCACCTTAGACTTTGGCTGAGGCTGACAGAGGTCGTTATGGGTGTCTTCTGAGGAAGAAATGCACATGTTACCTTCCTGTTGTGAAGGTGTACCCTCTGATATGTCGCCATCAGAGTGGTATTTTAGTGTTATTTCCGGCGTTGCCAGCGGAATTATCACAAGAAAACGGAGAACGGGGTTCAAATGGAGAGAAGGAGATGCTGGGCATTTTCTGGAGAACGGGGTTCAAATGGAGAAAGGGAGACACGGGGTGTTTTCTGGAGAACGGGGTTCAAATGGAGAAAGGGAGACACGGGGTGTTTTCTGGAGAACGGGGTTCATAATGGCGATCGCGAGTTATCGTCAGGCGACTGGGGTTCAATTGGAGAGCGGGGTTCATTGTTTGGAAAACAAGACTACTATGAAGATGTCGGGGTTCAAATGCGGTGATCGGGGATCATACGCGCGAAAATATTTGTTCGGGGTTCAAGAAAAGCAAAAAAAAAAGATTATCAATTAGAAAGTTTCGGGGTTCAAGAAAAAGTAAAAGAAATAATAATAATAATCCCCAGCGGATGCGGCGTTCAAGCCATGGTTATTCCTGTGTTACCATTTATTTTGGTAGCCAAGTCAACATGCTGTTTCGGTGTTCAGGCCGACTTTCTCCGTACCAGACGAATTTTTCTTTTGAGATTGTTTCTTTGCCGATTCTGACAGGCCTTGTTAATTATTTCCCATCAGAGTGCAAATTGTTCGTCTGTTCTTGGTATTCAATCACTCTTCACCCTGATCATCTGAAAGCCGAGGCTGTTCATATCGACAGGTTCACAGTGGATTGAATAGGGGCAGCTGTAACACCTCAAAATTTGCCCTCCTCTCTTGGGACTAGCTTAGCATATTGCATTTCATTTTGCAGGACTTTAGGCATTACATATTGCATATCATGTGAGAACAAGCAAGTCATCCTCCTGAGTCTTGCTTAGAAGATAGAGAGGTTAAGAGATTCAAGCTTGAGGGTCTCATGAATTGATCACTAATCATCTGAGGTTTGTGCTTCAATTAGGGTTTTTGGTTCCTCAAGGAGATTGGGTATTATCTCGGTTGAAATGGTACATCATCATCATCATGGTTCATTATTCCTGATCAGGTTCCTTGGGATTAGGGTTTTGACCTCTGGTCAACCCTAATCAGTTGCATTCTTCTAGTTAGGGTTTTGCAAGGAGATGAGATCTTTCTTGAGATGGAGATCATCATATGATTTTATGGATCTTGTATAAGCTAGGGTTTCATGGTGGAGCCATTTCATCAAGTGGTTAAGGCTCAAAATCATCTGTGCATGATCAAATCAATTGTATGTCAACTGCAAAGTCAACTGTGGATTTGGAGGTGGGAAGTGGCTAGAAATACTTCATTATGTTCAAACAAGTCTCATTTGACATTTCAAACATCAACTTTGAAGAATTTAAAGTCAGGACAAAACTTTCCAAAAATAGAAAGTGACCTATAATTTGAATTTGCCAAAAATGGAAAGGTTTTCAACTCAAGATTACATCATCAAGAAAGCTTCAAATGAAATTTTGTTGAACATGAAAGTTGTAGATCTTTCTCTCCCATTTCCAAAAAGTCCAAGATCATCAATTTCTCATGTGTGGTTAAGGAGATATGATCAAAACTTGACCAAGTGTACTTGAAGATTCAAATGAGCATAACTTCTCAACCAAAGCTCCAAATTGGATGGCTCTTTTTGCATTTTCCTTCTCTTAACCTCTATTTTCCAAATCCTACATTGCATTACATGAATTATATTCACATGATCATTTGATAATTTCTTGGATTTTTGGAGGGAAATTTTGAAATTCAAAATTGGTGCATGGCTTGATCATTTTACCATTACCATTGGCTCTAAAATCAAATTTTAAGTGGAAATGAATCAGATTTTCGTGCACTATTCACCATGCATTTCATGCATAGGGTGAAAAACCAAATTTGCCAAAACACTCCATAACTCACTAATTCCATTTGCAAATTGGTTTAAGCATAATTAAGCATGATTAGGGGGAGGTATAAAAGCCAAACCCTAACTGTTTTTCAAGGGGAGGAATCATAATTTCAGATCTAGATCAAATTCATCAAACTTTTTCTCTCAAATTTTCTTTCAATTTCTTCAAACAAATTGCATTTCTCTTGGTTGATTCATCATTCTGAAGCATCATTGAGCAAGTTTGGAGGTAGAATTCAAGAGAATCGTGGCACATGGAAGCATATTCAAAGCATGAAGCATCAATGGTGATTTGAAATTCTGGAGGATTCGTGCACAATTGAACTTTAATCTCTCATCCTATCAACTCTACAAGCTGCATAGAGGAAGTTTGGAGCATTGCAAAGCCTGGACAACACGAATTCCAACTTCTGCTCTTCAAGAGGTCACCAATTGAATCTCTCATTTCTCAAAATTATTATGATAATATTGTAGATCTTGATGTGCTGATCATTCTGAGCGTTGAACCATGAATTTCCATGCAATATTGACTGAGTTAGGTTAATTTGAATTTTCATGTGTGAAACTTGATTTGCTCGATTTGACCTTAATGTGATGATCCATGCTTAATCCATGCTTGATTCATGATCTATGATGAATATGCTGTGTGTTGATGTGCTTATTTTTAAAATCTGGAGAATTTGTTCTTGAGTGTATGAACAATACACTGTTCCTCTGTTGCACGATGAAGAAGATGAAATGCAGGTCTTTGGCAACGGTTCTAATCTGTTATTACCACGAAAAAGCGTTGCCTATTGTGTTTCTTAGGGTTTGCACGTGATTGGTGCATGCCAATGCCCATGCACGCTTCAGATTGGCTCTCGCCCGCGTTGATTGGTGTTGACTGCCAGCGTTTTAATGAAACGCGGCGTTTCATCCCTTCAGCGCCAATTAATTCAATTTAAATATTATTTCATTTAATTCATTTCCATTGTCACACTTTTATTTCATTTCATTTTCAAACTTCAAAAAATCAAAACAAATTGAATATTGATCCAAAAAATACCAGGTTTTTTGCATTGTGATCCTTATTTTCTCTAGTTTTTTATCATCATAAGTTTGCAAGTTGTGCTTGGCTGGATAGTTTTGGTGCTAGGATGTTTGAGTACATGTCCATATTTGACCTTGCCTTGGTTATCATGTTGTGAAATGCTGGTCTTTGATCCAATGAATGTGAAATTTTGCATGCTATAACTAGACATATTGCTTGACATTTTGGTGTTGATTTGGTATTTTTATCAATTGTCATCTCTGTTTTATGCTTGTGCTAAGTTGGTGTGACAATTTGTGTCACACCTTTGCTTGTTCAACTTGTGCTATGAATTTGCCATGCCAAATGACCTCCAATTGTCCTGATTTTTTATGTGATGCATGTTATGAATGTTGTGATTGATCATGAATTTTGTTGGAATTATTTGAATCATTTCTGATTTAATTGAGATTTTTCATTCTGGTTGGTCACATTTGAGCTTTAAAATTGCCTTGAACTTCAATTGATCATGAAATGCTTTTGGTTAATGATATTGATGTGAGACCTTTTGGAATGTGTCAAGATGTGATTGAAGTTGATTCATGTTAAATTTCATGTTCTGTTTTGAATGTTTGACCTACTTTTGACCCTAGGCTTTGACCTAGTGGTTTGGACTCACTGTTTGGATTGTGGATTTCAGGTTAAGAAGCACATTACCATGGTTGAAGTGGTTCACTCATTTAAGTTGATTAATTGGTTGATGATTGGCTAACCTTATGTTGCTTTGTAGGTTGATACCAAGTCCTTTGTGTTGTGCCTATTGGCTTGTGGCTTGCACATTGTTGCCTAATGCTTTATCTGTCTGATTGTGTGATTGACTGTTGTCTGTCTGTTTGTTTGACTTGTAAACTGATTGGTTTAGATTTTTCACAGGTACCTAAGTTGCTTTGAGTTCTTTTAAACTTGTTTCTGCTTTGCTTGGTCGCTTAACCACTGAGGTATAACTCTCTGACTTCATGTAGTCTGGAAGACCTGTCCTGTTATGTGGGCAGGCACCTGTCTGAAGCCCTCCTTAAGAGGCAATGCTTGTGAATGTTTACTTTTGTGCCAAGCAGGTAAAGACCTCTTAAGAGGCAATTGGCAGATAAAAGAGATGTGCAATCCATCTCCTGCTATTCAGTGTGTCATCCACTTTGCTCACCCCATGTGTTGATGCATTGTGGATATTAACCCAAGATCTTTGTTGTGTCAGTCATATGTGGAGAAGAGTTCCAACTTTCTGAACTCCCGCACTTTCATTTGTCTGAAGCTCTCCCAAGCCAGGGATAAGAGCTGTGAGGCCTTACCCTCACTTCCCATTTCATCTGCTTCACCCTAACTCTCAATGTTAGGGTTAAGAGCTAACTACACCCGATTCCAGTTGGCTTGTGTTTCACAGCCTAACCTTGTATGAGCCCAATTGTTTGCATATAGTGTGTGTGCTTGCTTTTTGTGCTTGTATATGTTTGCTTGTGCTGTTTAGGATAGCTTGCTCCCTGTGCAAGTTAGATAGAAACCTTAACCTAAGACCATGGTGGATTTACATGATAACTATTAGGCTCGAGTCAGGCTCCCTTCTAGTTTGTCATTTCCCAGTCTCTGGTTAGGTTAGAAGTTCTTTCCCTGTTAAGGGGAACTACGTCGCCCTGATCCTCATACCAGATGAGGTACGTAGGCAGGAGATCGTACGAGATCTCTCCGGGCACCCTTTTCCTTTTTTGTGTGTGTTTGCTTGACAGCTAGCAGGCTCGAGTACCAGACTCCCTGTTAGCTTGTTTGTTCAACTTTTTTGTTGCTTTTGACGACTCAGCGTCCGGTTAACCTCTTGTTTTCTTGGAGTCTGACGTAAGTCCAGCGATTGGCAGTCGGTTTCCTATGTATGCGTTTGGAGTCTGACGTAAGTCCAACGATTGGCAGTTGGTTTCCTGTGTGTGTTTGTTGGTTCGGAGTCTGATGTAAGTCCAGTGATTGGCATTCGGTTTCCCTGTTTGCCCGTTTGTGTGGAGTCTGACATAAGTCCAGCGATTGGCAGTCGGTTTCCTGTTTGTGTTTTGTTTGGCGTGCGTGAGCCGAACTACGGTAGCTCTGATTCTCATTCCAGATGAGATACGTAGGCATAGGATGCGATATCCTAGCGAGCCCGTTCCCCTCTTCTTCCATCTGTCTTATTCCAGTGTGTGTGTGCATTCTTTTGAGCAGTGTTTAGCAACCTTTCTTCTATCCTTTTGAGCGTGGATCCCGTCGAGTACTACGGATGCGTAGGGGTGCTAATACCTTCCCTTCGCATAACCGACTCCCGATCCCATCTCTCTTTGGTCGCGAGACCATGTCTTTTCTAGGTTTACTTCGAGCGTTTCCTTTCCCTCTTTTGGGATAAATAACGCACGGTGGCGGCTCTGTTTGTTTGTTTTTCCCGCCGGTTGTTTTTCGCGGATGCGACAGTACCAACGTACGAAGGAGAGAAAATTGGACTTATGATTTGCATGTTGCCCCATCCCTCAGAATGATACTGTCGCATCTCGAAAAATACGATTCCTCGTGACGGTCGCAGAAAAATTAGTTCGAACAAAGTCGCCACCAAACTTTATTTATTCTATTGAAGGAATAATTTATTAAAATTTATTAGTGTGATTATGCAATCTTTAGAAATGTCGATAAGATCTCGCAATCTCGTGCCTACGTATTAATAGAAACGTGATCTAAACGTAAGTAGAATAATAAATAAGATCTCGCAATCTGGTGTCTTTTTAAGTTCACTTATCTACTATGTTAATCCAAACACAACAAGCACTGTATGAACACTTAAATTCCACTTGTTTAATATAGAATATGAGTATACTACTGATCAAATTATAGAGTTGTTGAGATTTCCCCACAGGGGAAGGTGTCCTGTGTGAAGCACCGATAAAAACTGATTGGGAATTTTGAGGCAGGTAAATTTCGGCAAGAATTAACTGGTTTTTTGACGAACACTTTTGAGTGTAACTTGGCATTAGAAATTCATAACCGACCATCCGTGCCTTTTGTAATATGTTGTTAAAACCATATTCGGGTCCGGGATTCGGTTACGCAAGAGGAAGGTATTAGCACCCATAGCGCCCGGTGTACTCAACGAGAACCTTTAGTTTAATTTGTGGTTTGACTGTTAGCTAAATGTTATTTGTTTTCTTCAAGTGAATAAAAGATTGAAAAGAGAAGTGAATGGGAACCTCAAAAAGGGGGAAAAGGAAGGTTTTCTTATTAGTGTGATCGTCAAGATCTTGCAATCTCGTGCCTACGTATTAAAATTTATTAGTGTGATCGCCAAGATCTCGCAATCTCGTGCCTACGTATCCTTATAATTTATTAAAATTTCTAAGAGTAACAAATTAGTTCTTGCTGAAGCAAAATTAATTTATTAAAATTTGGTTAAATTGATTAATTAAGTTAATTATCAATATTATTTAATTAAGTCAAACAATCAAGTTAATTAAATTTGATTAATCAAAATTAAACTAGTTAAAATTTTTAATTAATTAATTAATTTAATCAAAAGAGAATGAAATGGGTAATAATATCGATTTAATAATGAATTGAATCGGTGTGTTCAAAACCGGTTTGTACGAAATAACAACATGATTAATGTCATTCGCAAGATCGTAATGCAGTGAAATGTTGTATAAATGTATTGAAACTTGAGTGACATAACGACATAAAATTGTTGAATCCGCGGATAAAAAAATCTGCTATAAATGGAATGAAATAAAATAGAAGCAACCCAATTTATTTACATATTTACAAATTAAAGAACAATTAGAACAACATCAAAGTAGGGGGTACAGATATATAGATGATAATGTCTAATTCAAATAATTGGGTCATGCCTACTCCAAAATGAGAAATAATAATAATAAAAAGAAACTATAAAACACTTAAAATTTAATAATAATAAATAAATAAAGAAAATTAAAAGAAAAAAACTTTGAATGGGAAATTGTTTCCTCTGCTTAACATTTCCAGAAAAACATAAATGGCCAAATAACACAAAAACTCTTCGTCAGGTCCAATAGGGTGGCGCCACACGACCACCATTTGCTAAAATTATATGAACATAGAAAAACCATGGAGTGAAACAAAAATTAAAACACACCAGTCCAAATCATCCTCTATTTTCTCAAACTCAGCATTCATGGATAGTGGTAAAAACAACTCAGATCAAATGTTACAATCACATATTAGCAAGAAAATTCGACAATGTCGTAACCGTTTTGAACAATAAACCAAGAGCTAACATTAATATAGAAATCAAAATCAAGAATATAAAAGTCGATAACTGACACGATCTAAAACTTGGAATTGAATCACAATGCAATCTTGAAACTAAATCAAGCTAGCTAACAAGCATAAACCGACGAACATCACCAAACCTAAATGATACACAACTCAAACATAGTGAAATTCGAACCGGAAAAATACCGAACACTACGCGAGTGAAATCGTCAATGGAAGACAAAATTTGTTGCTCCTAACGTTGTTATGTTTAACCGAACTTGAGTTCTAACGTTGTTATTACCGGAGCAGATCCCAAACATTCTTGATCTCCTTTGAAATGTCCAATTCCTCAACGACTTAACCACACATATTTCTCAAATAACTTGTAAAATAAAGGTACTGAAACTTTGTCGAGCGGTGTAGAGTATTCCATGTGAGGTGTTGCTGACTCGGTTTTGGTGGTCGTGAGATTTTCAAATTATGGTTGGATTGTGAAGGATCCTGGTGGAGGGAAGTGATGTGTGAGCGACGTAGAAAGGTTGTAGGTGGTCGTTGAAATGTTGAAGAAGAATAGCGGAGGAGGGTGACGTGAGTGATGGCGGGTTTGTGGTGGAAGGATGAATCGCGGAGGTGCAGTGAGGAAGATGAGGGTGTGGATAGCGGCAGAAAGGTTATCCGATGGTGAGGGATGATAGTGTGTGGCAAAAATGGGGTGTATATTTAAGGTATGGTGTTAGCGGTCCGGTGACGAAAGCTGAGGACGGAGGGGTTTGTTTAGGTTGCGCCGATAGTGAATGGATCAGAGGGAGAGGAAAGTTAAAAGGGTTATGGAGAATGTTGATGGAAGGCGGTGGGAAGAAGAATATTTCGTTGGTTGAGAGAGAGGAAATGTGTTGTTGTTGTTTTTGTCATGTTTTTAGAGGGTTTTTTTTTATTTTTCTTTTGATGAGAAAGGATCTTTTCTTTAAGACCGTTTTTCTTATTAAGTGGGAAGAGAATCCCCTTTAGGCTGCGTTTGGATTCCTATGGGTAAAAAGAAGTTTTTTATCTTCATTCCATGCTTGACATGTGTCGCTTGGAGAGAGAGAGGGATATTTTTTTTTGTTTTTTCAAAATACCAATGAGTGGGCGCAAGCTGTCAAGAGATGAGATGGAGAGATATATTTTTTATTTTCTGATTTTCTTTATTAATATACTTATTTAAACCTTAATTTTGATTGGATGAATTGATAAATATATGGATAACTAATAAGGATCATTGATTAATCTTGATCTAATGATTATGATTAAATCCAAGAAGCACACAAACAAACACACATTATTAGATAATTTAAAATGTCTAGAATGTCCCTTCAAGATGATTTGATTAATTTAAAACGATTTAAACCAATTAAATCAGATAAAAATCACATCTTCTAAAATGAATATGATAAAAATAAAATAAAAACATGAAAAATTCTATTTAAATTTTATTAATATTTTGGCGAAAGAATAAAAATAAAACGACTGAAAATGAGTAAAAGCCGGACACAAATTTGCTCGAAAAATTAAATCAGATGCACTAAAATGATCAACACGAAATAAACCTCTCAAAAAAATACAACATTTGATTTAATTTTGAAATAAATTTTGATCGGTTAAAAGGCTCAGACGGATCAAAATGCAATTGAAAAACTCGTCGAAAAAATAAAACGAGCACACCAGATTAAACTACGCGAATCATAGGTTAATAATACTGACGTTTGCAAGCTTGATTTCAAAAAATTTTACCTGTTGATTTTACATGTATTTAAGAAATGATTCAAACGGTATATCTGTGTATTCAAGAATTTATTATGGGTGACATTTTAGGCGTTATTCATGATGAAACGTGTGTCATGCTATACAGATGATGCAAACTCAAAAATAAAATCGAATTTATGAAAGCTATTAAAATGCCCTGACAAAATTAGGGTATGACAACTATCCCTATTTAATTAACTTGAACTAGAAGGTATGAATGACAACAGTCTTTGTACATTTATGGTGGAAGATAATTAAATACGAAAAGACCCAATTTTTTCCTTTGAAATATAAAGATAAAATGCAGTGAAAAGTACGGTGAGAAAGGTTATTGTGAGGTAAACGGAACAGTCAAGACTCTCTGAGAATCATCAGAACAGTATCTTGGATGACATAATCGAGATATTCCAACAATAGAATGATACCTCAATTGTATCTAATACTTTCTTAAAAAATTAGCAGAACAGTGTATTGAACTGAACACACGAGATTCTCTGAGGATCAACGAAGCAGTATCTTATATGATATAATCGAGATATTCCAACAAGGGAATGATACCTCAACCGTATCTAAGATTCTTCGAGGATACTAGAGCAGTATCTCTAAGAACAAATGAGATTCTTCAGATTAATGAAGCAGTATCTCAAACAAATGAATGAGATTCTCCGAATCAACAAAGCAGTATCTAAAGCAACAAATGTTTGGGGAAATAGTTCAGAAAAGACTCCATTTGGAGGAGATTTACTGGAAAAGCTCGGCAAGGGAAAAGCTCATAAGAGATCTTTTAGAGTTACCTCTGCTTGGGGAGCAACAAAGCAAATATGCTGGGGAATATCATTATCAACCATAAAGTTTAAGAATAACTTGCTGTGAAATAATTCAGCAAGCACATGCAAGGTAATAACTCTATCGACTTAAATGAGGAAAGTCCGGGATACATATGATTGACCATGGATCCTGAATCATGTTATGTTTGATGTTTTGTATCACATGGGTGGAAGTACCATGCATGGAATGATGTATGAGATGTATGCAAGTATGTAATTGCTGGGGATTTTTAGATGTGCATGTAGCAATGTGAATAATTTTTTTCTTCATTTTTTAGGAAACTCTCCATTTCGGTGGAAGTGTTATGCATGGCTATGCTGATAATTGATAGGATTGTGTTTAATGAATTTTCCTATTTTGGCATGAAAATAATGCATGAACTGATGCATGTGGGAATGCAATTGGGTACTTGGATTTTTTGTAGGGCTTTATTTTGTTTCCAATGAGAGATGGTTGATGAATATCATCATCAAAGGGTTGATGGAAGATAGTGAATGTCGTCATTAAAGGGTTGATGGAAAAGGATCAGTTATAGAATATCATCATTAAAGGGTTTATGGAAAGGTAACTGTCATCGTCAAAGGGTTGACGGAAAGGACTTCACTATGGAGTGACGTCGTCCAAGGGTTGACATAAATAATTAAGGAATGCCATCACCAAAGGGCTGGTGGAAAAGAATTTAACATCGTGAAAGGGTTGATGAAAAGAAGTAAAGAAAGGCATCACCAAAGGGTTGGTGGAAAATAAATGTCATCGTTAAAGGGTTAACGAAAATATATTTCACTATGGAGTGACGTCGTCAAAGGGGTGACGGAAAGAAATTAAATACTGTCATCACCAAAGGGTTGGTGGAAAGGAATTCACTATGGAGTCACGTCGTCAAAGGGTTGACGAAAAGAATTAAGGAATGCCATAACCAAAGGGTTGGTGGAAAATAATTTGACATCATCAAAGGGTTGACAGAAAGAAGTAAAGAAAGGAATCACCAAAGGGTTGGTGGAAAAGAATCTGTCATCGTCAAAGGGTTGGCAGAAATATATTTCATTGTGGAGTGACATCGTCAAAGGTTTTACGAAGATAAATTAAATACTATCATCACCAAAGGGTTGGTGGAAAGAAAACTTCACTAAGGAGTGACATCGTCAAAGGGTTGACGGAAAGAATTAAAGAGTGTAATCACCAAAGGGTTGGTGGAAAAGAATATGTTATTATCAAAGGGTTGACGAAAAGGACTTCACTATGGAGTGACATCATCAAAGAGTTGATGGGAAAGAATTTGGCATCATCAAAGGGTTGACGATTATATATTTTGGAATATCATCATCAAAGGGTTGATGGGAAAGAGTTATTATGTGATGTCGTCATCAAAGGGTTGATGGAAAAAGATTGTCGGCGTCAAAGGGTTGACGGAAAATACTATGTTATGTATGCATATGGTGTATGTTAATGAAAACTTTTCGTTTCGTCGAGAGAGTTATGCATGTATGTTGTATGCAATGCATGTGGGAATGCATGAAGGTGATTAGTTTTTGATTGGTCACCCTTTTTCTAGGGTGAGATTTTCTGGGTACCAATGTTGATTGGATTTGAGTTTATGAAGATGCCAGCAAAGTGGACTTTCAGTGGTTGCGAATATGGGCTGGACTTTTGGTTTTGGAGATGCCAATAGGGATTGGACTTATTTTTTGTTGGTAATTGCCAATAAGGATTGGACTTTTGGTTGGTGAAAGGATTTGACTTCCCGACACTCGGTATTTGACGATTCGATGATTGAAGGATAAATATGGATGCTCTTGGTGCTCCAAGTTTGACCTGTTTATTGATAGGCTACGTGTTTGTTCTTGAGAGAATCTCAATTTCTTTTCCTGATATGCCCTGATGGATTAGAAATGATTTAATGAGCGTAACGACGTAACCAATGCATGATAATTGTGCTCTTACTCTACCCCAAGGCTCTTTGCAACTTGTCGGCCCCATCCTGTAGGGTCTTTGAAGGAATTTTCCTTTGAAAGGAAATCCTGGAAACGAATATATCATGGCCTGAACCAAATTTTCCCTAATGTTTGAATATTTCAGTAGTTTTCCCCTTATTGAGCTTTTGAAGGGCTTGCCCCAGATGGAATGAATATTTGGAAATGATTTGCCTCCTTGATCAACTGATGCTTGGAGATTTGTTTCAGCTTGACCAATTCTTGGGTCCACATGGTTATCAGATGTCGTGCCCCTGATCCATAGGGTTAGGAAGTGGTCTTGATTTGGATCAACATCGAAGAATGTTCAGGTTCCTCTGATTGTTCCTTATTGTTGGAATTTCCTTGACGTCAAGTACTAACTTGTAGTTAAAATTATTCATTCAGAAATGGTAATAATATTGATTAAGATTATTTAATTAAATTAAATAATCAAGTTAATTAAATTTGATTAATCAAAATTAAACTAGTTAAACAAAATTTTAATTAATTAATTAATTTAATCAAAAGAGAATGAAATGGGTAATAATATTGATTTAATAATGAATTGAATTAGTGTGCTCAAAACCGGTTTTTACGAAATGACAACATGATCAATGTCATTCGTAAGATCGTAACCTGGTGAAATGTTCTATCAATGTATTCAAATTTGGGCAACATAACGACATAAAATTGTCGAATCTGCGGATAAAAAATCTAATATAAGTGGAATGAAATAAAATAGAAGCAACCCAATTTATTTACATTATTTACAAATTAAAGAAGAATTAGAACAACATCAAAGTAGGGGATACAAATATATAGATGATAGTGTCTAATTCAAATAATTGGGTCAAGCCTACTCCAAAATGAGAAATAATAATAAAAAAAAGAAACTATAAAACATTTAAATTTTAATAATAATAAATAAATAAAATTAAAAGAAAAAAGCTTTGAATGGGAAATTGTTTCCTCTGATTAACGTTTCCAGAAAAACATAAATGGCCAAACAACACAAAAACTCCTCATCAGGTCTAATAGGGTGGTGCCACATGGCCATCCTTTGCTAAAATTATATGAACATAGAAAAACCAGGGAGTGAAACAAAAATTAAAACGCAAAAGACCAAATCATCCTCTATTTTCTCAAACTCAACATTCATGGATAGTGGTAAAAATAACTCAAATCAAATGTTACAATCGTATATTAGCAAGAAAATTCGACAAAGTCGTAACCGTTTTGAACAACAAACACAAGAGCTAACATTAATATAGAAATCACAATCAAGAATATAAAATTCGATAACTGATACGATCTAAAACTTGGAATTGAATCACAACGTAATCTTGAAACTAAATCAAGCTAGCAAACAAGCATAAATCGATGAACATCACCAAACCAAAATGATACACAACTCAAACATAATGAAATTTGAACCTGAAAAATACTGAACACCATGCGAGTGAAATCATCAACAAAGACAAAATTTGTTGCTCCTGATGTTATGTTTAACCGAACTTGAGCTGTAACGTTGTTGTTGTCGGAGCAGATCACGTACATTCACGATCTACTTTGCAATGATCAATTCCTCAAAGACTTAACCACTCAGATTGCTCAAACAACTTGCAAAATAAAGGTACTGAAACTTTGTCGAGCGGTGTAGAGTATTCCATGTGAGGCGTTGCTGACTCGGTTTCGGTGGTCGTGATATTTTCACACTGTGGTTGGATTGTGAAGGATTCCGGCGGAGGGAAGTGATATGTGAGCGGCGTAGCAAGGTTGTAGGTGGACGTTGAAATGTTGAAGAAGAAGAGCAGAGGAGGGTGACATGAGTGATGGTGGGTTTGTGGTGGAAGGGTGAACTGCATCGATGCAGTGAGGAAGATGAGGGCGTGGACGGCGGCAGAAAGGTTCTGTGGTGGTGAGAGATGATTATAGTGCGGCAGAAATATGGTGTAGATTTGAGGTATGGTGTTGGTGGTACGGTGACGGAAGCTGAGGACGAAGGGGTTTGTTTAGGTTGCGTCGGCGATGAATGGATCAGATGGAGAGGAAAGTTGAAGGGGTTATGGAGAATGTTGATGAAAGGCAGTGGGAAGAAGAAGATTTTGTTAGTTGAGAGGGAGGAAATGTGTTGTTGTTGTTTTTGTCAAGTTTTCAGAGGGTTTTTTTTATTTTTCTTTTGATGATAGATGGTCTTTTCTTTATGACTGTTTTTCTTACTGAGTGGGAAGAGAATCCCCTTTAGGATGCGTTTGGATTCCTATGGGTAAAAATAAATTGTTTTTTTATCCTCCGTTCCATGCTTGACGTGTGTACCTTGGAGAGAGAGAGAGGGGTCCGATTTTTTTGTTTTTTCAAAATACCAATTAGTAGGCGCAAACTGTCAAGAGATGAGAGGGAGAGAGATATTTTTTATTTTCTAATTTTTCTTTATTAAAATATTTATTTAAACCTTAATTTTGATTGGATGAATAGATAAATACATGGATAACTAATAAAGACCATTGATTAATCTTGATCTAATGATTATGATTAAATCCAATAAGCACTCAAACAAACACACATTGTTAGATAATTTAAAATGCCTAGAATGCCCCTTCTAGATGATTTGATTAATTTAAAACAATTTAAACCAATTAAATCAAATAAAATTCACATCTTTTAAAATGAATATGATAAAAATAAAATAAAAACATGAAAAATTCTTTTTAAATTTTCTTAATATTTTGGCGAAGGAATAAAAATAAAACGACTGAAAATGAGTAAAAGTCGAGCACAAATTTGCTCAAAAAATTAAATCGGATGCACTAAAATGATCAGCAAAAAATAAACCTCTCGAAAAAATACAGCATTTGATTTAATTTTGAAATAAATTTTGATAGGTTAAAAAGCTCAGACGGATCAAAATGCAACTGAAAAAGTCGTTGGAAAAATAAAATGAGCACACCAGATCAAACTATGTGAATCATAGGCTAATAATACTAATGTTTGCAAGCTTGATTTCGAAACTTTTTACCCGCTGATTTTACACGTATTTGAGAAACGATTCAAATGGTCTATCTGTGTATTCAAGAATTTATTATAGCCGACATTTTAGGCGTTATTCATGATGAAACGCGTGTTATGCTATATAGATGATGCAAACGGAAAAATAAAATCAAATTTATGAAAGCTTTTAAAATGCTCGGATAACATTGGGGTATGACAGATACAACTCATAATGGTACTGATGATGAGTATGATCGGAGAAAAATGTCTACCGTTCATAACCCCCTTCCTCAATACTTTTCACCTGCACACACTACACCTGGTTCTTCTAACCATTTTGCAGGTACATACTCTGGTCTTTATTATGATGAAGATATGCTACGGGAATAGAGAGCTCGTAAGGAGGAGTGTGATGGCTTGTTTTACGCCATGTATGAGCAACAATAAGATATAATGGAGTTCATACAGGAATCACAGTGTCAAAAAGACCGCTCCCTACGATTACTGTTGGAAGCCCGGGCCACCATGGCAGCCCAACAGATGTGTCTGCAAGCTTCACAGGCACATGATTTTGTTCTTGTGCAAGCTAACCAAGCGTCTATACTAGGGAACCTCTAAAGTCTACAGGTGTCCAACGCCTTGCTGTCAACACGAGTTCAACAACTCGAGATATCCCAGAGTTAACACCACCGGAGCAGGAGTCGTCATCCATGGCATCAGGACCAGACAAGAGAGGGCAATGGAGGCCATCAATAGCATATCGTCCAGGTTCTATCATTCCTTTTTCACATTGTATCAAAATATTGGGGACAATGTTCGGTTTAGGTGTGGGAGAGGAACCTTATTGTTTTCATTTTTTTATTATTGTTTTTAGCTAGATTTACTGTTTATTAGTATGATTGCTTAGGATTTCATTCACTAGTTTAGTTTGTCTGTTATGTCATTGCATATGCTATCGAGTCTTTATGCATGGTTTTTTGTTGTTTATTAGTTCTTCCATTTCTTTAGCCATACCAAACAAAATAAAAAAATTCGAAAAAGAAAACAGGTGTTTATTTTGAAATTTTAGACTATTAAACAAGTTAAGGATAGGTTGTAGAGACTTGGGAAAACCTCTAAAAGATCAGTATCGTCTTAACACCATAAGTCTCCTAATTATAAAGATAAATCTGGATACTTGTTATGCCATGGCTCTGAAATCTCACCCCTAAATGAGTCTTTAAGTAGTTTATCTTAGCAGTCAACACCATCTGAATTACCACTAAGTAAGCGAACCGATGCAAATAGGTGAATGATCCCGTGCTAAAGAAAATAAAGAAAAAGAAAAAAATCTGGAAAAGAAAGAAAAAGAAAAAGGAATTCACCTTCTAAGTTAGGTGACCCTCACCCGGTCACTTAGCCTAACGGTTGTGAAACCTTTGAGAATATTGTATATTCATCAAAATTTTGACATAATATGAATCATAATCACTAACAAGTTCGTTTTCCATATGTATACAGGTAACATGTTTAATGTTATTGCGCCTAAATGAAAAAGGACGAAAAATAGGTGAGTAAATTAGGCTTAAGCATAATGACATAATGTGAATTGATTTGTATAGGAAGGAGATTTATGACCGCAAATACGGAATGTGTTACTACGATACCCTTAGTTTATGAGTTAGTACCTATCAATATGTCCTTGAGCGAATTAGTGTTTTTAGCCTGGAATAATTATCTGAGTGCCACTGTTTTTCTTCTTATGAGCATGAATGTTTGCTTGAGGACGATCAATGGTTTAAGTGTGGGAGATTTTGATAACACCGAAACACACCACATATTTGGCTCGACTTGCACATGTTTTATTATCGTTTTGCTTTCATTTATAGTATTATGTTGGTATTTTGTCTGGATTTCAGGTACTTAACTATGTGAGAGTCATACACGAAGAAACAAGGCAAATCATATGAAAAATGGAGAAAAGGCGTGTTTTGCACTCACGACGTCCAGTATGACATTCGCCATGGAGGTAGCCATGAAGTGGCTGAGGTGTTCCATGATCCAACAGTCACAAAGACCAAGTCTCCATATTTTATGAAGGTGGCGTTCGCCACAAGGGGTATGGCGGTTGCTATCCCTTATAAAAGCGAAGAAGTCAAAATGGTTGAAGCATGGACTCCCCATTACTCCTTTTTTTTTCTCACACGAATCCAGCAGTTGTGACTTGATTTCCAAGGCTTTGTAGCACTGTAAATAGTTGTTGAGACTCACTTTTGAGATTATCCAAGCTTATTACAACTTATGCCATATATTTATATTTTGAGAGCTTTAATTCTTCACATCGGAGAATTATTGCATTGATGTTGTTATTGAGTTTGGAGCACTTTACTTTGTCGCATTAATCTTGTCAACATTACTTTCCCGTTTAAGTTTTCCTTCAATTTATTCATGTACCAGATTCAAGACTCCGTTTGGAGCAGGTTCTTATTATTATCAGTATTATTTATTTCTTTTGTTTATTTTCTTTGTATGCTTTTATTTTCTTACCTTACTTTGATTTTGAAGTTTAATTTATTCAATTGCACGTTCGTAATTTTAATTGAACTGCCAAATATGTTTAATTCTAATTTTCAACCCATCGCTTTATTATTTACTATGACCCTGTCCAGCTAATCTATTAGTGCTGGAATGTGAGGACCTTCGATTCGACGATACTCAACCTGTTATTTCTTTAGGATTAATATCGTGACTGTTTTGGTTTTTATCTCAATTTATCGAAAACTAAATTGATCGGTTACTACGAGAGTAGAACCGTAGATGCGTCGGGTAAGATCGAAAGTCGTTCGATACTTAAGATAAAATTGTTAACTTTTTTATTAATAAACACCGCGAAAGCACTTTGTTAATTAATTAGGAGAATTTGATATTTATAGAAAGTGATTTTAAAACTATTCTTGAACGCGTTTATAAGTTTAGAATCCGGTTATCCGAGCGAAAGCCGAGAACCCTTTAAAGTTAAATTTTCCAACCAAAATCACTTTTTTACTAAGTAACAGAATCTAATTTCTGGAAAAAAAATCACTACTTTAACACAAAACGCAACAGACACGCGAAAGCGGATGATATAAATTAGAGAGTAAAACTCGGTTCCGAATACGCGAGAGCGACAATTCTTTTTTAATTAATTCTTTTTCAAGGTAGAAAACATTGCCCCGTAAATAGTTCTACTTATGAATAATAAGAGTACTATTGGTCGATGAGAGCCACATTCCAGTATTACATTTCTGAATTCATTTAAGTCTATTATTTTTATTTTGTTGTTCCTATTCCAATTATTTTACGATCGCCTTAGATAAACACCGTAGTGATAGAAAACGATAGATTGACTGTTAGGTCTCTATGGGTTTGACAACCTTTTGTATTACTCTGATAGACTTCGTATACTTGAGGAAAGTATCCATCATAGTCAAGTACCTTCTCATTGTTCTTCATGTTGAGATTCTCATACTGCTTACGTAGAGACTGAAGCTTTACCTTCTTCACTGATGCATCACCGCTGTAACACGGTACTAGTGTGTCCCACACAACCTTCGTCGTCGTCTATCAGCGATTTTCTCAAACACGTTTACACTCACACACCGATGGATGTAGAACAACACCTTCTGATCCTTCTTCCTCAGATCACGCTGAGCATTTCTCTGTGCATCCATTGCATTTTCTAGAAGTCCAACTTGAACATAACCTTCGTTGACGAGATCAAGAACATCTTGAATGTCAAACAACACACACATCTGAATCATTCATTGATTCCAGTTCTTTCCATCGAACACTGGAAGTTTGGTACTCAAATTACCGTTTTCGTTCATCTTCAACCTTGTGCAATACACTCAGATCTCACCAAACACTAGTGTTTCTCAATCCCGCAGAATCAAGAAATGTGATTACCTTACGATTCCAATTCAGAAATTCAACATGAATTCAAGAAACGAAATCAATCACACAACGTCTCACCGTTCACTTGTGTTTCCTTGTGTTTCCCTGTGGATCTGAATCGAAGCTCTAGATACCAATTGGTAGAGAACAAGGTGAAAAAGATGAAGATGAAACAAGAGAGAGAATAATAAATTCTAACAAATTTCCACTAATAATTCCACTAACGGTTACACAAAAATGATTGCACACGCACTATAATATTCAGTGATACAACTGTAGACACCTATAATATATATATATATATATATATATATATATATATATATATATATATATATATATATATATATATATATATATATATATATATATATATATAATACTGTCACGTAGAAAAAAATATTAAAATACTGTATTACTCTTCAAGAAATCCGTGTTTACTATCATCAAAATAAATTAAAAGTTGTTGTTGAAATCAACTTAGTTGTTACAATTGTTGATTCGGAGAGATCTTGGTCGTATTCAAATTCGTTATTATGTTTAAACTCAGTCTTTTTATTGTTTTGTTTTGACCCTCCTTGTTTAGAGTTAGAATAATATTTCCTTTAATACTGTTTTTTATAATAAAAAGAAAAATAATCAATTGCAGCAGTTATGTTACTAAAACTAAATTCTTCTTAAAAATTGAAAGAATATATATCACCGTAAAGATATAGAACAGACAAATTAAATACAAAAAAATTCATAAAAAAAATCAGACCAAAACATCAAGATTCGGAGCCATCTTTCCAAACAACAACTTCAAATCATTCTCCAACGGTGTCAAATTCAAGTCCAAGCACAAAGCCCTAGCACTACTCAATCTCTGCAACACTGGTAATTTCACAACCTTTTCTATTGAAGAAAACTCTTGGTTGCTCAAAGCTTTATGCCTTCTCATGTGTCCACCTAGTGCTTGCCCTAACGAAAACTCTTGTCCACAAATGGAACATTCATGCACTTTAGGTTTATTTCCTAAACTCAAAGATAAAGCAATCGTTTTCATGAATTCACCACCTTCTAGCTTTGATCTTTTATGGCTTGCACTGTGCCCACCTAGGGCTTGAAAGGATGAGAATTTTTTGTTGCATGTTTTGCACTCATATTCTACTGGTCCATAACTTTTTTGATGTGGTTTATTTCTTTGTTGTTGTTGATGTTGGGGATAAGAAAGCATCATTAGACAATTTGATAGGTTTATGTTTTCTAAACCTTCAACATCTCTTTGTCTCTTCATAGCTACGTACGTTAAATTTACAAAATTGGAAGATTTTAAAGTTTATAAGAATTTATGAAAGAAGTTGGGATGATTAATCGGTGAGTGAATAACATTTGGATGATGAGGTTTATATTTATAAGCTATTACTAGAATAAAGTCAATGAGTTTGACTGATTTATTAATTCAATTATTTGTGTTTTTATTTAGAATATATTTTTATAAAATGTAGAATATTATTATTTTTATATGGACGGTAGGAGTTTAAACTTTCAACGTCAAACAGCGGAAAACAAAAAGTGATGTTCGGACTTCCGTTTTGAGGTTTGACTGGTCGTCTAGAAAGAATCAAATGTAATGACATAAATACCCTCTTTGTTGACTAATATTCTTGTTCAATGAGGGAATAGGAGATGTCTGTTTTGGGTATTTTATAAAAGTGTTTAGGTCACGTGAGGTTTACACTTACTCACGTTTGTTATGTTAATGTTGTTTGGGTGAGATACCAGCAGAACCGGTCGTGGATAGCGAGCTACTACCAAGTTGGTTGTTCTTATTTGAAAGGTATTCATTTCTAGTAACTTTAATAAAATAAGACCCATTAAATTAGGTCATTTGATAATAACTTCAAGCTATTAAACTGCTTGGAAAAATAACTTTAATTAACATAAGTATAACTATAATTTGATAATAATAATGTAAAGGTTCAAGATGGACTGCGTGCGTTGACATATACTAATTTGGTGTGCAACAAATAATCAAGTGATGGATAATAGTATGCATTTTCACACGTAGTGAGTGACACACACAATATTGCATTTATATGCGAAAAGACAGATTAAAGAACAACGGTGAGAGATGGGAATGGCTAACACGTTCAAAGCAGAAACTAGAAAAGTATATACAAAAGTTAATTTAGTTCAAAGAAGAAGTGTAAGACATTTGATTATTGGTCGTTCTATATGTCATCGTGTGCATCATGTGGGTATTAAGTGGTTTAAATTATGAGTGAAGGTGTAGTTTAGTCAATGAAAAGGAAAAACAGTGTGAGGTCTAAGTTTGTCATTGAAAAAAATAAAAGAGTTATTTCTTTGGTTCTTGTACCAAAAAATCAAGAAAACTTGATCATTATTTTGTTCGATTGATGATGAAATTATATAGAGAGAAAGATTTTAAAAAGAGAGAAAAATTTGAGATGTTTATTTAATAATTTGATGAGAAAATGAAAAAATAAAAGGAAAGGAAAGTAATATGTATTTATAAAATATCATAAATATCTTAAATCAAATATTAAATATGATAAAAAATAATTGAAATTGAAATAAACAATTTATCACCATTAACAAAAATAAAATAGAATAATAATAATAAATGAACATATTTTTTTTTTAATTTTATAAATAAAAATATTATTTTATTAATACAAGATAGAAATGATTATATAAGTTTACATACTATATAAATAATAATTGTAAAAAAAAATATGAAATTAAAAATATTAATCAAATGTTTTTTAGGATTATTTAACTACGACTACTATTGTCTTTGGACTAATTTTTGTTTTTTATTTATTTTTAATTTTGGGTGAATTAATTTTATTGTTTATTTTAATTTATTGATATTTGAATTAATTCACTAACAATTAATCATTTTTATATATTATAATATATCCTTCGGTGTAGAATAGAATAAATAAGTGAGCATGTAAATGATTATAGGATCTACGATATATTAATCTATGAGATATTATTAAGAATTATAGGAATATATTTGGACGAATCAAAGGAGATAATATTTTAGCCAGTGACAATGGTAATCCTGAAACGTATAAAAGGAAAGACAAGTGATTAATACTTGTTGACTTGTAGATCTTTCTGAACTAATATTTCTAATGCCTTAAATATTTTTTAGATGGAGGGAAGATATAATCTATTTGTAGTACGGTATATTGCCTTGTAGATCTTTCTCAACTAATATTTCTAATGCCTTAAATATTTTTTAGATGGAGGGAAGATATAATCTATTTGTAGTATGGTATATTAAGGTCATGACCTATATATAGGGTGATGGCCAATTAAGATTCTCATTATTTCGAAATGGGTCATCCTAATATCCACTCAGATTTGAACTCATATTTAAATAATTAAAATAATTAATTAATTACTAAATAAAAATTTAATTATCCTTTTTAACTTTTATTTCGTACAAGAACAAAAATTGGTGTTGATCGATGATGTAGGACCCTTAATCGGCAGTATTGATCTCTAATTCGGTAGCGCGGGGTGGACTTGGAAGGTTAGAACTCCAACGCCGAAGTCAATTCAGAGTCCAAGATGAGTATAGTGAAAAATGGAGATCATAAAAGTGTACCTTGAATCTCACGTGTGCCGACTTTATATGTTGGGTAATTTTTATTGGGCTTGCAACTAGTTGGACCTTTACAATGGGTCTTTGGCCGACCTAGAACAGTTTCCCCCAAGGCTTGTCAGGCGTGAACTAGTCGAGAATTCTTCAAAGTTGCGGCCGACCTATAGTAATGACGTTCGACCTTTTTGAGAGAAGTGGGGAATTCCTTGATTAGTTATAAAAGTAGTGGGGAAAATCACATTAAATGTTTTTTGGATCATTGAAACTTATAGTCATTTTTTCCAAACACGTGGCTCTATGTGTTAAAGTCAGTGTGTGGTTCCTCTACCTAGGGTGTTGGAGTATATCTAAGATATTAACGCTTATGACAAAGCGGCCACTTCGCTACCCTTGGATCTTCCTTCAACTTTTAATCTAGATTGTGGATTTGAGATTGATTTCCTTAGAATATGTATCGTGGCACGAAAAGTACCCGAGCGCGTCACACGCTCGGAATAACAACAAAGTCGCCACCGATCTTGATTTGTTTCAAAGGAAGGGGAAAATATCGAATAAATTTCGCTAAAGCTAAGGAAATGGTCGTTGCAACCAAATTGGGTTCGGGAGTCGGTTATGCAAAAGGAATATATTAGCACCTCTCACATCCGTTGAACTATTGATGGCTAATGAGCGATAAATGAGGAGGATGAAGAAGAAGAGAACATGAGATCGACGCAAATGATTTATTTTTTATTTTTATTTTAATTTTTAATAATATTGATTTTTGTATTTATAATTATTATTTTATTTTTAATTAGTTTTAGTTGATTTTTATAAAATTTTCATATTTATAATTATTATTTGAAAATATTTTTATTAATTATTAATTTTTCGTATTTTATTAATTATTCATATTTTTTATTAAAAAAATATTGCGAAATAGGAATCACGTGGACAAAACCTAACACGTATTAACTTTGTGGCGTGTTTTTCATGTTGCAAATTAGTCAAAACTACACCCTTACTTCCTATACCTGCATTCTGACAAGTAGCTGAGAGGTACCCTATGTAGATATTAGCGACATGATTATCACATGGTAAAGATTTGCGACATGTTTTTCACGTGGCAACTGAGTTGTGACTTGCAAATCTACGGTGTGTTTACTCACATCGTTAATTTGGGTGGTACATCGAACCTGTAACCGTTTATGGCCATTAGTGATATGTAACTGATTTATTAATCGTTCTGTAACGGTTTCCGGCCCTTAGTCTACCTCTTAACTGTTAAGGAACTCGGTCGCCCGACATCAGGGACCGACCTATATATGTTGGTATGAGGTTTCTACCTGACCAACTCGACCAACATTGAAAATAGATACCTCGGGCGACAAGATGATTTCCAGGGTGTATAACCCCTGTTTATCATTTGATTCATTATGGTTCCTTCCTTGGAAACCTTTCATCGGTATATCGGCGTTGATCTCTTTGTCTCCAGCTTGACTGCCTTCCATAGTCACTCCAGAAGTAATACTATAACTCGACCATAGCTGAACCGATGAAGAACGAAACCAAGTGTAATAATTTTGTCAATAACTTATTACCGATGTGGTACAATTCCATTAGTTATTGTAAGACTAATGCCAAAATCAGTCAAACATGACAACAATGCGGTAAGCCGCTTCTGGTATGATATCAGTTGGTATTGTTTTACTAAGGAATTTTATTCCTAGGAACAGGCCCGATCCTATGCAACAAGTGCCACATCACATGGCCTCAAATGTGTATGAGGCTTCAAAATAAAAAGTGTAGGTGTTTAATTGGCTGCATTATATGGTAAAACACTAGCTGGATTCTAATGTCTTGACTGATGTCATGACATGGTGTGTATGTGTGACTGCATTGTAGGTTAGAATATCTAACTGTACTCTGATGTCTTGACTGATGTCATGACACACTTGAGTAGTTACTGCAGGATGAGCTAATACAAGATTTATTGAATGTTGTGACATTCATCCCTGTCAGCAGATACTAAGGAATAGAACAGCTGGTGTTCTGTTAGAACTTAGTATTCATTTCCAGTCTGGTTATCAAGGAAATACCAGACCTGGCATAAGGCCTACTGACTGAATGTCAAACTGGATGCTTTGACATTCATCATTGACAGCATATACTGAACAATAGACAGAGTGGTGTTCTGCTATACTTCAGCATATTTTCTAGTCTGTTCTTCAAGAGGATAACAGAACTGACTTAAGGCCAAATGTGTAAATGTCAAATTGGATACTTTGACATTTATTAATGTAAGCTGTTACTGTAGTATGGTCATTTTGGTCATATACAGGTCAGCAAAATTGTACAGTCTGTTTTCTGGAAAAACAGACTTAGCATATGATCCTTGATGTCAAGCTGAATGTCGTGACATTCATTCCTGACAGCATATGCTATATTGTAGGTTGTTCAGTTTTCTGTTTCAGCTTTTTCTCAGGCTATTCTTCAGGGATTCAACAGCTGAGAGAAAATCCAGGAAATCAACAACCAAGCTACATTTAATGAACCTAACAAATAGCTTATTTGTTAGTAACCTAGATGTGGAATTTAGGGAACTCGCGTGACCTTAAATTCAGGAGAATACAAGTGCAAAGGCCCAAGTACTGCAATATAAAAGGAAGTCGTTCCTTCATTCAGAACTGGGGATTTTGAGGCGTGAAGATTTAGTGTGTCCATCATACTTCACTGCTGTATTTTTGTGAGTCTTGTATTAGACATATCTTGTAAGCCAAGTCATTATCACGTAGATGATTGCTTTGGCATAGGGTGTTCATTGAGTTGTAAGTGTTGTGTCGCTCAAAGCTTTTAAGTGTGAGTGCTGTGTATCTTGATTAAAGCTGTTAAGCACAATCAAGAGTTGTTTGAAGTGTGACTTCAAAATTGTCTTTAATATTGATTAAAGGTAGTAATCACTGAGGTGATTGAGGGGGAGTGAGTAGGAACTCTGATCTTAGAGTAAGATTGAAATTGCATTGGGTAGGGATTAAGTGACGAGTTGTAAACGGGTGAGTTTAGCTTTGAATTAATACTACTGATAGTGGATTTCCTCCCTGGCTTGGTAGCCCCCAGATGTAGGTCATGTTGGACTGAACTGGGTAAACAATTACTCGTGTTATTTACTGCACTTACTTTTAAGTTCTGCATAATTCTTGACTGTGCAGAATTGGATGTCATAACAACCCGTGTGACATCTAAAGTCTGATAACTAGAATTTCAATTGGCATCAGAGCAGGCACCCTGCCTGTAAATTTCTGGGTGAGATCTAGGGAAGTTACTTTCTAGTACCATGGACAAGGATATAGGACACTCAAATAGACCACCCATGTTGGATGGCTCTAACTATGATGACTGGAAGCCTCGTATGATAGCCTTCTTAAGGTCTCTAGATAGCAAAGTCTGGAGAGCTGTCAACAAAGGATGGGAACATCCAACAAAGACAGGTGAAGATGGAGTCAGTGTGCAGATTCCTGAAGAAGAGTGGGACAAGGAGCAAGAGGCATTAGCTCTTGGAAATTCCAAGGCCTTGAATGCATTGTTCAATGGAATCAGTAAGAACATCTTCAGGCTGGTGCACCACTGTGAACTAGCTAAGGAAATTTGGGATACCCTCAAGGTAACTCATGAAGGTACTTCCAAGGTGAAGATGTCCAAACTTCAGATGCTGACCACCAAGTTTGAAAATCTGAGGATGAAAGAGGATGAGACTATTCATGACTTTCACATGAATATTCTTGAAATTGCAAACACCTCTGGTGGACTAGGTGAGAAAATGGCTGAAGAGAAACTTGTAAGAAAGATTCTCAGGTCCTTGCCTAAGAGATTTGTTATGAAGGTCACAGCCATAGAGGAGGCGCAGGACATCTGCAATATGAAGGTGGATGAACTAATTGGCTCTCTCCAAACCTTTGAAATGGGCTTGGGTGAGAATGCTGAAAAGAAGAACAAAAGTGTAGCTTTTGTATCTAATGCTGAAGAGGAGTCAGAAGCAGGAGACACTGGAGGTGATGAAAGCATATCAGAAGCCTTAGCTATGCTTGGGAGACAGTTCAACAAGTTCGTGAAGAAGATTGATCAAAGAGGTAGACCTAATGTCAAGAACATCCCGTCTGACATTAAGAAAAGATCAACTTCTGAAGAGAAGTTCAACCACGGCAAGGGAATCCAGTGTCATGGTTGTGAAGGGTATGGACACGTCAGAGCTAAATGCCCTACTTACCTCAAAATGCAAAATAAGGGGCTAGCTATCACATGGTCTGAAGGAGATTCTGAAAGTGAATCTGAAGGAGAATCTGCTAAACATGTCACTGCACTAACCAGTGTTTGTGCCACTGATGATGACTCAAGTGCAGATGAACTGACCTTTGATGAACTTGCTGCAGCTTATAAGAAGCTGTGTGTCACCAGTACAGAAGTACATGTACAAGGAGAAAAGCAGAAGAAACTCATCAAGGAGCTGGAAGATGAGAAACTGAAGCATCTGACGGCCATAGAGGATCTAAATGGTGAGATAACCCTGCTGACCTCCAAGCTGAATCAGATGACTAAATCCATCAGAATGATGAATAAAGGAACTGACACCTTGGAAGAGATCCTAAAGGTAGGACAGAAGTCTGGAACCACATTTGGTTTAGGCTTTGGAAAAAGATCCTCAGCTGAACGCAAACGCCCAAAGGCTAAAGTTCAGAAATTCAAAGGGAAGTCACATCCAATGTCTCAACATCGGGGAACCAGGATGACTAATCATCAGAAGAGGAAATTCCAGAAATGGAAATGTCACCACTGTGGTAGGCTTGGGCATATAAAAGCCTTCTGCTACAGGCTTCATGGTTACCCGAACCAAGTCCCTCATGTCAGACCTAAGCATAAGACATTTAGGCACCAAGTCTCCAACAAGAAGCGACAATGGTATGCTAGGTTAGCCCACACAGCTCTAAGAGCTTCTACCAAAGAAGACTGGTACTTTGACAGTGGATGCTCAAGACATATGACTGGTATGGAAAATCTATTGGCAGATATCCAACCTCACACTACCAGCTATGTGACCTTTGGTGATGGTGCTAAAGGAAAAATAAAAGGTGTGGGTAAGCTGGACTGCTCTGGAGTTCCAAAACTGAATAATGTGTTGTTAGTAAGAGGACTAACTGCAAACCTCATCAGCATAAGCCAGCTGTGTGATCAAGGGTTCTATGTTCAGTTTACTAAGGAGCTATGTATTGTGACGAATGGTGACAATAAGGAAGTTATGAGAGGATCTAGGTCCAAAGATAACTGCTATCTGTGGGAACCTAAAGTCTCAAACTTATCCACAATATGCTCTTCAGTCAAGGAAGAACAGGAGGTGAAGCTGTGGCATAGACGCCTTGGACATCTCCACTTACGGGGAATGAAGAAGATCATATCCAAGGAAGCAGTCAGAGGAATTCCAAAGCTGCTCATTGATGAAGGAAGGGTCTGTGGAGAATGCCAGGCGGGCAAGCAAACCAAGATGTCACATCCGAAGCTGGGACATCCTACTACTTCCAGAGTTCTGGAACTGCTGCACATGGACTTAATGGGACCTATGCAGGTTGAAAGTCTGGGGGGAAAGAGATATGCATACGTGGTGGTTGATGACCATTCTAGATACACGTGGATAAGTTTCATCAGAGAGAAGTCAGATACATTTGATGTCTTCAAAGACCTGTGCATCATACTCCAAAAGGAAAAGGACAACTGTGTTGTCCGAATTAGGAGTGATCATGGTACGGAATTCAAGAATTCCAAGTTTGATGAGTTTTGCTCGTCTGAAGGAATAAGTCATGAATTCTCTTCCCCTATAACTCCCCAGCAGAATGGGATAGTTGAAAGGAAAAATAGAACTATCCAAGAATCTGCCAGAGCTATGATTCATGCAAAGAAGCTCCCTATGCACTTTTGGGCTGAAGCTATGAATACCGCGTGCTATGTTCACAACAGAGTCACCTTGAGAAAAGGAACCTCCTCCACTCTGTATGAAATATGGAAAGGCAGAAAACCCACTGTGAAGTACTTTCATATCTTTGGAAGTAAATGCTACATTCTCACAGATCGTGAACAGAGAAGGAAACTGGATCCCAAAAGTGATGAAGGTATATTTCTAAGTTACTCCACTAACAGCAGGGCGTACAGAGTGTTCAACTACATGACCAATGTCCTGATGGAATCCATAAATGTTATTGTAGATGATAAAGAGGAAGGAATCGATGTCATAGAGGATGTTGCAACATTCCCTGACAGTTCAACAGACATTCCAGTCAAGTCTGAAGAAGTACAGGAACCTCCTCCTGAATGTGAAGTAGATGTAACCACCAAAATGCCATCTATCAGAATTCAGAAAGATCACCCTAAGAATCTTATCATAGGGGATCCCAATAGTGGTGTGACTACCAGGTCAAGGGGAATGAGCTCTAATTCCTGTTTTGTTTCCAAGGTTGAACCCAAGAATGTGAAAGAAGCCCTGACTGACGAATACTGGATCAATGCCATGCAAGAGGAACTTGAGCAGTTCAAAAGGAATGAAGTATGGGAGCTAGTTCCAAGACCTGAAGGGACCAACATCATTGGCACCAAGTGGATCTACAAAAACAAGTCTGATGAGAAAGGAGTAATTACTAGGAATAAAGCAAGACTAGTAGCTCAAGGATACACTCAAGTTGAAGGGGTTGATTTTGATGAGACATTTGCCCCTATGGCTAGGCTTGAGTCCATCAGATTGCTGTTAGGTATATCATGCATTCTGAAGTTTAAACTGTTCCAAATGGATGTGAAGAGTGCATTCTTGAATGGCTACTTGAATGAAGAAGTCTATGTGGAACAACCTAAAGGGTTCTGTGATCCTAACCAACCTAAGCATGTATACAAGTTGAGGAAAGCCTTGTATGGGTTGAAGCAAGCACCTAGAGCATGGTATGAAAGGTTGACCGAATTTCTGACCTTAAATGGATACAGAAAAGGTGGAATAGATAAAACCTTGTTTGTGAAGGATGAAGACGGCAAAATCATGATTGCTCAAATCTATGTGGATGATATAGTCTTTGGTGGTATGTCAGAACAAATGGTAACACATTTTGTTCAACAAATGCAATCTGAGTTTGAAATGAGTCTGGTTGGGGAACTAACCTACTTTCTTGGAATGCAAGTCAACCAAATGGAGGACTCTATGTTTCTCTCTGTCGCATCCGCGAAAAACAACCGGCGGGCTGAAACAAAAAACAACACAGAGCCGCCACTGCGCATTATTTATCCCAAGATAGGGAAAGGAAACGCTCAGAGAAACCTGGAAAAAGCATGGTCTCGCGACCAAAGAGAAAGGGTACGGGAGTCGGTTACGCAAGGGGAAGGTATTAGCACCCCTCACGTCCGTCGTACTCGACGGGATCCACGCTCTAAGAAAAGAAAAGGTTGCTAACACATCACACACACACAAGGAACGCAGGTGGGGTTAAGAGGAAGAGAGCTCGATAGGACGTCGCATCCTATGCCTACGTATCTCGTCTGGAACGAGAATCAGAGCTGCCGTAGTTCGGCTTACGCACGCCAAACAAGCAAACACAAACACAAGCAAACATGGAGCCTGAATGCCAATCACTGGACTTACATCAGCATCCGAACCAAAACGCACACCAGAAGGCAAACGTGGAGCCCGACCGCCAATCACTGGACTTACATCGGCATCCGAACCAAACACACACAAGAAGATAACAAGCAAACACACACAAAAAGAAAAAAAAACGCCCGGAGAGACCTCGCACGGTCCCCTGCCTACATACCTCGTCTGGAACGAGGATCAGGGCGATGTAGTTCCCCTGAAAGGGAAAGAAATTCTAGCCAGAAACCAAGGGAAGACACACTACCAGGGAGCTGGACTCGAGCCTAGTGTTATCATGCATCATTGCCCTATGTTGTGGTTTCTACCTACTTGCACAACTGCAAGCTAATCCTATCCAGGAAGAAAGCAAGAATGCAAGCATCAATCAAAAATAAAACAAACATTTCAAACAAATATTCACAAAGCACACACTATATCCAGTCAGAAGTGAGGCTCAAACAAAGGGTTCGACTGCCGAAGCAAGTCATCTGTACAGAGGTAGTATTAGCTCTTAACCTTGCCATTGAGGGGCTAAGGTGAAGCTGATGAAAGGTGAATGAAGATTAGACTTCACAGCTCTTATCCCTGTCCAGGGAGAGCTTTAGACAAAGGAGCGTGGGTCCAGAATGGAGGGACCCTTCTACACTCAAGACTCTGACACAACTGTACATTGTACAAGATCTTGGGTTCGTGTCCCAATGCATCAACACAGTGGTGTGAGCAGAGGGATGACTCAACAGAATAGCGGGGGATAGATTGCATATCCCTTGGGTTCCGCCAATTGCCTCATAGAGGTCTTCACCTGCTTGGCACAAAAGTAAACAATCACAGACATCGCCTCTTAAGGAGGACTTCAGACAGTTGCCTGGCCAAGTAACAGGCCAGGTCTTCCAGACTACATGAAGTATAGAGAGTCTACCTCAACTGGTTTAAAAACCAAGCAGCAGCAAGCAAGTTCTTAAAGAACTGTAAGCGACTAAATGTACCTGAAATCAATCAAGTATCATCAGTACTTAGACAAACCAACAATAAACAGCAAAAGTCAATCTATACAGACAACACAATTTAATGCACATAAGTGCAAGCCATGAGCTCAAGCTCAAGCATCAAATCCTACAACACAAAATCAATGTTAGTTTACAACATCAAACAATCTCAATTTAATCAACTTGCACTTTTTCCCTTAAGCCTTTTGCATTTCAACCTGAAAATCCACACCAAATGTGAGAAACTAGACCACTAGGCCAAGCCTAGGGTCCAAAGGGGATAAAAAAAATCAAAACAGCAAGTGCAAACCAACCAAAATCACATTCAAACAAATTAAAAGCAAATGCAATTGGTCCCATTCTCATATCAATCACCATTATTATTTCATGCACAATTTAACATCAATCATGTAATTTGCAACTTCAAATGACCAAACAGAACTATCTCAATCAAATCCATATCAAAACAATTCAATTAATTCCACAAAAATTCACACCTAAACAGGACACATTCAATGTATAGCATGTCAATTTTCAGCTCAATTGGACAAAAGAAAGTAGGCCAATGAAAATCAAGAAGTCCAGACACATTTATACAAGCCAATTCAAGGCATCAACACAAGCATCAAATTCCATAAATCATAAAACAGTGACAACAATTAAGAAATGAATGGCATCAAAACCATGATGTCCTATAGTGTGTCTACAATGCTCATATCAAATTTCATCTTCATCCAATACCATATGAGAATTTCACAAACAAAATGCCAACATGTGTCACTCAAGGTCACCAAATTAGCCAACAGAGAAGAAAATTATCAATCAATTAGAAAACTCCATCAAAAATTCCAGCAAAAATCACATGTAATCTTGACATATCAATGATCATCCACACAAAATTTCAGCTCAAATCAACATTCCTAAGCCAGGCAAATAAAATCATGAAGTTGACCTAGCTTGGTGTGACACAAATTGTCACACCTTAATTCAAAAAATCATATCTCCATCACCAAGTATCCAAAAATCACAAACTCTACATGAAAATCACCATCAACATGTCCAGAACAAGCACAAAAATTTTCATTCATTTCTTTAAAGGTATGAGTATTTCATGAAGGTTTTGGTAAAACATACATAAATGTGACACATTCCACAAACCCTAGGCCAATTATTTTTTACACGTGCAAAAATTTCACAAAAATCATAATCAATTTCTACACATCATCATGAGAATAATGCAAAAATTTTCACAAAATTTGGATGAGAAATGAGCTCTCTATGATTTTTTGAAGTCATGGTATCAAAATTAAAAAACAAATGAAAAAGAAAATGAAATAATAATATAAATTTATGCGCCAGTGGCATTTTTGTAATACTAATGCCACTGGCCAAAACGACGTCGCTTCGAATAGATTAGGTGGCACGCTATGAGTGGCTCAAACATGGCGGTAAACACGATTTGAAACAAAGCAATGGCAAATTTGGATCAAACGCTGTACTTATCGTGTTTTTCACCAATAATTTCCAGAAAATCAAAATCCATGAATCGCAACCAAAATCAACAAAATTATAATCAATAGAACCGCATGAGCATGTAGATTCCAGATATGTATCTCAAATTTCCTAATTCTAACCATGGCGAAGGGATCGAGCAATTAAAGTTAAGCACATAAAACCTAAAATCATGATAACTTCCTCTACAGTTAACCAATTCACAAACCACAACTTGCATGATGTTCTATGTTGAATGATCTTTCTAACGCATATCACAATTCGAAGAATAGTGAGATTCGATTTCTGGTACCTTGGAGATGGCAGCTGGTGTTCTTGAAGCTTTTGCGCACAATTATCCAAAACAGAAGAAGTTTGAGGTTGAGGAAATTGAATGCCACGCTTAGCTTGATCCAAAACAGCTCCACGTGTGAGAAATCTCAATTTGCCATGGTTGAGTTCATGATGAACAGTTGCGAATCTGAAGCTTTTAGCATGAATCTTGATGAAACAGTTGGAGAAGAAGGCTCAAGGAACACGAATCAACAAGAACTTTGCAATTTCATGAAGAAATGGTGGAGAAATCTTGAAAAATGTTGATGAAGTTTTTGAGAGAATTTGGAAAATGGAGGGAAAGTTTGTTAGAGATCTTGAGAATTGTGATTATCATTTGCAATTCAGTTATGATTAGAACTAAATACCAATCCCTTAATCACTCTCTTAATCACCAATTAGCAAAAACTCATGTGATTAGCATAATGTGAAATTTAAGTGCAAGTTCCAAAATGCCCTTGCCAAATATTGAACCATGACAGCTCATGACAGCTCAAACATCTTCTAAATGGCATTTGTGATGTGTTGCAAAAATCCTCATTCCAAAATTCCATGTATTTCCCAACTTGGACCATTTTGCCCTTGGATTTTAATTAGTGCACTTGAAAATTGACCTTCTGCATTGACCAATTTTGATGAATTTTGATTATGCACCATGAAAGTACATGTGAAATGGAGTTTGCTCATAAAAAGATCACTCATTTTGGACATTCCATGTGAAAGTTATGCCACTTTGATTATAGGCATTTTTTGAAATTGAATGGACCATAACTTGCCAACCATACATGAGAATTTCAAGTTCTTGGACTTTTTGGAAAGGTGAGACCAAGATCTACAACTTTCATGTTGAACAAATTTTCATTTGAAGCTTTTTTGGACACGTAATTTTATGATGAAAAACTTTCCATTTTTGGAAACTTCCATTACAAGTCACTTTCTATTTTTGGCAATTTTTGTCCTGACTTTATTTTCTTCATTCTTGAGCTTTGAAATATCAAATGACACTTGTTTCAACATGAATGAAGTGTATCCAACTCTCTTCCACCTCCAAATCCATAAAATCAAGCACAGTTGACCACAATTGACTTTTTCAACTGATAGATGAATTTGGCAATGCACTGATCAATCTGAGCCCCAATCCTCTGATGAAATGGCTCAAGGATGAAACCCTAGCCTTAATAAGCTCAATATAATCACATGATGATCCCCATATCCATTGTAGACCCCATCTCCTTGCCAAGCCCTAATTGGCCCAATGCAACTGATTAGGGTTGACCAGTGGTCAAAACCCTAATCTCAAGGTGTATGATCAATCACTTGATCCTTCTGGATGATATCAAGACCATGATAATGATGAGGTATCACTTCAACCAAGATGTAGCTCAATCTCCTTGAGAATCAAAACCCTAATTTGAACCACCACCCTCAGATGATTAATGATCCAATCCACTGAAACCCTAACTTGCACATAACCTCTCCATCTTCTGATCAAGACTTAGGAGGATGACTTGCACAATGTAACCACATGATATGCAATATGCAATGCCTAAAGACCTACAAATGATATGCAATATGTTAAGCTAGTCCCAAGAGAGGAGGGCAAATTTTGAGGTGTTACAGCTGCCCCTATTCAATCCACTGTGAACCTGTCGATATGAATAGCCTCGGCTTTCAGATGATCAGGATGAAGAGTGATTGAATACCAAGAACAGACGAACAATTTGCACTCTGATGAGAAAATAATCAACAATGCCTGTCATAATCGGCAAAGAAACAATCTTGACAACCAAAATCCGTCTGGTACGGAGAACAGTCGGCCTGATCACCGAAACAAAAACAACGTCGACCTGGATACCAAAATAAATGGCATCACAGGGATAACCACGGCCTGAACACCACATCCACTGGGGATTTTTATTATCTCTTTTTTATGCTTTTCTTGAACCCCGAAATTTTCCTGATGATTTCTCCCCTTTTTTTTATTTTCTTGAACCCCAAAATTTCTTTTTGCGCAAATGATCCCCGATCACTGCATTTGAACCCCGTTCTCCTGTTTGCCAAAATAATGAACCCCGTTCTCCAGTTTGAACCCTAGTCGCCTGACGATTACTTGCGATCGCCAATGTGAACCCCATCTCTAGAAAACCCCCCGTGTCTCCTTTTCTCCATTTGGACCCCGATCTCCAGAAAATGCCTCAACACTTCCTTTTCTCCGTTTGAACCCCGATCTCCAGAAAATGTCGCAACATTTCCTTTTCTCCATTTGAACCCCGTTCTCCCATCTCTCGTGATAATTCCGCTGGCAACGACGGAAATAACACCAAACACCACTCTGAGGGCGACATATCAGAGGGTAAACCTTCACAAAAGGAAGGTAACATGTGCATCTCTTCATTCGAAGACACCTATAACGACCTCCGTTGGCATCCGCCAAAGTCTAAGGTGACACATGAACAAAAGATAATCCTGAGGACCTCATCCTGGATATAATCTTCAACTCCAATCTCCATATGAACCCCAGAAAATGCCTCAACATTTCCTTTTCTCCGGTTGAACCCCGAAAATCGCGCTGATCGCGTAACGTCCTTCGATTTTATCTCCATCTCCGCCCGACGGAAAAAACTCATCCAGTATCGCACTACTGGAGAACATTGCTGATCTGACATCCCGATGCTAAACTCCTCAGAGTAACATCTTCACCATCCGGCGAAACAAAAACCTCAAGCGGTAACCACGGCTTGAGTCGCACTGGTCGCACAACCTTTCCATCTCTGTCCGACGGAAAAGTTTCCTCCAATATCGCACTATTGGGGAATACCTCCGATTAAAACCACGATGCTAGACTCCCCGGAGTAACATCTTGCTTTTTGGGCAAAACCACCTTTTGGATAAAAATCACCTCTCAAACAGTAACCACGGTTTGAGACTAGCTTTATGCTCGCAATATGATGCATGATTGATTTTTCTGCGTAATGCTCCATAATCATGGAAATGCTACGCGATTTATTATTTTTCTATGCAACATGCTATGCTATTTTTTCATGATGAATGCATAAAAACGTCCCCCTCAAGGGACTCTTCTGGGGAGCTCGAGACACTCTGCTGAGGAACTCGTCAATACTCCGATCTCCACCCCGCTGGGGAATAGCACTGATGCTGGGAAAAGGTAACCCTTGCTGGGGAAGAACCTCCTTTGCACCCAATCCGCTCGGGAAACTGCTGGGGATAAGAACCACCAACACTCTGTGGGGATACAACAGTCTCCGACTTGCTGGGGATATCAATCCCGACTCTGCTTGGAGAACCCTCACAGATACCTGTCGACTTCACTGGGAAATGCTCACAGATACCCTGCCGGGAAACAGCCACCTTCAGGCCTGGCGACTGGGGAAGCATCGATCTGACACCTGCTGGGGATAACCATCCTGACCCTGCTAGGGAAGCGAACGCCACTCCGCTGGGGATTACCCATGCAATCCATAGGTAGAATCAACCCAGCTGGGGATGCAAATATCAGTCTGCTACGGAAACTCATCCAATCCACTGGTAGGATGAACACTGCTGGAGATATATTTCATTGAAACCCGCTTCACTCGGGGATTAGCGACCTTCAGGCCTGGCTGCTGAGGAAACACTGTTTTCAACCTGCCGGGGATAACCATCCTGACTCAGCTAGGGGATCCACAGACCTTGGATCTGCTGGGGAGTTAGCCCTCACAACTCTGCTTGGGGATATAGCTGGGAAAATGAGAAAAGTTGGTATAGAACACCCGTCGACTCATCGAACCATGGTATCCACCTCCCAATCTCGTATCGGCTTTCCACTTTTGAGAACTCCCAGACTCGTCTGGACCTTTTCTGCTCCATCATCTTGTATTCCCAATCGCTCCGCGCTCGACGGAGAGCGAACTCCTGGGGACTATGCAGACTTTTCAATTTTCCGACTTTGAAGAGTCTTCTTGATTAATTCCAAAGGTCGTCGTACGTCCCTCGTCGTCTCCTCACCGTTCCTTCAACTCGCCTGTCCCTGGTTGGACTCTGCGGGGAATTTCTATAGACTTTCCAGTCTTCCGACTTTGAAGAGTCTTCTTGATTATGATCAAGGATCGTCGTACGCCTCAACGTCTCTTCGTCATTCATTCATACATTCGTCCCTGATTGGACCCCATGGGGATTTCTTTTCAACAGCTTCCACCACAACCTGCAAGCGAGTGAAAATGTCTAACAGTTCCTGCAAAACAGATCGTTAGATAAAACCGTGCCCCAGGCGTGTCAAGATTTCAACACTTGGGTCACTCAACCTTCCGAATAAGATTTCAAGCTTCAATCTTATAGGCATGCATTGGAAGGGACCTGTATGTCTTAAAATGCAAGATTCTTTATCAAAAATAATTCGATGTTTTTGCAATCAAAGCGATAATGAAAACAAAAAACAAAATTATTTAACTGAAAATTGTTGATTGAAAATTGTGTGGCTCAAATTGAGCAATACAAAGGAAGCAATTCCTGAAAAGAGGTAATTGCGCACAAAAGGAAAAATCTATCCTAATGGCAATGTGAAACCCGTGATCTCATCGAGTTCCAACTCGATTACACCCCATATGCCCTCAGACTCTCCATGCTTTCTGCCTTCTGAACAAGACGCTTCTGATTGATCCCTACCGGGTATTATCCATGATGCTTTAACCAAAGCGCAAACGATCATGCTAGACGCAGTTATTCGTTTCAATCCCTCTTTTGCCTGGACCGCCCTTTCGGGTTTTCAGTCCAACAGGATACCCATTTTTGCCCAAGTCGCCTTTCCAGGTTTTCGACTTGCCAGGTGTACATTTTTTCATTTTATCCCTAATTTTTGCCCGAACCTTTCTTTCTGTTTTTTGGTTCGCCGGGATGCCCATTTTTGCCTGGACTATTTTATTCTTTTCGTCCAGCGGGTCTCTTTACACGAAGTATTTTTTAACTGCGTCCGCATTCACAGGGGATGGAAAATCCTCGCCATCCATGGTCGTTAACAACAAGGCTCCGCCAGAGAAAACCTTCTTAACCACGAATGGACCTTCATAATTTGGCGTCCATTTGCCCCTTCGATCGTTTTGAGGAGGAAGGATCCTTTTCAGCACCATATCACCCACGTGATATACCCGAGGTCGCACCTTCTTGTCAAAAGCACGCTTCATCCTTTGCTGGTATAGCTGCCCATGACAGATGGCTGCTAGCCTCTTTTCCTCGATCAGGCTTAATTCTTCGTACCGGGTCCTTACCCATTCAGCCTCTTGCAACTTGACATCCATCAGGACTCTCAAAGAGGGAATCTGAACTTCAACAGGTAATACAGCCTCCATTCCATATACCAATGAAAAAGGAGTTGCCCCAGTAGATGTACGCACCGACGTTCGATACCCATGCAACGCAAACGGCAACATCTCATGCCAATCTTTATAGGTTACCACCATTTTCTGCACAATCTTCTTAATATTCTTATTGGCTGCCTCAACCGCCCCATTCATCTTCGGACGATAGGGAGAAGAATTGTGATGCTCAATCTTGAATTCCCGGCACAACTCTGCCATCATCTTATTGTTCAAATTAGAACCATTATCAGTAATGATTCTCTCGGGAACCCCATATCTGTAAATGATGTCTCTCTTGAGAAATCTGGCAACGACCTGCTTCATCACGTTCGTATAAGAGGCTGCTTCAACCCACTTGGTGAAGTAGTCAATAGCCACTAATATAAACCTGTGCCCATTCGAAGCAGTAGGCTCAATCTTTCCAATCATATCAATGCCCCACATAGCAAACGGCCATGGAGACGACATTAAGCTCAACGGATTTGGAGGCACGTGCACCTTGTCAGCATAAATCTGGCATTTATGACACTTCCGCATGAAATTGAAACATTGGGCCTCCATTGTCATCCAATAATAACCTGCCCTCAGCAGCTTCTTCACCATTGCATTCCCACTGGCATGGGTACCGAACGATCCTTCATGAACCTCTTTCATCAATTGGCTTGCTTCTCTATCATCAACACATCGAAGCAAGACCCAATCAAAATTTCTCTTGTATAGAACCCCATCCTTATTCAGGTAGAACACCATGGCCAACCTCCGCAGAGTCTTTCGGTCCTTCTTCGATGCTCCCTCAGGATACTCTTGAGTCTCTAGATAGCGCTTGATATCGTAATACCACGGCTTCTCATCATCAGGCGCTGTATCAACAGCAAACACATAAGCCGGTTTATCCAGACGACCTACTTCAACATTGGGGAACTGATTCCACCTCTGCACCTTAATCAAGGCAGCCAGAGTAGCCAAAGCATCTGCCAAAGGATTCTCCTCTCTGGGCACATGATGCATCTTCACCTTGGTGAAAAACGTCAACAATCTCCTCGTATAATCTCGATACGGCACTAAATGAGATTGATGCGTATACCATTTTCCGTTAACCTGATTTATCACCAGAGCTGAATCTCCATATATGACAAGGTTCTTGATCCTCAAATCAATCGCCTCCTCAATCCCCAATATACACGCTTCATATTCAGCCACGTTGTTGGTACACTCGAATGTTAGTCGGGCAGCAAAAGGAATGTGGGATCCTTTCGGCGTAACCAAAACAGCACCAACACCGCTTCCATTCACGTTAACGGCCCCATCAAACATCAGAATCCATTCGGATTCAGGGTCAGGCCCCTCCTCCGGGATTGGTTCCTCGCAATCTTTCGATTTGAGAAACATGATGTCCTCATCAGGGAATTCAAACTTCATCGGTTGATAATCATCAATGGGTTGCTGAGCGAGGTAATCAGACAATACACTCCCCTTGATCGCCTTCTGAGAAGTATACTGTATATCATATTCCATCAAAATCATTTGCCACCTCGCAACCCGTCCGGTCAATGCTGGCTTCTCGAAAATGTACTTGATTGGATCCATCTTGGAAATCAATAAAGTGGTATGAACCAGCATATACTGCCTCAGTCGGCGAGCAGCCCAGACCAAAGCACATCAAGTTTTCTCGAGCAGTGAATATCTTGTTTCACAGTCGGTAAACTTTTTGCTAAGGTAGTATATGGCATGCTCTTTTCGACCAGACTCGTCATGCTGCCCCAATACACACCCCATAGACCCCTCGAGGACTGTCAGGTACAGAATTAACGGTCTTCCCTCCACAGGAGGCATCAGAATCGGAGGCTCCTGCAAATACTCTTTTATCTTTTCAAATGCCGCTTGGCAATCATTGTTCCACCTGACCGTTTGATCTTTTCTCAACAACTTGAAAATCGGTTCACACGTGGCTGTTAGATGAGATATGAACCGTGAAATGTAGTTCAATCTACCTAAGAAACCACGAACCTCCTTCTCTGTTCTCGGTTCAGGCATTTCTCTTATTGCTTTTACTTTTGCAGGATCAACCTCGATTCCTTTCTCGCTTACAATGAACCCCAACAATTTACCGGACCGCACTCCGAACGTGCACTTGTTCGGATTCAACCTCAGTCTGAACTGTCTCAGCCGGTCGAACAACTTGGCCAAATCTACCAAATGCCCCTCTTCTGTTTGGGACTTTGCTATCATGTCATCAACATAGCATTCAATTTCATGATGAATCATATCATGAAACAAAGTCACCATGGTCCTCTGATAAGTAGCACCGGCGTTCTTGAGACCGAATGGCATCACCTTGTAACAAAAAGTACCCCACGGTGTAATGAACGTTGTTTTCTCCATATCATCTGGCGACATTTTGATTTGATTATAGCCAGAAAAGCCATCCATGAAGGAAAACACCGAGAATTGAGCTGTATTATCTACCAACACGTCAATGTGAGGTAGCGGAAAATCATCCTTCGGACTAGCTCTATTCAGATCTCGGTAGTCCACACACATTCTCACTTTCCCATCTTTCTTCGGGACTGGCACAATGTTTGCAACCCATGGCGGATAATTAGTGACAGCAAGGAAACCAGCATCCCACTGCTTCTGCACTTCCTCTTTAATCTTCATCGCCATATCAGGTCGAGTTCTGTGCAACTTCTGCTTCACTGGAGGACAATCTGTTCTCAACGGTAGCTTGTGCACAACGATGTCGGTATCCAACCCTGGCATATCTTGATAAGACCAGGCAAAGATGTCGACATACTCTTTCAACAATACTACCAATCTGCTTTTGACACTTTCTTCCAAAGCAGCCCCGATTTTCACCTCTTTCTTAACCTCATCGGTACCCAGATTCACAACCTCAATCTGCTCTTCATGCGGCTGGATCACCTTCTCCTCTTGTTTCAACAACCTGGCTAATTCCCCTGGCAGTTCACGATCTTCTTCGTCTTCTTCTTCAGCAAGATAAATTGGATTGTCGAAGTCATACAAGGGTGTAACAGGATTGGTATCAATGAGATCCGGAGAAGAATCGCATCTGCATGAATGTTGATTCATGCATTGCTTTAGAACCGGTGTGACAAATTGAAAAAAGAAAAAAATGAAAACATTGCCATTTTTATTTGTTTTTATTTTTAAACTGCAAAAATAAATGAAAAACAGGGAACACCGCTTTTAATTGAAAAACATCCATTTATTAATGATGCAAAATGTTGCAAATTATGAACATGAGGTGGCCCTTACAATGGACCATTACGTGTCGGGCAACACATATGGCTTTCATGCATATAAACTGAAAACAGGAAAAATATTACTCTTCCAGCAGAGTGACCCGGATGATCTTTTCAGCCTTCCAGTTCTGGATTCCCATCCCTGGTGCGCACGGCTTTATCCATCGGTCCATGTCACAGTCGCTATCAGCGTCACTCATCATGCAGATATGATCCGGATCCAGCATTCCGGCACTTGTGAACGTAACCGACGTACGACGTCCTCTGCCTTGTCCTGACGAGCCTCTGCCCGGCTGGTACCCCACTCCGAAGCGATCCTTCTTCGCGGAGACATCCATCATTCTACCCCAACCAGGAGCCTCTCCACTCTTCACCACCTCAGCGGCCTGTTTGTATGAAGATATGGACGGTTTCTCTTCCTCTTTTGCAAACAGAGCATTCTCCACCTTAACGGTTTCGAACGCTTGACTTGGCGTTTCTCAGATTTCGCCGTCCATCTCCACGTATTTGAACGAGGACAGGTGGCTGACAAAGATGTCCTCCTCCCCACAAACAGTGACAACTTGGCCTTCCCAGATGTACTTCACCTTTTGGTGCAAAGTCGAAGTTACTGCCCCAGCAGCATGGATCCATGGCCTACCCAACAAGCAACTGTATGCCGGCTGAATATCCATGACATAAAAAGTCGACTTAAACACCTCCGGCCCAATCTTCACTGGTAGCTCAACCTCTCCGAACACGGCCCGCTTTGACCCATCAAAAGCCCGCACTATCAAATCAGTCGGAGTCAAAATCAGCCCATCACAGTTTAGCTTCGCCAGGGCCTTCTTCGGCAACACATTCAAAGAGGAGCCGGTATCAACCAGCACATGCGAAAGCACGGCTCCTTTGCATTCCATCGCAATGTGTAACGCCCGGTTGTGATTCCTCCCATCCACAGTTAGATCCCTGTCTGTAAAACCCAGCCCATGGCTGGCATGCACATTAGACACGACCGTCTCCAACTGATTAATGGTTATCTCCTGAGGAACATAGGCCTTCTTCAAGATTTTCAGTAAAGCCTCCCTATGCCCCTCAGAGCTCAATAGCAATGATAGAATTGATATTTTGGACGGAGTCTGCTGCAGATGGTCCACCAATTTGTACTCAGACTTCTTGATGATCCTCAAGAATTCTTCTGCATCATCATCAAGTTTTTCATCCGACCCAACTGGCGCCGGTGTCACTACAGGAGTACTATCATTCACCACAGCTTTTCCTCTTGCCCTGGCTAAAGCCTCGGCCTTTTCTTTTTTCTCTTTTTCTCCTTCTCCTCCCCTCAGGGCATCTGGTGCAAATAATCTTCCACTGCGAGTGAAACCACTAGTACCGGCATTGTCCACCTTTGAAACGATGGTTTCACTTGCAGTCTGGTCTTCCATCTTTTCCCCATTACAGTAGACCTCTCCCCCATAATGCCATGGCACGACATCATCTTTGTCATAGGGAATCGGTCCAGGTACCGTGATGGTAACTGGAGCCGCTTCAGCAAGATTTGACAAATCCACCGGATCAAAATATATCGTTATGGTGGAGACTTCCTCTTTTTCCTTATCAACTTTCTTTTCAACCACAATACTCCCCTCGTCCATCAAACCCTGGACAGTCTCCCTCAACAATATGCATCCCTCAGGTGCAACAGAACACTCGGCACAATCATCATTACAGCCCGGATGAACCCCATTCTCCAACAACAGTCCCTTGACCTCAGCCAACGGAGTCCTCAGTTGATCAACAGACAACAACCCAACTCGGTTCTCCTCGGAGATTGCATTCACCCCCCTCTGACCATGTGCAGGCATGGGATTGGCATTGACATTGGGAGATGGTGCGAAGTTGATTGCCTTTGAATCCACTAGGTCTTGAACTGTGTGCTTAAAAGCTTTACAGTTCTCAATGTTATGTCCGGGCGCACCTGAGTGGAATTCACATTTTGCATTTTCATCATAGCTGGCTGGCCTTTGATCGGGTCTCAAAGGTGCCAGAGTCCTTGTCTGTACCAACCCCAAATCCATCAACTTCTTGAATAGAAAAGAATAGGTTACCGGAGGCCTATCAAACTGTCGGTCCATTGCTCTACCCTTCATCTGATAACTAGCCCTTTGAGGCCTCTGCTGGAATGGTTGCCTCTGTTGTTGAGGTTGCTGCTGTTGTTGTTGTTGTTGTTCAGCAGGAATAGTTACTGCAGCGGTGTGCTGGAAGTAACGATCTCTACTGGGTCCTCTTTGTGCGTAGACAGCACTGGTATCCCCTTCTTTCTTTCTCTGACCACCATTACCAAAAGGTTTCTTCGACCCTGAAGAAGAGGCGCTACCCTGAATCTTACCAAGCTTCAGCCAGCTCTCAATCCTCTCTCCAGCCACAACAATATCAGAAAAGTTGGTCACCGGACAACCAACCATCCTCTCAGCATAAGCCCCCTGCAAGGTTCCCATGAAGAGATCAGACATCTCTCTATCAACAAGTGGAGGTTGTACCCTGGCAGCCAACTCCCTCCATCTCTGGGCATATTCTTTAAACCCCTCGTTGTTTTTCTGAGACATACCCTGCAGTTGGGTACGACTCGGGGCCATATCAGCATTGAACTGATGCTGTTTAAAGAATGCGTCCCCAAGATCCTGCCAATTCTTTATATCTGAGGACTTCAGCTTGGTATACCATTCCAGTGAGCCTCCGGACAGGCTGTCCTGGAAAAAGTACATCCACAGCTTCTGATCCATGGTATATGCCGAGATCTTGCGGACCAAAGCCTGCAAATGCGTCTCAGGACAAGAACTTCCATTGTAACGGTCAAACGTGGGCGCCTTAAACTTCTGCGGGATCACAATCCCCTCAACAAGCCCCATATTCGACATGTTGACCACCCCAGGAGTGGCATAACTTTCCAGCACTTTAATCTTCTCAGCCAACAGCTGAATCTCCTTGCTTTGAGGCTGGACCCCATATTGCCCCAAGGGCTCATTATGCATTGAAAACTGGTCTGCTTCCCTGTCTTCCTCTCTGTCCTCATCAAACCCGTAGAATGGAGGCAATAGACCGTCCTTCATATTCTGCCCCAGACCGGGCCCAGGTTGACCACCAGCACCGAAACCAGCAGCATTGTTCACTATACCGACCGTTGTCCTCTTTCCGCCATCTCTAGACCCCAGCCCCTGGTTGGAGACACCATCCAGGTTTATACCACTGTTTGCTGCAGAAGCCCGCTCGAGCTTTTCAACTTTATCAGCCAGAGCTTTCTGACCAACTGCAAAGCCTTGCATAATGTTGATCAGCTCATTCATCTTGTCTTTTAGCTCGAGGAGATCAGTACTCGGGAGATCCATTAGCCTGGGAGTATTGCGCCTTGTGAAGTATCTGTGAGGACGGGTTGAGTGCAAAGGTACAATTCTGCGAGCACGAGCAATGATTCCTGAAACAATCAAGCACATTAGCAACAGATACCTGCAAAATAGAACACAAGTTATTATGATCATGCATGAATGCAGTGTTTATCCACATGAGGAACACTTTGTCTCTTGATCCTGGCATCATTGAGACAATATAATAATCCGGCATTAATACTCTGACATTCACATTTGATTTCATCGTGCAGATTGGAGATATGTGATTTAGCATGATACCCCCAACCATGTGTGTGCTTGTGTAAGTGCATACGGTAAAGCAAATAAAGCTTGAAGATCAATCACTGAATGAAAATCACCATCACATAACAAAATGCACAATAAGTGCCATAGTCATACATCAAATCAGATAAAATTCAAATACAATCCTCCAGAATTGGGAAAGAAATACAAACAAAATGAATTCCGTCAACAAGCCTGACGGTAATCCACACAAATGAAAGCTCTAGCCGGATGAGGGTCCCACAGATGGCCCTATCTCAGCTTCCATCTTCGCGAACTCTACGGCGAACCTGAGCTCGGTATTCTCCTGCTGTAGTCTTCCCACTTCCTTCTGGTGAATCTTCATCTGCCTGAAATAATGATCTCTCTCAGCCATGTAGTGATCTCTCTCGGCAACACAACGATCTCTCTCAGCGGTGATTTTCACATTCTCTGCTTCCTTAACCTTCAGCTTGGCTTCCCACTCAGCAATGAGAACCCGGACTCTGTCGTCCCTCTGATCTCTCACCAAGATTTGCCTTCTCTTCTCATCTTCGATGACCTTTGAAGCTCTAGCCAATCTCTCCTTGGTGATGTCGTGCTCCTTTGTTGAAGATGCCAAGGCTTGACTAACCTTCCCATAGTAAGCAGTATCCATCTCAAAGCGCTTTGCTTCTAAGGCATATCGCTTGTCTTGATCTTCCATCTTCACCCTGATCTCTTGATTGGCCATCTGAAACCGAGCAACAGTCATCTCCAATGCCGCTTTCTCCGCAAGCAACTGATCTCTGGCTTTCTTCATCTCAAGGAATTCCTCCATACTGACAGAAGAACTCGGACCCTCAATCATAGGACACCGAGGATCACCTCCTGGAAATGGTAGAAATGTAATCTCAATTCTCTTCCGAAGCCAATCATCGAATAGGGGAAAATACCGACTGTTGACCTTGCCATAAGGGACTTTACCCTTTCTCTGGATATCACGCCACTCATCCAATACTTGCCTTAACTTGGCCTGATTGCCATCAATCGGGAAGTAAAAGGACTCCTGGATCTCTCGCCCGAGAGGAGGACCCTCTACAGCAAACCCCATCTGTCTCCTGAGAAGCACCGGGTTGTAATTGATGCAACCCTGAACTCCTACCAGAGGCACATTAGGTAGACTCCCGCAACTGTATATAAAATCCCGTCCAGCCATACCATTATGAGTCCAAGCAATGTCATCAGCCCGCAAACCCATCAACCTGAAGGACCACTTGACAGTGGGATCAATATGAGCAAAAGCGCCCCGAGAAGGCAAATACCCCATAAACCACCTGAAGAGCAACTAAGCACAACACCGGATCAAACCCCCACGTCGCTTCTCGTTTCTGTTATGAACCGAGTAATAGACATCTCCGATCAGAGTAGGAATAGGGTTTCTCTGCAGGAACAACCTGATAGCATTATGGTCCACAAAGTTCTTCTGATTAGGAAACAGAATAACTCCATAAATGCTCACAGCAATCAAGGCACAAACCGTCTTCCAGTTACCCATAGCCGCATGTTCCTTGGCATTAGCTTCCAAGAAACTCAGATGAAATCCAGGTAACTTCCCCTTTTCCTTCAGACCTTCCTTGACCATTTCCGGACTCAAATAAAGAGCACGGGAAATCCCAAGGACATCAGGCTCCACCCTAGTAACATGGAAAGGAATCTGATCACGGATCTGCATACCCAGGATGCCAGTATAGTCCTCCATCAGAGGTCCCAACAAATAGTCCGGAAAGACAAAACATCTCAGCCCCGGGTCATAGAACTGGAGAAGAGTATGAATGGTGCTCCTGTCACTATCAGTGAGTCTGAAACCCATCTTCAGAATACCACCGTATGCCTCTCTGAACATCCCCACATGCTCGGGTGTAATCAATGCTATCATCTCCTTCAGCACACCAATCTCTGGGTCAAAGAAACTGTAGGCCACATCATGCTTCAAACCGGTCCTCATATCTGAGCAAGAAGTCTCTCAACCAGGATCTCGATCAGAAGTGTCCCTGCATATGGTAAACATGTGTTAGATGCAAGTAAATGCAATATGTAATGATGCTGATGAATGAATGCAATGCATTGCCATCCTCCAAGTCATCTGATCATCTACTCTGAACCACAGCCCGGATCTCTGAACTGATCACAACCATCTGAGGGAAAACGTAACCACAAATCCACCTCAAGGGTTCCGAAATAAACGGAAGACAGATACACCATCATCATCATCAAACCATCTCTGAACAGATACCAATAACCATCTGAATCGGCCCGGGGAATCCTGAAATAAACGGATCCCCACTGATAAATATCACGGACAGCACTCCGGCATCACAGCAATAAACGGCCAGAAATCTGACTTGTAAATATAACTCTGATCAGCGGAACCATTAGTCACCATCAAATTCACCATCTGAACATGCATCTGTAAGAATCACCCTCCCCTCACAGGTAAATTCTAATCAGGTCATCCTAAGGCGGATAATAGTCTCGACAATCGGGCAGAGATACTTAATGGGTTTGCCCTTTCGGGTGTGCCATTGTAGCTCTCTTAAGATCGTCTAAACCAAAGATCCGGGAAATGATCGGTCACCAGAGTCAACAGCTCAAATGAAGTAACTCAACCAAAGTGGATACTCCACAGAGGCAAGCACTATCAAATGAACCTCGTCCGGCTTGTGGTACATCACGTTGCCAGGCACATGTTGACCTAACATGAAGGAGGCAACATGAGACCACACTAATCCTAGGTGTATACTCGGGCCTGGGTTTTAGCCCCACTCAGAACACCCACCCCCAAACAGAGGAACCACCTGCATAGAGGACGGCAACATGATAGTATGATGCATGCAAATATTTATGCAAATATATACACTGTTAGAATAATCAATGCAATAAATACAACAAAACAAACAACCTAAACTATCCTAGAACGCTAGGAGAGACTCGCTTAGGGAAGATGGACCAGCACAGGTCAACATCTCAGGTTCCTCCCTAGCAGAGTCGCCAGCTGTCGCATCCGCGAAAAACAACCGGCGGGCTGAAACAAAAAACAACACAGAGCCGCCACTGCGCGTTATTTATCCCAAGATAGGGAAAGGAAACGCTCAGAGAAACCTGGAAAAAGCATGGTCTCGCGACCAAAGAGAAAGGGTACGGGAGTCGGTTACGCAAGGGGAAGGTATTAGCACCCCTCACGTCCGTCGTACTCGACGGGATCCACGCTCTAAGAAAAGAAAAGGTTGCTAACACATCACACACACACAAGGAACGCAGGTGGGGTTAAGAGGAAGAGAGCTCGATAGGACGTCGCATCCTATGCCTACGTATCTCGTCTGGAACGAGAATCAGAGCTGCCGTAGTTCGGCTTACGCACGCCAAACAAGCAAACACAAACACAAGCAAACATGGAGCCTGAATGCTAATCACTGGACTTACATCAGCATCCGAACCAAAACGCACACCAGAAGGCAAACGTGGAGCCCGACCGCCAATCACTGGACTTACATCGGCATCCGAACCAAACACACACAAGAAGATAACAAGCAAACACACACAAAAAGAAAAAAAAACGCCCGGAGAGACCTCGCACGGTCCCCTGCCTACATACCTCGTCTGGAACGAGGATCAGGGCGATGTAGTTCCCCTGAAAGGGAAAGAAATTCTCGCCAGAAACCAAGGGAAGACACACTACCAGGGAGCTGGACTCGAGCCTAGTGTTATCATGCATCATTGCCCTATGTTGTGGTTTCTACCTACTTGCACAACTGCAAGCTAATCCTATCCAGGAAGAAAGCAAGAATGCAAGCATCAATCAAAAATAAAACAAACATTTCAAACAAATATTCACAAAGCACACACTATATCCAGTCAGAAGTGAGGCTCAAACAAAGGGTTCGACTGCCGAAGCAAGTCATCTGTACAGAGGTAGTATTAGCTCTTAACCTTGCCATTGAGGGGCTAAGGTGAAGCTGATGAAAGGTGAATGAAGATTAGACTTCACAGCTCTTATCCCTGTCCAGGGAGAGCTTTAGACAAAGGAGCGTGGGTCCAGAATGGAGGGACCCTTCTACACTCAAGACTCTGACACAACTGTACATTGTACAAGATCTTGGGTTCGTGTCCCAATGCATCAACACAGTGGTGTGAGCAGAGGGACGACTCAACAGAATAGCGGGGGATAGATTGCATATCCCTTGGGTTCCGCCAATTGCCTCATAGAGGTCTTCACCTGCTTGGCACAAAAGTAAACAATCACAGACATCGCCTCTTAAGGAGGACTTCAGACAGTTGCCTGGCCAAGTAACAGGCCAGGTCTTCCAGACTACATGAAGTATAGAGAGTCTACCTCAACTGGTTTAAAAACCAAGCAGCAGCAAGCAAGTTCTTAAAGAACTGTAAGCGACTAAATGTACCTGAAATCAATCAAGTATCATCAGTACTTAGACAAACCAACAATAAACAGCAAAAGTCAATCTATACAGACAACACAATTTAATGCACATAAGTGCAAGCCATGAGCTCAAGCTCAAGCATCAAATCCTACAACACAAAATCAATGTTAGTTTACAACATCAAACAATCTCAATTTAATCAACTTGCACTTTTTCCCTTAAGCCTTTTGCATTTCAACCTGAAAATCCACACCAAATGTGAGAAACTAGACCACTAGGCCAAGCCTAGGGTCCAAAGGGGATAAAAAAAATCAAAACAGCAAGTGCAAACCAACCAAAATCACATTCAAACAAATTAAAAGCAAATGCAATTGGTCCCATGCTCATATCAATCACCATTATTATTTCATGCACAATTTAACATCAATCATGTAATTTGCAACTTCAAATGACCAAACAGAACTATCTCAATCAAATCCATATCAAAACAATTCAATTAATTCCACAAAAATTCACACCTAAACAGGACACATTCAATGTATAGCATGTCAATTTTCAGCTCAATTGGACAAAAGAAAGTAGGTCAATGAAAATCAAGAAGTCCAGACACATTTATACAAGCCAATTCAAGGCATCAACACAAGCATCAAATTCCATAAATCATAAAACAGTGACAACAATTAAGAAATGAATGGGATCAAAACCATGATGTCCTATAGTGTGTCTACAATGCTCATATCAAATTTCATCTTCATCCAATACCATATGAGAATTTCACAAACAAAATGCCAACATGTGTCACTCAAGGTCACCAAATTAGCCAACAGAGAAGAAAATTATCAATCAATTAGAAAACTCCATCAAACATTCCAGCAAAAATCACATGTAATCTTGACATATCAATGATCATCCACACAAAATTTCAGCTCAAATCAACATTCCTAAGCCAGGCAAATAAAATCATGAAGTTGACCTAGCTTGGTGTGACACAAATTGTCACACCTTAATTCAAAAAATCATATCTCCATCACCAAGTATCCAAAAATCACAAACTCTACATGAAAATCACCATCAACATGTCCAGAACAAGCACAAAAATTTTCATTCATTTCTTTAAAGGTATGAGTATTTCATGAAGGTTTTGGTAAAACATACATAAATGTGACACATTCCACAAACCCTAGGCCAATTATTTTTCTACACGTGCAAAAATTTCACAAAAATCATAATCAATTTCTACACATCATCATGAGAATAATGCAAAAATTTTCACAAAATTTGGATGAGAAATAAGCTCTCTATGATTTTTTGAAGTCATGGTATCAAAATTAAAAAACAAATGAAAAAGAAAATGAAATAATAATATAAATTTATGCGCCAGTGGCATTTTTGTAATACTAATGCCACTGGCCAAAACGACGTCGCTTCGAATAGATTAGGTGGCGCGCTATGAGTGGCTCAAACATGGCGGTAAACACGATTTGAAACAAAGCAATGGCAAATTTGGATCAAACGCTGTACTTATCGTGTTTTTCACCAATAATTTCCAGAAAATCAAAATCCATGAATCGCAACCAAAATCAACAAAATTATAATCAATAGAACCGCATGAGCATGTAGATTCCAGATATGTATCTCAAATTTCCTAATTCTAACCATGGCGAAGGGATCGAGCAATTAAAGTTAAGCACATAAAACCTAAAATCACGATAACTTCCTCTACAGTTAACCAATTCACAAACCACAACTTGCATGATGTTCTATGTTGAATGATCTTTCTAACGCATATCACAATTCGAAGAATAGTGAGATTCGATTTCTGGTACCTTGGAGATGGCAGCTGGTGTTCTTGAAGCTTTTGCGCACAATTATCCAAAACAGAAGAAGTTTGAGGTTGAGGAAATTGAATGCCACGCTTAGCTTGATCCAAAACAGCTCCACGTGTGAGAAATCTCAATTTGCCATGGTTGAGTTCATGATGAACAGTTGCGAATCTGAAGCTTTTAGCATGAATCTTGATGAAACAGTTGGAGAAGAAGGCTCAAGGAACACGAATCAACAAGAACTTTGCAATTTCATGAAAAAATGGTGGAGAAATCTTGAAAAATGTTGATGAAGTTTTTGAGAGAATTTGGAAAATGGAGGGAAAGTTTGTTAGAGATCTTGAGAATTGTGATTATCATTTGCAATTCAGTTATGATTAGAACTAAATACCAATCCCTTAATCACTCTCTTAATCACCAATTAGCAAAAACTCATGTGATTAGCATAATGTGAAATTTAAGTGCAAGTTCCAAAATGCCCTTGCCAAATATTGAACCATGACAGCTCATGACAGCTCAAACATCTTCTAAATGGCATTTGTGATGTGTTGCAAAAATCCTCATTCCAAAATTCCATGTATTTCCCAACTTGGACCATTTTGCCCTTGGATTTTAATTAGTGCACTTGAAAATTGACCTTCTGCATTGACCAATTTTGATGAATTTTGATTATGCACCATGAAAGTACATGTGAAATGGAGTTTGCTCATAAAAAGATCACTCATTTTGGACATTCCATGTGAAAGTTATGCCACTTTGATTATAGGCATTTTTTGAAATTGAATGGACCATAACTTGCCAACCATACATGAGAATTTCAAGTTCTTGGACTTTTTGGAAAGGTGAGACCAAGATCTACAACTTTCATGTTGAACAAATTTTCATTTGAAGCTTTTTTGGACACGTAATTTTATGATGAAAAACTTTCCATTTTTGGAAACTTCCATTACAAGTCACTTTCTATTTTTGGCAATTTTTGTCCTGACTTTATTTTCTTCATTCTTGAGCTTTGAAATATCAAATGACACTTGTTTCAACATGAATGAAGTGTATCCAACTCTCTCCCACCTCCAAATCCATAAAATCAAGCACAGTTGACCACAGTTGACTTTTTCAACTGATAGATGAATTTGGCAATGCACTGATCAATCTGAGCCCCAATCCTCTGATGAAATGGCTCAAGGATGAAACCCTAGCCTCAATAAGCTCAATATAATCACATGATGATCCCCATATCCATTGTAGACCCCATCTCCTTGCCAAGCCCTAATTGGCCCAATGCAACTGATTAGGGTTGACTAGTGGTCAAAACCCTAATCTCAAGGTGTATGATCAATCACTTGATCCTTCTGGATGATATCAAGACCATGATAATGATGAGGTATCACTTCAAACAAGATGTAGCTCAATCTCCTTGAGAATCAAAACCCTAATTTGAACCACCACCCTCAGATGATTAATGATCCAATCCACTAAAACCCTAGCTTGCACATAACCTCTCCATCTTCTGATCAAGACTTAGGAGGATGACTTGCACAATGTAACCACATGATATGCAATATGCAATGCCTAAAGACCTACAAATGATATGCAATATGTTAAGCTAGTCCCAAGAGAGGAGGGCAAATTTTGAGGTGTTACACTCTCCCAAAGCAAGTATGCCAAAAACATAGTTAAGAAGTTTGGTATGGACAATGCTAGGCACAAGAGGACTCCTGCTCCTACTCATCTGAAGTTAACCAAAGATGATGGAGGGCCTAGGGTTGATCAATGCTTGTACAGAAGCATGATAGGCAGTCTACTATACCTAACTGCAAGTAGACCTGACATTTCTTATGCAGTTGGAGTATGTGCTAGATACCAAGCAGAGCCTAAAGTGAGCCACTTGAATCAAGTCAAAAGGATTCTCAAGTACATCAATGGGACTTGTGACTACGGGATGCTGTACTCACATGGGTCTGAGCCTGTCCTATCTGGGTACTGTGATGCTGACTGGGCTGGGAGTGCTGATGACAGAAAAAGCACATCAAGAGGATGTTTCTTCTTGGGAGACAATCTCATATCTTGGTTCAGCAAGAAGCAGAATTGTGTATCTCTGTCCACTGCAGAGGCTGAATACATAGCTGCTGGAAGCAGTTGTTCCCAACTGGTTTGGATGAAACAGATGCTCACTGAGTATAATGTCACTCAAAATGTCATGACACTGTTCTGTGATAATCTCAGTGCCATCAATATCTCCAAGAATCCCATCCAACACAGCAGGACCAAGCATATTGACATTAGACATCACTTCATCAGAGATCTGGTGGAAGACAAGGTGATCACCTTGGAACATGTAGCCACTGAACTTCAACTGGCTGACATATTTACAAAGGCTCTGGATGCTACTCAGTTTGAAAACTTAAGGGGCAAACTGGGAATATGTCTCTCTGAGAACTTATAGCAACCACTGATGTTTGGGATGTATTGTTTAATATCTCTGCCTATTAAACAATTGAAACTATGCTCTGATTGGTCAACAGATCACAGCTATGCCACGTACAACAAGTGTGGCAACAAGAGGGTAAGGAGACACCCTAACGTGAGAAGGCCTATGCACCTGCAGGAATTCAAGGATGCTGTTCATGCAGGAGTGGTTCTGGATGTCAGAAACAAAGTCATGGCATCCGATATGGCTGTACCTACTGTAAAGCAAAAGTGGGTAATTACTTGATCAAAGCTGTGAAGCAGGATCAAGTGGGTGCTAACTTGGTTGAAACTGTGAAGTAAAACCAAGTCTGTAAGTCTGTCAGTTATGTGTAAGTCTGTGTTGCTTTGGCAACATTTTTGCCAAAAAGGGGGAGTAACAGCAGGTGATACCCCAGGACAACAGACAACAGAGTAGTGTGTTGAAACAGATATTCATGACAGATTCAAGATTCCCTCCCCTGCAGCTGATGTGTGTAGAAGTTTTTATTTAACTTCTGTTTGTGTGCTGCTATGTGAAGTTTTATTTAACTTCCATGTGTGTGAGTGTGCTGCCACTCTGAGTGTATTAGCTAGGTCTATTTCCTGCTAGATGTGTGATTCCGCTGCTATGAACTCTGTTATGGGGATCAAAGTGTTTTAGCCAAAAATTTGCCAAAGGGGGAGTTTGTAGGTGTTTAATTGGCTGCATTATATGGTAAAACACTAGCTGGATTCTAATGTCTTGGCTGATGTCATGACATGGTGTGTATGTGTGACTGCATTGTAGGTTAGAATATCTAATTGTACTCTGATGTCTTGACTGATGTCATGACACACTTGAGAAGTTACTGCAGGATGAGTTAATACAGGATTTATTGAATGTTGTGACATTCATCCCTGTCAGCAGATACTAAGGAATAGAACAGCTGGTGTTCTGTTAGAACTTAGTATTCATTTCCAGTCTGGTTATCAAGGAAATACCAGACCTGGCATAAGGCCTACTGACTGAATGTCAAACTGGATGCTTTGACATTCATCATTGACAACATATACTGAACAATAGACAGAGTGGTGTTCTGCTATACTTCAGCATATTTTCTAGTCTGTTCTTCAAGAGGATAACAGAACTGACTTAAGGCCAAATGTGTAAATGTCAAATTGGATACTTTGACATTTATTAATGTAAGCTGTTACTGTAGTATGGTCATTTTGGTCATATACAGGTCAGCAAAATTGTACAGTCTGTTTTCTGGAAAAACAGACTTAGCATATGATCCTTGATGTCAAGCTGAATGTCGTGACATTCATTCCTGACAGCATATGCTATATTGTAGGTTGTTCAGTTTTCTGTTTCAGCTTTTTCTCAGGCTATTCTTCAGGGATTCAACAACTGAGAGAAAATCCAGGAAATCAACAACCAAACTACATTTAATGAACCTAACAAATAGCCTATTTGTTAGTAACCTAGATGTGGAATTTAGGGGAACTCGCGTGACCTTAAATTCAGGAGAATACAAGTGCAAAGGCCCAAGTACTGCAATATAAAAGGAAGTCGTTCCTTCATTCAGAACTGGGGATTTTGAGGCGTGAAGATTTAGTGTGTCCATCATACTTCACTGCTGTATTTTTGTGAGTCTTGTATTAGACATATCTTGTAAGCCAAGTCATTATCACGTAGATGATTGCTTTGGCATAGGGTGTTCATTGAGTTGTAAGTGTTGTGTCGCTCAAAGCTTTTAAGCGTGAGTGCTGTGTATCTTGATTAAAGCTGTTAAGCACAATCAATAGTTGTTTGAAGTGTGACTTCAAAATTGTCTTTAATATTGATTAAAGGTAGTAATCACTGAGGTGATTGAGGGGGAGTGAGTAGGAACTCTGATCTTAGAGTAAGATTGAAATTGCATTGGGTAGGGATTAAGTGACGAGTTGTAAACGGGTGAGTTTAGCTTTGAATTAATACTACTGATAGTGGATTTCCTCCCTGGCTTGGTAGCCCCCAGATGTAGGTCATGTTGGACTGAACTGGATAAACAATTACTCGTGTTATTTACTGCACTTACTTTTAAGTTCTGCATAATTCTTGACTGTGCAGAATTAGATGTCATAACAACCCGTGTGACATCTAAAGTCTGATAACTAGAATTTCAAAAAGATACTATTCCATCCGCCTACAAGTACTTTGTACTTTATCCTTATATTACGAGATTTCTATAATATATATCACATCAGCCTAAATAAAATAATGCAGACAATCTTACCATTTGATAACATTTCCAATTCATTAATTGTTCCAATTATTTTATTTAAGTATTCACAAAAACACGCTTTAAAATTAGCCCAATTCACGAGTGCACTTTTTCATTAATTGACAACTTACCATTGAAAGCATTTAATATATATTCAATTTACTTAATTTATAAATAATTTTTTTAATGAAATATCATACACAGTTATTTTATAAACTGCATCAATTCATCTTATTTTATTTTATAGTGATTTAGTATTTTTTTAATATATTCTTTAACTTTTATTTTATAATAATATATTAAAAAGTTAGTAAATTTATAACTATTTTAATTAAATCATTACAATTAAATAAATAATAAATTAAAAGCTATTTGATTAATTTGGCTTAATCTAGACTAATATATGGTAAGAAATGTAACTCAATTGGTTTAATTAATTGAGTTAATTATTAAAAGGAGTTGAATTTAGGTAGTTCAATTCATAATACTAATTAGTTTAATATAGTAATTATATGATTTTTTTGTCAAATAGTCTGGTGTATGAGAATTTCATCTTTAAAAATAAATAAGTGGAATGTCGTAGATTTGAATTCAAACTACGGTCTGCACAGCTACGAGTTGACTTAACTTTCTATTATATTAATTATTAATAAAAAAAATTATGTAACTTTATATATATATATATATATATATATATATATATATATATATATATATATATATATATATATATATATATATATATATATATATATATATATATATATATATATATTAGACTTTGTTTTATTAACGGTCAACTATAAATATTAGAACAAACCTCCAATTTGATTTTTTTTAAATAACCATTTAAAAAAAAAAAACTAAAATAATCAATATTTCAAAAAAATTATCGAAATAACCATGGTTAAAAAACAGATGCACCAAATAAACTGGCGCATCCATTTTAAACCTAAAGGAGGCGCCAACACCACTGACGCATACTTTAAAAGCAATGCATGGAGGCGACAAGGGTGTTGACAGACGCATGTGCTTGCGCCCATGCTTCTGGCATCTACATGTGTTGACATGTGTGGTGCCTAGCCCTTTGGCGCATGCATTTTCATACTTCTTCTATAAATACATCGCCCTTCAGCCATATTTTTCACATAACTTTTACCCTACAACCATATTTTCTTTCATTCAACTTCAATCTCCTTCAAGTTTTTGAGTTTTAACCATGTCTGAATACATTCACAAGCGAAATGTAAATTTAATCTTTTCCGCCGTTGCGTCTCTGATAAAGATTCGACTTTGGAATATAGATTCATTTGAACGTTTTAATCTGACGTTGAACAGTTGGTTAAATGGAGAAATTGGAGATGGTGAAAGGATTAGAAGAATCCAATGATTTGTGTCCACGTTCAACCAAAATGGAGAAGTGCGTGAATGAATGGATATTAAGACTGACAGAGACATTCATAGGATGATGCATTATATGTTCAAAATTGTTTTGATGGTTGTAATCGCTTAGTTATTGTAATGGTATTTTAATTATTTTAGTTGTTTGTGTTGTTGTTTATGTAATGGTATTTCCTCACAAACTTATAATATGAAATAAATTTAGTTTTTTTATATATTGCAACAGAGATACATGTGAATTTATCTTGTTGTGCTCGTTCCAACACTAGGACAGTTAGTACGATTGTGACCTGGCTGACGAATTGAACTACATAATCTAACAGTTTTGTTCGCCGTATCCATTTTGGTTCTAATACGGGTGCTGTTTAGGCGATCATTTTTCTTCCTTCACATAACTTCGTTGTGCCAGACAATGTCCCCTTGATATTCTGGCTAGTAATCCTCTTTTACCATTACGGAAAAACTAATTTTGTAAACATTTGATAGGCTGATGACTTTGTAAACGTCAGATAATAAGTAAGATGGCTCCCCTCGAACCTTTGAACATGCCGCAATGACATGGGAGCAGGGCGTACGAAAGACTTGGAACTTTGCGCAGTCGTACCAACCTCTATCTAGTTCCACTCTGTATTGTCCCATCGGCATGCCCTCATTGTGATCCATAGACTCGGCAACACTATACCAACCTTTAGTACGGTCAAACACTGTGGCCACGTATGTGTTTGCTTTGGCAGCTTCATGTCTAACATTGAAGCATCACTGAACAACTGCCCAGATTGCAACACTGAACTCCATTTGGAATGTTTGGTCTCAAACAACGCCTCTAGCCTGAAATATGTTGCCTGCACCAAAGCGGTTATAGGTAGGTTTCAGATGCCTTTGAAGACATAGTTCATTGATTCCACAAGATTTGTTGTCATGTGGCCCCAATGTTGACCGTTTCCGTATGCCCTAATCCACTTCTCCAATGGAATACTGTAGATCCACCGTACTACATCTGCATTTGACAATCTTATTTCTTCGCGGTAGTGTTTGAAAGAAGGTTTTGATATTGCGTAATTTGCATTAACAACCTTCTTCCACAATGTTTTTTCTTTGATCTCCCGCATAAAATTCTGAGCAATATGTCTAATACATAAGACATGCGTCGAAGGAGGATCTTGCCAATCATTATCAATGTTATTATATGCACTGATGATTAAGGGGTGTTTGTCGGAGATCAAACATAAGTAGGATTGAGGTGCAACGTGCAATCATAGATTTCTTAGGAAAAAACTCCATCCCTCAGCAGTCTCCCCTTCAACAAGGGTAAAGGCGAATGAAAAAATGTTGTTATCGCCATCTTGTGCCACTGCCATCAATAGTGTTCCTTTGTATTTCCCGTACAACCATGTACCATCAATTTGTATAATAGGTTTACATAATGAAAAACCTTTTATGCATGGTTGATACGCCCAGAAGAGATGGTGGAATATTCCATTTCAAATAGCACACGTGCCGTCTGGTGTATACGCAGGCAACATTTCCAACTTGACAATAGTCCCTGGAGCATACTGTTTAAGAGCCAACATGTATTTTGGAAGTTGTTTGTAAAACTCATCCCAATTGCCATACACATTTTCAATAGCCTTTATCCTAGTTATCCAAGCCTTCCTATATGATGGAGTGTAGTGGTATTATGCTACAATATGCGAGATTATTGTACGGATTATTGCCAATGACAGACAATATTTCATCGCATATTAATTGAGAGGTAAGTTTCTGATGGTCTATCATTGGGTTTGTGAGTATACATGTGTGAACTGGACCCATAGATCCAATCTTCCAAGAATCACTCCTCTTCTGGTACGAAACTGACAACCTGAAAGGCAGTGCTTATTTGGATAATAAAATTTATACGTCACTGCATTAGTTCTATCAACTCTAAAATCAACTGATAGTTCCATGTGAAACTTTTTAATGGCTTTTACACAATCTTCTTTTGTGCGAAATATGTCTCGTTGTTTCAAAGGTCCTTGCATTTGCACATAAGGATTGTACCATATATCTGATGAAGGTTCATCGGAACCCAAACTCAAGCTTGTTATGTATTGAGGTGGACAATGTACATGACTAACTGGTAATGGCTCCTCTTCTTCATCATCGTTCACCATTGAATCAACCAAAATCTCGACTTCTTCTTCTTCATCATCTACAACATTCACCTTAGCTTGTTCGTCGTCATCAGTTTCACAAAACACTTATGACTGATCAATGAACTGGGACACTTATTGTTGTTGTGGTAATATATACAACTCTATATCGTTGTACGCAGATTGTTCTTGACTGACAAACATATGATGGACCTGGTTTTATGCAAACCAAACCGGATTTTCATAGATGATTTGGCCCACAGGACTGGACTGAAATTTCTTTTCTATTATTTATTTCAGATGTCAAAAATTTGATCGTCAATTTATTGTAAACGGAGTTACCTCTGTATTGCGAAAACAAAAACTGAATAATTGATGCTCAAATATTTCACCTTCGGTATGAGCACTGATCATGTAATATGGTGAGGAAGACATTTTTTAAAATCTAACTTTAGTATTTCTATTGATCTGTATGGGTACTGATGGTGAATGCATTGATATGTTATTCACATGCAATTAAATAGGGTAAACATTGAATGTATTGATCATCCAATTCATCTGCAAAGACAAGACAATGTAATGCAAAGAATCCATGCAGAGACAAGATAATACAATGCATGCGTCTGGTAGAATCTCTGCACACACAAAGCATGCGCCTGCACACAAGAAATATCACATGAATCTCTGCCATAATAGTCCAAAGCAGACACTCATTCCAATGACGCATAAAGCAACCTAGGCGCCCATGTTATTGGCGTCTCTTCATTGCATAGCAAAAATCACATGCATGCGCCACTAGCCTTGGCGCATGTGACCTTACATGTGGTAAAAGTAATCATGCGCCTAAGGTTATGACGCCTAAGACAATCATGCACTTAAGGTTATGACACCTATTCTATTATGCCATGCATGCACTACGCCAAATAAGGGAAAAGAGGGCGCTTATTTTGGCCTATAACAGCGCTTTTAAGCGCCCTCTAAAGTGGCGCTGGCATAGGTAAAGACAGCGCTTTGTTTTCCTGGAGAAAGCGCTGTCTAAAGTGGCCCTTTAAGGGCCACATTATAGTGCGCTTTCAGAAAAAAACGCCCTCTGGAGTGGTCCATAAAGGGACACCTTAGAGGGCGCTTTCTGGAAAAAGCGCCCTCTAAAGTTGTCAATGTAAAGTGTTTAGAGGGCGCTTTCAGGAAAAAGCGCCCTCTAAAGTTGTCAATGTAAAGTGTTTAGAGGGCGCTTTCTGGACAAAGCGCCCTCTAAAGTTGTCAATGTAAAGTGTTTAGAGGGCGCTTCCTACAGAAAGCGCCCTCTAAAGTGTTAGTTATTTTAAAAAAATTTGTTTGAAAAACAGTGGATATTTAATTGGTAACCTGTTCGCATGCTGCAAAAGTGTAAAATTCATATTGATTTCATCCTTTAATCCAATGTTATACACCATTAATCCATTGATATATACAACATGAATCCATTTATATACAACATTAATCCTCCATATATACAACATTAATATATGATTCTTTGATCAACAATATACAACAACATATTCATGATTTAGTAAATGTACAACAACAATATACAACATATATACAACAACAACATACAACAACAACATTCCATACATATATGTACAACAATATACAACCTAGCTATATGATTCTTTGATCAACAATGAATTGACACAATTCATCCTTCATTTCATCCAAATGAGCTCTTGAGTAAGATTTGTATTCCTCAAAGTACTACAATTAAGAGAATAAAACATATTCATGATTTAGTAACAAATTAGATGAAATATCCGATAATATTAAAATAAACCCTAAGTTATTATTCCATACCATTTTTGGGATGTCTATACGATTCAACGCAATGATATCTCTCATAAATCTCAATACAAAAAATCCGCAATCGACCGAATTATTTTGCTGAGGACACTACACAGAAAAACAAACAATATATATATAGTTAATTTCTTACAAACACTATTATAAGCAAAAAAACAAACACTATTATAAGCAAAAATAAGATACTTAATATATACCTGAACTCTGACCCAGGTAATGTCCTTCCTATTGCGGTAATTCTTTTTCGATCTAAATTTTAGTATTGCCCTAACAAAATAAAAACGTATATTGAGATCAATCTGACAGACATAATTAAATATACAAATACACACGAATATTTAGGGGAATTTCACTTACGCGTCAACCGTCTTCTTCATACTCGGATATTTACTCCAATCACCCGATAATGAATCGAGATAATATACAATTAGTCTCGAAAGATCCATAGCAACCAACACCCAGTGACCACTATAAAATAAAACAAAAATTTAGATGCATGAAAATTTTCTACGTAAAAGATATACATAGATTAGAATGAAATTATTAGAAAGAAAATCTAACCCGTTGCCAGAATTAAACGGTAAAAAATACAAACTGGGTGTAGTATTATCGCCGACCGCCATGAATCTATCGACTAGTTCATTCTTTACGGATGTTGGATTTTTCGTTATAAGCGTTGTGTTGATACGGGAAGCAGCAATAAAATTGAATCGGTTACACAATTCAGTTCCCCGCATCAATGTTACATACATATACCTTAAATAGAAACATAATAAACATTAGGCTACTCATTGAAATGTGTAAATAAATTGTTCAACTAAGTAAATAATAGATTGATCGGAGTACCATATGTATGTATGAATGACAGCGATGCCCAATTCTTCGTGTTCAAAAAGTTGTTGCATGTCCTCCTTTGCAATTATTTCGGAATGAGCAAATCCGAAAACACCTTCATCAAAATCTACACTACGGATGGCACCGTGTATAATATCGGACTCTTCCACCATTTTCTCAAGACGCATCATAATTTGAGATTTTGTCCCGGACGTCGTTGGAGGAATATCGTTACCAGCTTTTTTCAACTTTCGACTGGGAACCTAAAAATTCATATAAATTAAATCATGACTTTTTGTGATGCAACAGAATCGTTGCGTATATAATTCAATGGGTATATATATTTGTACCTCTTTTTGAGATGCAACCGACTCGATGCGTCTTGAAATCCCTTTACCAGCTTGATGCGTGGGTCTTGTAGGAGTCTAACATTACCATGTAATAAGGATTGATTAAATATCATAATTGTAGCTGAATTGAAATGTGAATACTAAATATTCATAATCATTTAGAACATATATACCTCGGCATCTGGGAAAATTAGATCTGACGGCCATCCAACAAAGGATCCGACTGCTTCTCGCATCAACGTTGTCTCTGAAACAACGTCAGGTAATGGTAGAAGCGCGTCGGTATCTAATACAAGGTCAACCGAAACTTTCATATATCCCACCGGGAGGGGATTATGGTGAAGTAATTCACCCGAAGTGTTGTGCACTTTTCCCTTGCCAACCATGCGATAAGTTGGTGACGATAGATACAGCTGACAAGGTGAAATGCCCTAAACCAATAATAAATGTTATTGTTAACGTGTATATGTGTCAAGTAAAAAAGTGCTATTTTAATTTCATAATAACATATATAATTACCTCGGGAAATTTCGGTTGACAATTGATACTAGCTCGGTCACTAGTATCTTTTGCCTCGGAGGCGCACCTTTCCTCTTTATACCTTGCATTCTCGTTTTGCAGTTGGAGTACTTGTGCCCTTAACTCCGCCAAGGTCTCCATCACCTCTTTGTTGGTAGGATTTTTTGTTTTTGGTTTTTTATAAAATGACGACGGAGTCACACCAAAACCCTTACCCCTCACACGACCGGAATACTCAGGAACATTTAGTACTCGACTAAGTACGCTCCTGCAATCCTGGACCTCGGTTGAAGGTAAGGTTTGAGATAAAGTCTCTTGAAATATTATTAGAGGAGATTAAAAATGAATTATATGTCTAACAAAATTTTCGATATAATTAAAGAAATAATGTTACATATACTTACACATTCGTCATAAACATTTTGGACCGCTTCAACGACAACCCCATCCTTCCCAACCCGAGCAGCCTTCCATAATACGTGCTCCGGAAGAGATGTTGCGTCACTTTTCTCCTCGGCTAGCTACACATTGAATTAGATTATAAGATCATCAATTATAACATATTGTGACAATGTATAAGCTCATAGCATTTGAATATACTCACAATTCTTTGTTGTAACCGTGCATATCCCGTATGCCTTTTTTTGTACGGATACACGGGTTTTGATGCCCTTTTCCGATTTTTGTCGCTTACTTCCTGGATAAAAAAGTTTAAGGCATATTAGAACCAAGTAACTTAACAATTGTATAATACCATAATTAATAGACATTACATGGAATTTTTCGTTTCTTCGTTTGGCGACAAAGTTATCCCATTCATCGGCTGAAATAATCTCGGCATACTTCATTGGCCGTTCTGCTTCAAAAAAATTTCCTTCCTCATCCTTGAGAAATTTGTTGGACAAAAAGGATCGAAATCCTCGGAGTCTTTTTCCGGCCAATTGAATACAATATTTTTGCCGGCTTTCATCAATCTGAAAGGATCTCTAAAAAAACATACACATGGAGTGTGTTATTATAAAGTAATATTATAACAATATATGGTCAACAAATAGTCAACAAAAAAAACATATAACAATATATGGTAAGTACCTGTATCTCGGACCATATTTTTTCTTTGCCAACCTTCAAGTCCGGACTTCTCCAATTATCACATGTAATCGGAATATGTTGTCGAACAAGGAAACCAATGTAACTTGCCAACATTGAACCGTTAGGCTCAATTAGTTGGTCTTCAGCACTCCAATGTACTTCAAATTTTACACCCTTGTCTCTTGCACGAATGATTGACTTCATAACAGTCAATCCTCGTTTGATTTCTTTTTCAACATTGTTACGTGATCCATTCTTGTCATGGGTATCGTCTTGGTTAGCCATTTTATCTGTAATATAGAAATGATTCAATAAGACCCAAGTAAGACAATGATTCAATACGTGAACACATTCATATACCTTCCATTTCTCTCATGTTACAACAATCTAAACTCTTTTTTTTATCATTATTGAATACAAACTCACACACACCTACTTCATGCAAAAGACCAATGCAAACTTATGGTGTTTGGAACATGAACAAACTTGCATCCATAATCATCAAACTTCCAAGCACAAGCTCAAACACACTTCAAATGATATCAGTTTTCAATCAGAAATAAAAAACTCAGTTTGCCCTAAACAACATTAATCAACATAATGCACAAAATGTAAAACTAAGTTTAGAAAATGCCCTAATCAAACACATGAAGAAAGTGAACGGTAACGATGGAGAAGAGAAATACCTTCAAGGTGACGGTAACGATGGAGAAGAAAGTGAACAGTGACGGTGGACGCAGATAACTCAGTGAACGTGAACGCAGCAGCAGAAAAAGGCGACGGCGACGATGACGGTGAGGGAGGGAGAACGAACGGAGGACGAGAGTAATCGCAGTAGAGAGAAAACCCAATTACGTAAACGAAATAGCTATAGAGAGGGAAAATAAAGAGACATGCAGTATATGTTATAATTTTAATGTTTACTAAAGGGGACCTTAGAGGGCGCTTTTGTAAAAAAAACGCCCTCTAAAGGGGGCCTAAGAGGGCGCTTCTGAAAGCGCTCTCTAAGGCTTTCCAAAAGCGCCTTCTAAACTGGAAATGTACATGGACTTAGAGAGCGCTTTTTTAAAAGCGCCCTCTAAGGGTAACCTTAGAGGGCGCTTTCACTAAAGCGCCCTCTATTGTTGTCCCTCCATTTCCTCATTATTTTTTTTTGGCTTCACTTTAGAGGGCGCTTTGTTACAAAAGCGCCCTCTAAAGGGGGCCTAAGAGGGCGCTTCTAAAAGCGCTCTCTAAGGCTTTCCAAAAGCGCCTTATAAACTGGAAATGTACATGGACATAGAGAGCGCTTTTTTAAAAGCGCCCTCTAAGGTTACCCTTAGAGGGCGCTTTCAATAAAGCGTCCTCTATTGGTGTCCCTCCATTTCCTCATTATTTTTTCGCTTCACTTTAGAGTGCGCTTTGTTACAAAAGCGCCCTCTAAAGTGCGCTGTCTATTCCAATAGTATGCTCCTTATTTTTTCTCTTCACTTTAGAGTGCGCTTTTGTAATAAAGCGCCCTCTAAGGGGCGCTGTCTATTCCAGTTTTTGGCGTAGTGATGCATCCAATCAAATATTGCGTAGCTATTCAACATAGTAAAAACTTCCCCATCTATAAATAGGGCATAAACTCACAACATCTCATCATCTGCAACACTAACATACAATCTCTGCAACACTCCATCTTTACCACACTCAACCTCTGCAACATTATGTCTCTGTTGACTATGGATGATGAACATAGAGGAACAATCGACAATATCTCGACATTTGTATGTTATTACTCTCTTTTTACTTATTTCATATTTATTTCGTATATCTTTCTTATCTATGTTTTTATTATATATTACTTCTTCTTATTTTATTTCTTACTTATGTTTTATTAGGACCCAGAGCGATTTCGGTTTCGTGTACATGAATATGTACCCACAATCCTTTGATAGAATAATATATAGAGGATGTGGTTTTGGAAATCTCCTCAACAAAGTCTTGTGCTCGGTTGACTACAAATTTATTCTTGCTTTGTTGGAAAGATGGAGACGCGAGACCCACACATTTCACCTTCCTTTCGGTGAGTGTACTGTCACACTTGAGGACATCTACATGTTGTTGGGTCTACGTATAGATGGTAAGACCGTGAATGGTAGAGTTAACTAGGACAACTCTATCTGCAATGAATTATTGGGTGCCCCTTTGTGTGACGACCAAGCTGATGGAGAGTCATCCGGTCAAGCTAGGGGGCAAGGTATAAATTTAAAATATATTAAACTATATTATGTGAGTATAATATTGTCTGAAGAATCAACCGAGTACGAAAAAATAATTAAAGTTCTATGTTATATTATGATTTCATTTGGTAATTTTTCATTTCCAGAAAGTATTGATAATATAGTAAATATTATGTATTTACCGTTGTTACGCAACATTAACAAGGTAAGCACATATAGTTGGGGTTCGGTTGTATTGGCTCATCTATATAGTGCAATGTGTATAAATGCCAAAAAATACTTGTACTTTTTATTAATGTGCGTATATACTACAAGCAGTGGTTGATCAAGAATGTCGTCACTCTCCCCGATAAACGAGAAGCTATTCATATTCCCGTTTGCAACAAAGTAAGTTTAAAACTTTACCATATAATTAATTAGACTTTATATTACTATTAACTATACATAATATTTATCAATTGTTTATGATCTAGGTGGTCAGTTAGAGGGATGAACTACAATAGGTGTCTGAAACACGCTATAGTAGTCTATCACAATCTATTGGATTATATTGGACCAAACAATGTAATACTCCTACACAACTCTATTTTAATTTAAACATACTTATCAAATTATTTATCATCTAATTGTGTTGTATTGTTGTACAGTTTATCTGGAGGCCATATCTAGGTCTTGATCATCAGGTTAACCATGATGATGTTGTAGTTTGGACAACAAAGACAACAATTATCCGGTTCACTATTGTGGAGATGCACCAGAGTGACCGAGTAAAACTGTAGTTCGGCATGCAGTAACGGATTCCAGAACCTCCGACGTGTTTGGGAGATTGGCATAAAAAAAGAGTCGATGCCCAATGGGATTATTCCGACTATAGAGACTTCGCAAAAGAGATGTGTCTTCATTGGAGAAAGCAACGACAAAACATCTTAAATGAACCAGTCATACATGGTGCTAGACCAACTCAACAATATATGGCATGGTTTAGGTCGGTAACACCGCAACAATTTGTGTCTGAGCCACGGTATTTGATTGATCCACACCAACTAGCTTCGTCATCATACGTCCAACGACAAGTCCACATCCAACACCAATATTAAACCACCCAAACCCAACAACTAACCTCACACCATCATCATACCACATACACCCAACAACCAAACACCCAACTTCGCAACTCATTCATGCCACTTATCCAACAACCAAACACCCAACCTCGCAATCCATTCATGCCATCCACCCAACCACAAAACTAAGAATCAAACCTTACCCACCAACAACGATACACATCAACCACAACCGTTTTTAACCCAGATGATTCATATGGGTCACTTCGTCGTAGCCCCCCCCCCCCCCCAATGACCACCTAAACATCTCATCACCAAAACACCCAACCATTGTTTAACTATAATACACCTCAGGAACCATTGATTTGTTTCCAAAACGATTCAATGTCATAATTCGGGCAACTATATCGTCCACAATTCACCAAACCACATCGACCCAACTACGACAACATGGGCACCAAACTATATTATGGAAGCGCTGTTGGTCAGAGCTCCCCGATTATTGGGAACAAATGATGACACATCTATCAAATACTGCTGGAACTTCCGTCGGACCTTCACACCAGGCATCATTGGATTAGGTCAGCACACAAAGACCACAAACATCCCAGGAAAATCGTGGGAGACCTCGAAGACAAACTAACACATCTGCATGTGGACCAAGGGGACGTTTCGATCGGGCCGATCATTAAATTTTTGTCAATCCCATGTAACTTTTATTATATCATTAATAATTTTTTTTATAATATTATATTTCATTATTTATTAAAAACAAATTTTAAAAAATAATACTAGGGTGTATGCGTCAGATGAATTGATGCATACACCAATGCCCATGCATAGGCGCTATGGTTGTGGGCGCCTCCTTGCATTGCTTTTAAAGCATGCGCCAGCACGAGTGACACATCCTCTTAGTTTAAAATAGATACGCCAGTTCATCTAACACATCTATTTTGAAAGGTGGTTATTTCGATATATTGTTTTTAATATATTGATTATTTTAAAAAAAAAATTAAAAAAAAAATTAAAAAAAAAATTCTCCAGTATGTTAGGACCGGCCCCGACTAGGAAGCCATGTCCATACGGTTGAATATTTCTCCGTGCGAATGTTCAGGATGCAAATGTTATTGTCGGCATTAATAGAGGAATCCTAGAGTATGATAATCGCTGGAAGCATTGCATTTGCTTTGGTTTTAATTACTGACTAATCATTAAAACAAACATTTTAAATAGACAGAATGCTTAGGTTTATATTAACTTCACGAACTCAATATTAAGTACCGCCCAATGCATCAGTCCTTTATTCAAAATGAATGCTAGAGCAGTCTGGTACACAGAGTTTGGTTGGTCTTGTCGTGCCTTGCCGCTTCTTTGTATCCAAACCGAGCTGCTGAGTTAGATTTTGTTGCTAGATCGGAGATGTTGTTCTAGTTACACAGCTGCAATCACACAGAACATAATAATATTGCTCTTCTGACAATTGCTCATGGCGGTCGTCTAATAGTTTTTGTGGTGACATGGTCAGCATACCTCCGCACCGTCCGCCGGTTAAGTAGTGTCACTATAATCTTTATCGGATTCCTAGTGTGGGCGCCAAATAATCTTACTAAAATATTAAAAGATCGACTTTCCTTGTTATTAGTCGATGAGAGCCTAAAATAATTGGTTAATGTGTTTGTGATTGATAAAAGGAATGAGATGATCAACTTCGTTTTTGAGATTCCTAAGTCTTACATGCCTATTGCTCTTATTTTGCTATCACCCAATAATCTTTATTCTCATGTTACTCATCGTGTCGGTGCCTCCACTTTTGTTGGTCTCAAGACCTATATATATTTTCAGCATCCCTGTTCCTATTGAATAGTCATGATAAATAGGCTTTTATGACCATAATAAATGGAACCGCTTATTTAAGTATTTTTAATTGACTTAATAAGTACGTATAACCGTTTATGGTCATTAGTGATATATAGTGGATTTATTAATCATTTTATAACGATTTTTGATCTTTCGTCTGCCTCTTAACAGTTAAGGAATTCGGCCGCCCGACATCAGGAGCCGACCTATGTATGCTAGTTTGAGGATTTTACCTAACTATCTCAACCAACATTAAAAATAGATACCTCAGTCGGTCAGATAATTTTCGGGGTGTACAACCTCCACTTATAAACACATATTCAAGCTATAGATTATTCGGTGTGCGACTCTTAACACCCCCTCTCACGCCTAAAATATTTGCGTCTAGGGTGTGGAACTAAATGGTGAGTGACCTAATGGATCTTAAACGATACTCTGGTATCATCTTAAGAATATGTGATATGGTTTAACTCCATCTTACAAAATCGATTAGTAAGGTGACCATCACTTATAAATACATGATCATACCATAAATTATCCGATGTGAAACTCTTAATCAAATAGAATTAAATTGAAATGGAGAAAATATACTTATCTCAAGTAAAACAAATGAAAAGAGTGGTATTTTATTATAAATTATGGGTTGCATACACCATTTGATTGATCTATAAGAATGAGAAATCTTTGAAAAACCAGAGACAATTATTAGGTAATTATCAAATGAAAAATTGGACCACTTTATTCATGGAATAGAAAAAAAAACCATGAGTTTAAGTTGAATATCTGTATTTGTATTTTTAGTATAAATTATTTAAAATTTTAAATTACTTTAAAATAAAATAAAAAGTGACAATATTAAATTATACATTTTGATTGATGTAGAGTATCAGTACTCAATTTAATTCAACGGTACCCACGTGTTAAAAAAAATAAACTATTTATAAAATGTCTTAATTTTAAACATAAGACTATGTTAACATAATGATCCTTAGAATTGAGTGGGTTTGGGAAATTGGATTTGTTTATTTTGCAATGGTGGTCAACATTTGGACGAACACAAAACTTCCTTACAAGAATGAAATTTGCAGGTACACCAAACAATTTATTATAAAAATAATTAATCAATAAATAATAAGGTGTTGAAATATCAATGTTGATAATTAGAATAACTACATCTGTTTATTACAAATAACAAAACTATATATCTATAATAAGCAAAAGAATCAACGAATTTCTACACAAAAAATTGAAAGAATACAAGAGTCAACAAAATGTTAAAAATGTAAAACTTGATCAAAACAAAGAAAGTGGAATTGGTGTTAAAGGTGACTTCATTCCAAGCATCAAGTCATCATTCTCCAATGGTGTCAAATTCAAGTCAAATCCCATAACTCTCTTACTATTCGATCTCTTCAAAACTGGAATTTTTGCAATAATCTGATTGATAGAAGAAAACCCTTCACTCATAGCAGCTCTATGTTTTCTCATGTGTCCTCCCAATGCTTGGCCCAAAGAAAATCCCATACCACAAATAGAACATTCATGCATTTTAGGTTTGTTCCATAAACTAAGAGATTTAGCTTGTTCTTTAAGCTCTTCTCCTTCAGATAGCTTCGTTCTCTTGTGACTAGCTCTATGGCCACCGAGTGCTTGAAAAGATGAGAATTTTTTGTTGCATGTTTTGCATTCGTATACGCCGTTTTCAAAGGCTTTCTGTTGTTGTGGACAAGAGAGTAGCATTAAACAGTTTGCTAAATCTATGTTGTCTGCTGTTCCTTCGTTGCTTCTTTGTCTCTTCATTGCCATCACTAAAATGGAAGTTGTTGTTTTTGTTTTCTCGAAAGATTATGTTCTGATGTGTTGTTTGTGTGACGATGTTGAATTGAATGGTTTGAAAGTACTGAAGGTGTGAGTTTTATTTATAGGCTTTGTTGGAGTGAGAGACAAGTCAAGAAAACGTGTGAATGAATGTGTGTGGACTTTGTTTTTTTGTTGAAATTTTTAGGAAAGTCTAATTGTTGAAGCTATAGTATAATGACTTGAATACCCTTAAGGTTAAATTGAAAATTGCAATTAAATATAATACTATTTTGGTATTTCCAATATTAGTACACGTGGCGATTCTTAGTCACTACGCCAATTGAACCGTGTTAAGGAAAGAAGCGAGTGGTGGGAAAGAAACATCTATGGTGTTTCTTTATTTGGAACTTTCTATGTTGCTTCTTCAAGTTGAACTGAAACAAAAATTGGATAGGAACAAGTGAACAACGTTGTTAGTGTAACATAACTGTTTTGGTCTACTAGTTTAGTATGGTAAGGAGCGATTTAGTTGAATTGTTATTTTTTCTGTGTTCCCAACTGGTGGGTATGGTTTCAAACGGAGGTGGTTTGAACGGCGGCGAGTTCCGGCTTCACACACAGTCAAATATGATCAACAGATGAAGATTCATGGTAGTTTAGTAAAAGGGGTTTGGTGAAACTTAATTTATTACTAGTATTTGGTAATGGAAATTTCAACTATTTTCTTTATGGTGGTTCTAAGAATCTAACGTTAGATAGTAGCTACAACTTACAAGTCTAGAAGTTTTGCTATTTCTACGCGGATACATGTCATAGAGTCTATATTATCCAAGTACGTAAGAAACTAATTGTTCGTGGAATTTGTTCATGAGTTTCACTCATAGATCATAGTTGGTCACTGACTTTCATAGCTCACTTTACCAAACTAATTGTTGTCAATTGATTCAATTCACATATGTAAAAGGATGTTGATTCGGATTTGGTGCACTACTATGGAGTTTTAGATTAATTATTTGAAATAATTGAAATACAAATTAATTTTATAAAAATTTAATTAATTAAATAATATATAAAAAAGCTCTTAAAAAAACGGTGGAATAAGATTCTACATAGATTACGTCATGTTAACAATGTTAATATCAAGAATGTTACTATCAAGAATAAATATTCGCTTCTTGCTAGATCAACTTAAAAGAGGCAAGATCTTCACTAAGATTCTTCTGTATTTAAGATATTTGACATTTAACTTGTTGAATGTGACTCATATTGAGAAGATTATTATGGTAATTTTGAGTATGACTTATATTTTAGAGATTATTATGGATATGTAACCGAATGTGCGAGGACTTCAGAGATATTATTGTAAACTGAGACGTAGTATTGTATATATTGATTCTAATACTACAACCCTAACGAATTCTTATTAGTAGACATAAATAAAGGAAATTATAGTTGCTCTACGATCATAGAGGGAGATACCTGCTTTAACAAAGATTGATTGTGTTTTTTTTTTAAATTTTTAATCTTCTATATTGGTTATTGGTCTAACAATTGATCTCAGATGACGATTAACTCAGGTGCAAAATCTGAACTAAGAATCTATTGATTCAACAAAATTTAGAGAATACAACGCGTAAGACAAAACCGAACAATATGGAAGATACTGATTAGACAGAGATGAAGAAGAATGTTGCAGGATTGACTCACCTATGTGTTTTAGATAAGGTGACATATCATATCATGGATCTAATGATGTCGAAGGAGGTTTAGGACAAATTGGAGAGCCACAGTATATGTCAAAGACATTAATGTACATATTGTTAGCGATGTAGCGACTATACATTCTGAAGATGCATGAAGGGTCTGATTTGCAACAACATGTCAATTTCTTCAACAACATAATCACTGACATGGTGAGACTTGTGGTGAACATTGATGACGAAGATAAGACAATTATATTGTTGTTCTCGTTACCTGATTCGTATGACCACTTGGTGACTACTCTTACCTAACAGAAAAACACTAAAAGTCTTGATGTGATTACTGCTACATTTTTATCTCATCCTTAAAGGAGACAAAGTATAAAGGAAGGAATTTAGGGCGACAGTCTGTATGAGAAAGGGGGTTAAGACTGTGGGTTGAAGAAGGGTAGTTGAGGTCCTATAAAGAAAAGTTCTAAATCCATGAATTAGAAAATAAATGAGTGTTCAAACAGATTGTGCATTGGAAGAGGGATTCTCCAAACATAAATCAAGGCTCGTTGAGTTATGCAAATGTGGTTCATCGATGTTTCTCGACGTGAAACATATATGTTGTGTGCTTCATCCAGCAAGTGCATATATGTGTGGATTCTTAAATCTTGTTGCTCTTACTACATGGCGTCACACTAAGAATGACTCACTACATTCAGGTATGGTGATTTTTATTTGTTAATCTAGGTGATGGTAAAACATGTACTATCACTAGAATGAGACAAATTAAAATTTCTATAAACGATTGTGGCGTACGGATATTGAACGATGTGAAATATTCCAGAATTGAGGAATAACGTGATTTTTCTGGGTACTCTACATGTAAATGATTTCTCCTACAAGTCTGATGGAGATAAGGACATTAAGATAGAGACAAATTTTCAGTTCGTAAGACACCACAATAAAATGATAGGCAAGGTAGAATGAATATGTCTTTAATTTAAAAGGTAAAGAGTCTTTTGTTGAATGTTGGACTATCAAAAAGTTTTTGGGCAGAAGTTACTAACACTACGCCAAATAAGGGAAAAGAGGGCGCTTATTTTGGCCTATAACAGCGCTTTTAAGCGCTCTCTAATCTGGCGCTGGCATAGGTAAAGACATCGCTTTGTTCTCCTGGAGAAAGCGCTGTCTAAAGTGGCCACATTATAGTGCGCTTTAAGAAAAAAGCGCCCTCTGGAGTGGTCCATAGAGGGACACCTTAGAGGGCGCTTTCTGGTAAAAGCGCCCTCTAAAGTTGTCAGTGTAAAGTGTTTAGAGGGCGCTTTCAGGAAAAAGCGCCCTCTAAAGTTGTCATTGTAAAGTGTTTAGAGGGCGCTTTCAGGAAAAAGCGCCCTCTAAAGTTATCAATGTAAAGTGTTTAGAGGGCGCTTTCAGGAAAAAGCGCCCTCTAAAGTTGTCATTGTAAAGTGTTTAGAGGGCGCTTTCTGGACAAAGCGCTCTCTAATGTGTTAGTTATTTTAAAAAAATTTGTTTGAAAAACAGTGGATATATATTTATTTGGTAACCTGTTCGCATGCTGCAAAAGTGTAAAATTCATATTGATTTCATCCTTTAATCCAATGTTATACACCATTAATCCATTGATATATACAACATGAATCCATTTATATACAACATTAATCCTCCATATATACAACATTAATATATGATTCTTTGATCAACAATATACAACAACATATTCTCAAAGTACTACAATTAAGAGAATAAAACATAGCAACCAACACCCAGTGACCACTGTATCCAAAAGCTGTCTAGTAGTTCTAACCAATACTAAACAAAAACGCCCATCCACCCATGGTGGCAAACATGTTCTGTATATCCAAAAGCTGTCTAGTAGTTCTATCGCACATCCATACAAAATAAGGCTCAACCAAAACAACAGATGGCAGCATAAGTAGTCCCCTACAAAAAGAACACGTCCAAATGCAAATAACACAGAACTGTCAAAAGGCGATTGAGCAACAAATAGTAAACAATGGCATAAAGTTAAATGACATAGCTAATATTACCTGAATTCCTGCATGGCTGTTAAGGTAAAAATCAAATTCCCTAGGGTGACAAATGCCGGTGTCTACCACGGTTCCTTTGACAATTTAGAACAACAAAATCAGCAAAAAGTGATAAATTCAAATGATAATATATACCAGCTGCATTGAGAAATATATTGAAAAAACCTGGCATAATTTTTCCACTTCTATCGGTCTCTTTGGGGTTGACAGGAAAGAGACGGGTGTGATGTCTCTTTTGGACCACTACAAAAGTAACTTTAAGTAGATACCCATCCTCTATTGAGACACAAGCCTGTATCTCCGACCATATTTTTTCTTTGCCAACCTTCAAGTCCGGACTTCTCCAATTATCACATGTAATCGGAATATGTTGTCGAACAAGGAAACCAATGTCGTAGAGGGATACTTTCAAATATCCAGCATCATCATCTAAACAAATATCAATTGATACTTTCGAGCATCCCTTGCCCCTTGCACAAATGATTGACTTCATAATAGCCATTTTACATGTAAAAAAGAAAACAATTAAAATCAGATGACAAATGTAAAAACAATTAAAATCATAAAAGTCATTTTACCTGTAATAAAGAAAACAATTAAAATCATTTGACCTGTACCTTTTTCACTAAGTTCTCTTTCTTTTCTTGGTTGGAATATGTTCTACATGTCTCTTAACAACACGGACGGTTGGATTGATCCAAATACCCTCATTATGATCATTTCTAATATATGAAACATTTGATATATTATTCTCATCTTGATCATTTCTGGTAAACGATTCAATCTCAACATCAATATCATCACCTTGATCTCCAGTGTTTTCATCAATTACTTTGTTGGAAAAAAGAACTATAGACCATTTCGTACTTTTCGGATCATTGACATAGAACACTTGTCTAGCTTGAGAGGCTAGAATAAAAGACTCATCTTTGTATCCCACCCTATTAAGATCCACTTGCAAAAATCCTGACTTATCCATTCGAATGCCGTTATTATTTTCAACCCACTTGCAACCAAATATAGGAATCTGAAACTTCTCATAATCAAACACCCAAATGCGCTCGATAACACCAAAATACGACAGATTTGCAAATTTGGGGTTTAAGTCCTTCACACTTGATATGTGCATTGCTTCAGCTACCACGGTGACACCACTATTCTGCATAGTACTTTTATCATCTTGTTCTTTGGTATAAAATGTGTATCCATTAATCGCGTATGCGCTATAAGAAAAAACATGGAAACTTGGACCATATGCTAAGCATCTCAACCTTTCTGTTATTGAAGCGGGATCTGAATAATACTTTGAATAAATATGATCCTTAAACCAAGGTATAAAACATCGATTGTGCTCTCGTACTATCCAATTTTCATTTCTATTGGGATTTAAACCTCGGAGAACATCCTTGTGAATTTCAACATACGGCTCAACCTCATTCTCATTGTGCAGAACATACAAATGCACTTGATCCCGTTCGACCCTTGATACTGCCACGATTTTATTTCCAATTAGATTTTTTCCTTCTTTCTTTTCGACAAGCTGAGACTTGGGGAGTCCGATTGACTGAACATTAGACAAATATTCAGTACAAAACTCAATCGCTTCTTCAACAATGTATCTTTCAACCATACAACCTTCTGGTCGACTTCGGTTCTTCACGTACCCTTTTAATATTTTCATATAACGTTCAACAGGGTACATCCATCTCATATAAGCTGGTCCACACAATTGTGTCTCTTTCACAAGATGAACAACTAGATGTACCATTATGTCAAAAAATGATGGAGGAAAAAACATTTCAAGCTCACACAAAGTAATAACGATTTCTTTTTGCAACATTGGTAAGATCGCAGGATTGATCACCTTACTGCAAATTGACTTGAAGAAAGAACACAACTTAGTTATAGAGCTTCTTACTTTTTCTGGAAGAATAGAACGTATACCTATTGGGAGAAAATGTTCCATTATAACATGGCAATCATGGGTCTTTAAACTCTTTAACTTGAGGTCTTTCATAGACACAAGTCTTCTAATATCTGAAGAGTACCCTTCTGGAACTTTAACTTCACTTAGAAACTTACACAATGTTTTTTTCTCCTTTCTAGATAGAGTATAAGCAGCAGGCGGTAGATATGTTCGTTTTCCTTTCTTCAAGGGTCCTAATTCAGTTCTTATTCCCATCGCTATCAAGTCCTTTCTTGCCTTAAGGCCATCCTTAGACTTTCCTTGTATATTGAGTAACGTGCCAATAACACTTTCAAATACATTTTTTTCAATATGCATAACATCAAGAAAATGTCTCACATACAAGGACTTCCAATACGGCAATTCAAAAAAAACTGACCTCTTCTTCCACCCACTTTTGACAAGTGTGTGGGCAAAAGGCTTGCCAAACTGAGTATCCAAATCTTTCACCTTTTCAAAAATTTGATCACCCGTCAATATAGGTGGAGCTCTGCCTTGTTCTGTCTCTCCATTGAACCCCTTTCTCCATCCACGGTAGTGATGATTTGAATTTAAGAATCTCCGATGACCGAGAAAGACATTCTTCTGACCAAACTCCAAGCGCTTCCAATCTGTTTTATCTTCACAAATAGGACACGCACATTGACCTTTTATGCTATACCCTGATAGATTTCCGTATGCAGGAAAATCATTAATTGTGCCAAACAACATCGCCCTCAAGTTGAAACTTTCTTTCCTATATCCATCATAAACCTCCACACCGGTCTCCCACAAAATCTTTAAATCTTCGATTAAGGGCTTCAAGTACACGTCTATGTCATTCCCTGGTTGTTTAGGTCCAGAAATCAACATAGACAACATCATGTACTTACGCTTCATACATAGCCATGGAGGTAGGTTATAAATCATAATAATCACAGGCCATGTACTGTGTGAGATACTCTGGATACCGTGTGGGTTCATTCCATCAGTAGATAATGCCAAGCGAAGGTTTCTTGATTCTTCTCCAAATTCAGGATAATCATTATCAATTTTCAACCACTGTGGTGAATCTGCCGGATGTCGATACTTTCCATCTATAATTCCTTCATCTGCATGCCAGGTCAAGTGTCTTGAATCGGTTTCACTACGAAACATGCGTCTAAATCTTGGAATAACAGGAAAATACCACAAGACCTTTGCTGGAGACAACTTGTTCTTATATCGCGAGACACCGCATTTAGGACACTCATTTAACGATGCATACTCATTTCGAAACAAAACGCAATCGTTTGGACATGCATGTATCTTATCATAGCTCATGCCAATAGAGCACAACATCTTTTTGGTCTCATATGTTCGATTGGGAAGAACATTATCCTCAGGAAGCATATCTTTCAAAAGGGCTAATAACTCTGTGAAACTTTTATCCGACCACCCATTGCCCGCCTTTAAGTTGTACAACTTTAATACCGCAGACAATCTTGTGAATTTAGTGCAACCATCATACAAAGGTTTCTCTGCATCACTTACCAACCTCTCAAACATTTCGGGACAATCCTTAAGATCTCCTTCAAGTGCTTCTGCAATCTCTTCAACTCGATCACAATCGTATGTATCTGCGCCACTATAGTTTGAGGCATAGGTCGTACTATCCCCCGGTTCAACATTTTCGTTACTTTTCTCACCATGCAAATTCCAACATGTATAACTTCGATCAATTCCATGCCTCATTAGATGCGATGTCAACTGAACTGCGTCAACCCGTTTCCCATAACAACAACCCAAGCAAGGACATATCATTCTACTGGGGTCTTCGGCGTTCGCAACGGCAAACTTAACGAATTCTAATACCCCATTCTCGTACTCTCTCGACAATCGATTGGAAGACATCCATGTATTATCCATTACTAATTAGAATAAACAAAAAACAATTTCAGAAGAGTTCAAACACATTCGGACCTAGGTTTCTAATGATATTGGTGTTGACACAAAATCAGATATTCATAGGGCTTGAAATTGCCTAATAAACCCAAACAAACGTAGGGCTTGAAATTTAACGCATGCGCTATCAAATTTAAAATGACTATGAATATTGAAACTTTACAGGTTGAAACAAACGTAGCATAGACAACGCATAGACAACAATAACAAAAAACTGAAATGGGGCAAAGCTAAAACAAAGCAAGAAATAGGGCAAAGCTAAAACGAAACAAACGTACCTTTGGTGCCAGAAGGAGGAAACGTCGTAGATCTAACAGAGGTGGAAGGAGAACGCCTTAGAACCCTAACGTGAAAAAGAACGAAAATAACAGAGAGTGAAATAACAAAACACGCAGTATGTTATAATTTTAATGTTTACTAAACGGGACCTTAGAGGGCGCTTGTGGAAAAAAAGCGCCCTCTAAGGTGCGCTGTCTATTGCTCCTTATTTTTTCGCTTCACTTTAGACAGCGCTTTTGTAATAAAGCGCCCTCTAAAGTGCGTTGTTGTACATGGACTTAGAGAGCGCTTCCTTAGAAGCGCCCTCTAAGGGTATCCTTAGAGGGCGCTTGCATAAACGCGCCCTCTATTGTTGTCCCTCCATTTCCTCATTATTTTTTCGCTTCACTTTAGAGGGCGCTTTGTTACACAAGTGCTCTCTAAAGTGCGATGTTGTACATGGACTTAGAGAGCGCTTTTTTAAAAGCGCCCTCTAAGGGTATCCTTAGAGGGCGCTTTCATAAACGCGCCCTCTATTGTTGTCCCTCCATTTCCTCATTATTTTTTCGCTTCACTTTAGAGGGCGCTTTGTTACACAAGCGCTCTCTAAAGTGCGCTGTTGTACATGGACTTAGAGAGCGCTTTTTTAAAAGCGCCCTCTAAGGGTACCCTTAGAGGGCGCTTTCATAAACGCGCCCTCTATTGGTGTCCCTCCATTTCCTCATTATTTTTTTGCTTCACTTTAGAGGGCGCTTTGTTTCAAAAGCGCCCTCTAAAGTGCGCTGTCTATTCCTCCTTATTTTTCTCTTCACTTTAGAGTGCGCTTCTTTAAGAAAGCGCCCTCTAAGGTGCGCTGTCTATTCCAGTTTTTGGCGTAGTGTAACATGATGTGTTATCTTATCAACAGGTCACCATAGACTTTATTTGAGGAAAATTGCAAAGGATGTATGAACAAATAATCATATTGATCTTGACAATTTAAAGATTATTTTGGTGTTCAATTTATGTACATATATCTAGTGAAGACTGATTCAAACTTGATCCAAAGTCAAATAAGTATATCTTCGTTGATTACACAAAAAATATAAAAGGGTTTAAAATATGAGATCCGATTAAATAAAGATAATAATCAACACATATATTTTTTTATAAATAATTAATATTAAAGTAGTTAGTTGTAATAATTGTGTCAGCACGAACGAAACTACATAGGTAGCTATGGGGTCACTATCCCCGTTATAAAATTCGTAAACTATGTATTATTGTATAGATTTTAGAAGTATAGTTGTTTAAACTATATTAAAAAAAATATTTTTTTTTAGTAAATTATTCACTAAAATTCTAAATTTCAAATTTTGTGAGTAGGTAATATTATATTAATTTATCTTAGTTTATTACTAATTTTAGGTTCTTTTAGTCAATTAATTTTAAATCTTAGATAAAAAATAATTTAAAAAAAATTATTAATCATTATCATTTTATTTAAAAATGAAAAATATTAAGATATTTATCTTAAAATATTATTTAAAAACATATACGAAAAAAATAATCCCATACAAAAAAAAAGTAAGTTTAAAATAAAAATTTTACTTAAAATATATTTTTATAAATAATGTCTCATTCCATGTCACTAGTGTGTCAGCATAACTTCCATCAAATAGGTGATTGACCCTAATAAATAATATGCAGGTAATGTTTGAACCGCAAGAGAAACCTGGCGTTCATACTGAAATTAACCAGAAACAAAAGTTTCTATGTTGCTTCTTCAAGTTGAATTGAAACAAAAATTTGATAGGAACAAGTGAAGAACCTTGTTAGTGTAACAGAACTGTTTGGCCTGCTGGTTTAGTTGAACGGTTGCTTTTCCATTGTTCCCAACTGCTTTCAAACGGAGACACATTGAATGTCGGCGAATTACGGCTTCATACAAAGTCAAATATGATCAATAGATGAAGATTTCATGGCAATCTCCTAAAATGGGTTTGGTGCAACTTAATTAATTACTAGTATTAGCTAATGGAAATTTCAACTATTTTCTAGATGTTAGTTCAAGAATATAATCTTAGCTAGTAGCTACAACTACATGTCTACAACTTTTACTAATGGGAAATAAGCATTAGGATTACATGGATACTATTGGGAAATAATTAAATAATCACAATATTTTTCAAGTGAAATACTTTTTCTTTTTGCATAATTTAAACAGATAACCATCGTTACCAATTGCAAAGCACAATAAAATAAGAGATTGAAAAACAAATTAACAAGAATATTAAATTTTTAACGTCAAAAACTAATCAATAAAAATATAAATAAAATTTACTAAGTGATATAAACAATATATTAAATTTATACTTCAAACAGATAAAATTTGTTACATTAATTTATTACCGATGTCTTTTCCTCTTCTTTATTTAACTTTTCTAACATATTTAGTTAATATTTTGTTGTTTTGCTTCAAATAAACAGAACTAAAAAACTCTTTTTTTTTCTTTTATTCTTTTTCTTTATTTTTTTCTCTTTCTAAATAAATGGTGGGATCCACTTAAGAGTGGATCCTCTATATAAATCTCTCCCTCACTATTTAAGTGGGAAAGGGTTGCTCTACCATGTCCG